>NW_017729033.1:46148915-46171189 GCF_001723915.1 Gavialis gangeticus
GTGTGTGTGTGTGTGTACACCAATAACTTCATGGGGCTGTGTAGTGTGTTGTCTGTTTAATAAACCTGTTATTTTGAAACTTTGAGTTGGGTTTTTGTCTGTTTTCTGACTGTTTCCTCCTTGCTACTGCTTATCTGCCCCCCAAGCTCCCAGGTTTCTGCCTCATGTTCTTTCCTGGCTGTCTCCTCCTAGCCACCAGGTTTTTTCCCTTGCACCAGTGACCTCGAGTAACCCTGGGGCCACTTGACCTTAAGTAACCCCAAGCCTCAGTTCCTCAGCCCAGCTTCTGTCTAGTCCACCGGTTCTAATCCTGGTTCCAGCAACTTTCACTCCTTACACTTTCTCTCTCACCTTAACCTTCCTTCAGGTGCCCCAAACACACACATACATACTGTACCATCCAAGTTAGGAACTCATCCGTGTGTATGTGTAGGTGGGTGTTATGTGTGTGAACTGGTGAATATACATTCATATATATGTCATCGTGTGCGTGATATACAAATTAGTGATCCGTGTATGTGTACGGAGTGTGTGGGTGTTGACACCCGATTGTTGTCTAATTGTTGGTGTGTAGTGTGTATGTGCTTGAATTGGTGATAGGTATGCCTGTGCCTAGGCTATTTTGGATGTGTATGTGCCTGAGTTGGTAGTGTGTGTGTGTGTGTGTGTGTCTATGCACCTAACTGATTTGTGTGTTTGTATATATGCAATTGTGTCACGCCCTCCCATCTAACAGTGCAATATTGAGATCCTGAGAGTTGGCCTGACCCCACAGGGCAACACGTGATGTCTACTGCAGAGTCTAGACATGGCTGGAGTCCCTGGCTGGCGGGACATGAAATCCCACTGAAGTTAATGGATGTGAAACAATTTAAACCAATCCAGAATCTGTCCCTAACAATCATCTGCATATTAATAAAAATTGATCTGAAGATATTAACAAGTAGGTGCTTGAGGGAGTTCCTTATAAAAGCATGTTTTGCTTGTTCATTTGGTTGTTTAAAGTTTGTAAGTAATAGTTGAAATGAAGCCTGTTGAATGCATATTGGGAAAACGTTTCATTTAAGGGTTGGAATTACATGTTTAGATATGCATAAAAATTGTGTACATGTTCAGATATTTGCTATGAGGTGCAAATACAATTCAAAACATAGAAATATAATAAATAATATGAATAAATATATGCCTTCCTGTACAACCACACAAACAATGCATGCATGTGGTTCAGGGTGTATTTTCAATCAGTATTGATTTAGGTCAGTGCCCTTAACTTCTTTTACAGTCCTAGGCAATCTTGGAGCTACATAATAATGTCTTGGGAATATGGTACCATTGTATACATATGGAAAAATGAAAATAATTTGCTGCCAAAAATGCACCACGCTTTATTTTTCACTTGTCAAACACAGACTCATTCACTGTATTATTAAGGATTCTGTGTAGCACTGTCCAAAGGACAATTTCCCATCCAATTACATCTATCAATCAAATACATTGAAAACAGAATGCTAAGCTAATATGATTATGCTTGTTACCTGTTTTACAAGGCTATTGACTTGAAGCTGCCAGGCATTTTTTAAAATTAATCCCAAATAGTAGTCTACATGATTCCCTGACCCTAGGCAGAATTCTCAATGGAACAATGTTGCTGTCAACAAAAGACTTAATCCATGCAAAGTTAAAGCTTGATCTGAAATATAATTTATCTAAAATAGGAAAAAACCCTGAACTAATGTAATATTCTCAAAACTAGGTTCTTATACCTTGAAATCATTGGCAAGAAAATCTAACTTTCAGGGGATGGGATAAAATATATTAACTTCATGAACAATAGTCTGCAATAAGAGTTGTTTTTTGTCCTAATGCTTTCTTTAGTTACTAAATCCAAATATCACTGCTAATTGTGGTCATAAAGTGCTTTTTGTAACCTCGCGTATTTGGTGGTCATCACGGTAGAATTTTTAAAAGTGGAAGTTTTTTTTGTGGGAGTAAAACCCAGCTTAGCTTGTATGTACCTTAGGATATAATTTTTAACAGAAGTTTGGCTACTGAAGTCAAGATTTTGTTTTACCTTTCATGCCTCTCATTCTTCAGTATTCTCCTGATTATAGTCCCATGGCATATGCAGCAGGGTCTTTTATTTTTCTTTATTACAGTGCCAGCACCCATAAGAGAATAAGACCTTTACCTTGTTTAACCTCTGTGGGATTCGGTACTTCCTGAATAAAATATTTAATTGCATCATGTACATAGCCTGAACTTCATTAAGGCATTCTTAATATGCTCTGCCATTGGGATTCTTTTAAGGGCGGTCATAAATTCTGTATCCACGCCTACAAAAATAAGTCTAGATTAAGCATACTAACCAAGTTCTTCATGAGAAAGGTATGTATAATGGACATGGGCACAATGCATTTATCAAGCATTTCTAAAATTGCCTATAATCCTAGGGTCCCTGCAAGTTCTAAGGCACCTGGGTCAAAGTGATATATTAGCAAGTGCTGTAGTTATAAGGCTTGGCACTTATAACTGCTGCATAAAAGGTGATCAGTTATTCAGAAATGCATAGGTGTATAATATCTGTGACGATTAAATTTATTAGCAGTTTTTGGGCTTGGGAGCTGAAACTTCCCCCACTAAGGCTCTGTCTGTAGGACCCTGGTATTTTTAAAAGTAAGCCATGTGCACTGATCAGTGTCCCATAGGAAGGCAATAATAATAATGATGATAATAATGATAATAATATATTCAAAACAAAGATGTCCTAGGCAGAATATTATTTTTATTGTGTTAAAATTTTCCTTGAACTTTCAAGGAGTGGATGCAACTGATCTGTCTAGCTAACTATTCCAGTGAGCACAGAATATCAATTAGCTGCTGTTAGTTTGTTAATAGCCCTTTTATACATAGATATTAGATTGCATCATTTTGCCTACTGAAATTCCATTGAGAGAATGCCCCACTAAATAATTTTTTTAATAAAGTTTTTCCCAGTTTATTTGTGCCTGGATACTGATTCACATTTTTAAATTGGAGAGGGATGGAACCAGGATTTGAAGCTTGGATGGGGTAGTAAGTAGTGTGACCTTATGGGACAATGTAGAATCCAAAACATTTCCACCTGTTGTGTTACCCCTCCCCCCCACAGGCTGCTGGAGGCACCACTGTTGCTACTATTCACTAGGAGTTAAAGACCTGTTAATGACCCACTGTTTTTCCAGGTGTTAACAATCTCCTTTTTAAGGGTCATTCCATTAATCAAGCTAAACTATTAGGGCAATTTTGCTGTCTGTTTGGATTTTCTATTTCACAGCTCCTGATGCTCCACCTCCCTGCCCCATGCCTGGGATGTTTATTTTAATTTTTGCTGGCCAGCTGGGACTGGCCTCCAAAATCTGGGACTGTCTGGTCACCCTAGTACTAAGGCATCATCTGCATATATCAATTTATGCTCCATGAGATGTATGCTTTGGCTAGCTGAGTGAATCTGTGTAGCTGGGGCTGAAGAGCAAAATCAAAAAGCAATATACAGCACGTGTCCCATTTTGTACAATGCAGTTTTCATTGGTCTTTCTTGCTGGTGTATACCCTATTTAATGGTGAGCTCATTCTGTAACAGGTGCTGTTTGCTGAGTTCATATCTACCATTAGGGATTACAACAAATCTGAACATGGGACTATGGTGTAAGACAAATCAAACTCTTACCTTTTTTTCTGAAAGGTCACTATATTTTCATCCTGTTCCCTCTTGGCATGTGTGAAACTAATAATACTACGCCTTGAAGCTGGCTTTGAGTAGTTCTCATAGAAACCAGCTAGAACAGTGGTGTTCAACCTACGGCCCGTGGGCCAGGTTCAGCCTTCAGAGCCATTTCACCTAGCCCATGGGGCTCTTCCTGGGTTTGGAAACTCGGTAGCAGGGGGAGGAGTGTTCATGTTAATTTGCCACAAGGAACCATTGTCACCTCTCTCCTGCTATTCGATTTCCAGACCCAGGGGGAACTGTTCAGGCCAGATAACATGGCCCTGTGTGCTAGATGGTGCTGATATGTAGGGTCACTTTGTGGCTGGATCTGGTGTGTCTTTGACATGGCATGGGGGGTCACTCTGCAACCAGATCCAGTGCATGGGCCTGGGCTGGTGTGCTGGGTCTCTGTGAATATATTATAATCTATGTTATTTGATCCAGTGATGATATGGTCTGTATTGATGCAAGGGTGCAGCTGGCATCTAAGTCTGTTGCAAGGCCTTATACCTCAGTGAGAATAGGAGTTAAGTGGCTGGTTGCTTTGTTAATTTGACGCACGTCAGATCAACACTTGGGATCCCAATATTCTGCTGTTAGACAGGAGGGCACAGAAAATTAATATTTCTGAAGCCCCCCACTGCTGAATGCCACCAGTACCCTATGCCTGCAGGCTGGATCAAGTGGTTCTACAGGCTGGATCCAGCCTATAGGCTGTAGAAGACAAATCTAGTGGAGTGCTTAGGATGAAAGCTCATGGAGGTATCTGTGGTGGTCAGTAGGTTTCCAATACAATGTGATGTTGATGCGGCCATTGCAAGCCTTCACCATAGTATCTAAGAAATGAATTTGCTAGGTGTATTCTAGAGTTGGTCTGACGGAGGAGTGAAAGTTGTTGAAGTCCTAGTGGACTTTCTTTAGAAATTCCTTCTCCTGTGTTCATACAATGTTGTCATCAATGTACTTTCAGTTTATCAGGTTGATGAGAGGGCAGCTGCAGAGAAAACTGACTTCAAGGTCTGCCATAAATATATTAGCACACTGGGAGGAGGGGGGCTTGTGTGTGCCCTTGGCAGTGCCATTCACTTGTAGGTATAGGAAGTCCCCAAATCTGTAATAGTTCTGTGTGAGGACAAAGCGGGAGACTGTGATAGTAACTGCTTCTATTTATATGAATTGACATAGTAATTGTGTCAATGGAGCAGCTTATTATAGAATTAAACAAGTCCTTGGAGATCAGAAAGAAATCTATATGGGAAAAGGATTCACGTACTGAGGAGATGTACTAATGTACAGATGTACCCTACCTGTTGGATGTATGAGATGGCAAATATGACAAAATCCCAGATCTTTAATGTGCATTTCCAGCACTGTTCCAGTTTTGTTTGGTTTATGGCTCTGGGGATAGGATTTGTCCATGAAAAGATCAAGTACATTATTAAAATTCCAGAAGTCATAGTAGGGATACAGATTTCTTAATTCCCTAAAAATCTGTGAAACGTGCCAATATCATTGAGGTTATGTTCATACATATAGGTGATGATAATTTCAGATCCATTTATAATAACTTTGAGCTCTTCATAGGTTCATAGTTTCTAGGGTCAGAAGGGACCTGAACAGATCATCAAGTCTGACCCCCTACCCTATTAAAAATCCATCCTGATGATCTAAAATGTTGGTAGGGATAATGAGAGGGTTATTGACACTGCATTATGAAAAGGATGGATACCATTCTGAATTTAGCTGAGAAGTCTCAAGACACTGCTTTCCTGCCCAAATTCCTTCTAATTTAATTGCCTCTTTTGAAGTCAAGTGTGCCTCCTGGAAAAACACATACATCTGTCTTCACTCTCTTTAATAATGTGCATACCCCTTTGTTATAATTGGTGTGTGGAGTCCCTTTGTATTCCAGGGAATAAAACTAAGGTTTGCAAGCATTTGATTGCATTAAGAATGCTGCATGTCTCACATGGCTTTACAAACCATGGTGATGGAGCTCTCATGTCTGTGCTTCCCTTTCCCCTCATACAGAACCTATAAAAGGAGTTTATGGGTAAAGTGCATCATACCATTGATTCCATAGCGTTTGGATTACTTTCTCAGATGCCTGACACTTGGCTGACCTCCAGGGGATAGATTTGATTCAGGAAAACTGAGGGCAGAGGAGGGGAAAGGAGTTGCAGTTGCCTGCAGTAGCTCAGTAGAAATAGGAGGTGACAAGGAGATATAGGAGCGGTCTCTAGAAAGGGTGAGAAAAGAGCATAGAATGACTGGCTAAAGCAAAATCATGAAAACCTATATTATTAAGTAATATTCAATACTATAATGACCTTTTGTCAAGCTGGGATAGCTGTTTTTGGTGTGTGGTATTGAATATCACATGCCCACACTTTGCTGAGTTCTCCCCACTCACAACTTAAAGTAAATCATAATGAAAAAGAACCCCCAGTATTTGTTGGACACTTAACACTGTAAGCGAAGCTAAATCAATCGTAAGTTCCAGAAGAGGTGGCCTCAAGAGATGCATGCCAGTCAGGTTGGGAGCTCTGCCAATTCTCAATATTTAAATAATATTTTCTAATTGCCATCCTATATTTCTTATACTGCAATGTGGAAAGCACTTTGTAAGGCTATAGAAAAGAAGCATACACTTCACAAGCAGGATATTTCTTAACCTTGTATGTCAAGTGTATGTCCTTGTATATATTATCCCCTAATTCTGGTGTTCAGTGGCAAACTGAAAGGATTAGAGTACTGGCAACACGATTTGCTGCACTGAGTGAGACATGTCATAGGGCTTATTTCCCAAAGCAATACAGCCTCTACCTCCAACCACCTGGTAAACAAAACATTCGGTTTTCTTTCCATATTCAATGGAGATATAATTGACAGGAGAGAAATATAACTACTGCACTACATACTGTAAACATCTTCACCCAAAGGTCAGACTAAACAAACCAGTTCAATGAGTAATTAATCCAACTAAATGTCATGCTTCTAGTAGGGCTGTGCGAAATTTCACCACCAGTTTTGCTTTGACGCTGTTTCAACTTGTTTCAAGGTGGAAACGGCAAAATTGAAATGAAACGGATATAGTCGAAACGGCCTCAAAACGAAATGAGGCAAGTCAAGCTGTTTCGCTGTTTCAACGCTGTTTCTATGTTTCGTCCATAGGCTATAATGGGGAAGGTCAAAACAGCCTATAACTGGACAAAACAGCCATTTCTGGACAGATTTAGACAAAACTTGCAGAAATGGTATCCCCCTTTGAGGGCATAAAGCGTGCCAAGTTTCAAGAAGATAGGTGCAGGGAGTCCAGAGAAACTGCACCCCAAAATCTTGAGAGCCAAACTTGTGTCATGTATGTGTGTTAAGCCACAGCAGAGTCAAAACTACAAGAATGCTAGCCTCCGGTGAGGCCACAAAGTCTGCCACTTTGAAGGAGATAGGTGCGGGGGCTTTGGAAAAACTGCTCCCCAAAATCCTGAAAGCAAAACTCATGTCACGTGTATGTGTTAAACCACAGCAGGGTCAAAACTGCAGGCGTGCTAGCCCCTGCTGAGGCCACAAAGCCTGCCAAGTCTCAAGGAGACAAGTACAGGGCTTTGAGGGAAACTGCACCTCAAGCTGTGGACAAGTAAAACTCGTGACATGGGCGACACGGTGTGTGTTAAGGCGCTGCAGGGATGGTAGCCCCTGCTGTAGCCACAAAGCCTTCCAGCTGTCAACAAGATGGGTACAGGGCTTCTGGGTTCTGGGGCCCTGCACCTCTGGCTGCTGACAAGCAAAACTCGTGTCATGGGTGCTTGTGCAACTGTCTGTCTTGGGGCATGGGGGAGGTGAAACTACTGCAGGCCTGGCTGCTAGCCCCTGCTGCAGCCACGAAGCCTGCCAGCAGTCGAGGCAGGTGCAGGGGGGTTCTGGGGCCCTGCACCCCTAGCTGCTGACGGACAAAACTCGTGATATGGGTGCTTGTGGAACTGACTGTCTCTGTCTTGGGGCAGTTGATTGTCTGTATTATTTCCTCTCCTTAGTCTCTGGTTTTGTAGGTGTTAATCCATGCTCATTAAGTTATGTAGTAGCTAGGTACTGTGTATTGAGCTAGTTCCTGAGTGAATCATGATTAATTGGTAACTGGTAACACAGTAGCTTAGCAACCAGGCCTGCAGTAGTCCCCCCCATCCCATGCCCCAAGACAGACACAGTTGCACAAGCACCCGCCACGCGTTTTGTTTGTCTGCAGTTTGAGGTGCAGTTTCCCCTAAACACCTGTATTTATCTCCTTGAAACTTGGCAGGCTTTGTGGCCTCAACAGGGGCAACCACACCTGCAGTTTTCAGCCTGCTGCGCCTTAACACACAGTGTCATCTATATCACGAGTTTTGCCTGTCAGCAGCTTGAGGTGCAGTTCCCCACAAACCCCTGCACCTATCACCTTAAAATCTGGCAGGCTTCGTGACCTCAGCAGGGGCTAGCAAGCCTGCAGTGTTGACCCCACTGTGGCTTAACACATACACGACATGAGTTTTGCTCTCAAGATTTTGGGGTACAGTTTCTCTGAATCCCCTACACCTATCTTCTTGAAACACGGCACGCATAATGCCCTCAGAAGGGGCTACCATTCCTGCAACTTTCATCTAAATCGGGCCAGAAATGACACAGTTATAGCCTGTTTCAACCTTCCCCTATGGGCAAAATGTCAAAACGACAAATGGTTTTGATGGAACGAAACGGAACAAAAGTCTAAATGAAACACTGTTCTGTTGAAACATCAAAACACTGGTTCAAATGAAACTTCTGTTTCACACAGCCCTAGCTTCTAGGTATTATACTCAGTGTGAGCTCATAGAGGCTGTTGGGATGGAGAAAGGAGGTTGAGTAATTGAGATAGGGGTAACTGAGAATGAGGAAGGGTGAGCAATGGGAGGAGTGGTGAGGTAAGTGGAGAACTTTTGGCACGAAAAGCAAGAGATGAGATAAGCAGGATCAGAAGAGGGGAGAAGTATAAAAATCACTTGTTTATGTAGCTCCACAGTCCTAGTTGACCATCTCCATTTTGCTGGCCTCTAGGAGATAGTGGTGTATGACTGCATGGCATCTTGCAGGGAACAGGGCTTTGTTTTACATTTCTAGCTGCTGGAGTATCAGCTTGCTGGACTTTGCTGCCCTGTAGGGAGGCATTTTGGCACAGCAGGATTTTCCAACAATGTCACTTTAAAAAAGTGGAGGTGGTGACTTCAGTTTCCTAAGAAGAAACCAAAGGCTGTCCTGATCCCTGGTGATCTCACTGGTCTACTCTCATGCCAAGATAACACAAATTTGTTATTATTTGTAAATAATTATTCAGTTAGTCATATGTTTCATTTACTCCCCAGTGCAAAGAGAGACGGAAAGACATTTAATAATGCATGTACACAACTGCCATATATGTTTTTCTGATCAATAGTTGACTCTTATTAAGAGCAATTTGGCATTAAGTGTTCTATTAAATCCCCTATTGGCTCCCTTCCCATCCAGCCATTACTGTGAGTTGTTTTACTGTTTCAGAAGTTATTAACGTATAAACTTGGAGCTGAAGCCATAACCCAGATAAAATATTTAATCCCAGTCACTTGTTCCTGGTATTGCGTTCCTCCATGAAGGTACATAGTTATGTTCTACATGGACATAAACTTGGTGTAAAACAAAAGAGGTATTTGGCATCATCAGGCTATTAAAAAAACAATTTTCTGCTTGTGGCTTCGCTTTTGGATCTTCCTCACCTACCCTGACACAGAAATGGGACAAAAACCTCATAAAATCTTTGTATCTTTGCTGCCTGACAGGTTTCCTACTTTTTATAAAGGCATCTCTCTTAAATTTTGACTAATCATTATCTAATTATGTAGTATCCTGAGTATTCTTTTTTTCATATGCTGCTTGAATGATGGTTTTTGTTAATTTTTTCAGATGCACTGTAAATGAATGTTGAAGGGGTAGAATTTTATGTCGGCTTAGGATGCAGGGATCTAGGTGTCCTTTCTAAATGAAATTAGTATCATCTAAGTGGCTAAGCACTTCTGCAAGGAGTTGCATATTCTAGCGTAGTGGCCTCCAACCATTTTATGGTGAAGATCACTTTTTGGAAGTAAAGGGCACCCCAGGATCTACCCCACCCCCTGCCCTGCCCCATGCACCCCTGGACTGCAGAGTGCCCCAGACCCAGTTGGACTGGGCTGGGGCCCTATCCCACTTCTGTGCTGCAGCTGCAATGAGTTGTGCCTACCTGGCGGCCAGACTAACATGGCATTGTGCCCTGGTCTGGGACTCTTCATGATCCAGGGGTGCACGGGGAGTGTGGGGGTGGGCTCCTGCTGCTGGGAACAGCCTGATGGAGGCCCCAGGGGCCCATGCCCCCCGACCTGTGCTTGGGACAAGACAGTTGCTACTGTGGGTGGCCCGCTGTGCCCCGAGCATGGATGGGGGGGCACAGGCCCCCAGGGCCTCCACCAGGCTGCACTTAGCAGTGGGAGCCCCCTCATCCACCCCTGGATGACCAGATCTTCCCAGACCTGCCTGGGCAAGGGCCGTCCTCACATGAGTTCCCACTGCTGAGCTGAGTTGCGCCTGCATGTGGTCAGCTGCAGCTGCCTCTGTCCTTGCAGAGATGGGGAGGGAGTGCCCCCGCCCCCACCCTTCCCATGCCCCTGGAGGAGCCTCTGGGCTCCAATCCTCCCACCACCAGGCCGGGCTGTGGCCCTACTTACCTTCCCCTCCTTCTGGCTGTGCTGCAGGTCAGTTGCTCACTGCTGGGACCTTGATCTGGCCCCCTCCCCTTCCCACTCCCATAAATTGACCTGCTGGGGCTGGGGGAGGTGGGTGTACACATGCTCATGTGCCCAGCTATCCCCCCAGCCCAGGATCTACCTATCAATTGGGATTCTTGGGTTGGTGACCACTGTTTTAGCATTTTATCTTTTCTGTTTATTCAGCTACCCACTACAATTCTTAGGTAATTGTTATATCCCACACTTCCAGTTCAGACAACATACAATATTTCTCTGAAGTTTCAGTGCATCTGGGCAGGAAATGCTTGGATCTGATCCTTCACTGTTGATCTCCTCCCTTCAGCTTCACTCACCCTGTCTGAAATTCCCTTCAATGGAAGGGGGACAATCAGCTGAATACTGACTGTTTATTTCTATTGTCTGCATCTACTTGTTCTAGCAGGGCCTCATAAACACAGTGATCAGTTTGGTTGTTGGTTGTGTGGTTGTTCAGTTTTCCTTGTCTTTTGGCTACTTGTAGAAGCTGCAGCAGCCGGACAGTTGCCCACTGCTATTTAACACATGATAAGGCATAGCTATTCCTTTGGTTGAGGAGAAATCAGCCCTGGAGTGTGAGTGGAAGTGGGTATTAGTGGATGGTTGTTTTTGCACGGTGCCTTAGGCTACTTCTTCAGGATTCTGGTTATTGCTGCTTGTTGGTTTCCAAAACCAAATGAATCCCTATGCTTCTGATTCCTTCTCTGGTGGGCCCGTTTGTCGGTTTGCGGCTGGAGCCTGAGGCACAGAAAGGTTGTGTCCTAGCCAAGCACTAGGGTTGCCAACTCTGTTTGAATATATTTCGGGACTTTTCACCACGTGATGTAATGACATTAATGACTTGACATCAGGAAGGCAAATGCACATTACTATTACATTTAAAAAACCCACTGGACAACAGTATAAATCAGATTCAACATTTAATATTTATTTTAATGAATGCCTTATCATTTATCTCCCAGGTGACTCTCAGCAGTCTCCTGGAAATTTCTCTCTAATTAGCCAATTGCCTGTCAAGAACAATGCCCACCCCCACACACACCCAGGGACGGAGCCCTAGCCCCCACCCCCTATCTGGGCCTGCTCCCCCTTCTCTCCTGGTGTTTGGGGTCTAGGTCCACTCCCTGCTTCCCTTCTGCAGCGGCAGGAGGAAGGAAGGAGTGGGCCCAGGCCCAATGTGAGGGAGGACCAGGCCCAAGGGGGTGGAGAAGCTGGGGCATCATGCCAGGGGCGGAGCAGCGGGCCTGTGCCAACCTGGTGGTGGCGGAGTATGGGAGGAGTGGGCTTGGGGCCAAGGTGAGGGAGTGCCGGGGGGGGAGTGCGGGTGAGTGGGAGTGGGCCTGAGGGGCAAGGAAGCTCACCCCTTCCCCCTGCAGCTGCCGTACTGGGCTGAGCTGGGCTTGGCCGGGCCGCTGTGCCCACCCACTGGTGCAGCAGGATGGCTTTTCCCATGGCTCAGGCTTACACCCCCAACCCCACAGTTGGACCTGGGCCCACCATCACCACAGCCACCACTGCACACCCGTTCCTCCCTGCCTGGTGGGGCCTGCTTGGGGACAGGAGGAGTGGGCTTGGAGCTGAGGCAGGGGAGTGCGTGGTGGAGAAGTGGGCCCTGGCCCAAGGAGGCCCACTCCTTCCCTCCCCCAGCCGCTGCCATGGCCACGTTGGCCCAGGCCAGCTGTTCTCTCTTCCCCCTGTCACGGTGGGCCAGCTTTTCCCCACTCGGGGCCCTGTGCATTGGGCCCGGACACGCTCCCCTTCCCCCGCGTTGGCCCTGGGCCCACTCTGTGTTACCTGCAGGGTGGGGGGCGAGGCCAGTTGTGCTTACCTCTTCAGTCCATCCCCTGTGTCCCCCACCATCATGGCAGTGGGCTGCCTTCTGTCAGAACGCTTCTTCGCGCGCTGATTGACTGCCAATCAGAGCGCAAATAAAGAGTTACGGACAGACAGACGGCCAGATTTAGGCTTTAATATTAGACTAGCCAATTGGCCGTCAGGAATGATGTGGGGGAGGGGCCTGGGATGGCGAGCCGCCACCGAACCCCCCATGCTGCCGCTGTTCTGCCTCTTGCAGGGAGCGGGATGCGCACCCCACGCTACCGCAGCTCCCCACCTCTGCCCAGTCTTCGGTTCAGCTTCGGAATCATGGCGGCGCTCCCCCAAGCTTGGAGCACTTTGATTGGCTGACTGAAACAGCCAATCAGAGCGCGAATAAAGCATTAGTGACAGGCAGAGAGACCTAGACTTTTAGAATACTCCTGGAGACACCTGGGCAACCCTGGAGGGCTGGCAACCTTAGCAGGGCTGTGGCGTGGCTCTGGGGAAGCCAAGAGCAGAACCTAGGGTTCCTGATTCGCACATGCTTGCTTCAGTCACTGGCATTAAGCTAAAGTCTGTCTGCCTTATGAAGACGGCGCCGTGCCAGTCTGGGATGCCAGAGTGCTGCCCCAGGGAAGGGTGACGGAACGGATGGGAATGGCGCCCAAGGCCGTGTGACAGGCTGGTTGGGGTGAGGCCTCTGGGGCCCTGGCTGGGGCCCTTCTGCTCAGAGCAGCGGCAGGGAAGGAGGGCAGGGCTGTGGGCAAGATGCCGGCCTCGGGCCACAGCAGCTCTGCCCGGCTCAGCAGGGCCAGGGGGCGGAGCCTGGCGCGCGGGCGCGGCAGACACGCCGGAACTCTTCGGTTGGGAGGCGGGAGCCGCCCGCGCCCTGACCTGAGCCCTCGGTTGCTAGGAGACGAGGGAGCGAGCGGTGCCCCCGTGAAAGCGGCCCGGGCGGCCGCGCGCGGGGATGATGCTGGACCAGGACAGCGGGCTCTCCCTCGTCATCGCGCACATCGTGCAGAGACTCAAGGGCTCCAGCCTCCACTCCCAGCTGGAGCGACAGGCGCGGGTGAGCTCCCGCCCGATGCAGGCGGGGCTCGGGGGGACCCCCGGCCGCGTCCAGGTGCAGGGGCCGCTGCGGCTGGGCCCGTCTTGCTCGGAGCGTATGAAATGAGGCCTCCGCTGCTTGCTGCGGGACCAGGGCCCAGTGCTCCCCGCTGGTTCCCGGGGTCTGCCGCTGCCCGGTCCTCGCAGGCTGGGGTTGGGGTGGGGGTGAGATCCTTTTGTATCTGCCCCATTGCTAATAACCAATTGTTCTGCTTCCCGCTGGTTGCTTTCTGGCCTCTTCCCCATCCGTTTTCTTTAAACACGGCCTCATTTTGAGCAGGGCGTTGGACTAGGCCTGTCCGGGTCCCTTCCCACCCTCGACTCGTTGGGCACTTGCTTAAAGGGGTGGGGCAGGGGGGGCAGTACAAAAAAGGGAGCTACCTGTGAATTCTTGCTGCCCATCCTGCTCCTGTTTGGTTTCTACACTGTGTTTTCCCTTGTGGGTTTTGCTGAAGGGGCTAGCACTAAGGCCCCATGTAAGAGGTGGACACTAGGTCTTAGTGTCTGGTTGGGTCTTGGGGTCACTGGGTTCTGAGCACAGTTTATTTTCAATTAGGATTTGCTTCTGTTTTAAATTCAGTTTCGGATTTAATTGAATTGTATTTGTGATATGTAGGCTATTGGCATTATGCCCTTTCTGACTTGAATATAGGGGTACAGGTTGTAGCCGTGTTGATCTAAGGACATAAGCAGACAAGGTTGTTTGGGGAAATCTTTGATATTTTATTAGACCAACTCAAATAGTTGGAAAAAAAATTCTTAGCAAGCTTTTAGGTTTAAAAACCCTTCATCAGGCTGAGGAAGCATCTGCAGTTGGTGTGTGCTCTTCCTGGATGGAAGGAATGGTAGAGGAGCCAGAGGCTGGTATGCAGGCAAGATGGACAGTAAATGAAGATGGGTTTAAATCTGCAGTTGGTGCATGGGCAACTGGTGCCTCCTAATACTGGGAGGGTGCCAGTGGCTGATCGCTGACCGGGAGGTGGGGGATCCCTCAGTGGCCAGTTGGGGTTAGGGGAGCTGGGAGCAGAGGGGGAAAAAAAAATTGAGTGGGTGGGGGCTGAGCACATGCAAAAGTCATCGGGGAAGGGGTGGGGGGAGGGGTAAGGACCCATGTGTAGGAGGGAGTGAGGCTAGTGCTGGCACTTTCCTCTCACCAGGGGTCATTGCCCGGTGCCGGCGTCCACTGTCCCCTAGCCCTACACTACTGGGCAGCCTCCCCACACTGCCTGGGAGAGCTCGGAGCTGGAGTGAGGCCAGCCTTGGCTGTACCTCTACCACGGAGGAGGCAGAGTCCCTGGGACCCCCACCCCACTCCAGCTAAGTTGTCCCCAGTGGCTTCTGCGGAGTCGTGGCTCTGGGGAGACAAGGGGGACAGAGCCCCTCCCCCGATCTTGCGCGGGGCAAGGGAGGGCTGCAGTTGCGAGGCAAGCTGGGTTCTGCCTGCTTCATGCCTTACTGCAGCTTTTGAAAGTGGTGCAGCACAGCGCCACGTGCCTTGCTTCACACACATGGTGCCATGCTGCTTTCAAAGGCTACAGCGAGGTGCAGGAGACACAGGGCTCCAATTGCCCCATTACCCAGCCTGGCCAGGACCCCATTCATGATGAATGGGGCCCTGGCTGGGCCGGGTTGAGAGACAGTCCCCACAGTGCAGCAGGGAGTGGGGCAGGGGCGAATTATTCACCCCTGTCCCAATCCCTATCCCTCCTGCCCTGTGGGGGTCTTGATTTCCACCTCCTCTGCTTCCAAAGAAGAAACCCTACCTACTTGCTTGTGCTTGCTGTGCTGTGCTGAGCTGGCTGCAAGGCCAGCTGCAAGCCCGGTGTGCCCCTCCCCCTGCTGCAGAAGCCTGCATCCGGGTTGCCCAGCAGCAAATCCAGAAGTGCCGCCGGCATTTCAGGCAGGGCACAGCCAATCTTGGGGTGCACGTGTGCACCCACTATGTGTCACCAGTGAGTTGGTGTGTGCTCTTCCTGGAGGGAGTTAATAGTAAAAAAGTCAGAGGCTGGGCTGGTATGTATGCAAGACAGACAGTCAGTGAAGATGTAAGTTGAGGAGTCAGTGGGTGAGAGAGAGGCTGGGGTTCGGGGGGAATGAATGTAGCTGGTAGATAGTGGAGAGGTACTGGGATGTCATATATTAGGCATGTTATAATGTGTCATAAATCCAGTGTTTAATTTTAGTCCATGACTTTTTGTATCCAGCAGGTTGATGAAGTCAAGTTCGTAGGCTTGTCTGTGAAAAGTGTTTTGTAAATGGTAAATGAGGATTAGAGCTGAGAGCTTGGAGAGGAGAGTGGTTTTCTTGTGAGAAATGTGCCCCCCCACAGGTAGTTGGGTATTCTTGTCTTTGATAATGAATGGACACCAGAAATCTATCATAAACAAGACTACCCAACTACCTGTGAGGAGTATAATAACTTCAGAACTGGTCTAATACATTTTCTAGCTCTGACTTCATAGCTGGGTGGCCGTTTTTACAGCATGATAGATACTTTGCAAGTGTAGCTGGTCTAAATTAATTGTACAGTTAACTCATTAATTGTGTAATTATGTGATGTGTTGAAAGGGCTTTAGTTCTGGGTAGCACAGTAATGTGGGTTTTTTTCCCCCTTAAGTTTTCTCTTTTGAAACATTTGATAACATTATGGAGAGGTTGCTTTTGGCCTTGGTTTTCACAGAATTTGAATTGTGAACCAAATGAAAATTGATTGTGGTCCAGTACACATGATCTTCTAGAGCAGCATTTATCAACCAGTGAGTCATAACCCAAAAGTGGGTCGCAAGAATATTTGAAAGGGTTGCGAGCAGGTTCCCAGAAAAACCCATGAAAGCACAGGTTTCCTCTTGAGGGCTGGCAGCATTCTAGCCTGCAAGCTGCTGCTTGGGATAATTGGAGGCAGTGGGCGCATGTGTGTCTGTGCGGGCAGATGCACGTAACCAGCATAGAGCAAGGCCGGGTCATGGGAACAGCCCCAGCCGCTGAACACAGGTAAGTATGGGGAGTGAGGGGATGGACATCCAGAGGACTCTGTGGAGTCAGGGGGATGTGTGCGTGTGCGTGCCTGCCTGCCAGCCAGCCAGCCAGCTAGTGCTGGGGATAGCGGCCTGGTACAGGGCTGCGCCAGGGCAGGGGGAGTGTCAGGAGAAGATGCTTGGCCCTTCAAGTGGGGAAGGAGGTGGGGATGGTCCTTTGCAGTGGGGAGCTGTGTGTCTGCGCCAGAATGCATACAAGCAGGGGCCCCAACTTGTTGCTTGCACTCTGGCCCAAACAGGATTGGGGCAGCTGGGGGCCCCCTCTGGCAGGGCTGGGGGGAGGGGACTGTGGATCGGGAGTGAGGGACACCAACATTGTCCTGGAGGGCAGGGAGCTGTGGCTTGGGGGTGAGGGACACCCGTAGGGTTGGGGGGTGCAGCAAGGTCAGGGAGCTGTGGCTTGGGGTTGAGGGGCACCAACAGGGCCCCGGGAGGCAAGGGAGAGGACTGTGGGTCGGGCACTGGCAGCGCCAGGTGGTGTGGTTTGGGACAAGCCATCAATCTTGGGAAATGGGTCCTGGTATGAGAAGTTGAGAACCACTGTTCTAGGATAGAACAAATGATTTGGTAATTTGCCTTACTGTTATAAGCCATATGTCAGATAACAGGACTGGCGGTTAGGTATGCAAGTCTCTTTGTGCATATAGTTCAGGGGTGGCCAGTTATTTTGGCTGGAGGGCCACTTAAGGAGTTTTAGAGAGCTGTCACAGGCCAGGTCAACACTCCCCACACCTGCCATGCTGCGTCAGCACCCCCTCACCTGCAACAGCTCACTAAAACTTCCTAAGTGGCCCTGTGTTTGGCTGGGTGGATGAGATGGGGCTGTGGGCAGGAAATGGTATCTGGGAGCAGGATGGGCAGGCAGGACCAGGGCTAGGGTTAGGGTCATGGGGCTGGGGCTGGAGCCTGGGGCAGACTCATGATCCGGTCTCTGTATGTCTCTGTGATGGGCACTGTTTCTGCGGGCAGGGGCATGTGGGGAGCAGATCACGACTCTGTGCCGGGCCCCAGCCCCCTTCTGTCACTACCCTGTAATCCCAGTCCCACCCCTCCTGTCCTGATCCTGGATGCTGCTCCCTGCCTGCCTGTGCCCCCATCCCATCTGCCTAGTCACATACCCTGCCCGTGAGGGTCCCAGATGGTTTGCATGGAGACCCTACCCATCTGCTCTGTTCGGCGCCTCTGGTGGTGGGTGCTGGGGGGACAGGCTGGAGTGCCCAGGCAGCAGGACCAGGTCCAGCAGCCAGGAGCCGGTGCTGCAGGGGCTGCTGGGAAATGGAGTCTGGCTGCCACACCATCCCAGCCCCCTGCGCTATGACCTGAGCTTCCCCTCATACCTGGGCTGGGTGGCCCCCCAAAATGCCTTGTCAGGTTGGACTTGACCCCTGGCCTTATTTTGCCCATCCCTGATTGGGAAGGGTGTATAGCGTAAAAGTACAAGTATAAAGCAGCCACAATAACAGAATATAATGCAGTGTCACAGCCCGGTCAGTCTTGAAAGCATCATGGAGTATGTGAATTTGAGAAGTTTCTTGAAGCTTGTAAGTCTATTTATATGGAATAGTGTGGATAGAGATGACAAAATAGGGGGAATAAGAAGGGAGCTTTGTAAGAGGGAGGCCTTGGAGGGTTTGGATTAGCCTGGAGTTGTGCAAAGTTTCAGGTACAGTGAGCGAGAGTATTTTGAAATGTGAAGTCATATTTCGTGGTTTTAATGCTCTGGTTCCATCATTTGCTATTGCTTTTGAAAGGTTATGTTTGGATCCTGTTTCTTTTTTCAGGAATCTGTGCATTCTCTTTGGTCATGAGTTGATGCACTTCAGGCGAGAGGCAAGGATTTCTTAGGGTGATATCTTTTATTGGACCAACTGTGTATGCACTTCACGTACATTACCCTCTTTTTACAAACAACAGATCTGTCTTGTTTTACTTTTAATACTTCTAATTTTTTACCTTTCTTGCTGCCAGAACTCTGGCTCATATTGGGTCCTTCCAGTGCTGGCTGGTTGTAACAGTACTTTGAGGAGTTGCTGCTTTCTCTCCTGTTTGGTTTATGACCTATATTGTGGAAAATGAAGATTGAATTTTGTTGTTGTTTGTCTCGAATTACTGCTTAATTCAGGCCTTTATGTTGGCTAGCTTTGAAGTTGCAAATTGTGTACAAAATCTTGCTATTGTTATGCAAGTCAACTCGGCTCCCATTTATCTGTAGAACACAGTCTGTTTTCTGTCTGTTATGTTCAGTTCCTGACCTGAGTGTTATGGTATAATCTGTGCCATTTGCAGTATGGAACATCTCTACACAAGGCCTTATTCTGGTCAATTCTCAGTTATTTTGAAGTCTGTGGCTGAGGTTTTTGGTTCTTAAAGCTTAAATTTTTAGCTGTTCCTTGTTTTTACTGTGTATACTGCTCTACAATGCATAATCTTGAAAGGACTTTGTCAGTTATATAGGTGAATGTCAGGTTTCTCCAAATCCACTCTTGAAAAATGTGTATGTACATGACAACTGTTGAATTCATGTAGGTCAGGAGTAGTGTGTGCACACAATGCCCCCTTACAATTACTGCTGTAATGGTTGCCATGCAGTTGGTGATTAAAGCCGTTTCATGTATTATAGCAAGGAGTTTATTAATTTCCTAATTAATATGTTTTGTTTAAATGCTGGCAGGCAATGCTTAGAAGGAACAGGTTCCCTTGTCAGTAGGTTTACATAACTTTTGGGAGAAAAACTGGATTTCATAAGAGTATTAATGAACATTGTTGAAAGACTTGGGAAATGAGATTTGTAAAGAAGATACGGGAGATTTCCCCTTAGTATTATTTTCATATGCATTATATTGTTCTTAGTATCATTTTAAATAATCAGCTTCTCAAGCACAGAGAAGAAAGAGCAATACTTTTCCAAGACCTCAAGGCCCCTCTGCTTCAGCTCAATGGTACTTCATAGACCTCAGCAAAGAGACTGTTCTGTCACTCTTGTCACAGATCAAATGGGTTGTCTTAGCTCCTGTCCAGTGGTATAAAAGGTTTGAGTGTATCCCTGAGATGCATTGTATTAGGGGCTGAGTTCTGAGGCTTTGCTAATAGGAGTTTCAGGTTAATGTTAAAGGTTAACCCAATGAAGTGTCAGTGTGCCTTAGTTTTAAAATGTTAAAGTAACCCATATCGGTTACCAAGGACTAGATATTAGACTGTGGTGTTCCATGAAAAGCTATGTACACGAAAAACAATAGGCAGGGAGCCTGGTTTTATGGATTATAGAATTGAGAATGGACATCTGGTTTTACTGCCTAGTTCAGCTATAGGTGTGTGGTTGGATAGTTTGCTAATATATATCCTTTCTTGGCTCCACATTTTGAGCTTCTTTCCTTCTGTTATGTTGTAATGATGAAAAATAGGGTTAGATGGGAGACCTACAGTGGAACCCTTTTCATTCAGAAGATGCATTGCCATGAAATCACAGTGCTTAGTGCAAATTGTGTTGATCTTATGAAAATATTTTAGAGAAAAATAGGAGAGAGTTCTGACAAGGTTAAATTAAATTGTCTTATTTTGACATTTTTTGAAAGAATGTTTGGAAATTATTTTCTGTTTCATAAACAACCGAAAGGGTAAATGAAACACTTCAGTTAATCCAAAGCCTTTTTAAACAAAATCTTTGTGGAGACTTTCACAATTTTTAGAATTCATTCTGTTTTGAAATGAACCAATGTTTCAGAATCTTTAACCTTTCACAAAATGTAATTTCTATCCTCTGCATAGCTCTAATAAAAAAATCTGCTAATAATGGTGGGTCACTTGAATCCCATGGTGACAAGAACAGTGTTAATCTGCATCGATATGAAATAGATGAAGCAAAAAATAAACAGAATAGGCCCTAATGCTTATGGGTAAAGAAGCTATTAAAGCTACTGCTTCTGGCAAGTAGAGGCCCCCCATGCTTAACATAAGGGCAAGGGAAAAAGAAAGAGGAAAAATGAAGCAGGTGTTTTTTTAAAGACCGAAATAAACAAGAGAGGACAATGGTGGTAGTAGTCCATGCCAAGACATTTTCAGGTTGCAGTTTAATATAGACGTCTCTGTAAAGGTGGGTGTTGAGGGAAGATTTGAAGGAAAACAAAGATTTGAAGGCTGTACACACAGGTTTGGAAAGGGATTTCCAAACCTTCAGCATTGGACCTTACTTAAAAGTCCAACACTGACAAACGTACACGTGCTTTAGAAAAATAGGCCGCTAGGCGATAGAGCCCAGTAAGAGTGGGGGAGGCAAAGTGTGGTTTGATCAGCTAGAGAAGATCTTGAGGGAACTTAAAGTTTAGGACATGAGGTTTATTTAACGGAAAAGAGGGACCTGCTTGAGGGATCTAAAAGGGAGAAGTAGCATGATTAGAGTGCCTGCCTACGAGTTGGAGTCGGTCATTGGAGTTGACCTGAGATGGAGATTGGTGAAGTCTGAGGAGAATGTTCCATTTGCTATTTACCATTGACAATGGCCTGGATGAGAGTTTTGGAGATGTGGGTAGAGAGCGAAGTCTGTTTTTTGGAGATGCTATGAACTAGCAACAGACAAGATTTGAATGTGTGATCCTGAAGAGAAGCAGTGAGGCATTGTATAATAGCTAGATAGGGTAGACAGATTGCAAGGTAACTGAGAAAGTCATTTTGATTACATTTTTCTTTGATATTAAAGAATTAGTGATGCTGAACCTTACTGGTATCAAAGATCAAATACAGACATGGATCACCTCTCTGAAATGTAACATTTGTATAACAAAACCTATCAAATAATGGTAGACTCATGATTCACCATAATAATTATTAAATTCCTTTTCATGAGTCATATTTAACGAACATCTTACTGAGACTTCCTGATATAAATAGAGCTTGTAATCTTGTGTAAATGGTTCAGCAGTAACATTTGCAATATGAGGAGTCTTCAATTGAACACGGTTATGAATATGTTAAGGAGATTAAGGAGTTCAGAAAAAACAGGATTGCACAAAATCTTTATCAGTAGTATGGATTATATATGAATTACTCTGCAATCCTGTTAAAACACATTCTTAACCATTTCTTTTTCTGAAAAAGTAAATATTAAGTCCAAACAAATGTGGACTCTTAAGATTTTTTTATCATATAAATTACTTTAAGTATGCCTACATAGCTGTTCCACAGTCACTGTGGGTGCATCTACACATGCAAGCATGTACACTTGTAGCAGTTCAAATAGAAACGGTACAAATTTGAGCTAAGGCTGTTTCTCTCAGCGCACGTGCCTGGACCTGCACTTTGTTGTGGAGCAAATTGTGCCACTTGTGCAAATAAGCCTGCCTGGCTCCTCCCAGACCTGCCTCCAGGGGGAGCTAGAGCCTGGGGCCAGCACCTGTGCTGGCCCCAGCGGTATAAAAACCTGCCCTGGCAAGCAGCTCAGGGCTGTTTGCCCTCAGGAACTTCGGAGGCCCAGGCACTTGGTATCTGGGGACAGTAGCCCCTGGTGTCAGCTAGACTGCTGAAGTAGCATCCCAAATTCACTTTTTAAAATACCCCAAAATCTACATTCTTCCGCAATTAGAACAAGGGGGGGGGCGGAATTGATCAGCTGGGTAATGTTTTATTGTTATATTTACAATGTTAAAGAAATTTGGAAGCTTACCATTGTCTCTAGCATCATAATAAATAAATCCTAAATTTCTATGTTTTAATGTTTGCTTTTGGTTTTCTTCTCACATGGTGGGTGTGTGATGGGGTGATGTGGGGTTT
>NW_017729033.1:46176189-46177586 GCF_001723915.1 Gavialis gangeticus
GGGGGCTGCTTAGGAGGTATGGGTTCCCTACATGAACACCGCGTGGCCCCGGCAGCTGGGGAGTCATGGCAGTGTTGGTGGTGGTGGGAGTATGGTGGCAGCAGTAAGCGGGGAGCTCTTGCAGATGGTGCCAGCACTTTTGATGGTGGGGGAAGGGGTGGTGAGTGCTGACCAGGGGTTGGTGACCACCTGCAGACACCACTGGCAGTGACAGGAGTGTCCAGTGGCAATCGCTGACTGCCTACAGACAACGACACCGGCGGGGGGGGGCAAGCGGCAACTGCCCACAGGTGCCGCTGTCAGTGTTTATGGTGCCTTTTCTGAAGGGGTGTGCCACTATGCTCAGGGGGTGCGTGTGCACCCTCTACACACCGCTAATGGTCCTGTGCCCCCCACAGGGCAGAGCGCCCCCACACCCTGTCTGCAGGGTCCCAGCTCCCCCCCAGACCCCCTGCTGGTCTCCAGCCCCCTGTTTGTTCCCCCGCTCACTCCTCTCCAGCCTCCAGAGCCTGGAGAGGAGCATGAGAACAAGCAGGAGGCTGGAGAGAATAGGAGAATGAGCAGGAGGCTCATTCCTCCTCATCCCCACCCCCATTCATCCCCCCTGCTCCCCATTTGTCCCCCCATCAGAGAAGGAGCAGGAGGTTGGAGAGAGCAGGGGAATGTCTCCAGCTCATTTCCAGGGGCTTGTCTCCAGCCTCCTGGGCTCTCCAGCCTCACAAGGCTGGAGACAACAGGGGAATGTCTCCAGCTTGTCTCCAGGGGTCCTCTCCAGCCTCCTGCTCATTCTCCTGCTCATCTCCAGCCTCCTGAGGCTGGAGACAAGCAGGAGAATGAGCAGGGGCTGGTGACCAGCAGGAGGCTGGAGACAAGCCCCTGGAAATGAGCTGGAGACACTCTCTTGCTCTCTCCAGCCTCCTGCTCCTTCTCTGATGCTGCTGGTGAGTGCAGGGGCTGGGAGAGCAGGTGGGGGGACCAAAAGAGGAATTAGGGAAAGGGACCGAGTGGGGCCTCCCCCAAGGTCCCCTACCCTCTCCTCTAGCCCCCCTCCCCTAGCCCCCTACATACCTGGCAGAAGCTGGTTCCAGGTTGGTGCAGCTTGCACCACTGCCTGCCCTGCATGTGCATGCAGCATGCTTCAGGACTGGGGAAAGGGCCAACCACAAAGATGCTCTCGCAGGCTACCAGAGCATCTCTGTGGAGGACTGGAGGTGTTTAACCAATTCTTCACCTCCGTTTTCTTGTGCAGGGACCGGGACTTCCCCACCGTGATGCAAGACGGACTCGAGGGGAACACTTCCAGACCTCAGGCTGGAGAGGACTGGCTTAAAGAGCTTCTGGAGGGGCTGGACATGTTCAAATCAGCGGGTCCAGATGCTCTCCACCCCAGGGTGTTG
>NW_017729033.1:46178484-46180848 GCF_001723915.1 Gavialis gangeticus
AACTTCCAAGGGAAGTGGTGCTGGCTCCTACCCTGGGGGTCTTTAAGAGGAGGCTTGATGCCTAC
Organism: Gavialis gangeticus; assembly: GCF_001723915.1. Classification (NCBI taxonomy): domain Eukaryota; kingdom Metazoa; phylum Chordata; order Crocodylia; family Gavialidae; genus Gavialis; species Gavialis gangeticus. Next base: position 46,178,550 of record NW_017729033.1, read on the forward strand.
CTGGCTGGAGTCATCTGAGCCCAGTTTTTCTCCTGCCCAGGCAGGGGGGTCGGGCTTGAAGATCTACAGGGTCTCTTCTGACCCTACTTCTATGATTCTATGACTGAGCCTCTGGTTGCCTCAGGGCATGGTTCAGTTTTTTCCCCCGGGGTATTGTTTGACCATATCCAGGAGTCTAACTTTGCTCCCCTGCTGCAAATTTGCAGCATGGGGAACTGTTTGTTGTTCCCACAAGTGCCTCTTGCAGCGTCTCAAAGGGTTTTGAGATGCTGTAAGAGGCACGTGCAGGCTCATCCGACGTGCCTTGTGACCGCAGTGTACCATAGACGTAGCTAAGTTAACTTTAAACAAACTTGGGCACAGGTAACAGTCCAATTGTAGCAGCACAGAGCTCAGTGTAGGCTGCAAAGCATCAGGGTAAGCATTTGGGCAATTAGTCCTCATGGAGATCTATGAAAGTTCATTCTGGAGCATGATTGTTTAGTTTGACCTACATAGTTTCCATGAGGGTTGGTGCCATGGATGAGGTATATCCCATTCTGTGATAGGCTTGGGTAGCTTCCATGGATTCCGATGGTTTTATTGTTTTTGCTGTGTCTGTGATGCAATTCCAGGGCACTCTCTCAAAAAAATGTATAAATGACAGAAATACAGTCACGGGTGAGAATACATTTTTTCCACAGAAGAGCTATTTTATCTCTGATCTCACAATCCTTGTCCTCAAGTGAAAACTACACAGTACCTCAGAAGACAGGCCTGGGAACAAAAATTCATAATTTTACTGGGCATTAAATCAATAGATGTAATGCAGACAGTAGTATTATGGCTTTTTTTAATTTAGGTGGTCCCTCTTCTTACTTCTCTGTACCTCACTGATTATAACAATTCTCTTTCATCTGGAAGATAAGGTCTTATTCTTTTACATCATTAAGCCTATTTCAGTTTCCTTTAACTAATTCTGTAGCTACTTCTGATAACTTCTCTTTGTTCCCCTGATCTACTGCCCTCTCCCACTTCTTTATGTGGGGTTAGACAACAGTAATTGTTCTTCCTCTTGTTTAGCTTAGACAGCATCTGCTTCCTTCCCAGATCAGAGGCAAACCATTTTCCCCCTGTCTTTTTAGTAAAAGATACCACCAAACAAATCTTGCTTCTAATACTTTTTCATGGAAGTTTGAGAATCTGTCGCAATTAGGGGAATAAAAGCAACTAGAACTTAACAATTTTGGTGCTTGTGTAGAACTAATTAAATCTAATACATTAATATGCTGATAATAGTGTGAAACTAATATTCAAGTCCTGGCACTTACCTAAGAAGAAAAATTTTTGAATAGAAACAATGGTAGACTTGTTTTCAAAGATAGTTAGTGGTTGACATTTTATGGGCTTGTCCATAAGGGCAGTTTACATTGGTGAAAACCTGGTTACATTATGTGAAAAGAGCAGTGTCCATATCATGCATTTTCTTCCATTGATGTATCTGTCAAGCTCTTCCAGAATTACAATGCCTAATAGAATTGTGAGTGATTTCACACTGAGTAGGTTCATTGCATTAATTTCTGTATGGATCGGCGTGCTTGTCCTCCAGACTTTTCACAGCACAGTGTCTTTTTTAGATGGTTCAACTGTTTACCCCCTATGACATCTACTGTATTGGGGTCACAGAGACTGGATATCACCTGGTTGAAATCTGGCATCTTGCTGGGTACTGTTGTTGTATGCTTGCTCTAGAAATCAGAGTGCCTGACAAAGTCACCTAGCTATCTTCTCTAGCTAGCCATGTGTCACTGTTTTGTTTTTTTCATTTTAAATGTACGCAGGCTGAAGTTTTCAGTCGCCTTGTCCTGTTGAGTGCTGGTGCTCAGGCCTAGCACAGCGTTTAGGATGTTGCCATGATGCCATGAAGAGGGGTTGCCAAAGGATGGCATGTAGTGTTGTATCAAAAGCAAGGGTTTGAAGCTGTTATCCAAAAGGGTTCAAGGCAAAAATGGGACCTCTGGTAGTGCTCCAGTCACCTATTCACAATACCAGGAGTTAGGCAGGATTTGAAATGGGATGTCAACATAGACCTGCACTTTTTCTTGTATATGGCCGATGAGTGAGGATATCAAGGAGTGCAGAAGCCACTTCCGCAAAGATGTGCCTGAAAATGAACAACTCTTTGATACACAGGACCTGAACCAAGACTCCACCTTCTAGTCACTCAAGTTCCTCCTCTCTGTTTCCTGGTACCCTCTCCTATCCTCCTACTAGAGTCAGTTGTCTCCCGCTCCTCCCCCCCCCCCCCCCCCCCCCCCAA
>NW_017729033.1:46181099-46188990 GCF_001723915.1 Gavialis gangeticus
CCCCCCAGAAATCTCACTGTACGGCAACTCCACCACTGTTGGTTTCTCAGCTGGCTGCTCCTCTTGACCAGCTCTTGGTGCACTGCCCTTCTTTCCACCATGATGTGCACTCACTTGCCAGATATGCCAGATTCAGAACGGAACACCTTCTCATGGAAATGCCTTTTATTGAGAACCGAGTGTTCTATGCCTTGATTATAAAGTACGTGCTGCTTTTTGATCGTACAGGAAATGAATTCAGTTCATCAGTGCATATCTGCTACCAGTACAAATCTCATCAAGCTTTTTTTTTTCCTTAGAAGAACATCCATCAGGGAGGCTTTTTATTAGCATAAATCTTAGAAATACTTTTCTGTATCAGTAATATCTTTAATGTGTGTTTTCTAATCTGCTGAAACATAGCAATATGTAAACAACATGTAAGTAACATCCTCACAAAGTGCAGTTTACAATCCCCCAACCATGTTCGTTTCCAGAATGCCAAATAGTCATTGCATAGCAGCATTACTAGCACAGCAAACTTGAACCATGTCCCCAGGCAATATCAAATAGAATTTTAAATACAAAAAGTCTTGTTCTTTTTTGCTAGGGAATATTGCTTCCTTCTGGTTTCTGAAGATGGGCTATGTCCTTCCAATCGCACAGAGTGGTAGGTAGGCAGTGTCATTCTGCTAAATAGTTGCAAATGTGCATCTTCCTGGGTTCCGCCTTAGCCTTCAGTAATGTGCATCTTCCTTGCTGTTTTATTGCATGAATTTGGAGGGTCTGTTATGTTAGTGACTGCCTTACTCTTCTGCAAGCACTCCTAGGTCAAGCTCAGCAGGATCACTATATTACTGCCTTCCTTACAATATTTGAATTGTGCTGTTAATTTTAAACCTTGTCGCATCACCACTTCCCTGTTCAGTCTACCTAGTTAACGAGAGTAGCAATCAGCCAGATGCCCATAATCTCTCTCTGGCTCACTGAGGTTCTATCAATTCTGCTTCCAAAGCATATGGGCGGAAAGGTAGAAAAAGGACTTAGCCTCCTGAGTCTCCTAATACTGATCGGAGAGTGACATCACACAATCATTAAGTAAAAAAACCCCAACCTTTGCCACCATGGAAAGTGAACAGTATCTGCTTGTTCTGCTTGACATCTTTCTCACTTTACAGGTTTAGTTTCTCTGACCTCCAAACCTTCAAGCAACTGGCCAATATCTAGCAAATTTGAGAGTTATGAGGGGGTGGGAATGAAGGAGCTTATTTGTTTTTATTTAATATGAATTTTTTGTGTTAATTTTGGCCCAGCAGCCAAAGTTTTTCCAATTCATAAAATTCATACATATCTAAGAAAGATTACAAGATGCGTGCAGCAAGCCACACAAATAGTCAGTCAGTGAACCTTCAGCTAGATGTATAGGTCCAGGCACCCAAAATTGCCATACATGTAAACAACAAGTTGAATGATATTTAAAATAAAAAAACAACAACAACAAAACAACTGCCCAAAGTACAAACTCTTTTTCTAGAAGTAACTAACTGGCTTAGGCTGATGCATTCACATTGGACATACAATTAAACCAAAGGTTCACAATGCTCAAAATTGAAAGCAGATAAAACATGAACAAGACTTCCTGTTGATTGGCATACATCATTCTATTTAAAACCACAACAGCATGCAGGGGATGCAAAACCACTGTCTTATAGGAGAAACATTCCTGATGCAGCCCATTGGTGCCACCAGGAATGCATGTTCAAGCCGTGCCCTTTCCTCAGAATTAGGTGTGCAGGACATCCCTGATAAGGTGATGGTTGCTATTTGGTGGCATCTTGTAGGCAGCTTAAAGCATCCTGAAAGTCCGAATTTCCAGCTCCCAGGCCTCAGGTAGGCCATCTTATGCTCTCGCAGCTGTTGTGTAGAACACAGCATGCAGTTATATTTTAAAGCAGCTGTTTCTTGGTTGCCTGAAGCCATTTTGTTAGTGTCAGCCGTCTACTTTTCAGTCTTTCAGCAACTCCGTTGTCATTGTGAAGCTGTTTCAAGCCAGGAATTCTTTTCTGTAATGCAAAAGTCCAGTATAAGGCTTCATCAGCTGTGGTAGAAGAATGTATCAGAGGCTCCAAAAATGAGAGAGATTTCTGACAAATCATCTTTTTATCATCAAGGAAAATGGTTCTTGATCTTGAGATTGTGAATTTTCTTGTATCCACCTTCACTGATGTTAGTGAAACTGCCACAGTGACTGACTATCACTTAAAACACAACAGAGAATATCATTACTGAGGAACTTAGAAGCTGGGCCTGGAGAGTAAATAACAGGAATGTGTTCTGGATGGAAAACTCAGAGCTGTCAAATACTTCCTGAGGACCTTGTAAGACTTTCAGTATGCATTAGCAGGGTCACAAGGCCTTCTGTGGGGCACCCCTAGGCCCCACATTTCTCCCCATTGTCCCACTGCTCATTTCAAGGAGCAAAGATTTGTCTGGGGACAGCTCCTTGTCCCTGCAAGCTCCATTTCACTTCCTTTTTACCAGGCCTTGCAGCTACCCCACAGCTTTAGCAGAGAAATCTTTGTCAGTTCCAGGGCGTCTTTTTGGGTTGTGGAAAGATTGGTGTCTGTTCCCCTGCATAGAAGGGGCTTGCCTAGAAACCATTCTCTCTGAGACCATACTTTATCATAGGCAATTAGTAAGGCAACAGAACAGCAAAAGTATTTATATAGAAGAAAAGAATTGTATATTGTCACAGGCACTAAGGTACCTGCTCCTTTAAGGGCAGAAACTGTCAGGGTCCTGGGCATATATAAACCTCAGGGCTGGGACTAGTGTTCTCTGGCAGCAACCAAGCGGGAAGGAGCTTTCATAGAGGGGGCTACTTGGAGATGCTTGACTGCCTGTTCTGATTATGGTAGGATTAAGGGGGTATAGGAGCTCACAAGTGTTGGTGGGGAGGATGCCCATTAAATTGAGAGAGAAGCTTGCCACCTTAGAAGGGATAGAGTGTGGACCCTATGTTATTCCTGTGTTGTAGCCCAGGGTCTTGTGCTTTTTGTTGTTAGCTAAACCGGTGGACTGGACTGAGATGATTGGGGAGGAGGAGGCCTCATTGGGGCACACTACAGTGTGGAGACCCCAGTGCCAGGGGGAAAAGTGATGGGGGGGGGTGAGCAGACCCCAGCGCCAGGGGGCGCAGTGACTGAGGCCAGATTAAACTGGAGCCTCAACACAAGAAGACAACATCTACATACCATCTGTGAGGCATGGGGCATAATAAAAGGGTGGTTTTGGAGTTGTGCATCTAGCCCATAAGGCTTGGGCATGTTGTAAGGCACCTCCTGACTATGGGACCGAATAAAGGGGTCCAACGACCCACAGGGTTTATAAGAATTTCTCAGGACTGTGACTAAGCAACAACTTGAGGGCAGCCTCCTAATTCATCATTTATACCAGCAAGGTGTGACAGGCAAAATTAGTAGGTGCCCATAGGGCGGAGCTGGCATGGTCATGGTGCCCTAGGGATATCTTGGCCATCGCTGGGGAGGCCGAATTGTGACATATGAAAAGTTGACCAGATAGTTTGAGGAAAGAGTATGGAAAAAACTAAACAGATAACATTTCTCATCCTCATTCCTGACTACAGCAGAGTCCTTCAGAGAGTCCTGTCAGAATTCCCAGACATCAGCCTTCCTGGCAGGTCTGTCAGCCCTGACCCCTGAGGACTAGGAGTCCTCCAAAGTATGGGAAAATCCCTAGACCACCACTACCTGACAGATACCTCTTAAATACCTTAAAGTCAACATTCCCTGCCCCAGCATTGTTTTATTTCCTGGTGAGTCTACAAATCCTCCAGAAACTTGGTTCCTGCCCAAGGCTTCTAGCATTTCCCTAGCTAATTATCCATGTCCCTGAAATGTATTTGTTATTTTGGGGATGATGTTTCTTATTACAGGCAGATGATACCCACAATATTTTGTGTGCCTGTCCCAACCATAGCTCTTTCTGCCATGTGTTTCAGAGCGGCTATTATTTTTGTCCTTATAAAACAATTGGCCAGTGATATGATGTTGACAATAGAGATGACCAAGACAGTGGTGATGATTATAATGCTGAGTGAAAGGACTGGGAAATCAGGAAGGGGAGCTGGGAAGGAGGTAGGGGGAGGGAGGATGGAAGGTATTGCGGAGGCAGGCCTTTGCATGATTCTGATGGCTGAAAGTGATAACAGGCATATGGACACATGGGCATGTGGGAGCATGGTATGGTCATTGTAACAGGGATGAGAATGATATAACAGTAAAGGTGAGTGCTGGACTGTCAAGTTAATCATAGTGGTCACAAGGCAGGTCTGTAGAGATATAGGTAGGGGTGTATGTGTGTGTGAATTTATGACATATTTTTCAGGTAAAAAAACTTGTACTCTCCAAGTAGGTACTTAAAAGTGCTGTTTAAGCAGGTACTCTCTAAGTGCTGCTTAGAAGTGTGTTTATGGAATACCTGTGCCAAAACTTGCAGCAGTTTCAAAACAGGTAAACTACATCAATTCTGGGTGAACTGAGTCTCTGGGTATTATATGCAAATTGCTAGAGCTATGTTTATTTCAAGGTTGGTGGTTTCAAATGTGTTCCTCACTTGTATGTGCTCAGGGAGAGCAGGGAATGACAGTAAGGAGGAGGGAAGGGACTGGGTAGAGGCTGAGCACAGGACGATTGCCTGTACCCATGTCTACTAGGAGGGAAGAGGTCGAATGAGTATCCCCAGAGGATCAAGGGCCCTGAGAGAGGGAATCTCGGGAGCTCTGCCGGCATGAGCCAGACGTTCAGTTAAGTTACCATTGGCCGTGGGTGGGGCAAGTTTAGTTCTCCCGAAGAGGGGAAGCCGACCCAGAGATAAGGGGCGGACCCCTGAAGATTGACGGCCAGTAAGGCCCGTTCTTTCCAAGGCAGGAGACCTCCGCAGAGCAGTGTCTACCCAGGCTGAGAATGTGGTAAGGGTGGGGTAAAGGGGAGATTTGGAGCCCCACAAAGACACCCCAAAGACGAGACACCCCCCCCTCGGGTCGCCAACAGGCAACTGCCTCCTCAACAACAACATCAAAGACGTGGCAGGAGAGAAGGGACAGTGCCCGGACCATCTAGGCAGCACCAAGACTGGGTCTCACCCTGATGTTGCTGGGGGGCAAGGTACCCACAAAGAGGGCGCCAAGACCCTACAACACCTACCAGTGACTGGGGGGCAGAGGGGTTATCTGACCCCCCAGATTTATCCTCCCTGTTGTAGCAGTGGGAGGGGGACAAATTCAAGATAAAACCTCCAATAATTAGATTCTATATCTGGAAACTTATATCAAATTTATAAGTTTTTCATATATAATATCTAATTACAGAGGGATAGCTTATACTTAGGGTTGTCTTATATTTGAGTAAATATGGTAATTTGGATAGGGCTTGGCTCTAGCTTTTAAGTTCAAGATGGTATGAGCTAGGCTTAGTTTGAGGCCTATTTCATCCTGTGACAGGAGGCTTGGTGTTCCTCCCACTTTAAGAGCAGACAGGCTATGGCTGCAGCAGCCTGCAGGTGTGGTCTGAGCTGATTGCAGACATCTGTCTCAGAAGGAGGGCTGAGCTTATGGAGGATATAAGCCCAGGCACCTGGGAAGCCGTGGAGCAGCCTCCTTTAAATAATAACAATTGTCATCAAGCATGGTGGGCAACAGAAGGGGTGATTGACCACAGAGAGTAAGGGCTGCAGAGACTCCAGGGGATTCATGGCTGCCCCTGGAGGCAGTACCTGTTAGGGCTGTATGAAATTTCGGCAGCTGTTTCATTTTGGAGGTGTTGGGCCGTTTTGGCACTTGAGACACCGAATCCAAATCAAAATGGAAGGCTCTGAAACAGCTCTGAAACAAATCAGAAGGCTCCGAAACGTTCCAGAAGTGTTTTGGAGAATTTCAGATTTTTGGAGGTGGGTTTGCAGGGAACTAAAAACTAAGAAGTGGGGGGAGAAGGAAGGAGTGCTCTGATATTGACATCTAGCTCCTGATTCGATTCCCCAGCTCTCTGATCGCTTCATCCAGCTCTGTGATCAGTTTCTCAGGTCTTCCTGGGGGATATGGGCCCCCAATCTGCGCACGGGGTTTCAGCAGGCTGCTGCTGCAGGCAGGGGTTAGTGGCAGCTGCTTGGTGCAGTCCATGCCAGGAAGACTGTGGTGCTGCCACTGGCCCCAGCCTGCAGTGGCAGCCTGCTGAAACCTGGCCTGTGCCTCCCTGGGAAGAGCTGGGGGAATTAAACCGGTGGCTGAGGAATCATATCAGGTGCTGGGCAATCCCTACCGTATGACCTGGCTCTGCAGGGAGCAGAAATCTGCACTGAGGTCTCCTCGCTGCTGCCCGCCCTGTGCAGCCCTGTATCTCTGCTCCCTGTGGAACCAAGTCACACGGCAGGGATCAGAAGGCTTGCTCCCTGCTCTGTGGTGCTTCTCTGCCCCACAACCCAGTGTGATGGGGATCAGAGATCTGCGTGAGGGTCTCTTCGTCTCCACAGAGGACAGCAGCTTTCCTCCTCCAGACAAGTCACCCCTGGCTCTTTCCTGCTCCCCACTGGGGCCCTGCAGCCCCCAGCCCCAAGCCCCTCCCAGCTGAGCAGTAGGGCTGTGCGAAGCTTCCCTTGCAGCCCGTTTGAAACAGATTCAAAGGAGATTCAGCTGAAATGAAACAGGGCAGTGATCTGAAACACCAAAACTAATCACTGTCCTTCGAAACAGCCAAATCCGAAACTGAATCAAAATGCACCCATTTCACACAGCGCTAGTACTTGTTACACATCCTTAAGACTGGTGGGTTGTACTGGTTTAATTTACGGTGCCTGGAGTTAAACTTATAAGCTCAGACCAGCCCTGGTAGAAGGCTGCACTTGCTCCTAACAGTCTGTTTAGCAGGACAAGGGCCTGTTCTAACTTCTTTTTTTCTGTTTGGAAGTTATACTTTCATGAAATTGCCATTGAAGATATTATACCTTAAGCTGTTCCATTTCCAAAGGTGAAATCTCATTTTTTCCTTCGTATTTTCAGTGCTTGTGAGTCTCCTTATTCATTTTTTTCCTTTTTATTGTATCCGAGTTCACAATTAATGCGCTAAATGTAATACAGGGTCTCTCATTACCATTTAAATTCAGAGCTATGGCTGAGATTTTATTTGCCTTAAATCTATAAAATATATGGAAAGGATTCTTGAAACAGTTACAATTGCCTTCTCTTGTGGATCTGTTTCTGTGTGTGTACTACTAAGCATGTTTTGTACTAACAATTATAAATGCTTATTTGCCTCTTTGCTTTTGTTCTTCTTTGTTAGGTTAGTCTACACAAGCCAGAAATTAAACTTGAATCACTAAAAGAAGATATTAAGCAATTTCTGAAAGAATCAGGTTTGTTTTAATTGTTTTTTTATTGAGAAATAAATTCTTTGAGAAATAAATAGAGATGCAATATTCTATAATTCTAGAATATGACAATTCAGTGCTTGACAATCTTAGACTTGTCTTCTTTCTATTAAGTTATTTTAATTAAATGCACAAAAACAAAATAGGACATTTTGTTTTAATTTTAAATTCAGCTGTTTCATTAATTCAATCAGAAGGTGGCCAAGAGTGAAGTCATGCATACATAAACTTAAATCATAGTTTCATAGTTTCTAGGGTTGGAAGGGACCTGAGCAGACCATCTAGTCCGACCCCCTGCCATGGCAGGAAAGAGTACTGGGGTCAAACGACCCCAGTAAGGTGGTCATCCAACCTCCTCTTAAAAACCCCCAGGGTGGGAGCCTGCACCACCTCACTTGGAAGCTGGTTCCAGACCCTAGCCGCCCTGACCGTGAAGTAGCGCCTCCTGATGTCCAACTTAAACCTTCCCTCC
>NW_017729033.1:46189146-46191154 GCF_001723915.1 Gavialis gangeticus
GGCTCCCCTCCCCTCTGAGACTTCAGCGCTTCTCCAACTATCCTCCTTAGCTTGTTGAAGTTCGCCCTCCTAAAATCTAGGGCCACCACCTGACTGCTTGCCTTTGCCACCTTGCACTGAATGGTGAATTCTAGCAGGCAGTGGTTACTGTCGCCCAGGGGGTCAAGCAGCTGCAGCCCCCTCACCAGGTTGTCGCCCATGGCCAACACCAAGTCCAACAGGGCATCCCCCTGGTGGGGCTGTGCACCTCCTGGGTTAGATGAAGGTCCTGGACTCTTTCCAAGAACCTACGTGAGCGCTCGCACCTAGCCGACTGCTCTTCCCACCTAACTCCTCATATTATTGTCAATCTGTAACTTCTGTTCCATTACCTTCCACTTACTATATAGATGGCACAATGCAATTCTATGGAGAGATACCCAGGGAGAAACATTTAGTTGTGCTAGCATGATGCTGCTTCTCAGCAGATTATGGTTGAAAGAAGTGTTTAATGACATTTTAAAGGCCATAAAATTTGATAATTAGAGAAAGTTAGTAGCTATAGTTCAGGGCAGTTTAAGGATTGTCACAAAGAAAATAATATAAATAATAATTTAAGGCATGGGTAGGCAATTATTTGGGCTGTAGGGCCACTTAAGGAGTTTTGGTGACATGTTGTGGGCTGATGTGGGGGGTAGGGAGTGCTGACCTGGCAGGGGGGGAATGGTAATTGATCATATCAGGCCCCAGGCCTGTCTGCCCCATGCCTGCTCCTGGGGGTGCTGGACAGAGTGGGTGGGCATGTGGGGTCTCTGTAGAGACTAGCCCAGGACACCTGTGGGCAGGGTGCACTCAACTGGGCAGATGGGAAGGGGCTGCAGGTGGTTGAGGGGTGGTGCCTGGGAGTGGAACAGACAGGCAGGGGCCAAAATCATGGGGTGGGTGACAGCACAGGACTGGGGCAGAACTGCAACCTGCTCCCTGCATGTGTGGGGGCTGTGTCCTGTGCCCTAGCCCTGTGTTATCATCGCCTTGCGATCCTGGCCCCCACCCTGCTGTCCCGCTCCGGGGCGCTGCTCCCTGCTCACCCATCCTGCTGGCTGAAGGTGACCTGCCTGCAAAGGTCCCGGGCTGATGTCCATGGAGACCCTTCTCACCCACTCCATCCAATGCCTCTGGTGGGCAGTGAGTGGTGGATGGGCCAGGGTGCCTGGGCAACAGGGCTGGGACCTGCAGTTGCAGAGATGCTGGCAGTGTTAGGCAGTAGGGATGCACTGACAAAGATTTTTTTTTTTTTACTGATACCGATGGCCAATTATTAACCAGCCGTATCAGCCAATACTGATCTGATAGCCGATATGCAGCCCAGCAGCTTGGAGAGCAGTGTCCGGCTGGTAAATTTGTTGGGGGTTAAGGAGTGTAGGGCAGCAGATAGACATTCCCACAGTGAGGGAAGTAACAGGCCACGGCAGGATGGGTTGTGGGATGGAGCCACAGGCAGCTCATCCACAGGACATGGAGGAGTGAGGAGGGGGAGTGGCTTCCTGCTGCTATGCACACCATTGGAGGAGGCATGGGGAGCATGTTCCCCCCCCAGTTTTGTGTGTGGGGTGAGGGTGGGCTGCCCTGCAGTCTCAGACCCAGGGGCTGAGCCAGCTTCTTCCCAGTGGGGGAGCTGAGCCAGGGCTGCTCTTAGGGCAGGGTAGACAGCAGTGGCACTGGGAGGGGGGCTATGTGAGTAAGCTACAACCACCCCAAAATTCTCCATAGCCCCCCATAGCTACCCCTCCCAGTGCTACCGCCCATCCTGTCCCCACCCACCCTGAGCACAGCCCCCACCTAGCCCTCTCACTGGGAAAGGGCCGGTGCAGCCCCTGGCTCCAAGTCCGCAGCAGGCAGCCTGCCCTCACCCCATGCACAAATCGGGGGGCATGTGGCCCCCATGTCTTTTCGGGGGGGGGGGTTGCACAGCAGGGGGGGGTCACCCCGCTTCGCCCCGACGGGGAAATGCCTGCCCTTGCCCCAGCCC
>NW_017729033.1:46196154-46207660 GCF_001723915.1 Gavialis gangeticus
GTGCAGCCCCTGGCTCCAAGTCCGCAGCAGGCAGCCTGCCCTCACCCCATGCACAAATCGGGGGGCATGTGGCCCCCATGTCTTTTCGGGGGGGGGGGTTGCACAGCAGTGGGGAGTCACCCCGCTTCGTCCCGACTGGGCAATGCCTGCTCTTGCCGCAGCCCCACTCCCTCCCTTACTGTGAGGCCCTCAATCTGCCCCACCCATGCTCCTTCTTTCCCACACAGACTTACCAGCCAAATGCTGCTCTCCAAGCTGCTGGGCTGCATTCCTAGCCGTGTGCATGCTAAGACTGCGCGTATCTTTGCGGCATTTTTTGGTGACGTTATTGGCTACATCAGCCAAAAGAAGCTGATTGCCGATAATGTCAATTTTCATTTTACTGGTGCTAACTGATATATTGGTGCACCTTTAGTAGCCAGGCAGAGTGAGCTGCCACCATCATGGGGGCTGCGAGGAAGCGGAGTCCGGTTGCTGTGCTGCCCTCACCTCACTGTACACCCACATGTGTATGTATGTGAAGAGAGAGAAAGAGAGACCTCTGCGTTTCCTCAAAAAATAGATGGTTTGTTTCTCAGCATGGCTAATTAGCCTGGGCAGAATTCTGCACTAAATACATTGCTGTTGTTACCTCAGCTGTCTTCAACGCTATCTTGGATGTGTCTCTGTGACATTGCAGTATCTCATCTAGATGCACCGTATTTGTGCACAGTTGTCTAGCCCTTGCCCAGTCCTGTCATTTACGCCAGATAATGCAAAGAGGTTATCAGACGCACAAAGTGTCAGCAGTGTAAGAATGTGGTCAGGTGCCTGGGCAGCTGCTGTATACAGGGGTAACAAAAAGCTGGTTTTTGTTTTTGTCCCCTGTCCCTATTGGCATCCAAGACGGTTATGTCTTTCATCCCATCTTAATTATGCCACTGCAAACCAAATCCCAGTGGCGTAATTAAGACTCCCATATAAGGATCCAACTTTTGAGGCATTATTAGGTCCTTATTCCCAAATTCATGCAAAGTACCTTAGCATGTGCTGAACTGGAAACATACCTAATCCTATGTCTGTCAGCATTGGTTCCAATGATGTATAGTCAAGATAGAGTAGTATCTTGTAATATTCAAGGTTAAGATAAAAAGAGTGTTTAGTGTTATTTGGAAGCATATGATTTCTGTGGGAGCAACCTTTAACTTTGGTCTTCACTCTTTCAGCAGTCTCTAAATGCAGTTTTTCTTTAATTCATAACTTGGGCATAGCTTGAAAAAGATGGAGAGAACTTAAGTAAATGCTAATTTGAAAGAAGCACAACAAACTTGAGTGGTTTTTAAAACACCCCCTTCATTCATGCTTTACGTAACAAGGTCAAAATTGTTTCAGGAGTGAACACCAACATGATTTTATAATTATTATTATTTTAACAGGATGGGAAAAGAAGCTTCAGAATGCTGTTTACAGTGAACTCAATGTGTGAGTTTTCTATTCATTATTTTTATAATAAAGGTGTTATGTGTAAAGTTTCCTTTTGAATCATGTGTTCTTATCTGAGACTAGTATGTTAGTGTTATCCAGTAATGTGCCTGTCATGTGAGGAGTATCTAATGTGTTTCTGATCTACAGTTTCTTTTTCAGTTTATTTAAAAAAAAAAAAAAAAGAGCCAAGGACAGCAAATGAACACTTGAAAACATCTCATGAAATTCACTTTTTAAAAATTAGTTATCTATTAACATTGTGATTTGTTTTATTGGTTCATAGCCTGGGGCTTAAGGCAGTTTTCTGGGAAGTGGAATTATGGGTTCAAACCCTGGTGGAGGTGAGAAGTGTTTTTAACCCAGGTCTCCCATTTCCCAGGCAAATGCCCTACTTAATAAAGTCCTGGGCAAAAGGAGAATGGGGTCTTCTCCTCTTTGCTAAGATGGTGTTTTACAAAAGTAGGTTCATTGACTGTGTGAAGTAAGGTAGTGCTTGGAGACCTAGTCATTTAGAAGTCACCTCAGTGCCACTTTGGATATGGACACATATAACACTTAGACTGGCTTCAGTGCAGTTTAAATATGAAATGGCCATGCATAGAAGCCTGTTTAACTGGTTTAAAGCTGCCTGGAATGATTAAAAAAAAATACCTGGAAAACCAGGTACTCTTTTGAACTGCTTCACAGAGTTTGTGCTACCTGTTGACACCAAGCTTACCATGATGTAGGCCTGGTTGTTTCTCCAAGCATCCCATGCTGTATTGTTCCACAGCCAGAATTCTGCTGCCACCTTGTTTTACCTTTTGTTGGCACTTTTTATCAATGAGCTCCCTTTCTACTGCTTCTTCTTTAAAAGCTGTCTTTGTAAACACCAGCTGTGTCCTCATGCACCTCACTCACCTACTTCAGCGTACCCTTTCAAGCATGGGTGCAAGCACTCCCCACCATCACTCACTCCAACAAGGTATGCTGGACTGGGTCTTTATCCCTGCTCCCTGGTGTCAGAGCCACAGCACTTCAAGACCTAAAAGGTGACTGTTCTACCTGGGATGTGTGGACAGTGGACACCTCTCACCCTCAGCAGTAGTGAATTTGTTCCCAACCAATATCATTCTGTAGCATCTTGAAATCCTGTCTGTCTTGTTTCAGCTGTCAAGGCACTATGATAATACAGATAAGGGACACAGAAGTAGAAACATGACTTGTGTCCTAGAACTTCAATGTTCTTGCCTTCATTGAAGTCATGATAAAAGTTATAGTAAATCTGTAGGTATTTCTCCACGGGGACAACACTAGTTTCTTATTCAATATTTTTTGCTTGCATTCCATTTGAACATACCTTGCATTCTGTTCAGCTGATTTGGTATTGTCACTTGAATTTTTCCAAGTTTTATTAATTGAGTTATTTTTGGGGCTATTTTTCTCATCTTTAAATAGCATTTCATAGAATTGTCTAGAAGTAGGGTTGTAAGGGGCCTCCAGAAATCATCTAGCTCAGCCTCCTGCCCATGGCAGGATCATCCCTATCCAAACCCAAATTCTTTAATACCTTTACATTTTAACTTTTTATTACTTTACTAATGCATTTGCAGGATTTGATTGTTTATCCTATTTCTTCAGCATGTTCCTTGGTATTTGTAACTTACATTTTGTGTTCTTTATTCCAACCAGATGCTCTTCTTTCAGCTTTTGTGTTTTACTGTTATGCATTTCATAGCTGAAGATTCCAGATCAGTTAGATAAATGCCTTGAAGCTTTACTGGCTACTTGTATATATGTTCAATAACTATTTGAAGTGTAAACTTATTAAGTTAATGAATGACTTTATTGAAGAAATATTATTTCCTGAAAGGGAAAAAATTCCAAATGGCTATAAAGATTAATTCTGAAGTGATTTTAATGATAAAGTTGTTTCATTTGTTTTAAATACTTGAAATGTGGCAACTTCTTTTGAACTTTCAATTTTATATTAACATTCTTAGCTAAAGCTTCGAATATTTATTTTGCATTTTTGTTATACATCTGCGATACTTCAGAGGATGAGAAGAGTATGTTTTTATGTGATGCTTTCCTGTTCTTCAAGTTTGTATTGCCATACACAACATTATTATTTATGGTCCTCTCTGAAAAACAAAAAGTAGGCATAGTTCAACCATGACTGAAATCTATAATGTTGTTAAGTGGTTTTTTTCCTGAATTAAGAGTATGCAGATAAATTATGGGCATTTGCTAATTGATAACATTTTTTTAAAATTTAAAGTCTGATCAGGGGTTTCAAATGACTGCTGTATATGTTGCTATACTGTTTCTAAACATGATTAAAAAAGATGAGAAAAAATAATGTTTAGGTTTCCCTGAAGAGCAAGAGACGTTAATGAATTCAAATAATAATCTGAACATTTAAAACTTTTCTTTCAAGGTTCCCTTCTCCCTGTCATCCAGCGGCTCCCGCTGAGCAAATGAAGGAACCATTAGCTTATATGAGGAAGGCACAGGTTGGTTGTTTTCAATTTGACTGTTTTTCCATAACAGTGTCCTAAGTTTTTATTAAGAAGATTTCTCTGGGACAATTTCATTATTTAGCTTTTTATACACTTTAAAAAATAACATAAAATTTTAGTTACTTAGAGTCTAATAAAAATACATATTTCATAATGGCAGCATTTGCAGGTATTGTTGAACCAGGGTGGGATACAGTACAGTGGCTATTAGAAGGTGCAAAATAGAGACTTATGGGAAATAGAATGTCTTGCTAAGTAAGATTTGTTGTATCCTGAGAAGAAGCTTAGGAATATATATTGCTAATGAGGTGGGGGTTTGAAGAGAGGCATAGAGACCATCACAGGTGGTGGGGTCTAGAAAAGAAGGACCAATTATCTGGTATTGAGAAATAAAAAAAGGAGTTTGACAGGTGTGAGTAGAAGTCTAGAATTGGAGGAGCTAAGGAAGCATGTAGGGGAGAGAGAATTGGTCGTAGACAGATAAATCTTGGCTATTGAGAGGAGAGAGAATATGTGACTTCAGTTGTTTATTGGGCTGTCACCAGTAAATTCAATTGGAAAAATAGTCCACGCTAAAGAATATGCAACACTGTCCTCCCAAATCACTGTCCTGTTGAGCTAAGAATACTAGTGTACTTGACTCAGGCCTGCCTTGGAGTGTATTATGACCAAGTTTGTCATAGACCTTGCCTTAGAGTGTATTAGGACCTTGGCCTGGTTTTCTCTGATTAAGAAAAAAAATCCAAAACTATCTGATTTAAAATCCTTCCAAAATCCACATATTTCTGCGGTTAAAATGCAACACCACTATATAGGTATCAGTTGAACACAATGCTTTATTGATATATTTACAATTTTAAAGCAAATTGAAAGCCTACCAGTGCCTCAGTCATTAATAATAAAATAAATTCTAAATACCTATATGTTTTGACATTTGATTTTGGGTTTTTTTTTTATCATGGAAAATCAGAGCTCCCCCTGCCCCCTTTGCTCATCAGGATGCAGGTCCAGCTGCATCTGTCCCTTCTGCTGCTTTGTGGTGCTGAGCAGCCCTTTTATGCCAGTGCCATTGCCCCTGCCCCTCCCATTGCCCTTTACTCCCAAGCCACAGCATCCAGCCCTGCCAGTGCCCCTCACTCCTGACCCAAGAGTCCCTGTTTGTCCCCCCGGTCATGCCAATGCCCCTCACTTCCGGCCTGCAGCTCCCTGGCCCTGCTGGTGTTCCTCACTCCCAACCCATAGCCCCTTGTCCCACCCAGCCCAGCTGGAGGAAGCCCCCAGCTGCCTCCAGGCCCCCAGTGTGTGAGGAAGTGGAGGTGTGTCGGTGAGGCAGGGGATATGTGGGCATAGGTCATACCACTGACAACACATCATGAGGATATGGGGGGGCTGTGTCCCCCCAGATATCTGTTCTGACAGTGGAGTATGGGGCTGCATCCGGCCCAGACCAGCACCAGGCAGGAGCTGCCTCCACAGCCCAGTGGGCAGGACCCAACTCAGAAGCAGTGGAGTGGGAAGACTCAGTACTGCCACCACCAGGAGCCTCATGCCAGCCAAGTTGCCATGACTGGCATGGTGAGAAGCCTTCTGCTTGCTGCTGTTGCAGCCCTAATGCTGCCCACACAATCCCTGCTGTGCCACCACCCTCCAGGAATGCCCTGGGGCTGCACTCATCATGCGAGGGGCTGGCATCAATTCCTCAGACTCAGCGCTGCCCACTCCAGCTGCTATGCTGCTTCCTCAGGCTCAGCTAACCACATGCTGAGCCTTGTCTTAGGCCTGAGCCAGGCCCGCAGTGGCCCCAGTGCCATGTGTGAGAGCGGTAAGGATGCAGCATACCAGGAGGAGGTTGCCTTGCTGGAACCAGATACCTTTCTCCCAGGGTGAGCTGGGGAAGGGCTAGCTCAGCAGCAGGGAGGAGCCTGCCAGGTTCAGGCTGCAGTGGCAGAAGAGTGGTGGGAGGCTCAGGGAGCCTGTCACTCTGCCTGAACTGCTGTAGTGGGGTCAGGCAGACCCACTGCACAGCTGGGAGTCTTGGTGCTGTGACGGGAAGGACTTGCCTGACTGCTCAGGGGGGCCTGGCACCTCCTCCCCTTCCTCCCTTCCCACGGGATCAGGATCTGGGCACGAGAGAGGGCCCCAGACTCAGCCTCAGCCCCTGTTGGTGGAGGCACAGGGAAGCCACAGCTCCACAGCTGGGCAGTGCCCCACAGTGGCTTGGCCATGCCTTCCCGCTGCCCCCTGCCCATGGCTTGTTCCTTACCAGCAGTTTCCCACTTTAAAGGGGAAAATCCAGGTTTTTCTGTGTTTTTCTGCACAAAACAGAAAACCAGATTCCTGACTATAACATTATTTCAGAAGTTATTAAGGAACTTGTTCTATCTATTTTGTCAAATTCTTGCTTATTCCAGTGCTGGTTCTTGCTTATCTTACTTGACTGTCCTTTGTTTTAGGTTGATAGTACAATGGAGCAGATGCTCTTAATGCTTTTGTCTCATACAGTAACAAACCAGCACTCAAGAAAAATAATGTTTGGTTAGTCCATTTACTAATAGTGAAATTAATATTGTTTTTCTGATATCTGCTGAATACTGTGTATATAGACTTAAACTGATGTGTACTGATTTCATCGTTTTGAAAGTGTATATAAGGAGTCTTGCAAAACTCTAGAACTCTGGTTCATTGCTGAACAACAAGGAAGATTTCTATGCCCCCCTGCCTTTCTGCTGTCTGATACCACCAGGGAAAGAATACTGCCTGATCTGCACAGCAAAGAGCAACTCACAAAGACACTCTCATGGACCCAGAGAGACAGTTTTCCATCTTCAGCTTCCTATGTGCAAAAATGAAGTTTACTTCTTACCTATGGGGACTTTTTACCATCTTTAATTTTCCCTGAGCCTGATGAAGGGTGTGTGAGCCCAAAAGCTTGCAGAAAAAGATTTTTTTTTTGTGATTTCTTAGTTGGTCTAATAAAAAGTATCATCTCTGAACCAAGAGTTCTAGAGTTTTGCATTCCTTTTTGTCTCTGACCAACACGGCTACCAAATGCATCCCTATAAGAATTCTTAATATTTTATGTTTTTTAGCTCTGCTTAAAAAATGTGATAGCTACTTGACTACAGTGAGCATCGATGAGAAAGTTAGGGTTACCATATTTCCAGCATCAAAAAAGAGGACATCTGGGAGGGGGTGGAGGGAAGGACATATGATTGTGAGAAGGGCAGTGATTATACTTGTGCCCTGCCTCTGCCCCTCACTCTTGACCTGCAGCCCACTGCTCCCCAGCCCTTCCAGTGCTCCTGCACTCTGAACCCGCACCCCCTGCCCCCCAGCTCTGCTGGTGCCCCTCACTCCCAATCTGTAGACCCCCACCCCCCACCAGTCCTGCTGCCCAAGCAGCTCCTGTGTTGTACACACACACTTGCTCTCTCGTGCTCGCTCTCCCTGTCTCTCCCTGGCTTGCCTGGGCCCCCACAGGGAGCATGTGACCCTCGACAGCCAATCACCTTGCCTGCTGCTCCCAGTCCCAAGCAGCCAGCCTAGGAGAGCAGGGGAAGAGGGGAAAAAACCCTGGACATTTGCTCTTATTTTAAAAACCAGCCTGGATGCAGCACAGGGGGAGAAAAAAGAGGACGTGTCTGGGAAAAACCAGATGTATGGTAACCCTATTATTGACTTCTTTCATTTGTTTGTCTATGATTGGAGCACATTTCCTGAATCAATCCCCTTTTATTTCCTTAAAATACAATTAAAATGCAAACTCCAGCCCACTTCATAGGGTAGTGCTAAGAAATGGAAGCAACTGAAAAACTAAAGCAAAAACAAATCCGTGTAATAATTCAGTGAAACAATATCACTGACTTAAGTTGAATACTCATCTACTTACTGAGATGTGATCCTCTTAAGGCTCAGTCCAGCAACGTGGTAAGCATTCCTGGGGCTTTTTTCAAAGCCCATAGATAGTAATGGGTGTTGTTTTGCAGGAGGGACGTTTATTAACTTAAAGGGAATTTTAATTTAGTCCCTCCTAAAATGCTTAGTGCCTTCAGCTCCCCTTGATTTAAATATTAGTTGATGGTTGTTATCACTTTGAAAAAGATCTTATTTTGTAGGATCCCTAAAGCTGCAAATATCTCTGCATTTATTGGGTCTATTTCTACCTGTATAAATTGAACAAAGGCATTCTTTTTGTATGATTGGGCCCTTAAGGTGTAAGCTCTGAGCAGGAGATGGTGTGCTTAATCAGTCTAAAAATACTTGCACATTTGTCACTATTTAAGTGATAGCCCCAGTGAAGTCAGGTCTGTTAGTGTACAAGTTTAGGTTTTGTTTACCAGACAAAAGAAACAACACTTTCTCTCTTGTGGGAATGAAACATCTTTTACAAAATATATTATAACTAGAATTGTTTCCTTGTTACAATAGTTTTTATGTTAGAAATGCTGAAAAAGTATTAAAAAGTGAGGATACATCCACCTAGTCTGTTTTGTGAGCTAACTGTGCTGACCTAAAAATCATATCCCCATGAACAAAATTGAAGCTTTCTAGTTTATTTTTGTTTTCCAAGGTGATACAGGCAACATTTTAAGTTGTTTTTGTGACAAGTAAAATGTTATTTAAATTTTTAATTTTTTTACCTTGACTGCCTTACTGTGCCATGACATGTAAGTTGGAAATGTATATTTCGATACCATTACTAAATTTTGTCCAGCTGGAAAAATCTTACTCTTGCTAATACACATCTTATTTAAGTTTTACTGTACAGGTATATTGTTTAAAATAATTTTTATTTTAGTCACAATCTGGCATGTGCTTGAGTTTCTTGAGCACATAATAAATCTGCCTTCATTTCAAAGCCAGCATGTACAGTCTGCCAGGAAAGAAGTACTAGTGTAAAACAGTTTCATCATACTAGTTTTGAAAAGACTGAAAAAACCTGAGGAAGGATTCAGTTAAATATCATCATTTAAGAATTTTTCCTGATACTAAACATTTAATAGTTCAAACCCTTTCTGTGCCCAACACGGTTTCATTCTCTGGTTATTATGCAATAAGCTGTAGTTTCCATACTGTATTGGAAAAGGAGAACTGCTTCTCAGGAATGGAAAGCAGGCTTAAGGGAAGGGAAGTGTATGATGTGAATAATTTCTGAGACTCTTTTTTCCAGTTTGTTTCTCAGCTGGAGAGTAATAGTCACTTCCCAGTGTGTGTGTCTGTATCTGGTAAATAAGACTTTTTCCTGTCAGTGACTTGAGGTATATTGTTGAGCACGTTATTCAGCTGCAAAATACCTTCAGTCTGAGCAAGTTGTATTAATTACCATAAATTCAGAATTCACCCCTGCTTTTGTATGGCTGGTGTAGATACAGAGCAGCAACTATAATTTTACATGCTGATGGTTGAGCAAGTTAGTTGCATCAGGAGCAACAGGGTGTATTGCTGTGATACCTCCTTTATATTTGTGGCTTGGGCATTGAGTCACTTTATGTTCCATGATCTGACCTGTTCACTGAAAGACATCAGGTAGTACTTGTGAAGTATGAGTTAAAATGAATTTCTGTATCCTAAGCTATAGCACATTTCGGTTTGCTTTTATCAGGTGAAGAACACTCCTTCTGGCAATTGACCAAGTCTTCTGATCTACTTAAACTCTAGAATTATAACTTAAATTTGTGGCTCCGGAGTTAACGGTGAAGAGTTTGGTTCTAGATTTATCTAACAGTGACAACTGATTTTTTTCTAATTTGCTCCATTCTTTTTGGTACCTGCCTGGCAGAACCTCCTTTGTAATAAAACATTCCAAATCTTAATGTTGGGTATTTATCTGTATCTTTCAATGATGTCCCAGAATTTGTACAATCCTTATCAGTTAATTCTTTGCCCCGGACTTCACAGAGGTACGCAGGGGCGGGCAGGCAGGGAGGGAGGTGTGTGTGCAAGTATCAGCGTTCTGGTGGATTCAGGTACTTTAATTTTTAAAATGCTTTTTCTTATCTATTAATTATCAATTTCATTGCTTTATTCCTGTGAAAAATAATATAAGCATTTCTGCTTCGATCTGGGGAGTTGAATAAATACATTAATTGTCAGAGAGTCAGGCATGCTTGTGAAAAGTTCTAGGGCTTCCCAAAGTAATTGCTTCTTGTAAGCCCAATTTTGCTATTTCTGTTGAAGTGGCTTAATAGCTTCTTTTGGGGACATTTTATTTCACATTGAACCATTTTCTATGTTGGGAAATTAATGTTCACCGAATTAGCCTTCTGAGCAGCACTTTTCAGGATCTAAGTCCTACAGGAATAATTTTTCCTACCTACAGAAATCTTTGATGCAGGTGGTGGTGTCCTGTGTTGGTCTCAGTCTGTCCGTTACTGCTTGGGTAACAGTTAAGAGCAGGTGTGATGCATAGGGGGTGCACACGGGTGCATGTGCACCCCCTGAGCATGGCAGTGCACCCCCTACAACAAAGCGGTCGCCGCTCACCACACTGTCTCTGACACCGCCAGTGGTGTCTGGGCGGTCCACGATCCCCGCTGTTCGCCGCCGATGCTGCTGGCGGCATCTGCAGGTGGTAGCCCATCCCTGGTTGGCACTCGCCACCCCGCCACCACCCCCTGCCACCAACTGCGCCAGCGGCATCTGCAGGAGCTCCCCCGCTTACCACTGCCAGGCCCCCACCACTGCTGCGCTCCTGCTGCCACCATACCCCCTGGCTCCTGGGACACGCATCATTCATGGTCAAAAGCACCTTGCTATCTAAGAGCACCTTGTGTTCATGGTTAAGAGCACCTGGCTGTCTAAAGTATTTTTTTTGGTGCTGTTGTGCCTTTCCTGGAATTATTTTTGAATTTGCTTTCAATAACGGCACTTTTTCATCTAAAGGAAAGGAATGTTTAACTGCAGTTTGTCTTTTGGGCCATCTTATTCCTTTTAGTTTATAGCCACGTAGGTCCTTCTTTGTTCTTCTCATGCCTTTCAATTCACACTTTTTCTTTCTTCTCATGTCTTTCAATTTTAAATCAGTCAATACTTAAACACCAGATTTGATTGGAA
The DNA here is from genome assembly GCF_001723915.1 of Gavialis gangeticus. Taxonomy (NCBI): domain Eukaryota; kingdom Metazoa; phylum Chordata; order Crocodylia; family Gavialidae; genus Gavialis; species Gavialis gangeticus. The sequence goes on from NW_017729033.1 coordinate 46,207,173, forward strand.
AAACAGATTAGATTTTTACTAATTACCCTGTCTCCTTGCTGATTGATCTGAATTCAGATCAGGTTCCCAATGTACTAGGTCAGGGGTTGTCAACTGGGGGTACACATATCCCCAGGGGTACTTAGAAAGGTCTTCGCAGGTGGGCAGAGATGGAGCACACCCCAAGGCGCAGTGCCGTCTCCCCTGGCACATTCGCCTCTTACCCAGGGGAGGGACGCACCGGGTCCTGCCAGCCCCACATGGCACATTGCGGCACCTCATCTCCCTGCCCTCCACTCCAGCTCCCTCTCCTGATTGGCCGCTGGGCTGCCACCCTCAGCCAGTAGCCAGTAGCAGTGGCAGCTGCCATGTGCGAGCTCTCCCTCAGTTTAGCCCCCCTTCCCAGTGCTGCTGCTATGCACACACCTGGGAGGGCATGGGGGCACATGCCCCCAGATCTGCACGCAGGGTAGGCTGGGGCTGCACCGGGCTGTTCCCAGAGGGTGGGG
>NW_017729033.1:46212660-46217455 GCF_001723915.1 Gavialis gangeticus
CCTCTCCTGATTGGCTGCTGGGCTGCCACCCTCAGCCAGTAGCCAGTAGCAGTGGCAGCTGCCATGTGCGAGCTCTCCCTCAGTTTAGCCCCCCTTCCCAGTGCTGCTGCTATGCACACACCTGGGAGGGCATGGGGGCACATGCCCCCAGATCTGCACGCAGGGTAGGCTGGGGCTGCACCGGGCTGTTCCCAGAGGGTGGGGCTGGGCTATGCTCTGCTCGGTGCAGCAGTGCTGGAAGGGCGGTTTGGGGGCTACGGCAAATTCTGGATGGGTTGCAGCCCTCCTGTAGCTCCCTCCCAGTGCCATTGCTGCTGCCTGGCCCAGTCCCTACTGGGAAGAGTCCAGTGCTCTCCCGGCCCCAGCCCGCCCTGCACGCAGATATGGGTGTGTGCGCCTCCCTGGGTGTGCATGGCTCAGTCCCAGAAGAGCCTTTTTGTTTGCCCCTCTCTCCTGTCTCTGCACCCACTTGTCAACTCCCCTCTCCCATTTCTCCCACTTTCCCTGCAGCTACTGCTCCTACCTCTCGCTCTCCAGCTCCAGCTCTGGTAGGGCTCCAAAATGGTAGTGCCAGTGCCAGCAGCAAAGTTCCAGGCTTTGGCTTGAGTTGCTGTCACTGCAACAGCTGTTACTGGGCTGGAGTCACCACATGGTCTGTGCCCTAGGCTGGAGCTGGAGGGTAAATGACTGGGGAGGGAGAGGGTCTGGTGGGGCAGGCAGATGAGGGTGCAGCCACATGGCCCTCTGCCAGCTTGAGGGTATCTAACTGAGCTCAAGCTGTAGCTTCAGCAGTGTTAGCTCCAGAGGTCATTGGTTCAGTTAGTAACGTTGGCCAACATGTTTGCCACAATAAACTTAGCGCTTTCTGTGCTTCAGCATGTGACACTTCCTGTGTGGCAGGAGATCTTCTCTGCAAAAAATCTCTTGAAAGGCTGTAGGGAAAGGCTTTTCTTCTAGTACAAATGTAACACTGTCCATGGCCTCTATTGGTTTGGTCTATTCAAGCGAAGATGAAGAGGTAACTTGATTGTAGTCTGTAAATCCCTGCAGTGAAGAGATTTCTAAGGGTGGATTTGTAATATAGCAGAAAAAGTCATAAAGCAAACTGATAGTTGGAAAGAAGTTTGTCAAATTCAAATCTGGAAATAAGGTACACATTTTATCAGTGAGGGTCATAACCATTGGACAAAACATTTCCAAGGCATGTGGTTGTTTATCTAAACTTGATGTTTTAAGATCAAGACTAGGTGTCTTTCTAAATGAGATCAGTAGCTCAGACGGAACTTCTGGGCTTGATACAGAAACTGCTGAAGGTTTATGACCTTCGCTAGATGGGAAGCCAGACTTGATGATTATAATTAACCTTCATGGCTATGAGTCTATGAATTTGTGACTTGACTTGTGAGAGAGATATCTTATTCTTTATTGCATGTGTTTTTTCCAGTGCTTGGAGTAGTTTGTTACTGTATAAGGGAATCAATTGTATAACAGCATATGCCTACAAGAAACTAGCTAATGAATGCAAGCTGGAGTGTGGATTTAAAACAAAAACAAAGTTGATTATATCAGTGTTATTCAGTTCTCTCACCCTTTATCCATTGTTCATCAGCTTAAATTGCAGTAGTTTTCATCAGAAACTCTTCTTTGTTTTTAAGATCATGGACAACAGCTAGCTCACAGTGGAGGTTAGAGCAGACAAATAATAAAAATATGAACTATTCAAAATTGAAGCAAGAGGCTTCAGCTGAAGCCTAAGGAAGTCTGTAGGAATCTCTTCATTCATTTGGATGGGGTTTGAATAGGCTTCCAAGAAAATGTAGAGAACATTAAAACTATTTGTGAAGTTTCTCCCATAAAATTACTAAGACTATGGGTGCTTACAAGAATTGCAATTCTATTGATAGAATCATAGTTTCTTTGGTAGAAACCCGAGGTGTAGGAACAGTCACACGGCTTCTACTGGACCAACAGTAGCACACATAGTAGAAAAATCTGCTACCTACAGTAAGGTAGAAGCAGTGCACTGTAGTGTTTTCACTGGGGAAACAAATGCTTGTACACTTAATCTACTGATAGGAGCTGCTGTGTCACCATCTGACTTCCCAGCATCCATTGCTTAACTGTCTCCTTTCCCCCCTTCCCCTCCACTGCCACCATGGAGATGGTGTATGGCTCAGGGTGGACTCCATTGCTCCAGATGAGGACCCGGCAAACCCCTCCCCCTGACTGCTTTGAGACTAAGTCAGGGGCCCAGCCCTTTTCTCCAGTCCCATGCTGTGCTCCAGAGCTGCAGGGAGATGCAGTGGAGTAGAAGCAGCTGTATTCCCTTCACATGACCCAGAACTCCAAACCTAAAAACCAACTCTCAAAGATATCTAGACACCCCCCTAAGCCTTATACCCATATCCAAAGACTCCCCTGTACCATTACTGATGTGAACAGGTCTAAGCAAAGCTCTGCTTTTTGCATGAACTGGTTGCAGTGTTTCATGTTGGGGGAGGAGGGTGACAGACTGGTTCAGGAGGTGACCTGGGGCAGTTCAGGGCTTGTGTGTATGTGTCCGGGCCAGTTTGGGCTGCCAGGAAGGTGGCCTGAGGCAACTAGGACTTGGATGGGTATGGCCAGCAGAGAGGGAGGTGACCCAGGTAAGTTTGTATGGTCCCCAAATGGCTAACAGTGCATAAAAAATATAACAGGAAAGAGAAATGAGAGAAAATAAGTTTCCATACGATTGTAGTCCCAGATGATGTATATTGGCACAATTTCATTAACTTCAGTTGGACCAGATCCACAGTTGGGAAATAATCTATCACAAAAAATTGAAAGTTTCTTATATTTGTTACAGAAATTTGATTGTTCTTCTTGTTCTCTTCTTTATTGAGGGTACTGTCTACTTTTATCTCTCATATAAAAACTTTTCTGAGCAGTGCTTTAGATCCAATACTGCCAAATCCCTAGAGCTGCTTAGTCTTTAAGAATTGGAGTTTCCTGAAATATTGTTAGAGAAGGGAGATTTTCTTGCAGCCTGTGTGTATCACAAAGGCTGAATTGAGACATTTATTTATACAGTTCACCTCCCTGAGAGAGAGCAGTATTTCCGAAAAAAGTAATGAGGTATCAGGAGGGAAAAGGCTGCATAGAAGTATCTGTGAAGTACTTTTTGGAGGACTTATGATAAACAACCTAATTTTTTGGTACGTTGTTACTTTACTGTGTAGAGAGGTTTCACATTGTATAATGGAAAGATCTACTGTGTTCACAAACCATGTAAATAATTGTGCAAACCCACAGACCTTTTTGGCAGATATAAAATATTTTAGTCATATTTATACATGTGCCTTAATAAAGTGTTTGTTGATTAGGCTGCTATATGTTTAAAATAAAAATTGGTTAGGGGGAAGGAGCTGTTCTGTGTTGATTTAAGTGGTCATGTCTTTCAGGGAAGCTGGGAGAAGCGAATTCTGAAGAGCCTGAATAGCATGTGCACAGAACTCAGTATCCCATTAGCGCAGAAGGTACTGGGTCTTGAACTTCTTTTGTAATGTGAATTTACTATTTGTGAAAAGCTTCACATTGATATATTTGGAAACATAGTTTCCTGATTATGCCAGTATTTCTCATATGCTTACCTTTGCACATCCCATGGATATCGGGATTTGCAGGATGGGTCGTAGTATCTTCTAGGGGAAAGCACATTGCACAGTTAGAGTTGAGATTTGTCTTCATCCATATGTTTTGGCTATGCTCCGAAGGTGCCAGCACCAACATCAAGTTCTAGGTTCATCTTTCTCCTTTGGTATTTGACCTACATTCATTATAGTTAGCTGTACAAAGCAGGAACTATCAATGGTAAGTCTTCAACAGATTGATAAAAAGTACAAATTAAGGTTAGGAAACCAAATCTTGTTTTTCATGATGTACAAAGATTGTGACTCATTTGGCATAGATGACTGAGAACTGGTAGATAACCATGGCATCCGATCATGGCCAATGAGGGCCAGAGTTAATTGGGCAACCCAGGAGCAAAAGGCTAGATATACATTTATGGTATCCCTTTGTTATCTATGTTTCATTGTTTTGGTTTTTTTGTATGCATTTACAGAGATTTTATATCTAAATACACCAAAATAGGTGCATATGTATTATGGGGCAAATAATCTCTGCCTTTCTCCCCTGGAAGTCCTCATGAGTAGCAGAACTGCTGTGGTTCATTGTACAAGACAATAGAGAAGGTTGTGGGGAGGAATAGGTATATTTCTGCATTATTCTGTATGTGCAAACTGAACTAACACTTCAGAATTCTGGCAGCATGTAGAAAGAATCTGGCCTTTGGGCAGAGAGGTTCAAAGGAGTGGTCAGTAAATCCTCAACACAAGGAACTGACAGCCAGACAACCCTAAGATACTGCGCAGCTGCAGAGTGCCTGCACACAGAATTACTCCATGGCCACTGTTGGGGATTTCATCTATGCCTTGGTTGTAGTTGCGGCAGTACAGAGAATAGGTCCTCAGGCCAGTGTGAACTTACAAACTGAGAAATAAAAAAGCCTCTAATGGATGTTTGTTTTTCATTCAGGTTTGACTCGGCATATTTCAGATTTTTGGTTAATTCATATTGCCATTTTATGTTCTTGTGACTTACAGCGACCCATAAGTGAGCAAAAAGAACTTCTTAATAAATGGAATGAAATGGGAACTGATGAGCCAGGTACATTATATTAACTTTATGTGCATTTTTGCATGTTAATAAAACAATTACATATCTATCTCCATAATTAACAGTCAGAGATTATAGT
>NW_017729033.1:46222455-46225512 GCF_001723915.1 Gavialis gangeticus
CATCTATGCCTTGGTTGTAGTTGCGGCAGTACAGAGAATAGGTCCTCAGGCCAGTGTGAACTTACAAACTGAGAAATAAAAAAGCCTCTAATGGATGTTTGTTTTTCATTCAGGTTTGACTCGGCATATTTCAGATTTTTGGTTAATTCATATTGCCATTTTATGTTCTTGTGACTTACAGCGACCCATAAGTGAGCAAAAAGAACTTCTTAATAAATGGAATGAAATGGGAACTGATGAGCCAGGTACATTATTTTAACTTTATGTGCATTTTTGCATGTTAATAAAACAATTACATATCTATCTCCATAATTAACAGTCAGAGATTATAGTAATGTCTATTTTAAAGGAAATTAATACTTGTCTTTTTTTCTCATAATGTATTTTCTTAACTGCAAGAAGGGACATAGCTAATTACTATATAAGAATGACAATTTCATGGTTTGCTAGTAAGTGATTCTTTTAGTACCAAACAGGACTTGAAGCAAACAACAAATCCAAAATATATGTGCTCTCCATTACTTTGTATAAGATAACTAGTGACCTTAAAGCATTTTTGTGATCTGAACTGCAGTTTCCTGGCACAGTAATTTACTGCACTAGGCAGAAGAAAGTAAAGGGATGGTGAATCTTTACTTCACAATCACTGGGAATCTGTTTTACGGTGCTATACTTTAAGTATGTTAAAAATAAGGTATGTTAAGTCTGTTAAAAGTATAATACAATGTTTTCCAAACTCTAAAATAAAATATCAGTGTTGATGACTGCACCAGTTTGTCTTTTAATAATTGTTTGATAAGAAGATAGCATTTTTATAAATAATTTAGAAATCTGATTGCTGTGCATGACATTGGGTAATAATTCTGTTATTTTGATGTGAATTTTTTAATATAACTGCCCATAAATATGTCATTGTCATGTACCGTGCATTACATTCAGAGGTGGGCAATTATTTTGGGTGGAGGGCCGCTTACTGAGTTTTGGCAAGCCATTGAAGTCCGCATGACAGGCAGCCAGGGGCAGATAAATATTAATTTTCTAAACTTTTTAGGGGCCCTGCAGGTCAGATGTAATGGCCTGGTGTGTTGCATCCAGCCCATGGGCCACATTTTGCCCACCCCTGCATTACATCATAATTGGAAAAAAGTAATATGTATAGTCAAACTTTATACAATTTTAATTTAAATTGTCATCTTGTTAATTTCAGATCTAAGTCTTTTCCGACCAGTATATGCACCTAAAGATTTTCTTGAGGTAAGCACTCATGCACCAACTAACCAGCTATTCATTGCATTCATTATCGCCAGTTAGGTGAAGTAAGAAGAATGAATGGCAAGTCTTCAACTGATTGAAACACTGTAATGGAGCTAGAGGCTTCTGTTACTTTAGGAGAGAAACTCACTCCCTAGAACTATCTGTGTGGCCTGCAGGTGCAAATAATTGCCTGTCCAGCTGGTCGAAGGCAGCTGAACTTTGGGTAGCTGCAGGAGAAGCCAGGGGTGGGCAATTATTTGGACCTGCGGGCTGCATAGGCAGTTCTGGGGGCTTAGTGGCAGTGGCAGCCAGAAGCAGCCACTAGTGACTGGGCTGCTCAAAAAGGCAGTTCAGCTGCACAGCCGCCCCAGCCCTGCTGTGTGCCCAGGGAGTGGTGGGACATGCTGTGGGCTGGACAGAGTCCCTCCGTGGGTTGGATCTGGGCTGCAGGATGTATCTTGCCCACCCCTGCTGTAAGCACTTACTGTGTGGCTAGCTGCCTAGCAATATGACAGTAGGGCAGAGCCCTAGGTAGGGAGGAGGGGAATAACTGCAGCTTAGCCTGAGAAACAGCAGTAAACTGCTCATTAAGTCAAGGGGATACACCTATGGCTGCTCAGGGAAACACCTGACTGACGGGAGTCATCCAGGGGATACAAGTCTGGATTCCTGAGGCAGAGGAAAGTACTACCCTGAACTCTGCCAGAAGAGCTCCTGGCAGCCTCAACCAGCAAGAAGCAGAAGTTGCAGGCCAGGTCAGATACTCCCAAGGGCTAAGAGAGCCAGTGAGTGGGGACAGGTCATTGGTAGCTGTATGGTGACCCCCAGGAGGGCTTTGAGTCTTTTAGTTTGAAATGATGGTTTTCATTTCTGTTTTAATTTTAAAATAGAGAACCAGGTTATGACTGTAGGGGAGGATTGGAGGCCATGCACCAGGGTACCTGGGATGCCCAGGGTTTGAAGCCCTGCAAAGGGTGAGGGAGAGCGTGAGTGGCACAGGGGCAGGCTAGAGCTGAGAGGTCCAGCGTCTGTGCTTGAAAAGCGGGAGACAAGAAGCAGGCTAGAACTGAGAGGGTCAGAGCCTGTGCCCTGAGAGCGAGAGATGGGGCAGGCTAGAGCTGAGAGGGCCAGAGCCTGTGCTCTGAGAGGCACAGCAGAGCAGAGGTTGAGACTCAGAAGCTGGACCAGAGGAAGTGGGCCTAGACTAGAAGTGTACAGCCGGAGCAACCAGTGGGCTAAGGCCAAGGGGGCTGAAGCCTGTATAGGTTGGGGAAGAGACATAAACGTGACTATGGGGGAGGTTGGAGGTCATGATTAAGAACTCTAAGGCTTAATTAGGTCCAGTAGAGCCACAGGGAGTGACCAGTGGCTGCAAGTAGTGCCAGCTGGAGACCATTGGTAGATCTGTTGGGGCACAGGAAACAACTGCAGAGAACTGTGGAGTTTTGATTAGTGGGCAGAGGGTATAGATGCCATGAGAGGTCAGTTTGGTTGGTTAGACACTGGAGAATGCTCAGGACTCGGGGGCAGCTTCCCAATCAATATCAAAACAGCATCAAGATGTGGCAGGAAAGATAAATTGGGTAAGTTATATAAACTACCAGGAGTGCAGGCAAGATTAGGGTGGCCCCTAGGTAGCACCGTGGCCACTGCAGGGCCCATCCCGACAAACACAAATTAAGGTTTTTTGAGAGAGGATAAAGCAAGAGTGTAGACCAGGAGTCAGCAACCTTTTACAAGCTTCAGGCCAGAACAGTCCAGCTCTGGATCAGTGTGGGCTTGGCTGGCATTGGTGTATCAGCA
>NW_017729033.1:46230512-46231321 GCF_001723915.1 Gavialis gangeticus
AGACCGGGAGTCAGCAACCTTTTACAAGCTTCAGGCCAGAACAGTCCAGCTCTGGATCAGTGTGGGCTTGGCTGGCATTGGTGTATCAGCAATGGGGAGCTTTCCCTATGCTTATTTTGGGGCTAGGCACCAGAGCTGTGCCTCCTCCACTGCTGTTTCTTGCAGCCCCTGGTTCCCTGTCTCTCATGGGGAGCTGCCACTGCTTCTCTCTGCTCCTGAATACCCACACCAGTTGGCCAGCACTGCTCAAAGCTGCCTGGCCCTGGTGCAGCTCCCCACAGGCTAGAAGCTAATCCCATGATGAGGAATGGGAGTTGGGGGAAGTGTTGGCAGTGCTGGCACAGCTCCTAGCAGTTTGTCTTCAGCCAGGTACAGGCAAAACCCTTTGGCGCTGCTACATGGCTGAAACAACCCAGCCTGCATTGGACTAAAACTGGAAGGGAAGAAGTGGTAGCAGCATGGGTGCAGCTGGAAGCTACCCAGCCCCAGCACAGATCCTCACTGCCTGACCCTGGCAAAACTCTTCAGCTCCATGGGCTGGATCCAGCTTGTGAGCTATATGTTGCCAGCCCCTAGTATAGATAGGTGTATCAAATGTATTGGTATCAAAAGATAGTAGAATAAGTTGCTGTAATGCAAGCTGCAGTACAGCTACAGCTTGAACCCTGTTACATTCAAGGTCAATGTTAGGGTGTTTTAGCCATTTTATATATAACTACAGAACTGTGCAGACAGAATAGTTTGATACAAGTGATGTTCGCTCCCAAGATGTAGCTTCCCCTCCCATTTTAAGGTGGTTAAAAGGTGCA
>NW_017729033.1:46236321-46248953 GCF_001723915.1 Gavialis gangeticus
GGTGAAGCTGGAAGCTACCCAGCCCCAGCACAGATCCTCACTGCCTGACCCTGGCAAAACTCTTCAGCTCCATGGGCTGGATCCAGCTTGTGAGCTATATGTTGCCAGCCCCTAGTATAGATAGGTGTATCAAATGTATTGGTATCAAAAGATAGTAGAATAAGTTGCTGTAATGCAAGCTGCAGTACAGCTACAGCTTGAACCCTGTTACATTCAAGGTCAATGTTAGGGTGTTTTAGCCATTTTATATATAACTACAGAACTGTGCAGACAGAATAGTTTGATACAAGTGATGTTCGCTCCCAAGATGTAGCTTCCCCTCCCATTTTAAGGTGGTTAAAAGGTGCATTTGTAGGTATCCTGGCTTAGCAGAAATTGTTAACTATTAAGGGATGACATAAAGAACTGTCTTTAAAAGAATAGATAGTCCTTTTTGGATAAATTTCCCAAATCATTAAGTAAATGTCTAAACTAATGAACTGATAAAAATAAATTTTTAACTGTATTAAATTTAACCTCCCATTATTTATTGAATGTTCCTAAACTTTGAAGTCTATGAAGTTCCTTTTGAACAAAAAGAGTTTAATGTTTAGAAAAAGGTCAGCTCAAAATGTGATGTTAACTTTTACTAATCAAAGATTGGATGCTGTCTAGGGTGAGATGTCAGGTAATTTCAGCTGTCTCCAAGTTATAATAAACATATTTATATAGAGCCAAAAAAGGAACACAGGATATCCCCTAATGGCTGGAAATATTTAAGACCTTTTTATATGACTAAGACAACAAAGCTGAAAGTAAAAATAAAAATACTACTGAATCTTTGAGGCCAGGGTTTTGTTGTTGTTGTTCTGAATGGTTCACAATATTGAATGCCTTAGTGTAACCAAAAATGGAACTCCAGATATAATCCACAGTCTGCTGTGAAATGCAAATTGCTGGTGATTTGTTAGTGATATAGTACAATGCTATGACTTTAGATGGAAAATATAACACAGAAAAATAGTTCTGTGTAATACTCTGTCTTTTGTTGGTTCTAGAAAGGCTTGCTTCATCTTTGACAGTGCAGGACTGTAGAATTAGTCTAGTCTAATTCCAAATGTGAAGTCTAATGACACATAAATCACTACTAGTAAATTCAGTATTTTGACCTCATTCAATATGAATTTATTGAAAAGTCGTCATTTTATAGTCATATGTAAGATATGTAACTTTTCCTTGAAAGGATGTGAACTATTTTAGGTTTTCAAATCATAACCGCATGCTGTGAAATTAAAAGTGAAGTATTCTAATTTGTATATATGAGATTAATTAAACACACAGCCCAACTTCTCTTGTTCATATAACTGATTATACAAACTGTATTTTTTTACATTTTAATGATTCTAGATGCCATAATTGTTCAAAGTATTACATTATAAATTTAATATTTATATGCAGTTTAGACCAAGTAAATCTGACTTGCATTTTAATCTTATAAAATAAGCATTGAAATTGTGTTTACTTTCTTCTTGGCTTTTCTTGTTCTCTTGTGTCTCCCATTTCCCACGGTCTTTGTCATTTCCCATGCTAAACATTTTAACTTAGAGTCTGGCAAAGTCCCATGGGAGCCGAGAACTGTGCACATATATTTATGTTATTTGCTTGAATTGTGTGGACGTTGGGAAGTTTTGAAGAAATCTCCCTAGGACTTGAACCTTATTTATTTGTCTTTTAAAATTCATATATGTTCTTTTTCAAGTCAAAGTCATGTATGGAAAAAAATCCTTTGGCCGCAGTTTGGAAAAAAATAGGGAAACCATTTACTAAATTGAAGCTGATATCCCTTCACTATTCTTGGGGAATTTCTCTTCATGAACTTATAAGTGAATTCATGAAAGATCTTGGTAAGATCCAAGGGCTCCTTGACAGTTGGCCATTAAAATATCAAAATATATGGTGATTCAAAAATGCAAGGAACCTTGATTGGGATGTATAAAATTGTTCGTAAAGCTGCGGTTCTAATGCTTTCTGGTTTGCTCTTGTTTTTATTTTCAGTATTAGAATCACAGCTATAAGGTCTATACGTGTGTGTAGAGGGTTTTTTGTGGGGAGGTTTTTTTTTTTTTAATTTTTTAATTTTATTTTTAATTGAAAGGAAAGGTACTGTGTTTATTCCCAAAACACACACCTTTTTTCTAGAAATCAGCTCTCCAAAATTGAGGTACAGGTCTCAAGCTGATTGAATATTTTTTTTCTGGATTAGAAGTATGAAGACACTGTGTTACAAAATGGCTGCCAGCTTCTTTCTCAACAAGCAAGCAGGAGGGGTAGAGTCCACTGCTAAGCCTTCCACAGTTGTTCTTAGCTTGCTTGCTGAGAGAGGCTGGCAGCTTTTTGGCAACAAGCCTCCCCATGAAAAAAAACCCCCAAGGTTTTTACTCTGGAAAAATCTTGTATTTTTCTGTGCACAGTCTTTCAAAAACAAGGTGCGTGTCTTATTGGAGGTGTGTGGTATGCAAGAAAATACAGGCACTGTGGCATAGTTTTTTGGCAAGTGGCAGATGCTTTAGCAGTGCAATTGTGGAATTTATGCAATCCTAGGTATAAAAATACAAATTTCAACATTGTACTTTCAACATTGAATTCAGAGCACTAAAAAGGGTACTGTTAGCTTTCACGTAGTTTTTGAAAGGGACAATCAGTGCACATAGTATGACCTAAATTTGCAAAAATGATTTGTGATTTCCACTGCCTAAATTTTGGGCCTAGAGAATCAAAGCGAAAAGTTTTTGGAAACTCAAGATCTTTTATAATTTTTGTAACTGCCCTCACAAAGTTAACAGAATTAATTCTGAAAATTTAAATCTATATCCAGCAGCTGCAGTCATTGATGCTTTTATGCCTAATGGACAGTTTGTGATGTTGTTATCTTAGCCACATTGTAAATTTAAGTATCATACACAAGGAATTTCATATTTTTAAAGGTGCTGATGAACCTCCGCAATCCAAATTATGAAAATGGGGATCAACCTAGTTCTAGAAATCACCTGGGTCTAATTCAAGTACCTTTAAAAGTTAAAGATATTCCTGAACTGGTGAGTAAGAAATTTATTTTATAAAATTGATAAACTGACTAATCAATAAGCTAATAGACAACAGGAAAGAATCATAATAAAGTGATATATTTTTAACATAAAGATGAATGAAGAAATAGCTTAGTAAATAGAATACTGGGTATGGAAAAGACTTATGAAAGGAATTATTTAATTAAAAAGAAGTCCTGATTAAAAATTAAATAATTTGCCTATAGGGAAAATTTTTGTCTGTCCAGCACAATTGGTGATTGGTTTATGCTTGGAGATGTTGGTATTTTTTTTTTTCAAATGCAATTTCCTTAATAATATAATAGTGAATATTTATATTATATACATGAGTAATTTATCCTTTTTGGATCATATTAAAGTCTTAGTGTAGCAGGACACTAGGGTGCCTGCTACTGAGTAGTAGTAAATGGGTAGCTGCCAGTCAACAGGGCAGCAGCTGGGTGTTGCTAGGGCAACTAATTGGGTCAGCTGACCGCCAGGGGGCAGGGCCTAGCCTTTATAAGCAGAGAAGGCTAGGGCCAGAGGCAGTCTTCCTCGGGCAGCACAAGGAGAAGGAGCTCTGTGGGAGTAAACAGAGCCAAGGATAACAGAGAGGTTTGATGGCTGGAAAGTGGCTGTGTATAAGGCTGGGTGGAGGAAACCCTGATACACAGAGATAGCCAGGTTGGCTTGGAGTTGAGTGGTAACCCAGGAAGGGGGAGATTGTGTTGGAGTTGTGTTATAACCCAGGAAAGGGAGATTTTGGTTTTGGGTTGTTGTGTTAAGACCGGAGGACCAGGTGAGGCTGTAGGGGTGTGAGGAGGCCTCACGGGAGCTCCCCAGTAGTCTGGGGGTTCCTGGGTGCCCTGTTCGGGGACAGAGCAGTGCCTAGAAGGCATGGCTGTTTGGCGCCGGTGGCGCTGGCGCGAGAAGCGCAGGACAAGCCCCGAGAAGGGCGAGGGCGCAAGAAGCGCGAGATAGAGGGTGCGAGAAGCACTGTAGGCCCAGTGGGCAAGGGCGCGAGAAGCGCGAGTAGGCCCCAGTGGGGCATAGGCCCAAGAAGGCAGGTCTGGGGGCCAGGTAAGGCTAAGGCCGCCTGAGCCCCAACTGGGAGAAGCCTGAGTCGGGCATATGGCCCTAGAAGGGGTCTGGGGCCAGGTAAGCACGGGAAGCGCGAGTACAGGCCCAAGTCGGGTGAGGAGCGCGGGAAGCGCAAGTACAGGCCTGAGTCGGGCTTAGAACCCTGAAAGGGGTCTGGGGCCAGGTAAGGCTGAGGCTGCCTGAGCCCTAAGCGTGTGAAACGCGAGGAGCGCGGGAAGCGCGAGTACAGGCCCGAGTTGGGCGTAGAACCCTGCAAGGGGTCTGGGGCCAGGTAAGTCTGAGGCCGCCTGAGCCCCGAGCATGCGAAACGCGAGGAGCGCGGGAAGCGCGAGTACAGGCCCGAGCGCGGGCGAGGCGTGGGAAGCACAAGCAAGGCCCAAGTAGTACAGGCCCGAGTTGGGCGTAGAACCCTGCAAGGGGTCTGGGGCCAGGTAAGGCTGAGGCCGCCTGAGCCCCAAGCGTGTGAAATGCGAGGAGCCCGGGAAGCGCGAGTAGTGGCCTGAGTCGGGCGAGGTTCGCGGGGCGCGGGCCCAAGCGCAGGTGACCGCGAGACGTATGAGGGGTAGGCCCCAGTAGGGCGCTGCTTGGAAGGGGGAAGTCCCAAAAGGGGGCGAGCCCAGTTAGAAGGCCCCAGTGTGGGCAAGAGCGGGAAGCGCGAACATAGAAGGCCCCAGTGTGGGCAAGCGTGGGAAACGTGAGCATAGAAGGCCCCAGTGGGGGCAAGCGCGGGCAGAGAGCGTGAGGAGCGCGAGGCACAGGCCCTGGCGGGGGCGAGAGCGCAGGGAGAAGCCCCAGGAGAGGGCACATATCGAGAAGGCCAGCACAGCGAGTAGAGCAGACTCCTGGTATAGTAAGACCGGCCCCGTGCCAAGGAGGGCAGGAAGGCAGCCTCCCATTGATAATAAAAGATCAAAGACTTGGCGGGCAAGACAGAGGGTGCGTTCAGGACCCAGACATGGCACGGTAGGCAAGGGCGCTAGGGGAGGTCACGGCACCCCTAGGGCGCTGCTGCCACACTTAGCCTCAATTAAGGCTTGTGCTAATTGCTTCCAAGCATTTATAACACATTATGTTAAAAGAAACAAAGACTCTCCTCCACTGGATGTCCCTTTCCCTTTATATTGGGAGGTGCTGTAAGTAGATATCACTTTGTGGTGATGACTTTGAACCAAATTTTCTGATGCCCCCTTGGGCTACACAAGTATTCAGGGTGAAATGTATCATTGCAGACCCTAAATATGGCCAGTGGAGAATTTTCCATGTGTAGTAGAAAACTCTGCTACCATGTCTACACAGGGTGGTAGAGCCAGGGGTGGGCAAAGTCCAGCTCATGACAGACTCCATTTCCCAGTAGCCCCTGTCTGTGTCGCTGTGGCCAACTTCCATGTAGACCCAAAGAGTGGTGGCGCTGTGACAGTGTGGGGCCTGGGTTTCCGTGGAGACTGGCCTCAGCAGGAGCTGGTTCAGGGCTGGGATCTTGTGGCAGTGCCAGTGTGGTCTGGAGCTGGGGCAGAGCTGTGATCCACTGCCTGCACACCCCAGGCAGGGGTGTGCAGGCAGCAGATTGCAGTTCTGCCTCAGCTCTAGACCAAACTGTCACCACTGCAAGATCCCAGGTCTGGCCCTGGAGCAGCTCCCTGCCCAGCCCTGCTGCTGGGGCCGGTCTCCATGGAAACTCTGACCCCGCGTTGTCATGGTGCTGCTGTTACTGGGGTCTCTAGCGATGTTGTCGGATCTGCCATTTTGCCCACTCCTGGGGTAGAGGATAATGCAGGGATGGGGGAAATATGGCCTGCAGGCCAAATCCAGCCTGCCAGGCCATTCTATCCAGCTTGGATAAAAAAAATGTAGAACATTAATATTTATCTGCTCCTGGCTGCCTGTCAAAGATGACAGGAGCCAGGGGCAGTAGGACTCAGGAAGAGCTGGCAGGAGCCAGCAACAAGGCCAGCCCAGCTCAGCCCAGCCCAGCCCAGCCCTGCCCCAACCCTAACCCCCTCCTACTCCCACCCCCCAACTGGAAGCCTTTCTGTGCCACAGCTTTCACTGCTTCCCTGCATGCCCACTGGCCCCCAGCACCATGTGTCCCCTGGCTGTATCACTAGACTGCAGGAACATGGGGCCTGCACTGATACCATGGGGCCAGGAGCAGGAGGGGCGTGTGTGTGTGTGTGTGTATTCATAGGGCAAGTTCCACAAGCACACCCCACCATACACATGTCCTCACACCCCCTCACACATCCTAGCCACTCTTCCCTTGCACACAATCTCCCACAAACCCCATACCCACCCGCACCCCATATATCCAAACATATACCCACATGCTCCCACACCCAATGCCCACACCCTTCCCTACATGCCCACAGTTCCCCACAAACCTATACCCACCCTCCATTTCCCCCATACCCCCACAGTATACAAGAGTAAGACTTCATTTTAAGCTATTGTGCAATCACCTCCATGTGCAGTACACAATGCATGTAAATTGGGACAAAAATATTTTTTAAAATCAAATCAATGAATGTTGTAGAGGTTCAATTTAAAAAAAATTTTTTTTAGAATATTATTTGGTATTTTTCTGGTTCTGAGATGGGAAAACCACTTGGTGAAAGGCGTACTCCCAGGGGCAGGGGGAGGGACTTCTGGTGGCAAAGGTTGAGGGTTAGGGGGTGGGACTTCCAGTCCCAAGATGGCGACCAGGGGGTGGGGCACCTGTCAGGGCCTGGGGCTACCATGTGGCCCTTGACAGCTTGTCAAAATTTGGTAAGCGGCCCTCCACCAAAAATAATTGCCCTCCCCTGGGATGATGTGCTATGGCATTTGAAGAACACAATGTGTACCAGAGAAGGAAGGAAAAGGGGCATGTTTGACCAGAACAGTATTAAGCTGGAGTAGAGCACTGCCATCATATCCCTGAGAGACTTGATGCTTGTAGAGTAACTTGCCTCTGTGACTGGGGGTAAAAATGAACTAGAGGTTCATAACCCTGTCTTCAGGGACACTGTTCTCTGCTACATCCAAGTATAGCTCAGATGTAAATTGAGAATCAGGGAGTATAACCTGAAAGGTTTTTCTTTGTTAGATTAGGATTTACTCTAAGACATTTGTCTTTTTTTAAAAACACTAATTTTTTTTATATATCTAAAGGTGTAGTTGGATTGGGGATGGTAAAATGTTGCATTTAGTTTATTTTTAATTTTTTTTGCAGTAAACCTTTAAAGAAGGGAATCACTCTTATGGTTTATTAGTGATGTGTGTTTTAATTCTTTAGTTGTACTTTTTTCCAGAAAGAATATTTTGGTGAACTAGACTTGAATACAGGACAACTGGGCATTGATGATTCTGCACAAGTACCACCTGGTTAGTGTGCTTTAGTTATTTAAGATTGAAAAGGAATATTAAAGTATTTGTTTTTCTGAAATCCTGAATTTCCTGAAAAATATTAAAATTTGAGTAATACTCAAGCCATTTTTATAATTTTTCCGTTGTAAACATAATCAGTTTCAGGATTAAGCTTAGAGTACAAAACTGCGCGCTGCAAAAACCTTCAGAAACCTGCTGTCAGTAAGCTGGTCACTCAAAAGTAAAGCTGTGATGCCACAGGACAGTTGGGTAAAGCCCCAGAATCTTTGTAATTTCTCTCTTTGCAAAAGCATTGTAGAAAACCTTACGTCCTCACTGAGGCATTGGGCGTTCAGCAGCACCTCTAATCTGTTGTTCTCTCGCAGAAGCTACAACCATTGAGGCACTGAACCTCTGGACTTGGTCTGGCCTTTGGACTCCGTCTCAGCGGTCTGAAGGGGGGATGGTAGATTTAGGCAGCCTCCCCTCCTCCGTATTAGGCATATACGTGTTGAAAGTCTTGGTGTGAAGGTCACATGACTCTTTAATGGGGGTAAAGAACCTGAGGCATCTACCAAGGTTTACAAGCAGCCCTATGAGGAAGGTCCTAGGAAAAGGGGGCCAGAAAAGCCATGCCCCAACCTATTCTATGCTGGCCAGAGTGAAATAAAATGACTTGCATGTTGGAACGTTCAGACTCCGACCCTGGATTCTATTTGGACTCTGATTTATGGAACATGGCACTGCTAAACTATGAATTGGTTAGACTTGGAATTGACATTGCTGCTTATCAGAAACGTGGCTCTCAGATACAGGTTCTAGCTAAGAGAATGACTCCACTGTATGCTGGCATAGTGAGCCAGCAGGGGAGAGGAGAAAGCATGGAGTGGCCTTTGCAATTAGAAACAGCTTATCTTCCTATGAAAGCCCCATTGCTGTATCTGGTTGACCCATGATGCTTCGTGCATGCAGAAAATGGCTTCATTTCATTGTTTAGTGTCATTGTGCCTACCCTTCAAGATAGAAATGAAGACAAGAATGTTTTCTATCAACAACTTGAAGAGATTAGGAAAACTTGTAGAAATGAGACCATTATAATACTTGGTGACTTCTATGCAAGAGCTGGATGTAGATTTTAGAATTGGCTTGGTGTTTTGGGTAAACATGGAATTGGTAATATGAATGAAAATGGTCAGTGAATGTTAGAACTCTGCAAGTCAAAATCTGTGTGTTTACCAACACCTACTTCCCTGGGAAAGATATGGGAACATCCAAGATCAGGACACTGACACCAATTAGATTTTGTACTGACCAGGTGAAACCACCTGAAATAAATCCTGCACATGAGATATTATCACACTGCTGGCTTTGACACTGACCATGCCTTAGGCCACTGCGAAGTCAGAATTAAAGCCAAAAAGATCCACCATAACAAAACTACCAGTCTTCCTCAGATTGACCTCAGACAAACTAAAGAAAGATTCAGACTATTTAATTAAGAAGTTGTGAAAGCAAGATTACCTAACAACTCAGCCACCAAGGCTTGGGAAAGCTTAAAAGTTAATGTGTACAATGCTGCTGTAACAATGCTTGGCAAAAAATGTGAGAAATGCAGTCTGGTTTGAAGAGTGCTCTGAAACCCTTCTACCACTGGTTGAGAACAAAAGGACAGCATTAACCATCTACAAAAAATCTCCCAGCACCATGGCCCTGGAAAATCTGAGAGAGGCTCAAGAGAAGTGCAAAAAGAAGCTAAGAGGTGCACCCAAGATTTTTGGCTGAAACTGTGGTGATGTTCAAAAAGGCAGCTAATACAAGTGATAGCTGTGGAATGTACAAAGGCATCAAATGAGCAATTGGTCCTGTCAAGAAGAAAACAGCTCCGCTGAAGGACTTAAACAGAAATGTCATTGCTGATAAACAAAAACAGCTTGAATGTTGGATTGAACACTGTGGAATTGTATACTCCAGGGAGACTGAAATCAAATGCAAAGAGCTCAAAGGATTGCCACAGTTCTAAGTTACGATGGATTTAGACAATGAGTCTACATTAGAATTGCAGAAAGCTATTAAAATGATCCCTGGGAACAAGGCATCCGGCAATGACTGTTTGCCTGCTGAAATCTACAAATTTGTTGAAGTACTTTGAAAGCTCCGTGAAATTTTACTGCTCTGTTGGAAAGAGGAAGTGGTACCGCAAGATTTCAAAGACACTCAGTTTGTACAATTATACAAAAACAAAGGGGATAGAAATGACTGTAACAACTGTAGAAGCTTTTCCCTGTTGAACATCATTGGAAAAGTTGTCACTCGCATTATGATCTCTAGGCTGCAATCTCTAGGCGAAAGATTATTTTTCTGAAAGTCAATGCAGTTTTTGCTCAGGACACTCTACCATTTGATATGACAATTTTGGTCAAGCCACTGCAAGAGAACTATAGAGAAAAAACAATACCACTGTACATACCTTTCATCTATCTGAAGGCCTTTGATACAGTCAACAGACAGGTCTTTATTACTGTTCTGAAGAAAATGAGTTGCCCCCCCAAACTGTTGAACATCATTTGCTCACTGCATCAAGGTATGGAGGCAACTGTAATGTATGAAAACAAAGAATCAAATGCCTTTGACACCATCAAGAGTGAAATGGGTGCGTGTGTTTCAGCCTCTGTGCTTTTTAACATCTACTTTTCATTCCTGCTTCTTCATGCATTCAGGGACAGCAATGATGACATTTATCTTCAAACCAGAGTAGATAGAAGCTTGTTCAACATTACAAGGTTTAGAGTGAGAACCAAGGGGAAAGAGCTGGTTCTGAAACTTCCTGTTTGCAGATGTCCCGGCCTTGGTTGCCCACAGTGACTCTCCCTTGCAAACTGTCTTGGGCAGATTTTTCTTAGTCATGCAAGAGCTTCAGGTTGACAGTCTCAACAAGACTGTGATCATGCAGCAGGTAGTGGAAGAACCAATACCGGACATCACTCTGGAGGGTAAATCTCTTGGCAGTGTCGGCAGCTTTTGTTACTTGGGTTCTATGATCAGCAGGAATCTTGACCTTCAGGCTGAACTGTCTAGCAGAATCAGAAGAGTAGTTAAGAATTTCGGGCTATTACAGATACACGCGTGGAATAGCAGCAAATTATCAACCAAGGTAAAGATGGAAATCGACTAGTCTTGCATGCTGTCATCCCTGCTTTATGGCTTAGAAATGTAGATGATATATACTAGGCAGTTCAAGAGATTGAACAGCTTCTGTTTGAGATGCCTACTTAAGATCCTGGAAATAAAGTGGGAAGACAAAATACCAAACACAGAGGTGCTGAAGTGCTCAGAACTGACACACTTAGAAACTGCTATCAAGAAGAGGAGGTTGCAATAGCTTGGCCATGTCAGGAGAATGGGAGGAGACCATATCACCAAGAGTATTTTGTACAGTGACACTCAAGATGGCTCAGGAAAGCAGGGTTGACTTTTATGGCAGTACCAAGACATAGAAAAATGATATGAAGTCATTTAGTGTAAATGTATAAAGCTTAAAGGAGCGCATAGAATCCTTTCCAATCTGAAGGGAGTATCTGGCACTGGGTGCAGTACATGAAGCTGCTTTGATCCAAAGGATGGAAGCAAAGTGAAAAAGAAGAGAGCAGCATGCTGTAAACTTGGAGTGCAACTCAGACAACACATGGATCTGTGAAACGTCTAACAGCTTTGTTGCTGTCCAGTTGGGCTTGTCAGCCATAAGTGGATTCATCAGGCACCTGACTAAACTTCTTACGCATACACTGAATCAGAGGATTGACAGTTGCCTTTATTTATAGAAAAAACCTTATGCATGTATTACTATTCAGAAGCTTAATATATAAAGGGTGTTTTCTATTTTTTTTTCTCAAAACAATTAATTTTGAAGGAAGAATAAATAGTCGCAGATAGAATAAATATAAAATAATAGTGATCTTTTTCAAAGGAAAGCTAATCTAAACAAAGTTGTTCAGGTGCTTACAGTGTACAGCCCATTGGATGTTTCTACTTTCACTCTACATTGCGAAGAATATTGCTGCTTTAATTCTAGTAACATTAATGGTAAAAATTAGTGGTGCTATGGTATATACTGGTCTATAAATATTTTTGAAGGCATCTGTTAATTAAAAATACGTGTATAGTAGTAGCTGCAATATTTGTTTTTCCTTTTTTTTTTTTTTTACTTTTCACTGACATTTATTTATTTTTTAGAACTCTTTGAAAATGAGCATTTACGTATTGGGCAAAAAGGTAAGGATTTAACCTCAATTACAGGAAGATATAAAGAATTAAGAATACCTTAAAGAACTGTCTCTCTCAAATACTCAATCCTGAGAACTTTTAACAATTCAGCCGTAACACAAATGGGTAATTCTGAAAATGTAGATACAGAATAGAAAAAGCTAGTGTTTGACATGTACCAGTAGATGCCAGATTAATGTTCCATAGCTGGAATAGGAAGCAAAAACACATAGGAAAAGCAAAATAGGAAGCATAGACGCATACCTTTTTGGCACTAACTTAACCCATGCTACGGCTGAATTTTATTTAAAAATCAAAGGAGTCTGTTCTCTGTTCTGTGCACACACAGTTCTCATTAATCTTAATGGGATTTATGCCCATGCATCAGAAGAGAATATAACCCTAATTCTGTTTTTGATGATAATTCACAGTTGCCGAATTTGATTAATATGGTCACATTGTGCCGTTATGGAGAATTTTCATACTTTATTCTGTGTGTATATTTCTTTTGCAGTATTTATACTTTACATCTGTAGGTTGAAAAGTTATCCTACATTTTAAGAAAAAAAATCTTTCATAGCGCAAACCTGCTTAGAATAGAAGTGTGTAGTTTTGTCTGACCTTAAAGATACAATAAATCGCACATTATTTTTTATCGCTGTTCTCCCTGACCATCATTTTCAGTGGGTAGATGCCAAGTCAGATATGGCTTCAGGAATGCCGTCAGGAAGGTGGTAGACTCTCTTTTTTGGGTAGAATAAAAGCAGCAACATTTTTCACTTCTCTGTTTTTATGAGGTCCTTCCTTTATCTTCCTTCCTCTGTTGTCTGTCCCCAGTTCCTGGCTGATTGTACAACCCTCCCCCCC
>NW_017729033.1:46249190-46258372 GCF_001723915.1 Gavialis gangeticus
GCCCCCATCTCTCTCTTTTTCCCCTTTCTCTAGGCTCACTTCAGTAAATTTCTGCCCCCCACCAAAATGGACTTTGTGAGCCAACCATTTAACTCCCTTCAGCTTTTGGTCATTTAGGACTATATCCACATCCTTCATTTGGTCTTCACAGGAGGGTGTAGGTGATACAAAGTCAAAAAACAGCCTTGAACTGATACAGAGAGGAGTCTGGGCCATTCATCTTGCTTTTGAAAAGCGATTATGAAACTGACTTGAAGTTGAAACCTTGATATGGTACCATATCAAAACCATAATATGGTACCTAGCCAGAAAAATTTGAATTGCGTGTGCAGAATTGAAGGATTAGAAGAATATGCTTCTAATCAGAAGATGGAGATTAGTAGCTCAACCACATTTATGTTTGTGTGTGTGTAGTTGAGCTGACTAATCACGCACATGCACATGCTTTAAACAAGTTGCTCGCTTTCACGTCTTTCCAGTCACCAAGAAGTTTTTGAGTATTTGATTCTGAGCCACTTCAAAGGCGGTCCCCATCCTTTGGTTTAGTTATGGTTCTGCATACTATTAACAAACTTGTAATGATTTTCGTGGTAGAAATTTAGTAAAGTGTTTGTTTGGATCATCAGTATGAATTGCATAGAGATCTTATGGGAGTCAATTAATTTTCTTCTGTGTATGGAGTCTGTGATAAATAAAATTAAAAAAATCGTAATTCTGTTGTGGAGGCTGGCCCATTTTGGCCTGGTAATGTATTTACAGTTTAGTCAGAGACTGATTAAGTTCAGAAGGCCTAGCAATGCAAGTTATTTGTCAATACAGTTGCTAATTTTGAGGTCGTTTTGCAAAATGTGATGCTATCCTAAGGTTGTTTAGCAAAATGGCATGTCATAAAGGCTCTTCATTAGCCATTTTTCTCATGGTAGATATTTCTGGATTGCTGGATGAGCATGTAGCTATGCTCATATTATCAGTATGGAAAAATAATCTTAAAGGAAGCTTGTTAAACATATGGCCTGTGGGCTCGATCTGGCCTGTGGGTCTTGGATCAACCCAATATACTACATGTTACTTGTGGAGCCAGTCTAGTATGTGGGCTGGGTCCAGTGGTGTGGGTGCTCCTTGTAGCATAAGGGGTCAGTCTGGGGTGAGTACTGCAAGCAACACCCTGCTGGCATGGCCCTATGCACTGGTGTGGCATGATCTGTCCCACAGGCCAGCCTAGGAGATCCTCATCTTATAGCTTGTTAACTTATGCCAAATGTCCTCTGAGTATCTTAAAGCTACACCACTTAAGCCAAGGGTTAACTCTGGACCATGCTACTTCGTGTTTGGATAACTTCAGTCTGCTACACCGAAATAAAATGAGCAATTTGCAGTCCTCCAGCATCCCAGGATGTACCACTCCCAGCCCCCTCTCCCCCTGAGCAGGGATAGAGCCCAGGTTCCCTGGCTCCTAGCCAAGCCCTCTAGTGGCAGAGAAGACCTGTGCACACAGGCAAGGAACAGTATTAACCCTTAATGCGTACCTGCTTTCATCAGTTTTTAACTTTAACACTGCTTAACATTCCACAGATTTAGTATGGTTTAAGTGTAACATGCAACTTCAGCCTTAAATGCTTCCTTTATTATGGTGAAAGCAGAGCAGGAAGGGGCCCTCATTACCTTGCTTGCTAATATCAACTACCTAACCTGTAACATAGATTACGAATACCCAATGAGAACTGCCTTCTTAGAGGTGCTGTCCCATTAGCCAAGTGTTGCAAAAGGGTGACCCAGGATGTGAATGCAGTTCCTCAGTCCTAACCCTGCAGTCTTCTCTCCCCCAGCCCCCGATAACCCTAAGTAAATAGCAGCAGTGCTAGTCCAGCTGTTTTCACTCAAATTGGGTTCTGGTTGACTTCTAAAAAGATGAGCAGGGAATTTCAGTTACCTGGAATCAGTCTCCCTTACCCAGCTTATTCACTGTGGCTTAGGGATAGAAAGTGGTAACTGATAAGCTGGAGAAGGAGTCACCTGTTGATTTAGACTAGAGGGTTGCTGTGGCCTAGGGAGATGGACAGTAAGGTGCATGAGGTGCCATGGCTGTGGACAGTATAAAATGCTCTGGGTAAAATCCTTTGCACATTAATGTCAGTGTGACAAGTTCTCTGTAAGTTCTGACTAAGTAGCACAGTCTGTTTTGCAGTCCTCTTGATTTTATTTTCTGTTCAGTTAAAATAATCCAGTGGGTTTTTTTGTTGTTGTTATAACAAGCTGCCCCAAACTATTATTGGTGACCAATTGCATGTGCCTTCTTGCAATAAGGATCTACTTCACTTGCTTGAGAAGGGAAGAGAAAAGATAAAAAAAAAAAGTAGATGTCAGATCCAATAACTATTTAATTTGAAAGTGTTTAACAAGGCTAGCATTATCAGTTGGATGGAGATCAATATATGAAAAATGCAATGTTCAAATCTTTTAAATGCAGAGATATAGCCTAGGTTACAGTGGTTGTCTTCCTCTATCATTTTCAGTGTGTAAAAAGCATGCGTTAAATCTAAAAAAATGGTGAGTTTTACAGAAACACATGAATTGTTGTCAGACATTCATGGCATCTATATCTCTTGTAGTTTTAACAGAACAAGACAGTGCTGCAGCTCAACAGTATGTTCGCCAGGGGTGTCCAACAGCACTCAGAGCTGAATTGTGGGCACTCATTCTGAATATTTCAAATCAACCTGAGGTAAGGAGTAAAGTTTGATTAAAGTATAAATGGCTGTTGAAACTGCACATGTGTATTTGCTAGTATTCTTTTTTCCAATAGCAGGAATATATTGCTTGGTCACAGAAGCAAACATTTACAAAATACCATACTGATTTCCAGGTATGCAAGCTTGAAAAGCTGTTTGCTATTTTATAGGAAATATACAAAGGGCCAAGAGAAACTCAGGGCCACCTCCATATCTCTTATTCCTTGTCTCCTTGCAAAGTTGTGTTGGCAGTTGTAACACTCTGTACATGACGGATCTTGCCAGTAAAACTACTTAGCTTGGCTGCGGCTCTGTAGGCAGATTAAGATTTCTTCAGCTGTGGCAGCTGGTGTACCTGATAGCATAAAAAACTCCTTTTATCAGCAGACCTGCATTTTTACATGAGGGGACCTGGCTACTGCAGTGAAGATGCCAGCAACTCCATCCTGTAGACTAAGCCATAGGCTGTTCCCTTGTGGTACCTTTTATTAACTTTAACACAAAATATTCATCTGACTGAAACAGGTGGTAAGCCTCAGCTGTGTTTTCCTTTCTGACTATCCCCTTGTGATGAGGGCAGCTTCCAGGCCTGGTGCTAGTATGGCCCTGTCCCTGTCTCCAGGCAAACCACCTGCCTCTTTCGCTTGCCGTGCTTTGGTGTCATATTATTCTGATGTTATTAGATGGGAGGCTGCCCTTCAATCTTCCCTAGTGTCAAGAGCCAAATGTACACTCTCCAACCACTCCTACACATGTCCCATGCGTACCCGCCTGGTTTTGAACATCCGGTCATGCACTACACATCCCCGGATGTTTGGGGTTGTCCGCCTGTCCGTCCCTGTGGTCCCACCGAGTCGGTGTCATTGACCAGGATAGTCTCTCCCCAATCTCGCCTGCCACAACTTCAATCTTATCCCAGTGGTGGGGTTTGACTATTGGCATTTCTCGTACATGGGACCGCGGGATGAAGATCTTCTGTGAGGCTCCACTTCCCCTCTACCTCGCCCTTACACCCCACCTTGATGAATGCCGATGGTCTTTGGCCATGCCCCTCTGATAGCTGGGTCTTTGCGCCCTTTCCTTAGTAGGCTATAGGAAAGTCTGGCTAAAAGCCCCCTTTGCCACCTTCCTCCTCACAGCTGATTGGCCTTGTATGTGGTTGAACCCTATCTGCGCTCCTCACCTCAGAACCCCTCCAAAAGTGGGCAACAAAAGAAAACACAAAGTATATCACCGGCAAAGAAACACCAGTTACCAAAAGATGGCCTTCGCCCCCTTTTATACCTATTCCTACAGCCTGCCCTATTCCCACTGGCTGCGGCCTCTAAGGCCCTTGGTAAGCCTAGACTGGGTGTGGGTCAAACTGTTGTCCCCCGCATCCTCCCCTTCGTTCTCTGTCGAGCCTGTGGGTTCACTGTATTCCCGGTGAACCCCCTCGGTGCGTCTCCCCCACGTCTCTGGTGAGGCAGCTCTATGTGGCTATTGCCCGTCCTCCGTCGCCCTTCCCGCTGACTCTGCCCTTCAGCCTCCGCTTGGGGTACCTCCTTGGGGCTGTCTGAGCCCTCTACGGTCCCACCTGATCTGGCGTTCTGGCTTCTGCCAACTCTCCTGACCCTTTATGGGCAACTCCAGGTCTCAAACCTCTCCTGCTGTCTTCTGTCTCCGAGTCTCTGCTCTCCCCTCTCGCCTCCTGCCTCGTTGCCGACAGCGCTCTCCTGCAGGATCTCGCTGTTTCCTCTGGGACTGCAGGATGCAAACCCCTGTGCTCCTCCCCTCCAAGGGGACTGCAGGAGAGATTCCTCTCCGGTGCTCCAGCTGGTCTCTCCCCTTTCTCCTCGCCTGCTGCTCCCTTTAACTCCCCCAGCCGGCTCCTGAAGCTGCTGTTATCAGCTGGCCGCAACTTTATAAAAACGCGGCTAACGAGCTGCTCGAGTCCCATCGCCATTTCCGTCTTTGCCATGGTTCCTGCTAAAGGTAAGAACCTTTCTGTTTGCTTCTCTTTTTTTTCTTTTCTTTCCCCGACCAGCTCCTGCTCCCCAGGTTCCCCCCGGGCTCCTCAGGGTTTTCCCCCTGGTTTCTCCCTGTGACACCATGCCTCGCAGATGTCATGCTATAAACATAAACAGCTCCAGCTTGCAGCCCGGTCAAATATAGCCCCTTGTAAGGCCAAACACATACGCCCCACTCAGGCCTCTCTCTTACTGCCCCCTTCTCACAAGGGCCTCTCACATTCCACCCCTCTCTTGCAAGGGCCTCTTACATACCGCCTGTAGAGGCCTCACTCCTGCTTAAGAGATGCTCAGGCTTGTCCACTCATACCTCAGACAGCCCTGGTCCAGCCTTTTGGGACTCTCCTGTGATTCTCATCAGGGCGATGACTACCGATTTTATCCGCTTACTGTTTTCACCTAGCCCTGGCCCAGCCTTTTGGGTCCTCTGTGACCCTCATATGGGCGGTGACCGCTGATTCGCCTCACTCTGGGCTTTCTCAGCTCTAGCCCCTCATCAAGCCATTCCTTACTCCTTCCCCCTTGGACAAACACACCACCCCTCCTACTGAGGCCTAGTGTCGAACACCCCCTTGGGCCTCAGCTGCTCCTCTCTGAGCTTAACTGGCTCCACTACTCTGCCCGGCCACTCTCAGGGCCTGGAGTCTTGCACCCCTACAGGCTCAGGTGCTTCACAAAGTGTGCCTGCCTCCCCCACAACTCTCCTAGTGACCCACCCAAAGGTGGGGACTGGGGTTTAGGTGCCCTGACCCGCATTATATTGGGGAGGTGATCGGTCCTGGTATTTAAGTGGGGCTGCTGCACCACTGGCAGTCCCACCAGGCCTCTCTATCCCGGCAGGGTGCACTTTTAGGTTATGCCCAGGACCAAGGAGGCCACTTCCTTCCCCATAGCCTCACCCTTATTTCTGAGGTATTCCTGGAGCAGGAGCTCTGCCAGGCAATGTTACTCCCTCTTGACTGATCTTACCCTGCTCTGCCCTTATAACAGCTCTCCAAAATGGTTGCTTTCCAAAATGGCTGTTTTCATCAGCTACCTGGCAGCTTCCTGCTCCAGCCCTTAAAGTGACAAACACCCAAAGGGGTGTTCTGTCACACCCCTCTTTGGAAAGACGACTCACCCTTTCATTTAAACTACTGCTAAATCATTTGACAAGAAGGTGGCCCTTAACTCTTTCCTCACTGTTCCACCTGTCCCCAATATGCACATATAATTATGAATTAATATATTTATTTATATACTGGGCATTGTATGATTTTTTTATTTAAAATACAAAAAGGGATTAATAGGATATGCACTATTCTCTGAGTTAATTTTCATGGCTTTTCCTGTGTTTGTTCAATTTAACTTAGGCTCTGATTCCAGGAGAGTTATGCATGTACTTTAATCTTATGCCATGTGAGTAGTTACATTGAAGTCTATAGGGCTATTTGCACTACATAAGGTTAAGCATATACGTAATCATCAACCCCTGGGAAAAATTTAGCTTGTAAACTCTTTGGGTCAGGGAATTTTAGTGTTATCACAAAATCTATGTATATTTATGATTTCAGAGGTATACCTGGGCACTTCTATGCCATGGGTGGCGGTGGTGCGCTGGGCATCTTCAGTGGTTGTCCTGCTTCTGCCAGATATCACTGTGGCAGGTGGCCTCCCATTTAGCTAGCTGTGCTATTGTATGACTTTACATATAAGTGTTAATGCAGCATTTGTCTCTCTTTGAAGATAATGATTCCATTATAATATAGGGGCATTGATAACTGACTATTTAAAAGGTTACTATATTGTTTGGATTTTTCTGATTGTAAGGAAAATCTAGACATATATCTCTTTCCGGGCACTGAGAGTTTTGCATTAGCTCTGGAATCCTAATTCTAAGAGACAGTTTTGACAAAGAGATTTGATTAAGTGTTGTGTGGCCTAGTGATAGAAATCGTCATATACTATTTATAAAAAATAAATATTATCAGGCATTTGTTTATAGTAATAGATTAATTTTTAAAAAATCAAAAGCACTGCTGAAGTAGTAATGAAAATATACTATAAGTTTATTCGTGATGCTCAATGCTGGATTTAAGTTATTTTAAATGATCAGGACAGTTGAAGTCTCAAAGGTTTTTCTCTTTATGATGACAAACAGGTTAGAAATATGAAATACATTTTGTTGGCTTCATTGCACATGTTTATATATCTTGAGGATTTCATGTCTTAAAGACATGGGTTTTTTTAATATGCAAAGTAAAATTACTGACTTAAAGGTCAGATAATTTGTTTTGAGGAATGAAGGTAAAAGCAATTATGAAAAAAGTAAATTGTAAAGTTTAATTTTTCTATTTAAATATCAAATGAAAAACTGAACACTGCTTCCTTAGAAAAAGAAGTTACCAGAAACTCATTGGACACAGTTTAAAATGTTACTTTTTTGAAGAGGAGTGAGTTACTTTGCTATCACTTATGAAAGCTATGCTGTTATTTTCATCAAAAGCTGGGCTTTGTTTCTTTTTGTTTTGCTTGGTTCTTTCTAACAGCTTTCACAAAGTGTTGAGTTCTTTTAAACATGCTGGAAAGACTGGTCTCTCCTCCAAGGTAGTCACAATCCACTGGTATAATTTAGAGCAGGGACAAGCAAAATATGGCCTGTGGGCTGGATCCAGCCTGCCAAGCACTTGGGCACCATCCAGCCCAGGGCACCCACCAACAAATTATTCCTGCCCAGCCCTTCCACACACAAGGGTGGGAGTGAGGGACCCACGTGTACACACAGACCCAAACATACCCTACTGCCTCGCTCCCACCCTCATGGGTGGAAGGGCCCAGCCAGCCAGCATGCAGCTTCTGTGCAGGACTGCTGCACCCCCCAAGGACCTGCTTCACTTTCCCAGTCTCCTGCTGGCTCCAGGCAGCAGGTAGGGAAGCAACGGGGGGAGAAGCTGCAGCTGGGAAGGAGCGTGGAGCATGGGGCTGGGGCTGGCCCCATGGCAGGGTGGGGCCACCCGGGGGGTGGTGGCAGCACAGAGCATGGGGCTGGGCCCGTCCAGGGGATGGCGGCAGCGTGGAGCACAGATGGGCACCGTGAGGGAGGGTGGCGGTTGCCTGCCAGGGCTGCGTGCCATGGGGGGGAAGGTGGAGGGGCCTCCTCCCCACTCTCCCTCACACCCACATGCTGCCCAGCCCAGCTCTGGGGCTGTGCATGAGTGGCAGGGAGCACCAGCGATACAGACAGTCCGGCAGAGGTTGCACCTCTTGCTGAATTCTTCAGTGTTGCCTGTTGCTGCACCTCACTGGATGCCTGTGCCCTAAACACGCTGCCTGCTGCTGCCACCACCCCAGCCTCCCTGATGCACCCACACCCTTCCCTCACAACCCCCCCAACATGCATTATGCATAACTTTTAGTGTATGATTTGTTTTTTTTTTCTGGTTCTAAGATGGCAACCCATCTCCAAAAGTATTTCTGGGGAGCCAAAAGGAGGAACTTTCAGTGGCAAAGGTCAGGGATTAGGGGTGGGACTTCCAGTCCCAAGATGGCAACAAGAGGGTGGGGCAACTGTCAAAGGGTGGGATTACTTATGTGGCCCTCGACAGTTCACCAAAGCTTATTAAGCAGCCCTCCACCCAAAATACTTGCCTGTCCTTGATTTAGAGTAAGGAGAGCACCTGGCAATGTATACACAGGGTAACTTGTTTCACTGTCATTGGTATGGAAGAATTTTGGTTTCACTACTATTACAGTTTGTCTTGCAGTACATGTAATGTTTGACAAATATAATGTTTGTCAGGGGCCTAAGAGTTACTTGAAAACTGGAGAGAACTGAGACTCTGACTGGGTTCCAGGGGGTCATATTCATACAGATGGCAGTATAGGAGATACTGGTGATTATATTTAAAAAAAAAAAAAAAAAGGTGGATCAGACAAGGAACACTAATGGGATGGAGTGCAAAGGGTGTTGACAGCACCAGAGAAAAAGGACAAGTAAAAATAGATAGAATTATGCTGGTCTTAAAGGTTAAAGTTGCAATGAAGGAGAGGGTAGCCAATGACAATTTGAAGACAGGATTGAAGTGATCAAATTGGTGAAAAAGAAAGATTGCTTGAGTGTTCCTCTTACATGTCTGGGCTAGGGACAGACATTCAAAAAGCCTGAGCCTGAATTGATTCAGTCTTTGCAGGTTAACGTAACCTGCAAAGCTTGAATTAATTTGGAGATGAATAGACATTCCCTGTTCATTCCAGAAATGCAGGCATATGCAGCCCTCCCTTTCCTTCCACAGTGCTGAATGTGGTCTGGGGTGTGTGGCCAGGCTCCGCTGGATGGTCTGATAAGGGAGCGGTTTAAACCCCCACTCTGGCCTGCACCATCTCAGGCTTTTTCCCTACTCACTGCCCCAGGCTAGTACTCTGAGGCAAAGCCAGGGCATGCAATGCATACATTTTTTGATGATAC
>NW_017729033.1:46263372-46267297 GCF_001723915.1 Gavialis gangeticus
CTCTGAGGCAAAGCCAGGGCATGCAATGCATACATTTTTTGATGATACTAAGATTTTCAATCTCCCTTCTCCCTGTCTGCAAACCTGACAGGGCTGCAAACCAGCAGGAGTGCTGATAACAACCATAGTGTTTATCAGCCTATCAGCAAAACAAAAGCCTCTCTTAGTAGTTCAGGCTCTTCTTAAACAGCTTTTTCCAAGGAAGGAATGGAGGGACGTTACCAGCTGACCTGTTGATTAGCTCCGGAAAGCCCTAAGTGGATGCTGTCCTGTCTGCCTTTGTCCTGTCCCGGTGAAATTGGATGGACAGATGGACACACACACACTCTTTTCATGCTGGCTGGGGTCTGTGCTGTGGGGGAGGGGGGAATCCTTGCTTGAGCAGTGAGGGAAACCAGGCAGACCCTGCTGTGCCTGCACTCTCCCCGGAGCTCTGGCTAGGGAGTAGAGGGTCATGCCTAGCCTGTTCTCTGGAGCAGACACCCCAGCCCAGGGCTGCAAAGCATCTGGGATGCTGGGGGACTCTGGTTTAAGTTAAACCAGGAAGGGGTCTGGGACAGACATTGCATAAACTGGTTTGACACAAATCAGGTAAGTCTGATATTACATTCAACCAGGTTTATCTTAAACCAGTTTCAGCCATTTTGAAACTGGCTTATGTACACTGAACCTATGTTCTGTTACAGGTTTAAACCAGTTTCTGATCCCTTAACCGGTTTATGTGTAATGTCTGTCACTAGCCTTGGTGTTAAGCTGTGTACATTACAAATCATTCTTTTCTACAATTGTCTAATTAAATAGCTTTCGTGAGGTTATTTTGTATATAACATGTATTTTTGTGTAGTTGTGTAATAGCTGCTATCCTTTCTACTCACCAGGGTTTGTGAGTGTGACTTTGAGACCTGAAATCATAGATTTTTATGATTTGATCCCACAGGTGCTTGTACATGTGACAAAATTGGCCTTTCAAGTGGCTTAATTGCCCTTTTGCACCATTTTAATGGTGTCACTGTTTACACCTGTGGTGGCATATTTCACTTTAGATGACCTTGTTATGTAGCCAGGTAAAACCCATCCAATGTATTTTAGTTTGCTACATAAATTGCAATGGTGCATAGGGTGCTGGAAGCCCAGACGTCCTCAGGGAAGCTTGAGCTTTACAGGCTTCCCATGCCCTGTGCACAGTGACCACTGTCTCTTCTTGCGGCCCGCACACCTAGCTGCCCCCTTGCCGCACTGCCCCAGGGTCAGGCCAGCCCGTTCCTGGGTGATCCCAGGTGGTGGGAAGGCAGCAGGGATGGTGCACAGGGTACTGGAGCCTACCTGCCTCTTCTGCAGCCGGGGGACAAGCTGCCAACAGGCCAAGTGGGCCCTGAGCTACAGGGGACCCTGGACCTTCCCTCCATGGCAGTGGCGCCCCCCCAGGCGGTATCCACCCACTAGCACACCCTGCCTGGGTGGTCCCAGGTGGTGCCACCATTGGAAGGAAGCACTGGGCCAGCTCAGGGGCTGTGCAACCCAGCAGCAGCAAACGCAGGCAGGCTCCACTGAAGGAAAAAAAAAAGGGGGGTGAGGGGCCTGATTATTTTATTTATTTATTTATTTTAACTCCTGGAGCCTTCTTGCCTCTTCTGCAGGCAGGAAGTGAGTTGCTGGCAGGCCCTGAGCTGAGGGGGCAGCCCAGTCCTTCCCTCCATGATGGCAGAACCCCCCCTGTAGCAGGCTACCTGGGTGGTCCTGGGAGCGCTGCCACCATAGAGGGAAGAACCAGGGCCCCCTGAAGCTTAGGGACCATTCAGCCCTCTGGCAGCTTGTTCCATGGCCGTGAGAGATGCTGGCAGGCTTTGGGGGGGGGAAGGATCGGGGGCTTCTCTGCTTTTTTCTTTTCTTTTTTTCCTGGTGGAGCCTGCCCACAGCAGTGTGCATGAGGGGAGGTGGGTGAGCTGATGGGGGGCTGTCACTGTGATGTGACAGAAGTCCCCAAATTGAAATGGTGGGTTTTTGATTGACTCAATTAAAAATGCACCAATTAAAAATCCACTGTTTCAATTTAGCGAGAACTAAATCCCCGTCACATGCACAAGTACCCCAAGAGTCAGGTTTTCAATCTGAGCACTGTAACAGAGAATATGTCTATAGCATGCAGTAAATAAAGAGGTGAATTTAGCACAAAGAGCAATGCAAACAAAAGCTGATGAGTGAGCACAACAGGACAGTGTTACAAACTCAGTTTCCATAAACTTTTTAAATGCCATTGTTGATTAGCACTTTATATAACTGCTTCATGGGTAGAACTAGGATTTATTTATTTTTCTAGCACAATGGACATTTTTCTCCAGGTAAAAAGAAACTAGAAGCCTTACTAGTATGTTAGGAACCAAAGGCTACCATTCAGTTTAAGATCAAAGCAAAAACAAATGTAAATTTATTGAAGTGTGCATTTATTTGCTGTTTCATGCATTCTGTGTTAAAAAACACAATGAATTAAGCAAAAATACTCAAAAAACATTGTTGCTTTTGTTCTGTAGTCATTAAAATTAAATGTACATCTATTTTATAAAACAATATCAATTCTTCTTGATCATCTTGATAGTGCATCTATTGTTTCACTGAAAGTTATTTTCAAACCGGAGTTGATGTTCACTTAAGTTAATGTTTTTACACCTGAGTTAATGTTTTTAGGCAGAGTTAAAAACTGTCCACAGGGCTGTGAAGTAGGAGCACCTAGTTTACCAGGAGCACCTAACAGACAGCAGAATTGCAGAAGAAATAAATGGCTTGGTTAGTGGAACCTTAAGACCATGAAAAAAGGAGAGCGGGTCATTAATACTGTGGAATGAAGAGGTTAGAACAGAGGGGGCCAGTGGGCCAGATCCAGCCTGCCAGGTGACGGGATCCAGCCTGCGGCTGCCCCTGTGGCACTCCATGTGGGGCCATGCCTGCCTGCTTGTGCCAGGGCAGCCTGTACAGGGCTCCCACTGGCCCAGGCCTTGGCTAGCATGCAGCTTCTGCCAGGGCTGTTCCTGGTGCAGTTGCAGTGGCAGCTCCTGCTTTTGATCTTGCCCCTGCTGTGCTGCACCACGCCACACTACACCAGGCAAGCTGTTTGAGGCAGGTGGCTCCTTCCCCAGTGTGTGAAGGTCCAGCTTCAGCTCCTGGCCACCACCAGTGGAAAGCAGCCAAATCTCTTCTGATGGAGCCCTGTGCATCTGTCTGGAGCAGTGCAGCCACAGTGGAGCAGGAGCAAGAGGAGATGCTGCTGCTGGAGGCAGGAGATGTAGAACAGCACCTGGCCAGCCGCAGCCTCATGGGAAAGCTGCTCCTGCACTGCAGAAGGAGTGCAGGACAAAGCACTGCAGCAGGAGTGCTGCAGTGCTCTGTGATGCACCATACCATTGTGGGTGGGCAGGTGAGCAGCTTCAGCTGAGTGGCTCCTGCTCCAGTGCTGGAGTTCCAGTTCCAGCTTCCAGCCACCTTCCGGGGAGCTGGAGCCCTGTTTTTCTGGGGCAGGAGCATGGGTAGCTTCCAGTCAGTGTTCCCAGAATTCCTGCAGCCAGTTGGATGCTGCTCAACATCCCTTGCCTCCAGCAGCAGCTCCTCCTATTGCTTCTGCCACATTGTGCTGTACCACTCAGTGCAGGAACATGGGGCTCTCATTCCAGATTCTGGAACTGGAGGCAAGGGATGTAGGGAAGCACCCAGCCAAGCTGCGGGCACTGGCAGGAGTGCAGTGCAGGATGCCCTGGCTTAAGTGGGTGGAGCTAGACTTTGTGGGGAGTGCCGTGGGGCAGCATGGACCACACTGTCCAGGGCATCTCTGCTGCACATGGCCCCCTCCCTCCTATCACTCACAGCAGGCTTCCGGGACCTAGCACCCAGGCAGTCCCCCCCACAACTCCACACACACATCTATATCTGTATCTGT
>NW_017729033.1:46272297-46273574 GCF_001723915.1 Gavialis gangeticus
CTCACAGCACGCTTCCGGGACCTAGCACCCAGGCAGTCCCCCCCACAACTCCACACACACATCTATATCTGTATCTGTATCTATATCTATATCAATATATGTGCATGCACATGCTCCCTACCAAGGGGCAGGCACATGTGATCCCAGTCTCTCCTGCCCCTCCCACTCCACTCTTGAACACTGCTCACGCCTGCCCACAGACCCATAGGGAGTTTTGGTGTGTTGTTACAGGGGGTGGGAGGTTGCTGACCCTGCCCATGATTCTCTATGTGGTCCTCAGGCCCCAAATAATTGCCCATCCCTGGTTTAGAAGGAATCTGGTAGATTATAATGACCTGTGAGATCAGTTGACTCCCTCACTGATGCCTGCATAGAAATGTTGCTCCCAGGCCAGGAAGTACAGGGAGGGGGGAAGGGAGAGGCAGATGTGACTGCACCACTGCACCCCCTGGATCCATCCCTGAACTGCCTGTCATAATCCAGGAATTTCTACAGCAAGAAACATTCATGTTATACTACATTTCTGTGCCTACCAATTGGCATGTGTTTTACAAAAATGAAATGAGGTTTTTGGTAAAACTATACAATTGTTAAATCATAGCAGCAGATCATAAAACAGCAATCTATGTATATTTCAGTCTTTTGTGGTTTATCTAACACTTTCTCATTCTGGAGCATTGAATTGCATGGTTGCACACTTTTTCTCCTTTAATGTGTTCTGTTTACAGCTGAATAAACCTGTAACTATACTACACAGGACTGTAAATTTCCAGTGTTAGAGGGATAACAGATAGCTATTAGAATGATACTGGTGTGTGTGTGTAAGCATCAAAATATTGTAGTTGAAGAGATTTTGTTCAATAAAACTCAGGTATAAAACTAATCTACTATAAAGTACAAGATGTTACTTGCAGTGTGATTACATGATGGCACAGTATAATAAACTGAAAGCTCTCTGCTCCAGAATTGTTTTAAGGAGTATTTAAGTTAATTATCTGGAATTTAACTCTTTACCAGTGTTCATTTATTGTAGGTATTAACATGCAAAAATATTTAGAAGAATTTTAAGGTCACAAAGCCAAGCACTCACTAGTTAGGAAATGCCGCAGTTAAGGTTCCCTGTTGAAAAACTCAACCTCTTTGTTTGTGTGTGTATGAATCCTTTTGTATTGTGCGTTTTATTCCCTCTGCTGCATGCGTGCACTGGCCTCTTCTTTGAATGTTTGCTTTGGTGTTAAGGTTTATGTAAAAATTGTGTGCTGTCTGTCTGTCTGTCT
>NW_017729033.1:46278574-46280474 GCF_001723915.1 Gavialis gangeticus
TAAGTTAATTATCTGGAATTTAACTCTTTACCAGTGTTCATTTATTGTAGGTATTAACATGCAAAAATATTTAGAAGAATTTTAAGGTCACAAAGCCAAGCACTCACTAGTTAGGAAATGCCGCAGTTAAGGTTCCCTGTTGAAAAACTCAACCTCTTTGTTTGTGTGATAGTCTTGAAATATCCCAGTTTTTTTCTGGAGGACTTCTACTTCATTTAGTCTATAGACTGGATGCTTCACTTATTGAGCAGCTTTTCAATGTTTTGTTTTCTGTTTCTTCAGCATGCAGACTCCATAATTTATTTACTACAAATTCTGGTCTGGAGGCAGAATTATTCTCTCATCTGCTTTTTTCTGTTATGCCCATCACTGTAGTATCTGAGTTTTTCACAAGTATTAGTGAATTGATATTTACGGCCCCCTTTTGTGATGAGAGAGCATTGTTATTCCAGTTTTGCAAATGGGGCACTTAAGCCCCTGGTATATTACACATAAGATGTGATAAACAAGTTAATCGCATCTTAAGTTGCTGCCTGGCCACATGTTTATGCAATTAATAACACGATAATACAAGGAATGTATATTAACTTTGTAGATGATTCCTATCATACCATTAATTGAACCTGTAGCCAGGCTGGGGGACACACAATTAAGGTAAAAAAATATGCTACTATTTTGCATTCCCAATTTGAAATACCTAGTATCTGATTTTTTTAATCCTTAGTATTATGTATTACTGTATATATTCCAAGCACAATGTGCAATGCGTTCAGTTGACTTGTGAGTTTTTAAGTATTTCTACAAATCAGACCATGTACTTTAAAGACTAGTGCCTAGAAAATGGGGAATCCAATTAAGACCACCTATGAAAATGTTTAGTTTTAAGCAACTTGATTGCTATTGCATAAAAAATTACAGGAATATTTATATTTTTTTTAGAATTGTCAATTGAAACAAGAAACTCTACATTGTGGACTCATCTATATGCATAATCAGCCGAGCTGAAACCTTTAGATACATACCTATTTCTTTGCCACCAGAGCAGGTGGTAGAGTAATAGAAATAAGTATGGCATCACCTGTGTACCATACTAGTGAGGAAAGAGTCATACCATTTGTTAGTGAAGTGTTTCTTAACAGGAGAGGAATGGAGAATCTCTCAGGAACCTGCAGTTCCACACTGTAGAAAGGAATGTTCTAACAGATTCAGATTTTTGGTTACCTAAAAAACATTACTTCATCTTCTCTATACTCTCCAATCTGTCTCTAGCCTCTTCTCTTTGTCCCAGTCCTATTTTCCTCGCTTACCCGATCACTGTCTCCATTCCTTAGGCTTCCAGCCCAGAAAAGTGCCAGTTTTACCCTTAGGACTCTCTGTTCCTATCTTCCCAGTTTAGGATTATGGGAAAATAGGGCTGGAGAGGGCCTCATGAGGTCATCTGCTCCAGTCCCCTGCTCAAGGCAGGATCATTCCTGACTAAACCATCCCAGATAAGTATCTGCCTAATCTGCTCTTGAAAATCTCCAGGGATGGAGATTCTACAAGGTAATGTTTAATCAACCTCATAGTGAGAAACTTCCTAACTTGGTTTCCCTCACTTGAGAAATGGCTGTAAGGCACTCCTCAGAGTGAGTCTTTCTTAATCTCACCTTTTTAACATTTTTCTAGTTTGTATCAATTGCTGAGAACTGAGTGAGAATGACTTTCCCCTGATAGTGAGGGTGCTCCTCTGGGGGATCAGAACCTGGACATCAGTCCCTGCTCTTACAGATAATGTATACGGAGTGGAACTGTGCCAACAGGATTGTGAGAGTTCCACTCCGTGATATCTAATGTTTGGGACATGCTCTTCAGGGGTAGGACAACTGGATTGAGATTCCCCCCCGCCCCCAGTCCTGCT
>NW_017729033.1:46285474-46286689 GCF_001723915.1 Gavialis gangeticus
GAACTGAGCGAGAATGACTTTCCCCTGATAGTGAGGGTGCTCCTCTGGGGGATCAGAACCTGGACATCAGTCCCTGCTCTTACAGATAATGTATACGGAGTGGAACTGTGCCAACAGGATTGTGAGAGTTCCACTCCGTGATATCTAATGTTTGGGACATGCTCTTCAGGGGTAGGACAACTGGATTGAGATTCCCCCCCGCCCCCAGTCCTGCTCCTGGGAGTGGGTACAGAAACACACTGCCCCCCACCTTCCATTCAGACCCTCACTGCCCATGGCACCTCCTTGCCATCAGCTATTGGCTGAGGGCTGTGGCCAATCAGGAGAGTGAGCTGAGGTAGGGGGTGGGGAAGCGATGCGGTGTGCTATGTGGGGTCAGCGGCGCCCAGCATGCATGTCTTCCTCTTCCCTCTCCCCCAGGTAAGAGGTGAAGTGTGGGAACACACTGGGGAAAACGCCACTGCTGTGCCCCGGGGTGCTCTCTGTCCCTGCCCGCCTGCCCACTTGTACGCCCTATGACCTTTCTAAGTACATCTAGGGGTACACGTACCCCCAGCTGACAACCCCTGATACAAGCTATATAAAAAAAAAATGAAGGAGTATTAGTAGAAGGGATACTCTTATGGTTGCAGGATCAAGCCTGAAATATATGCATGTTGTTTAGTGTTAAATGTTGAATTTAATGTTTGCCAAGTTCTTAGAAAAACTTGAATGAAAGATGATATAGAACAAGTTAGGGTAAAATATGATATGCCAATGAAATAGTGTTTTTTACAAAGTAAGCTGGACCTATGTTTTATTTCTTAATTTAGAAGTTTAATGATTTTTTTAAATTTAATGTTTTTAATCCATTACAGTGATTTTTTTTTTTTAAATTTAATTTAGTGTTTAATAATGTACATATTCAGTCCTAGACATTTAATACAATTTTTCATTAGATTCTCTTTTCTTAAAGAACATTTTAAAGTGTTCTTTTCTTTGGTTTTGAATCTTGGATAAAATGACTAAATTAAGAAAAGATATTCCTTTCCAGAATATATCTCAAAAGTTTCCTTTTTCTATTTTTAAGCTGGCATTATTATTATTTTTTTTAGTTTAAACAAATAAAAAGCATATAAAAGTTGTATTAAAGGGGTATGTCATGCTTAAGGCTGAAAAATACCTGATAATTAATTTAGGTGAAACTTCAATTTAGCTTTTATATGCTTTTTATTT
>NW_017729033.1:46286705-46290210 GCF_001723915.1 Gavialis gangeticus
CAGCTTTCTGTTTAGGCGCCATGAAGGATTCCTTTCAAAGGCTATCTTAAACTGCAATTTATTCATAATCAAAATTACCATGCTGCTTCATCTTTAAATTAATATATGTTGGCCTTGAAATCTAGAGTTGGGAAGCTAATAAACAGTTTAAAAAAAAATCATTCACATGCCAGTTGTGGTGCAGTATGATGTCATAAGCAGCACTACTACTCTACCAGTTGCCAGGTCAGCTCTGTCAGGCCACACACTTGAACCTGGGGCCATAACCTGGCCAACATCCTGGTCTGCCACCCTGTAGCTGTTGTGTGGATTGGCCCAGAGCCTTCAGCAGGGCCAAACTTACTGCCTGCTTCCTGTCACCAGAGTAGCTGGTCAGGATCAGCTGATCCTCTACTTCTGCCACATAAACCCTTGCAGAAACTGTTCTGCTGTTTCTTTTGGCTTCTGCTCTGATTTTGCTCTCAGCTAAATTGCCAGACATCTCAATCTGGCTTGCTTTCTGATTTCATTGTCTGCCTGGTCTCCTGGCTTCATGACCTGGCTTGTTCCTAGACTTCTGGGATTGACCTGACTTCCTGACCTGGCTTGTCTCTGGGTTCTGCTTGCTGGGCTCTTCCCATGGGGTGCGTGCCCCCCCTGGATCTGCGCACTGGATGAGAGCAGGCTGCCGCATATCCTGAGCACCAGGAAGAGCCCAGTGCCGCCACCGGCACCAGCCTGCAGCAGCAGCCTTCTCTCATCTTGTGCACAGATCTGGGGGCACATGGCCCCTGGCACAGCCCCCCAGCCCGCAGCTCTCCTGGGGTGCACGTAGAAGCAAGATCTGTGCCTCCCCCTGTCTTGCACCCACTGACATTCCCTCCGCTCTGCTCCCTGCTGCGTCCCTGGGAGCAGCCGACGGACTGCGCCACGCCCCTCCCCCCACCCCTTCCATAGTTTCAGCCTTATTCTCTCCCTCCCTTCTTGCCACGGGAATGTATTATTATTTTCCCTGATTTAAACCAATTTTTTTTCTTTTCTTTCTTTTATCCCAATTTCAACTTGGTTTTTGTTTGGAAAAGAAACCCTGAAAAATTCCTGTATTTAAAAAAAAAAAAAAAAAAAATTAAAACTGAAAATGTGAAACACTGATGATAGGTTTGCATAACATGGTTTAGATAGGGATGATCCTGCCTCTGGTGGAGGGGTTGGACTAGGTGACATCTGGAGGTCCTTTACAGTTGTACTTTTCTCTGATTCAGAGTACTGATTGTGACACCTTGATTGTTTTGAAATACTGTACGTAGTCTTGAGACTTAAATGTTGGGCAAATTTGTTGATACAGAGTGATAACAAAAAAGAAACAATACAAACAATCAAGCAATTCTGTAGATCTACCAAATCCTAGGGCTGTCATCAGGTCAAAGTACGTCAGGCCAGGATGCAGGCTTCACTCTAAGACTTTCTCCTAGTGTCAGCACCCTGGAGGTGGAATGCCGAAGCCCACACTCCCCTAGTAGGGTGGATGAGGCAGGCTGGTGGTGTGCCCTCTGTCCGTGGTGACGTTGGGGATCCTTCCCGGGAGACAGGGACCCCTCTTTGGAAGGGATGACGAAGATGCGAAGGGACACTTTGTTACTCCCAAGTTTTTGCTTTTGTATTCTCCTTACCTCCTGATGACTCTTGATGACTCTTCATTTGTGGCTATTGCTGGTTGTTTTCTTTCTGTGGTCGTCATATGTCCAGGTAGCTCATCACATTCACACATGCTAATTTGGTCGTTCCAGCTCTCCTCCTAATTTGATCTGTTCCCCCAAAACTCGGACCTCTCTCCCTCTGGGGCCTTGCTA
Organism: Gavialis gangeticus; assembly: GCF_001723915.1. Lineage (NCBI taxonomy): Eukaryota > Metazoa > Chordata > Crocodylia > Gavialidae > Gavialis > Gavialis gangeticus. The sequence goes on from NW_017729033.1 coordinate 46,288,535, forward strand.
GCTGGTGCCACCTTTATCTTTTGTTATGCAACAGTATGGTACGTGTCTCCTTTTTCTTAGACTGTGTGTGTATATCTGTTGGCCTTGTTGTATTAGACATCCTGTCTGCTTCCAGGGCTGTGAAACTGTGCATGTGTGACCCAGGCTCTTAAAAATCAATTCAACCCTGCTGCCCATCCTGAACCATTCTAATCCATATACATGCAGCTATAAGCCGATTCCCAAAAATCAAACCTTTAAATACTGTTTTTAAGTTATCAGCATCTGCACTACACATGGGTCATTATTGGCCTATTATTTCTAACCACAGTCATTGTTTTCTTATTTGTTTCACTCTTCAAACACTTGGGAATTTCATTGAGCCCTCTCTCTAGATTTCTGATCTCCAAGAATGAAATCCTAACTGCACTGAAGTTGGTAGGAGTATGCCACTGACTATAAGCAAGCCAGTATTGTATGCTTGTTCTCTGTCATATTTCCTTGAGTTCCTAAGGGTTGTGATGGTATCTTTACACTGGGAAGAGGTACTTGACACCCAAATGGATTAGTCTGCCTTTCCACTACAGGAAGTCCTCGGACTTGCAACACAATTGGTTCCTGAAAACTGCATCTTAAGTCAAAATGTTGCAACTCGGAACCAATTTTCCCATAGGAAACAGGGTTATAAAAGGGAGATTCATTGAACCAAGGCCCGGTACCCTATTTTCACCAAAAATAATCCAGAATTTTATACTCAATCAATTACAGACAAGTAATATAGCTACATTAATGTATTTATAATGTAAATAGCAAATCATATTGATTTGGAAGGATTTTTTTGAGGTGACTTTGCTGGACTTTTAGAAGGGCTCTTGGTTGGAATTTTTGAAGGGTTCTTGGCTGGAGTGTTCTCATGAGTATTGGCTGTTTTGTTAAAGAAAGTGTCCAAGGAAGTTTGGGCAGATGTTCCTTTGTTTTGCTTGTTAATTTCTCTGTAGCAGCTGCACTCCGGGGGGCTGTGGACAGCCATGGGAGAAGCTGCGGCTAATCTAGCTGCTCCCCCTGTGGCAAAGTGGGCAGTGCCAGGCTATGCTCTGGCAGTGCTGGGAGCGGGGGCTATGGGCAGCTGCAGAAGAATTCACAGCTTGTCTGGCTGCTCCCCCTGTGGTGAGGTGAAAGGCACTGGGAGTTGGGACTCTGCCCTGCTGCCACTTGTCCAGCTGGGGCTGGAGGCTGTGGGGCGGAGGCACTGTGCTGCCTCAGATAAGCGGCACGCAGCAGCAGAGTTGCTTCAGACTCCCCTTCTAAAATAAGGTTTGCTTCAGAATTATGGTAAATGGCCTCAGTTTTTTTTCTTGCCAGCGTTGGTCACACAATGATTGTTTAAAGTAGAGATGTCAACTTAACCCCTCCTCATGGTCCGGATCCAAGGGTCGATGTGGCAATAGGGCAAGCAGTGCTGGTTAATGCAGTTGTTGCTCACCTCACATCACTGACATGTTTCTCCAGCAGGTATCCATTTGCTGTATTCTGGCAGCTGGTTCCACCCTCAACCCCTGCCTCCCTTGCCCTGAATTCTTGGTCCCTATGGGAGTCCTGTGGACCAGATCCAACCTTCAGACCAGGGGCATGCAATTATTTCGGGTGGAGGGCTGCCTACCCAGTTTTGGCAAGCTGTTGAGGGCTGCATGGGTAGC
>NW_017729033.1:46290305-46292976 GCF_001723915.1 Gavialis gangeticus
GCAGGGGTCTGTGCAGCTGGGCTGGGCTGCACCAGCAGGAAAAGTGGGGAGCTGGCTCGGCTCCATAGAGCCCCTGCTGGCTGGGACCCTGTACTGCTTCCGCCCTGCCCTGGGCCCCGCCAGCGCTGGCCCCAGGTTGCTGGTGTGGGCCCTGTGCACCCACTCACTCCCAGTGCCCTTCCAGTCCCATGGTACAGGCGGGGGGCAGTGTGCAGCCCCAATACCCTGCTCCACAGCAGGGAATGAGCTGGTGCTGAGCACAGGGAAAAGCAGCCCCTCCCCTGCCCTCTGGATGGTGCTCCCTGGTGCAGCTGCTCACAGCCTACGTGGGGCTGTCCTGAGCAGGCACAGGTGGGGGCCAGGCCGGAGAGGCAGCATATGTTTGCAGCTGGCCCAGGTTCTGGGTAGCTGCTGACAGTCACAGAGCACGGGCTGGGGGGCAGGCGGGGCTGCTTTTCCTGCACTCAGCACCAGCTTATAACCTGCCCTTGCAGCCAGCTTGGGCCCCACACCGGCTCCAGGCTCACGCTTTGGGGCTGCACCATGGCACCAGTTGCAGCCCCACCACTTGCTGGTGGCAAACACTGCCTGGTGGGGCAAGCGGCTGGGCTGCAGCTGCCGCCACTGTCCACAGCCCTGATGGGCAAGCCCGCAGCTGGTGCGGGGCCCAGGTTGGCTGTGGGGGTGGGTTACAAGCTGGTGCTGAGTGCAAGGGACAAGCGGCCCCCTTGCCTGCTCTGTGCTCAGCGCCCCATGCTGCAGCTGCTCGCAGCCTGCCTGGGGCTGCCTGTGCCTGCTCCAGACAGCCCCATGCAGGCTGTGAGTGGCTGCAGCAGGGAGTGCCAGCCACAGGGCAGGGGAGCGGCTGCTTTTCCCTGGGCGCCTTCCCCCTCATTGCCTGAGTTTCTGGCACAATACAGCCACATGGTCCCTCCTGGGGCTTCCGGTTAGGGGTGGGTCTGGGCAGGTCCTACTGTTGCGGGAACCCACTGGGCTTCCCCTTGGTCCTGCTGCCCTTGGTTCCTGTCATTTTTTGACAGGAGCCAAAGACTGAGAAATATTAATTTTCTAAATTTTTTAGGGCCGGATAGAATGGCCTCGCGGGCCGTATTTTGCCCACCCCTGCTTCGGGCCATATGTTTTTATGCCTCTTGTTTAAACGCATTCTTGACTATGGTTTGTAAACTAGTTGATAACTTGGCTGAGTGTCTGATTCTAGCATTTCCACTTCCTTGCTGCCTTCTCACTTAACTGTGTGTGTTTTCACATAACTTATGTTGTTTCTAGACAATTTTAAAGTTCCAGGTTCCTTCGTATTCTCTCTCAACCCCACCTCTTTCTCCAGCTCTCATTTCAGTGTTCTGACCTGCCATTCCTGCCTCTACCTCTAACCTCAATGTGTATATAATCTTTCCTCTTCCAAAAGAAGAAAACATACCCCATCTTTTGTCTGACTCCTAAAAGTTCATCCTTCTCCCTCTTCTACAAGTTAAGTAAAGAACAGGCTTTCCTCTGTGCTTCATCAACCCGGCTCCTCTGATACACTTCCTGAATGGAGTCCAGGTCGTGAGACTATGTCCAGCATTTCTCTGTGGTTATCTTGTTTGCTTATGAACAAAAAGATAAGTATATATGGAGATACTGTTTTTTTTAACTAAAGCATTTCACAAAACTCATGCTCCAGTTACGATGCATATGTCTTTATATAGACCCTTTTAGCATCAATGTTTTTGAGTCAAAAACACCAAGTTTGGTTTTTATATTTTAAATACTGTCAAAAAAATTGGAAAGTCCATATCTTGATATAACTCTAGCTAATGCTGTCTGAATATACTCTCAAGTGTCTTTTTCTAATTGTATATTTACATGGTCTCTGTATATTTTACCACTCAAATATTTGTGCTTTAAATTATTTAGTTCTTGTTCATTCAAATAAACTGTGGCCATATGTTTCTCTTTCTTTGCTGTTGATTCATTATGTTTAAACATCTAGCCATTCTTTGGGGCTTAATATCTGTAGACCATGATCATCTTAAAATTATAAAATGGAAAAAGCTGCCTACATTCCTTAAAGCATTATAAACAAAGACTATAATATTTATATTTTACAGTGATTTAATTTTAGATGTAGTTTCAAACCTGTGTTTGAATAGTATCAAGGAATTGATTCTTTTTATTCCTTACGCAAAAATATTTACAGTGACCTCCTACAGATTATTCCTGATTTGCATAATATTTGGATTTTAAGTCATTAATTTTATTTTTCCAGCTATGATATCTGTACAAGCTGTTTCTGGCTCTAAAACTACCATTAAGTTTCTCTTGGATAGGGTTTAGTTTAATTTAAGGGTGCTTAAACAAGTTACATTTTCCACATGATTGGGAAATGAAAGTGATCTACAGCCATGACATAACACACTTGCATGGCTGCAGTGCAGTTTTAAAATGGCCAGTCTTACAAAAAATTAGTTTTGTTAAATGAGGTATTAAATGAAGGTGCTAGAGCGCCTTAGGGAATTTATGTTCTCCCGAGGGTTAATTTTATGTGGGGAGGGAAGGGAAGGGAACGGAGCAGCACAGGGCTGCTGGCTGGGTTGGCCTGACCAGAGCTGGAAAGGGGAAGTGGGGTGGAATGGAGCTCCCTCGCCTTGCGCCCCCCCCCAGCTACCCC
>NW_017729033.1:46297976-46307594 GCF_001723915.1 Gavialis gangeticus
GGGCTGCTGGCTGGGTTGGCCTGACCAGAGCTGGAAAGGGGAAGTGGGGTGGAATGGAGCTCCCTCGCCTTGCGCCCCCCCCCCAGCTACCCCGGCTGGAGTACGGGGAGAGCCGAGCCAGGCCGTCTTATGAGGTGAGGGGGCTCTGTTTCCCCCCCCCTCCCTGCTGCTCCAGCTCCAGCCAGGCCAAGCTGACCCAGCCGCTGCTGCCACTGCTGCTAAGAGGCCTGGGTGGGGGAAGAGAGCCCCCCTTGCTTCACAGGACTGGCCCAGCTTGGCTCAGCTCCCCCCCAGTACCCTAACCAAGGTAGGTGAGGGAGGCCCATGAGGCAAAGGGGCCCCATTCCACCTCGTCTCTCCAGATCTGGCCAGGCCAAGCCAGCCGGCAGCTCTGTGCTGCTCTCCGTCCCTCCCCTGCTGGCAGCCCCAGAGCTGTGGGGGTGGGGGGAGGGGCAGTTTGCCAATCTCGGAGGCTTCTGGAGCGCTCCCTCCTGCTGTCCAGGGTGAACATGTGCTGGGTCGGGGGGGCTGTAACTCATGTAAAGCACTGTGAGTTAAAATGGGGCCCTAAACATCTATAGGCACCCTAGATTTCATTTTAAACTTGTCGGTGAAGATGGCCATGCATGTTGGGTGTCCTCATACATTCTTAAGGGCCAAGTGCTGTGTTCAGTTATGTAGAAAGTAATTGCTTCTCTGTGGTGTTGGAGAAAAACAGAGAAAAAACACTTTCCTACTGTTGTGCCACACACTTTTCAATACTGAGGTCCTTAACCCTCCTTTTCAGTTTCTTAAACAGTGATTATTTTGCTAAGTAGATTTTTTTAGAACACCTCTCTCAATGGTAGCTGCACATATGCCAGATAATTAACATCAGTTTATTAATGCCATGTTCCCACATTGTCCTACTTTTTGGATTGAGAAAGATATGGCCAAGTAGGTAATTTAAAAAAAAAACCCTTTCCTAACTGTTAAATGTACCTTGCAACCCTTTGTAAGCATGCTTATGTTCACATTTAAGAATATCCAAAAATTATTTTTTGTGCTTTGCAGCTAAATGTAAACAGTAATACATAATAATATAGACCTATCAATATGGTGAATCTGCACTGATTCACCCTGAGCAGGAAACCTCAAGTGTGAATATGACGGTGTGTTTATGTGAGGGAAATGTTGTTGCTGTCTGAGACAAGAAACTTGATGCTCCTTATTGCACAGTATATTGACCCCCAGAGTTCCTGTTCATCTTCCCTGCTCCTGTCCTCATCTCTGGAAGTTGTGCTCCTTGAGTTCTGGTGTGGAAGAAATTGCTGCGAAGGCAGCCTGAGTAGGGGAAAGGGTTCTAGTTAGGAAGGTCCTTAGAAGAAGGTGCTGGCTCTTTTGTTTCTTTATCAGTTGTTTCCTATGGAAATCAGTGTTGCCTTAGTTCCCTCATACCTGACGATGTGTCAAGCATAGGTTTAATTGTTGAGCAGCCAGCATCGAAGTTCTGCTGTTCATGTGGCACAGTCCCTGTATTGTTGTCTTCCCTTTCTTTTTTAATTATAAAGGGGGCGAGTGGTGTAGAATAGGTATTGGAGTTGTCATGACAGCTAGCTTAGCAGAAGGTATCCATTGAAGTTGCTGTGGATGGGAAAAAATAGTAATGGCATAATGGTTTTTCTAGCATGCAATTGTTTAGTTGTTTTAGGAGACCGGCCCAATATAGTTATAAGCAAGTTGGATAACTACAGGTAAACAGCAAATAAAATGTTAATGTGAACTACTGGCTTTCCAGGTTCCTGAGGTACGCACCACACTAATGAAATTTTTCTGGGTCGTCTAATTGTATTTCTCTGCTGGATACAGTAACTTACAAGATGGGCTTCCTTAAATACTATATAAAAAATCTGGAAATATACTGTCCTGTGGCACAATTTTAAGATTGCAGATTATGCCGACTACGGAAGTGTTTAATTCTTTAGTATTTGAACTTGGATCAAAAGGTATCCTCAGCGTGTTTAATTTATTGACAAAATTCTGTGATCCATAATATCAGTGTTTTAAAATAAGTTTTAAAATGCAGTGTTGTTCAGCATCATCTGAAAAGGTATACTTGTTTATTGACTGCTACGTTTCAAATGATTATGTGGAGAAACCAATGAAGAGTAGTTTTTTTTTCTTTTTAGCATAGTGCTGATAAAACTGTGGCTTTAGGTAGGTCTTTCAAAAGTTTCATTGTAATTTATGTCTCTAGATCTTGCTTGCCACTGAACAACTTTGAGGTAAACGGACTATTTCATCTTTTCTCTGAGCCTAATTTGGATAAAATGAACTGTTCCAACCAAGAGATTTTACCACACCTTCAACTCTCCTATGAAATATGAACTTTAATTTCTACCTAGGAGAACTTTTCTAATATTTTCTCCTATGCCTCAAGAAGAGTGCTTGTGCTCAAAAGCTTGTAAGAATTTTTTTGGCAAACATCTAGTTGGTCTAATAAGATATCACCTCTAGCACAAGTTCTAATTTCCACATGCGCTTTACCTTTATCTTGGTGACATGAATGCTGCTTTAGGAGGGAAGAAGTGCATTTGAATCCCTTCTGGCTGAGCTTGTAGGCACCTACCCTCAAGGGAGGATTCTGGCTCTGTATTTTAAGGAGGTTTAAGACCTTGGGAGTTTAGGCACCTAACTCTGAGTTTTATATTTCACTCCAGGGCTTAGGTGCGCAAGTGGCCTTACCATGATTAAATATTAAATGGACAAAAGCACAAAGATTATTCTTATCAGAAACTCCCTCCTTGGTTTACAGTTATGCCTGCTCTACAAACCTTTGAGGAATAATCAGGTGATTTAAGATTAAAAGAGAAAAATTTGAGTTCTTCTTCAATCTACTCCTTATGCAATATCCTTTGGAGTTTCTATCATTTAGGCAGATATTTTCTGTGTTTGAATAGCCAGACATTCAAATGCCTAACCTATTCAGTGCTAATTACATGCTAATAGCAGCTTTGCTAATATTAAGCAATACTTGACAGAACCCATATATTCAGAAATGCAGAAAAATAGCAGGTACCAAATAGGGAAATCAGAATGATTCTAAAGTTTCAAGGGGAACTGGTTCCAGAGAGAGTGCGAGCACAAAGGTTTTGGAAGCTCTTGGTATAACTATTTTGTCTGAATTATTTCCCTTGTTTTCAGTTCTTTTGAGTTATCAAGTATATTACTTAGCAAGAGATGTTGTTTTAAGTCAAACATTACTGCCTCAGTTATTAATTTTTATATAGGAAAAGTATGAACAATGACGCACAGTCTTTGACAACCAGGAGGAGGATATTAAAAAAAAAATTAATAGTTAATATAGGTCCTGTCTTGTACTTTTTCTCCTTTAATTCACCATTTATTTTACTTCAGACCAAAGAGGATTTTTTTTTCTGTTTTAGGATATTTTGTATTATGAGCAGCTTAAGTCAAATGTGGTTCAGCATGATCTTTTAGTGGACAGCCTGATTTACAAGGTGAGTAATTTATTAAATAGTGTGTATTTGCTGATCAAAGCAACACCTGCTTCAAAAAACTTTGGCTACCTAGAGTGTGGGAATACTAGTTAATGTGAATTCTTATTTTGGACCCTAGTCCTATATGTAAAACTCCCCCCTCCCTCCTCTCTGCCAAAGAAAAAACCACAGAGTGCTCTTTGAACACAGGATTGAGCCTTAAATTGCTATTACACATTTTGTGAGTTGGTGATAATTTGAAGGTGTTTTATTGCAATGACTGGTCTTGAGTTAAAACAAAAATTGTCAAAATAAGAACTTTGGGTTTCTGAGTTCTGAGTCCAGAATATAGTTATAATTAAGCTGATGTTGTTTTGGAATTAGAAGTATGACGTCTGAGTCTGACTTTATCTGATAAATGAGAGGAAACTATATTGATGTTGAAACCATGTTCTTAACCATCGTGCTGTACTTAGATTCTGCAGGAGTCTCCCTGCAGGAGTCTTCCAAGTGGAAATGCTGTCTTTCAGTTTTAAATTGCAGTAATTTCTAATTGTAGGATGTAAAGCTGACAGCAAGCAATGATGACTACTACTTTGTATTTGAGGATTATCTATATCAGGTATGTACTAGCCCTTGAAAATTATACTTTTCTTATGCTTTAAATCTTTGAAGTAAATGTTGCTTTTTTGTTTTACGTTTGTACAGTGTCTAGCATTATTAGGTCACTGGTTAAGGCCTCTACATCCTACTGCATTACACATAATGCTGATTTTTTTTTTCTTTCTGAAAGTAAATAATGCTAATTAACTCTGATCTTGTAGAAAGAGCAAGCAGACTTTCTCACCTGTGCAAATCTCCTTTTCTGGTTGTTCATTGTGTTACTATCAAATACAATTTATATCTGAATCTGAACAAGAGAAAATGAGAAACTGGTTGTGAATCTAGGATGGGTGTTTGCAAGGAAGTGTTGACTTTTTTGGAGCCTCCGAACTTCAGAAGACACTAGCTATTTTTTTTTAGGGAGTAACACAAATGGATGAAGCTACCCTGCTAACCTTTTCAAGTTTTTAGTCATAAGTTGTTACACAACAATACTAATTCTTGAGGAGAATATTTAAAATTTTAATTTAGATACCAAATTTGTTGTATGGTCATGGTCTACTGGGGTCAATAGTGGAGTTGTATTTTGAAATTAAAAACCAAGAATTGATCATTTAATATGAGGGTAGTATTATGGTTGCTGTGATATTTTTGTTGGAGTGATCAAACTAGCATTTTACTAGCAAATGGGAAGCAGGCTAATTTAGACAGAATAATCTACATTACTTATCTTTTAAATCTGTCTAAATGGATGGCGATTATATTTGTGAATTTCTTAATGTGTATTTGATTGCAATGTCAACATAAATGTCACGGAGGAAACTTATCATTTTCACAGTGCTTTCAGCTTGATAAGTCACAGCTGTTAGGGTGGGCTTGTTTAATTTTGCTCCTCAAAGCTTCATGAAACTAAGAGTTTCTTTTAAAAGGCAGTATGACCTAGGTAAGGTTGTTTGTAGTCTGGAGAAAAATAAACAAGAAGCAGTTCATAACATTACCAAGTGTAGATTATATGTATTTAAATATACTTATTCAACCATTTCTACATAATATTAAAATGTGTTTTATATAGAATGAAATATACATTTAATATTAACAAGAATATGCAATGTAACGTGTATAAAATATTCAGTGTAAATTATGTACTTATTTCACCTCAGAAGTATGATTCCAATTTTAAATTTTAAAAGTATACCTTAAGGAAATTATTATCTTAGTTTGGGATCTGAAAATCAAGTTAGGTTTCATCCATCATAAACATCTGTAAATATTTAGTAATAGTTATTTAATATGTAATCATAAACAGGGACCTAATTAATTCATGGTGGGACGAAAGGAATTTTCATGGCTTGGTCATGGCACAAAGAGCCAATTTTGCAGGTATTTCCTGGTGGCCTTTCCCCTTGCTCCTGATTGGTGGAGAGCTCCTGGAGGTGAGGGAGGGATGAGGGGCCAGCTGCCATCTTGGCTACTGGCTGCCCTTCGTGCAACCCTGCTCCTCGCTGCTGATTGGTGGAGAGGCCCCAGAGAGAGGGAGGGATGAAGGGGCAGCTGCCGTCTTGGCTGCTGGTAGCACTTTATGTTGCCCGGTCAGCCAGTGCCTTCTTGCCCTGAGCTGGCTGTGAGGCAGTGAGGTCTGCCGGCTCTCACTGGGGAGCCAGTATTTTACTTTTATTAAGTTTCTTTTAAGTTTATTTTATGGACAGTCACAGATTTTGTGCTTTTTGCAAAATCACAAATTGAATCGGTCCCTAATCATAAAAGAAAGGAAATGATCCAATCTGCTCTTAGTGTTCCTTATTGGTTTCTGCAGAAATGTTTGCATTTCTGTCATTGCAGTTGCTTCTAAATACATAGTCACACTTAAAGGTATATCCTTTTCAGCATATAGATATTGAATAATACAAGCTAACCTGATTGTTGGCATTCTGTGAAAAATACATTAACAAGTGGTTGTGCATTAGCCACAGATTCCTCGCAAGCTTCATGCAGACTCACCTACTTATTTCAGTGCAACACTCTCTAAAAAAAAAAATATAGGAGTACATTTTATTCAAGTGTTAAAAGACCAAACCTTTAGTCACTAATTGATCCTTTACATTTCATTTAATTCTTTATTGCATTTTGCAACCTGCTTTGTAACCCCCCAGCATCATCTTTCCTAGCCTACCATATTTACTTGAATATAAGATGACCCTGAAAGTAAAACAGTCCCCCAATAATTATATTTTATATGTGAAAAATTTATAAATTTATTATAATTTTCCAGGTATAGAATATAAGTGTTGGCAGGTTGTTTTGAATTCCCTCCCCTCTTCTGCATTACCACAGGGAAATCAGTGGTTGGGGGAGGGGTGAGGTGGCCCCCTGGCCCTCTGCCCCACCCACTTCTTCCCCATGCTGCTCCATCATGGAGCACAGGACTTAGAAGCCCAGTCCTTGCCTGGCTGTGCAGCAATGTCAGTGCTGCTGATTGACCAGGCAGAGGAAGAAGTTTCCATGTGCTCCATGCTCAGAGAGACTGCAGCCCCAGCTGGAGCCAAGCTGTACCTGACAGTAAGGGGGTGGGTGGGAGGGGAAGAAGCTGCAGAGAGAAAGCAGAGGGCAGAGCAGGAGGCTTCTGTGGGTCTGACTCTGGCTCGGAGCTGGGATCAGGGCTATAGTCAGTGAAGCTACCGTCTGCCCCCTGCCCCCTGCTTCGCATGCGGATGCAAGAGGAGGGGCTTCCCCCTTCCCCTCCCACTACTGTCTGGGAAAAAAACCTCATCTTATATTCAGCTAAATACAGTGATTTGCAACTGCATAATTTATGCATCATTTTGTTATATGGGCTGCAGAATTATTCTGCTACAACTTTGTTCCTTGATTCCATATAATAAGTGAGAAACAATGTTGTTCAAGGAAAAGAATTTTATAAAATTTAAATAATGATACTTAAAGATAAAAAGTAAATGTAGAAACTTCACTGTCTTTGCAAAACTGTTTATTACTGAGATGGCAACCTTTCTGAGGATAGCTTTTGACTACTGGTGCTTGTACAGTACCAAACAGTGAGTCTCTGTACTTGACCAGGACATCTGGGCCTAAAAGGATATAAAGATTAAATAATAATAGAAGTGAGTTGCACTATTGGGACCTCATTTAGGAATAAGTAATCCTTTTGGAAAGGATGCTGCGAGATGAAATTGCTAGTCATTTGCTTTAATGTGATTTCTAAGTTGTAAAATCATCCATTTATAAGACTGCTAGTTGAGTCTCTCTTCTATGCAGCCATCAGATTCTAATTTAGCTGCCCTAAAATGTATTCTAAAATACCTCTTTCTGATGTATGCTGTGATTTTATTGCATCAGTTTGGCTTTTGAAAATAGTGGTTTTACAATTAATCTAAAATTAAATGGCCTATTAGTTTGTAAAATATTTAGCCATTTCCAAATAGCTTGTGTATCATCGATTTTTGTGGTGTTACTTTTGTATATGAGGTATAGAATTTATAGGCCAGAAGAGGCAGTTGTAATAATTAGGTTGACCACCTGCATAAAATATACCACACATCCTAACTTAGTTATTTCTGTATCAAGCCATAATTTCTGCTTGAGCTATAGCAAAGCTTTTAGAAAGATAGGCATTCTGGATTTAAAGACTTCCAGACATAAGAACTAGACATAATATTCCTAAAAAAGGGGCTGCAGATTAAGGTTACATTCTTTCTCCTACTGGAGAACATAGTTATTTCCTTTTTAGATTAGTCTTCCTTTCTCTCAGCTCAGTTAACATATACATAATATTAACTTTGCCTGTGTATTGTAACTGTATCTTGTGTATTGTATTTTGGCAGTTTGAAGTTGATTGTGAGTTATTTAAAAATAATATTTAATTTAGATAGTGTTTAAGCACAGGTACCACCTACTTAGATGTAGTTTTTAGATATAGTTCGAGATTCAATCAGATTCTATCACAAAAAAATATTATGTTTCCAAAAGGAAGTACAAGCGGTTTCCAAAAGTAAGATTTTTAAATGTTTACTTTGACAAATGATGTTATCTAAAAACAGTTTGCAGTTCAAATCTGGAAATAACAAATTGAATATTCCACCTTAACTCTGCCACCTTGTGTACATTCGTAATAGTACAGTCTTCCACTGAAGGAATGGTTTTTTTTAATACAGCACAGCTTAGCATAAAATGCATTTTTCTGACAACTTCAGATATGTGCATAGCATCTTTTACTATTGTTTACTTTTCAAGGCCTGCTTGCGGCATACTTTTACACAATTATGCTGTTTTCTTTATTGTAAACTATTAAACTCTAAATATGCATTTAGCACAGGCTGATGCAACATGATCTTCCCATTCTCTTTTTTCCAGTTGTGTTGCTTCAGTATGAATGGAAAGTTGAGAATATAATAGGAGGATCTTCTAAAGGTTCTCTGACTGGGAAAGAATGTGAGGGACAAGCACTTTGCACAGGCAAAAATGCAGCTAATGTTATTTATTTATTTTACTTGGTACAGTTGCCATTGGTCATCGTAACTGCATAGGTAAATGGCCTGTTACAGGGCTTTCTTACTTTAGTGCCTGGGGACTGAATCAGTGGCAACAATGGGTTTGTTGGGTGCTCCTCACATTGGCCCTCTCTACCCCCAACTACACCAGGCATGCAAAGACTTCCCTCCCCTCCTCAGCACTGTGGGGGGGTTCAGGTGCCCCGGTCCTACCTTCAGCTCCCTGGGCACAGGCTCCTCCACTGCTCCTCCATGCCATGGGCTCCCCAGGCAGCATGGGCTGTGTTGTGCTGTCCCACCTTGTTCCCTGGAGTGAGGCAGACACAGAAACCAGAGGGAAAAGGAGTCTGGACACTGCTGCTGCAGCCAGTGATGTGGGGAGTGGTGGTTAGGTGGGATCCCAAGGGCTGCAAACTAAATGCCATGGCTTGTTAGATATCTGTGTAGTCCATTGTGTGCAATTACCATAACTACATGTACAGATGGTTTATGTGCATACAAAGGTCTAAAAATATAAACCCAGAAGTCTGGTAACTAATGTCTAAGAATGTCTTTCGTTCAAAAACTTGTCTTACTCTATCCCAACTGCTCAGTTGCTCCAATAAAAGATATCACTCTAAGAAAACCGTACCTCTCTCAAAAAAATTAAAGTAATTTCAAGGTGCCAACCCTTCTGCTGACCATGAGAGATCAGTGTGATACCACATGATGATACAGACCACTACTAGAAGAGAACAGGTTACTTTGCCAGTGTGTCCCACAGGTATTTGCTAACAGCAGAGAATGGAGGGATACAAGAAGCATAAGTTCTAGGCCTAGGTCTGAAGCAGGGTTGAATGAGCTTTGTAAAGATGTTTCTGCCCTATTACCATAGAATCGTAGAATCAATGAGTCGGAAGGGACCTAAACAGATCATCTAGTCCGACCCCCTGCCATGGGCAGGAAGGAGCACTGGGGGTGGCAGGGGTCATAAGACCCCAGCCAGGTGCCTATCCAGTCTCCTCTTGAAGTTTTCCAGGGAAGGTGAGAGCACC
>NW_017729033.1:46312594-46315442 GCF_001723915.1 Gavialis gangeticus
TTGTCCTTGTTGAACCACATCCTGTTCAGATCCGCCCATTTCTCTAACCTATCCAGGTCTTCCTGGATGCGGTCCCTGCCTGCCGGTGTATTCACTTTACCCCACAGCTTGGTGTCATCAGCGAATTTGAACAGGGTGCTCTCCACACCCTTGTCCAAGTCGCTAATGAAGATGTTGAACAGCACCAGCCCAAGGACCGAGCCCTGGGGGACTCCACTGCCCACACCCTTCCAGGTCGACATTGACCCGTCCACCACCACCCTCGGGGTGCGCCCCTGGAGCCAGTTTGCCACCCATGTGACCGTGCATTCATCAATGCCGCAGTCCCTCAGCTTGCCCACCAGAATTGGGTGGGACACTGTGTCGAAGGCCTTCTGGAAGTCCAAGAAGATGACATTGACTTCCTCTTTCACATCTAAGCTTTTTGTTACCTGGTCATAGAAAGAGACCAGGTTGGTCAGGCAGGATCGGCCTGGGACAAACCTGTGTTGGTTACCCCTCAACACCACTTCCCCTGCAGGGCTCTCACAAATGTGGCCCTTGATAATTTTTTCAACCCTACCATGTTTATTTAATTCTAAGATGAGGTCCCCTGCTTAACATATCTTAGAATTGAGTATGAGGGCAGGTGGCTGCTGTGGCTTGGGCTCCAGTTCCTACCTGGGATCCAGCCATAGCCACAGCCACTGCCTGTCCTACCCTTTTGCCTCTGCACTCCACCATCTTCCTACTGCAGCCTCTTCTTCCTGTCTCCCCCCTTCACCCACAGGCTCTACTTCCTCACCTGCCTCTCTCCTGCTTCTCCCCACACTTTGCCTTGCTCCATGTTCTACTGCAGCCTGGGCAATGAGTATGGTCCCAGCTCAGCCCCATACATAGATAAATATTCAAGTCATCTCAAGTAAATATGGTAGTTATGTTGTACAGGTGCAGAAAATTTTAAAATGAATCAGTTGCCAATTGCATACTTCTGCATATGACATTGCTGTGTTGATGTAACAGTTCCCTGATGGTTTGTCTTGTTTTCTTCAGGTATTACTCTGCTTTTCCCGCGATACATCAGTACTGGAGCACTTTACTTACAGCAGTGCTACCCCACCCAAGTCATACATACGAGGTAAAGGAAAAACATTTTAAGTGAAGTTTTCTAGTCATTCTTCCATAGACTATATCATATTAACATATATTATATGAATTGCATATTTCTTAAAATACCCTGCAAAGAACATTAGTACAGTTGTGTTCTTTTACTGTAGTTTTGTATGTATATTTACCTGTTTTTAAAAAAGCAGACTAAAAAATAGAAATCCCATGATGTGACATCAGATTGACTCATATAATCATTAGCAGAGTTTGAAACTTTAGATCTACTGGAAAGGTCTCTGTCTCCTGTGCAGTTTGAATAACTGAAAGTGGTAGTAAATTGTCATCCTTTCTATAATGGCGCTAAGAAAAATATCTGACCCTTTGAGCTTCAAAGATATTTGCTAACAGCAGAGGCTAGCAGAGACTTGAGAATCTTAGGTTTCATTCTGGGCTCTAGAGGGGAGTTTGCTTTGTTTCCCTCAGGCTTGACCATTTTTTTGTCTCTTTCATTCGTTTCTGATTCTCCCCACTCTATCAGTCCTTATCTCGCTCCCACTTTCCCCACCTCATCGCTTTCTTTCTCTTTCTCACTTCACTCCCTGGCTCCTGGTCCAGTTGCTACCCAGCCAGTCACAATCCCTGCTTCTGGTTGCATCTCCCACTCCAACTCCCATCTCAGTTTCTGTCTTTCCTTCAGCCCATCTTCCACTCCTAGTCTCTCCTACCCAAAGGATCTTTTTCCTAATCTGCTCCTCCCTTCTCATCCCCTACTACAGCATTGTTGATCCAGCTCTCAGTTCCTTCTGCATTTGAATCAAGTGGCTTCCTCATCTACCCTGTTTCATCCTTTGTGGTCTTTATTGTCTAGCCACCTACTCAGAAACTGCTGAACTGTTTTGGTTAGAGTTTTCTGAAAGCATCAATGTCAGGAAGACAATGAGAGTGGAAAAGTTCTGCCCAAAACAGTTAAAAAGGTTGGCAATATTTTAGGAATGTTTTAGATTGCATGGTGTTTCATATGCCTTTGTGGGTTTTTGTTTTGTTGTTGTTGTTCCTAAGTCAAGCACCAAAATCACAATTGGTGAAACCATGCATCCACTGAAGTCACTATTATAATTGCCATTGACTTCAGTGAGGCCAGGATTTCTAAACTAGGAGTACAGCTGTACAATCCTTGAAAGAAGGAAAAATCTAATGCATTTTTAGAACATATACCTGTATCATTTTAGGCTAGTGTTTTGGGACCACCAAGTGATATGTATATATGCATATCTTTGTGTGTGTGTGTGTGTGTGTGTACAGGTTTCCCTCACATTATGCTGTACATGCATTCCTGGAAAATGGCACATAACTTGAAAGGGAACCCACTTTACAATGTAGCAAATAGGGACAAGTTCCAAGACTTCTACTGTACTGACCACCAGACCCATTTCTACCACTTCTACAAGAGAATTTTGGTACTTACCAACAGCAGACAGTATACACAAGCACAAGGTGCAAGAATAACAGGGATGGCAACTACAGAAACACATGTCGCAGACAACAAGCAAAGAGACAGATCCACACAGGAAACTATATTTTGGTGTGCATCACTCCCACAATGCACCACACAAAGCAGCTGACTGCAGGCTTCCACCACACTGATTGATGAATACATGTTCAACCTTTGTTTATTACTATTTTAGAGGGTGTGTGTGTATGTGTGTGTATGTGTATATATTAGCATTTCATTTTAACCATGGAAAAACCCAGATTTGGGGTT
>NW_017729033.1:46320442-46336066 GCF_001723915.1 Gavialis gangeticus
ATGTGTATATATATATATATGTGTATATATATATATAGGCAACAAATAAAAATTGATTAGCGGTCTTAGCCATTTAATTCTATTGATTCCTTAGTACAATAAATGTATATACTTTAAGTCTAGGTATTTTAAATTTCCTTCTGAGTTTGACAAAAAAATCTTTTCCTCTTTTTGCAGGAGATTCTGTTGTATTGAATTTACACAATACAATGATCAATTGATAAAAAGTTCTATGATTCACAGATCCTTGTCTTATCACAAATGATAATTTTTTGAGGCTTTAAAAAACATTGTTGTTAATAACTAGCAACAGTCATCTCTGTTCTAGTTTAATATTCTTGCATATCCTAAAACTATAGAAAGAAATTCAGAACATCTTTTAAAATCAGTTCCGTTGTGTTTAAAACCTTTTATATAAAGTATATAAATTGTAAGACTTGAAATTACAGAGATCATTTAAAATTCCAATTGGGTCATGCTTCTATTTTCACTTTGTCCACTGTTTCGGTAATGCCAGCCTTAATGCATCATTTGTCTGTTTCTCCCTCTAACATTCTTGCATTTTCTTATGCTCTACTTCTGTCTTAGAACACTCTTCTGCATCTGGCCTACTTCAGCATGCCCATCTTCATGATTTATCCCTTGAAGATGCCAACTGTGTTTGCAGTGTCCACACAGAGAGTGGATCGATAATACACTTGCTATCTAAAAATCCCCAAACTACAGAATCACTTAAGATGTATGCCTGCATGTGTCCACAGTCTATGTTCAGTGGTGTTATTGCTGAAGTACTATTGCTTCCGATCCTCTGTGCTATTTATTACTTTTCCTTGCTGTGTAACATTTTCATTTTATGCTGGAGGAAAACAAATATCAGTTTTCTGTTTCTTTTGAAATGCCTTGCACATTTTGGGATGATATAAAATGAAAAGATATTCCATTATTTATGAAGTTTGTGATTATGTTCCTGAAAAACAAAGTTCACATTTTGAAATGAGGTTTTTTTTTACCATTAAATCATATTTAAACACTCCTATACTTATTTATAGGAAAACTTGGAATGGAAGAATATGCTGTTTTTTACCCACCAAGTGGTAAGTGTTATACTATAGCCTCCTCTAGTGGGAGATTAGGAATATTGCAGCTTCTTACAACAATAAAAAAGAAAACAGTACCAATATTTAAGTTAACGTTTGACTGTGGTTCTGACAGCTTTGTTAATTTAAAGCTATACTATAATGAACTTGAGCATTGGGCTGCATCTTCAGACAGGCTAAAGCACATGTACATTAAATCTGGCTTCAGTACCTACATGAGGACTGGGGAATCTTATGGTGGCCTAAAGCATGTGTGGATGCTCATATTTCACTTCTTGATCCTGGTTTCAATTAAGTAAGGAACAAGATGGGTTCCCTGTCCCATCACCAGCTGTTTAGCACTTTTAGAAACTATGCCATAAAGGTACCAAACTGTATACTAACCAAGGATTTTTTGTAATGTCTTTAATTGGACCAACTGTATAGTTAGGATAGAAGTTTGACAAGCTTTCACAGCAGTATGTGCCTGAAAGCTAATCAAACTTCTATACCAGTTGGTCTAGTAAAAGATATTACAAAAACCTCTTGCCTGCCATATATTTTTTGGACCATCGTGACTACAGCACTCCAAGTCTCTCACTAAGCATGTTATTACTTTTTTTTATTTAGAGGTAAATCTATGCATATAATTTTCAAATTAATGGTATTGATGTTGCTGTTACTGCAGCAGTTGATCTATTTTCTTAGCAGAAAAGTTCCCCACCCCTTTGAGTCCTTTTATTGGCTGCTTATTGAATTTTATATCATGTTTAAGCTCCTTAGTCCTTGATTTCAAGATCCTACATCATTGATCTTTTGTCTGTATCTCTGACTTTGTCTTCTTCTGTGTCTTCTCTGTTCTGGCAATGTTGCCAGCCCCAGCACATACTCTTGGCCCTCTTCTTCCACTTCGGTATTGTTCCACACAGCCATCTAAGTATGAAGCATCCTCCTTAATCTCATTTGCCAAAACAGCTATTGCCCTTCATTAAAATCCCTTAAATCATTCCTCAGCCATCTAGGGGGAACTAAGATGATTTGGAAAGGAGTGGAAAACTGACATGATGCAACTGCAGAGGTGTCCATGAACTCATTATTGAAAATCGTGTCTCTTTTTCTCCTATTGCTGCCTCATTGTTAGTGTGTGACCTCATCCTGATTATGTTAGATGTGATTGCTAGAAAGTATGTGCTTAAGAACTTTTGAGTCAGGGCATTACTCTGATCTTGGAGACATTTAAGTATAGCTTTAACATTTAAGCAAATAAGTAATTCCATTGAAGCAACTAGGACTGCTCCCATGCTCAGATTAACCATGTGAGTTTTAAATTAGTTGCATGGATGACTAAATGTGTCTAAATGGGACCTAGAATAATTAATTGTTTACATTTTGGACTGCAGAGTGCCCTAGGTGTCTACCATGGGAAACCTGAGCATGTTCAAAAGAAATCTAGTTGTAGCACTTAAAACTACCTAAGCTCTTGAAGTTCATATTCTTGCTGGGGTGCACCTAAACTCTGCCCAAGTCCCTGAAGAGGTACAGTATAGTAGGTGTACATGCAGCACATTTAACATACATCAGTAGCATTGACTTCAGCTAAAAAATGAGGAGCCTGCCCAGTGACCAGGTTCAAGGGGAAAAGATAAAGGTGGTCATGTCCACCTTTTTATCTGTTGTAAGTTATAGTACTAGTTATATATCACTCACCTAGGGAGTGAGAAATCTGGATTCTAGGCCCTCCTCACCCTGAGTGAATTTTAACCCAGGTTAATAGAATAGATTCTCCACCCCTCCTGGCAAGCCTAGCTGTTAGTCAGCTAAGAGTGACAGGCCAGAAGGAGAGCAAACAAGAAAGCACATGTCTGTTTAGTTTGGTGCTTACATCATTGCTCTGGGAGAAGAAATGCTAGGGTCCTGTACTTGCTGCCAAAGCTCTGTGCATTGTATATTTAAATGGCGGTATGGTCATTGTTTAAAAAACACATAATTCTGTGACCAGTGTCCAGAACCCATGTTGCTGCCACTCGGTCTGTTAGGTGCTTGTCCACCGAAGTTGAGCTAGGTATTAAGCGCCTAATGGCAGCAAGTCACGCATCTAAGCTCTTGAGAGGATGGGAATTCAAATGCATCCCTGTATGGCAACATTTTCCCTGAATTACATTTTGCAGATGCCTCTTTATCCCCATTCTTGGTTCAAAGCACCTAGTCATGTAACCATGGGAGCATCTACCCATACTGTTAGCACAGAACAATAAACTCTGGCACTGGCATGTATCACACCAGAGTTTATTGCTCCCAGGTGCAGCATCTTCATGTGATCTTGGGACTAGCACATACAGCTGGCTGGCAGGAGGCCTCAAGGGTCGGCAGGAGGCCCAGCTGCCAGCATGGGGCTGCTCCAATCTGGCTCAACATGCTGCAGAGGGGCTGGCTGGGGTACGAGGGTGCTGTAGTGCAGGGCTAGCCAGCATGCAGCTCTATGCTGAAGCAGCCTTGTGCCTCAGCCAGTCCTGTCAGCATCTACACATACATTGCTGCACGTTAAAAAACACTGCCACAAGGTAGTACTTGTATTTATGAGTACTAAACTACAGCTAAGTTAATTCATTTCCTGTGGCCTAATAGTCACATATGTGGATGCTGAGACTTTACTGCAGAGCTAATTAGACCATGAAAAAACCCGTGAGTTGGCTTTCTGGAGGTGCTTGTGTCTTCCCATTTACTGTCTAGGTAGGGATCCTAAGTGCCACTACCTGGCCAAGTTGAATAACCTTCTGGCAGTGTAAGTGTAGGTGCGTGCTGGATTCAATTGTAATTTTGTCTGCAGTATTTAGAGAAGGTAACATGACTTGAGTTGTTCCCATGAAACACCAAGTACACAGTGGGAGCTGGAAAAAACTGTTGTATGGATGAACAGAGATAAAAGAATAAAAGATAAAATAAGCAACCTTGTTTTGTAGGTGTAATTCCTTTTCATGGCTTTTCAATGTATGGTAAGTACAATTTAAATATTAATATTTTAAGTACTTGTTCCAGATTTTTTCCCATAAATAGCAGTGCATTTTGTGTCATTATACGTATATTTTGATAAACTACTTTATCAGTTTTTAAACATTTGAATATTTAGTTCAAGTAACTGTGCGTGTGCACACATGTGTGATTATGAAAATTCCAAGACTGATTTCTTTTCTAATATTATAATTCATTGGTATGTAGGGCATCTCTTTTCAGATAACAGTTATCTGAGTGTTGGTCTCCAGCTTCACTCACAGCGATTGAGGTTCAAGATACATGAATAAAGGGAGACTGTTTCAGAAGAAAATGTGATCTCACTGTGCATTGTTCCTCCTGGGCAGACAAGAACAATGTGAAGAATGTTTTCTCATAAAAGTGTCTTGTGCAAAAAGTGGCATACATGTATGGCTGGTGAGGGGCATCATATTGAGGAATACTTAGGACTAAACCGCAAAGAGGAAATTAAAAGAATGAGTTTTGTGTATGCAATGAGTAATTAATATACTTTTACTTCATACTAGCTGTTTTGAGTTCTCTCCCATTACCGCATTAGTGTGTCTTGTGTAGACATCCAGATGATCAAAATCATTAAGATTAAAAGAATGTGTTCTATATACAAGTATTCTAGAAAAGAAGGATTTCTATATTTTTGTGGAAAAAAGCCATCACTGTTCAGTCATGGCAAGGCAGTTGGTACAGGTGTGTTCAAATAACAGGGGCCTTTATTTCTGATCTAGTGAAGTTTCTGGGGGTTTTCTTACTGATGAGTAAATAATTTTCTTTGTTTCAAAGTGGAGAAGTAAATTGGGTCATTATATGGCAAGAAAACTTCAAGGGGTACTACTGCTGTTTATTGAAGGTACCGAATGTAAATTCACTGTTTGATCAGCAAAATAGGGAATCCAAGGTTGGATGTGAGGATCTGGGTCTTTAATTAAAAGTACTGCTTGGATGATTCTCTTCCTAGCATCCTCATAGTGACAATGTGTTTCTGAGTAACTCAGTCTTCAATATATTAATCCTCACAGTGTCCCTTTCCAGTAGGTAAGTACTATAGACTTCAGCTTACAGAGAAACTGAGACAAAGAGTGTGCGACTTGCCAAAGATTACATAGATAGATAGTTGAATCCAGATCTCTTGAGTCTGAAGCTGATGTCCTCACTGCTAGAAAATCATATTTTTGATGCTCATGAATCCAGAGCTGTAGAATAAGCAGGCTCCAGTTATTTTTACCTATATGACGTATATGGAGTTGTCTTACGGTATACAAATCCACCTTTTTTTTTAAATGATAGAATCAAATATAAAAATAAACACGCCTTTCTAAATAATTCAGAACTAATGTACATATTATACTGTTATAAATATTATTGACTTATTTTCCTCATACTTCATGCACTTATCATTGAATATTTTAGCAGTTTGCTGTGTTGAGTCAATTCAATTTTTTTATCCTTTCAGTTGCTCCACTTTGTTTTCTGTACCATGAACCTTCCAAATTGTATCAGATATTCCGTGAGATGTATGTGCGTTTTTTCTTCAGACTCCATTCCATCTCTTCTCACCCCTCTGTAAGTTCATTAGGAAATAAGATCAAATCTGACTTTATTTTTAGTTGCTATTGAATAATGTAAGTTAACATGATCTCTTTTTCTTAAGCACGCATTACTGAGAAATATCCTATTTTAAATGTAATAAAAAATGTAAGCAAGCCTGAAGTAACATTCTGTAGCTTTATTCAGATGTCTCTATAATAAACTCTCTGACAAACATAACTTAATAATGCTAATGCTTTAAGATTTTGGGGGAGCTGTTTCTTTTGTGTAATAAAGTCCTGAACTCAGGACACATTCTTAAGATTCATATAGAAGTCAGAGACTTATTTACTACTGAAGTGCTTTCTGATCCATTTAGGTGCATGAGATATCGAGAGGTAGTGAAAGATTGACTTCCATTTCAGTTTATTTTGTGTTTGTGATTACAATACTTTAATAACAAAGAGCCTTCTAGGAATTGACCACTGTAGTCTACATATCAGATTTTCAATGATGCCTCAATTTAGCCTCTTCTTTAACTAGAGCATCTTTGTGTGCTTGCGTACACTTCTTTTTAGTGCTTCTATGGGAAGGGAAATTTATGTAAATTTTGTTACTGACCTGTGTAAGTGTTTTGTGTTCAGACATTCAGAAGCAACTTGTGAAAGTTTTTTAGTTGCTGCATACTTACTAGTTAATATTATACACACTACAGAAAGTATAATAGTTTTCTTTTCTCTTTCACAAAAAAGCTTTCTTAGTTTTTGATAACATATTTTCAGGATAAAAATGCTGAATTTTTTAAGCATTGAAGTCTGAAAAGACTGCTAATAATGGGTTGTTCTTACCTGTATAAACTGTCAAGCAAAGCGTTTAAGAACAACAAGCTTCTCCAGATCGTGACATGGTATGCAGATGAATATGGTAGTTAATAAAGTTAATCATTAATAGATAGTTAATAAACATAGTTAGATAGATAGTACATAATTTGCTGAAAAGGAGTTAGGACCTAAACCTGCAAACTTACACTTGGGCATAAAAATGAAGGCAAAGTATACTGAGAGACAAATGATAGGTAACTTATCCTATCCTAGTGATAGCTGTTCTGCCTAATAGCAGTTTTGCCAGATTGGGCCTATATTTTGGGACTTTATGGTAGCCCTGTACTCATGCTAATAAGGAAATTTTCATAATAGAAAAAATTGACCTACTTTCTCTTTTAAAAATGTATCTTGCCTGTTTTGCTGATTATCAAAGATAATGCACAGAATTCCTATTTTTGTCAATGTCTTTTTGAATAAGATCAAGTGTAGCAACTAGCACGAGTATTTTATCAAAATAAAAATACTTCATTGTAGGTTATTACTACACTTAGACCTTGACCATATAAACCTATGCAAGTAACTCGGAGAAAAATGGAACTATTTATGTATATGATAAAGTTATTCACATATGGAACTGCTTTTATAGGATCAAGGCCTCAACAATTGAAGATATCATGATCTAGTTGTGAAGTTATGACATATTAATATTGTGTCTTACTGCTTAAATTAATACGCATTTGTATTTATACTCAGATATACTTTTATCAAACTTTACAATGGAAAAACTTTTAGTGAAAAATGTGTTTTCAGGATGTGATGATGTTTTGCTAGGGAATTGTGTCGTTATGCTTGCTGTTTGAGACCCTTCTTCAAACCCATCTCCCACAACTCTTTTACCATCTTCGAGAAATTGGGGCGCAACCGTAAGTACTTGCTCCCAATGTGAACCTTGGCTTATGACAATCAGTGCAACTTATATTGTTCTGGAAATGAGGTTCTTTGGTATTTTAATCTAATAGTTATGGTTAGAGTAAAAGCACAAATATCACGTAGGTTTCCCAGTTGCTACTGAAAATCAGTTGGAGTTCGGTGTTTAACTTTATTATGTGCTTTCAAGTCTCCCCCTTGATATATCTATACATTATAAAATAAAACAGAAAGCTATTCTTCCAGTCTGCAGGAATTACTGTATTTTCCAGCCATTCATTACTTAGTAATTCTGCCAGATCTGCTAGAGAAAGCTAGATGTATTTCCTGGGATTCAGATGATTTCTTTACATTACAAATTGGGATTTGTCCTACAGTATTTAGGTTGATAAAGATTATCAGTTCTTACAATAGTTAGACAGCACCTAGCAGAATCAGATCTCAGTATAGTTGGTCTTTAGATGCCACTGTAATATTGATGATGATGATCTGTTTGCTAGAAACTTAAGGGAAGAAACAAAGTTTAAAAATGATATAGTGCCCTATAATGCAAGATGATGAGCATCTACAGACCTTGATTAGAGCTGCTGAGAAATACTGTAGTAGAAATCTTAAAAAACAAACAAACATAAAGAACATTGCAGCTTATAGAATTTTAAAATAGTGTACTTTTAATTACTGTATTGTGAGAGGGTACTGGATGAAGTATCCTGAGATTGTGGTGTTTAAGAATTCATGGTTTATGGGTGAGGTTCCAAGGACTGGGAAAGCAAATACATACCCTGCTCTCTGTTAGAGGGGAAAGGAGGAGGACCAACAGGAACATACACACCCAATAGGCTTACTTCAGTTTCTGGAAAGATACTGGGAGAAATAATCATGCAATGTAGACTGGTTTAAAGCAAATAGTGTTAAACCAGCCTGATATCTTTTTATGACCTAATATCTGCCATTACAGATAAAGGAGAATCAGGTGATGCACTATATTTCACCTTTTAGTGATTTTTTTGTCATGGTCTCCCATAACTTTCTTATCAGAAATATGGTCTAGAGCAATGGTGGTCAAACCGCAGCTCACGAGCCGCATGCAACTTGACAGCATGGTTCTTGTGGCTCTCCAGGGCTTCTCCGCCAAAGTCCCACCCACTTTTCCCCAAGGCGGCCCCTGCAGCCTTGCCAGGTTGCCCAGCACCTCCCCCTCCGCCCCTGCTCTGCAGCCATGCCAAGTTGCTCAGCACATTCTCTTTCCCCTCCCCTCCCCCCCACACTCTGGCTTTGGAGATGTGGCTCCCAGGGTGAGTAACTCTGGCCACCCCTGGTCTAGAGGAAGCTATGTTAAGGTGGGTACACAACTGGATTGTGGAATCTTTCCCATTGAGGGATTTTAAGAATAGGTTGGACAAATCTCTCTCAAGAATCGTTTTGATATCATTGGTCCTGCCTTGGGATCAAGAGAGATACTAGATGACCTCTTGAGGTCCATTCCAACTTTGTTTTCTAAGATTGTGTAATTTTTACTTGTCTTCCAATTACAGACTACGAATATCATTTAAATGGATGGTACGAGCATTTTCTGGTTATTTAGCAACAGACCAACTCCTACTTTTATGGGACAGAATCCTAGGATACAACTCATTAGAAATTCTTGCTGGTAATGAAAATCTTATTTATAAATAGTTTTAATTTGCATGTAGAATTTAAAAATAATTAAAACATATCTTATCAAGAGTGGGAAATTCTTTTCCTCTCATGATTACTGAGAACAGAATACAACTATTATTAAGTCAAAAAATATAACTGTTACATAGGGAAAACAGTAATATATAAATATCCTAGTTCTTATAGAAGTTGGCAGTTAATGAAATACTTAACATTAGGGCATCTGTAACAAATGGGTGTCCTGGGGCCAGTCTAAATGTAGGCCCACCCACTTGTCTTGGGGCCAGCCACCTGCCTCCTGACCTGCCATGCCTTGATGTTACTAATTAGGAATTAGGGCTCTGAGCCCTGTCCTAAAGCCCTCCCTGGGCTATCCCCTTATCCCTGGACCTGGAAGCTTCCTTAATAGCTCCCTAAGGCTCAAGGCCCCACCCCGTGGAGCTTCACCCTGGCTCCTATATGCAGCCTCAGACCTCCACTGAGAGTCTGGGTGCTGCCACAGGTCCCTCCACCGACCTGGGCCCTGTCTCAGTACTTTCAGTGAGTCTGGGCTCCCCCTGCTTGATCTCATCCACCAGGGATGTGTGGGGCTGGGGTTAGGAGGCTCCTCATGTTCGCCTTTCACTGGGGCAGTAACTGACCTGGCATTTCTGGGGGACTCTTCCGCCACAGAGAGTCCCACCACGCCACTTGTCTATGGCAGGGTGCAGTTTCTGGCCATGCCCAGACCCATGGGGCTTCCTCCTTCCCCATAACCCCAGCCCTTACCTTACCTCCAAGATGTTGCTCTGAGTGGCAGCCCAGCCGGGTGGTGTTCTTCCCTGCTGCTGGCAGCATACTGCTGCCTTTTTGCAGTTCAGGGCTCAGCTCTTATAGAGCACAGCTGGGTCCTGCTCCCCAATCAGGCCACTCTGCCTAATTGGCATTGCAGGCTGCCTAGCTGCTACTCAAGCCCCTGCTAGTAACAGAGCACAGTATGTGTGTGTGTGCAGGCATGGGCAGTGCGTGTGTGTGTGCGCGCGTGTGTGTGTGTGTGTGTGTGTGCGTGCAGGCACGGGCAGTGTGTGTGCGTGCAGGCATGGGCTGTGTGTGTGTGTGCAGGTGCGGGCTGTGTGTGTGTGCAGGCATGGGCTCTGTGTGTGTGTGTGTGTGTGTGTATGTGTGTGTGTGTGTAGGCATGGGCTCTGTGTGTGTGTGCAGGCATTAGGAGGCGGGACTTCCGGTCACAAGATGGTGACCAGGGGGCAGGGCACCTGTCAAGGGGTGGGGCTACCCATGCGATCCTTGACAGCTTGCCAAAACTTGGCAAGCGGCCCTCCACCTGAAATAATCGCCCACCCCTGCCCTATGCTGTGTACTTTCTGGTCTCTTCAGGAGAGTGGAGGCTGAGATGGATGTGGGGACTCCTACTTTTCAGCCAGTGGGCTGGAGAGAAGGATTCTTTATATGCCTCTTGGCCTCCTTGGGTCCCTGAGGATAGCCAGGCACGTAGGAAAGCACGCTCTGACTTCCTACCCTGGCTGGGGAGGTGCATAGAGGACCAGCAGTCAGGTTTCCCCATGGGGAAACTCAAATAAATGCTGCAAATTTGCATCTGTCTCAGCAATTTATTCCTATCTTCCTGCACCCTGTTTCAAGTAGGTGGTCAATCTGTCTTGTACATCTTGATGTTGCTGGGGGTTGTGGCTACGCACAAGTGGCTCAGGTGATTCTGACTACTGCACAAATTTAATGACTGCCACCACCAAACCTTCACTGTGGCTTCCAAACTTGTTCTCTTCGAAATGCTGCAGAATGTTGTAGATCACCAAACTCCTGGCAATGTGCACCTGACTTTGAGAAGTTCAAAATGAGTTCTGGTGTTGTCCTGAAGCTATTTAGCTAGTAGTTAAACACTTCTGTCCTGTGATAGTGTCAGCACACAATTTCTTGATCCACGGCAGGAACACATAGGCAGGACCTCTGCATATTAGTGGGGGAATGATGATACCTTTGATATCTGTGTGGGAAATGGTGCTGGTGTTTCCATTTGAGCGATCCTTGTCTCATCAAAAAAACCAAGGTAGAGTTGTAGATAGCTCTTGCATGCTAGTTACCTTACCTTCCAGCACTGACGCGTGTTGGCCTCCCACAGTTGTCTATAGTGCCTACAGCACACAGGGAAAAAGGGTTTTTTCCATTGTTAGAAGGTTGAAGCACTGAAATGTGTTTCCATCAATTGCTCAGATATGGTTGGGGAACCTGTACATACATAACCGTCAGTAACCTGGGGATCCAAATGCAGAAGGAAGTGTGAGCTGAGCATCTAATTGGCTCTGCTCAATTCACTCATGGCAACATGAACGGTAGATTTGCCCACACCAAATGGGGGCCCTGCACAGATGCAACCATTGAAGTGGTGGTCTATGCTTGGAAGTGCTCCAAACAGCAAGTGTTTGGATGTTTGTGGCCAAATGCTTCAGAAGTGATCCTCAAAAATCTGAGGAGCATCTTTAAAACACTTTTTTCTAAAGTGCCTCCTGAAATGTATCTGTTCTCCATGGAGCACAGTTGGGGGTGGGGTGGGGTGGTGCTTAGTCCTTTAGTATCACCCCTGTTCTGTTCCACCCAGCTGTGAGGGGAGAGGGCCTAGACCAGGGCAGAGTCAATGGGTGATCCTGTATGCATAGCTCTCTTTGAGGCCCTTCAGAAACCAAGAGACATACAAGTAATCTATCTTTACATCCCCCTGGTTGAACAGGGTTCTGCTCTCTCTTATCTCTTTCAGAGACTGGAGGCCAAGACTTGCAGGGACTCCAGCTCTTCAGCCAGGGGGCTAGAGAGAAGCTTTCCTTGCAGGTTTCTTTGCCTCTTTAGGTCCCTGAGGATAGCCAGGCACACAAAAAAAATGTTCACTGGCTACCCACCCTTGGGGGCATGGGGGTGGGGCATAGCACTGAGGGTGCTGGAGAACCAAGCAACCCTGCGTCATGTATCCTGGCTGGGTAGCATTGCTGTTGCATGCCATTGTGGCACTATTGAAGCACCCCAGGGAGGCAGGGGAGAAGGAGTGCAGTTGGTGGCCACATCTGTTTTCACTTGGAGCAGAATTTGGATTGTCAAAGGGTTTCTCTTGTTATTTATCTACCTACACAGTTGTGGGGTTGGCTCGCTGTAGAGTTTGGTATGTGACCTTCTGAAAGTTCTCATAGTTTCATAGTTGGAAGGGTTGGAAGGGACCTAAGCAGATCATCAAGTCCGACCCCCTGCCATGGGCAGGAAAGAATGCTGGGGTCAAACGACCCTGGCTAGGTGATTATCTAGCCTCCTTTTGAAGACCCCCAGGGTAGGAGTGAGCACCACTTCCCTTGGAAGCTGGTTCCAGATCCTAGCTGCCCTGACTGTGAAGTAGTGCTTCCTGATGTCTAGCCTGAATCTACTCTCAGTTGAGTTATGGCCGTTATTCCTCGTTACTCCCGCTAGTGCTTGGGGGAACAGGGACTCTCCCATAGCCTGCTGGTCCCCCTTGGCCAGTTTATAGACAGCCACCAGATCCTGTCTCAGCCTTCTTTTGTGGAGGCTGAACAGGTTCAGGTCCCATAGCCTCTCATTGTAGGGTCTGCCCTGCTGCCCCCGATCCCTCTCTTCACGCCCAGCCATTTCCCAGGACCTATCACCCTGGCAGGCCCCCACCCATGCATGCATGCCTCCCACAGTACAGGGGACACCCCACAACCCTCCCTGAGATCCTGGCCATGCCAGCCCTCGCTTGTGAACAATGCTCCTCGCCTGCCCAAGGGCCCCTCCGACATTGGGAGTTATGGTGAGATGTTATGGGGGTGGGAGGGGCAGGGGCTGACCTGGCCTGCAACAACTCACCAAAACTCCTTGTGTGGCCCCTGGGCCCAAATAATTGCCCACCCCTGTCTTAAAGCCTACTTATATACATAGGACTGGAAGGGACTTCTTGTGTTGTCATTTCTAGTCCCTTACTAGCACAGGCAGCTTCCTCTTGAAACTAATTAGGTTTTGCCCCTAATGTTCTTAGAAAGCTGTTTCAGAACCACTTATGTTTAGAAATTTCCTCTTTTGTTAAAATTGTCCTTAGTTTGACTAGGTTTTTTCCCTCTCTAATGTTTACTAGTGTATTTATAGAGAGGAATTGTATTTCTCCAGCCTTTGCTTGGTGACTCTTCTTCTGTAGCACACTAACAAGCCACACACATGCGGTGAAGTTCCATGATGTTCTCTGTGAGATGGTCACTCAGCATAGTTCCTTGGTCCTTGCTCATGCACCCTATTCACATAGATAAGGATATGGAAGATATGGAGAGACAAGACTTCATAAACATAACCAGTTTATGAACAACTCCACCCCATTATGAGGGAGGAGGGCCTAGAGAGGGGCAGAGTCAGTGAGTATATTCCTGTGTGCCCAGTTGTCCGTGCGGCCCGCTGTGAGCTGGTGGGGGTGTGCCCACAGCATGTCATAGTTTCATAGTTGGTAGGGTTGGAAGGGACCTAAGCAGATCATCTAATCCATGCCATGGGCAGCAAAGGATGCTGGGGTCAAATGACCCCGGCTAGGTGGCTGTCTAGCCTCCTTTTGAAGACCCCCAGGGTAGGAGCGAGCACTACTTCCCTTGGAAGTTGGTTCCAGCTCCTAGCCACCCTGACTGTGAAGTAGTGCCTCCTGATATCCAGCCTGAATCTATTCTCAGTCAACTTATGGCCATTATTTCTTGTTACTCCTGGTAGTGCTTGGGGGAACAGGGACTCTCCCATTGCCCCCTGGTCTCCCTTGGCAAGTTTTATAAACAGCCACCAGATCCCCTCTCAGCCTTCTCTTGTGGAGGCTGAACAAGTTCAGGTCCCGTAGCCTGTCCTCGTAGGGTCTGCCCTGCTGCCCACTAATCATGCGAGTGGCCCTCCTCTGGACCCTCTCAATGCTGTCCACATCCCTCCTGAAGTGCGGTGCACAGAACTGGACACAGTACTCCAGCTGCGGTCTGACCAATGTTGCATAGAGGGGGAGGATCACCTCCTTGGACCTGCTTCTGGTACATCTGTGGATGCATGACAAAGTGCAGTTAGCCATCCTGACTGCATCCCCACATTGGTGGCCCATGTTCATCTTTGAATCAGTAATGACACCAAGATCCTTCTCTGCCTCTGTGCTGACAAGAAATAGTTCCCCAGCCTATAGGTATGCTGCTGGTTCTTCCTCTCCAGGTGCAACACCTTGCACTTGTCCGTATTGAAACCCGTCCTATTCTCATCCACCCACCTCTGTAACCTGTCGAGATCTAGTTGTAACCTGTCCCTCTCTTCTAGTGTGCTCAGTTCTTCTCACATTTTAGTGTCATCTGTGAACTTGAACACGGTGCTTTTCACCCCCTTATCCAAATCACCGATGAAGATGTTGAGCAGTGCGGGCCTGAGGACCAAGCTCTGGGGAACTCCACTGCTCACATCTCTTCAGGTCGAAAACGACCCATCCACCACCACTCTCTCTGGGTGCAGCCCTCCGGCCAATTTGCAACCCATCTGACTGTGTAGGCGCGTACACAGACACCACAGATACCTAATTGTTTAATGAGGATGGAGTGAGAGACAGTGTCAAAGGCCTTCCTAAAGTCCAGAAAGACTATGTCCACCACGACACCTGCATCCAAGGCTTTTGTGACCTGGTCATAGCAGGCCACCAGCTTGATCTGACAGGACTTGCCTCTAATGAACCAGTGTAGACTTGCCCCTAAGCATAAGCTCCCATGCTGGCTCCTTACAGATGTGCTCCTGGATAATTTTCTCAAAGAGCTTCCCCAGAACTGAGGTAAGACTAACGGGCCTATAGTTTCCTGGGTCCTCTTTCCTCCCTTTTTTGAAAATGGGGACCACATTGGCCCTTTTCCAGTCCTCTGGCACCTTGCCAGAGCACCATGAGTGCTCGTAAAGCTGTGCCAGGGGTCCCTCAGTGACCTCTGCCAATTCCCTAAGCATTCTGGGGTGGAGATCATCAGGACCTGCTGATTTGAACACATCTAGTCCCTCCAGAAGTTCCCTGACTAGGTCCTC
Source organism: Gavialis gangeticus (assembly GCF_001723915.1). Classification (NCBI taxonomy): domain Eukaryota; kingdom Metazoa; phylum Chordata; order Crocodylia; family Gavialidae; genus Gavialis; species Gavialis gangeticus. The sequence continues at coordinate 46,335,534 of NW_017729033.1, forward strand.
ACTGACCCTGGGCCTGGCTGCGCCTCCCCTGGATCTGTCCAGAATCCCAGTGAGGGGGATGTCCCTGTCCCTGCTCAGAAAAATGGAAGCAAAGAATCTGTTAAAGAGATTAGCTTTGTCATCTGGTGCTACCACCAGATTACCAAGCACGTCCTGCACAGGTCCCACATTACTTGGTACCTTCTTTTTATCCCCTATGTATTTAAAAAAGGACTTCTTGTTATCTTTGATCCAGGTCGCTAGTCCCAGTTCCATCTCTGCCTTAGCCTTCCTAATAGCCCTTCTATAATCTCGAGCCAAGGAGGTATAATCCTCCTTGGTTATGGCCCCTCCCTTTCATTGGGTGTACGCCTCCTTTTTTGGTTTTGAGGCATTTGTGAATGCTTCTGGTGAGCCATGGAGGCTTTTGAGCACTCTTGCCCCCTTTAATCCTCATGGGAATTGTCACGCTTTGGGCTTGGAGGACCGTCTCCTTAAGGAACGACCACACTTCTTGGACTCCCAACTCCCCTCCCCTCAGTCAATGAGCTTCT
>NW_017729033.1:46341066-46345995 GCF_001723915.1 Gavialis gangeticus
GAACTACCACACTTCTTGGACTCCCAACTCCCCTCCCCTCAGTCAATGAGCTTCTTACAGGAAGCATCTGTCCTGCTGCTCTGTGGAGCTGAACATGACTCCCTCTTCTTGCTCAGTGCTGCTGGGGAGTTGGGTGGCTAACCTGTGGAAGTCAAAGGGCGGGGGGGATTCCCAAACTTTGTACCTCAGAGCTGCCAACTGTTAACTCAGAGAGGAAGATGGGGTTGGAAGCAACTCGAGGATACATGGTACTTTCCTGTTTCCTACATGAAACCACAACTCATACTTCTGTGGGATGAGTGACTCGTTTTGTCATAATTTAAGTCAGGGTTATCCAACTCCTGGCCCATGGGCTGCATGCTGCCTAAGGGGTTAATTTGAGGCCCCTGGGCTCCCACACTGATGCTGTTTCCCTATTGCACTGGCCACAGAATCAACTGAGAGCTCCAGGCTCCCCTCCCCTTCATTCCTTTTCCCCTCTCCTCCCCCCAGGTGGTGCAGGCCATGGCAGTGCAGCTGCAGCTCAGGGAACTGGGAGGGGGTCAGAGGCCCATGCAGGCAGCATTGTGTAGAAGGAGTACTTGCACATGGCATGGTCGGTGCAGCACTGTGCGTGGAGTGTCTGTGCATAGTTCAGTGCAGCACAGTTGGGAAGGGGGTAATATCCACACGAAGCACTGTGCAGAATAGCGGGGAGATGGGGGGAGTGCCTGCATAGGGGGGCAGTGCACTCAAGCAGCATTTGGCCCCAGGGGCACCTAGCCCACACTGGTGCAGCCCCTGTGGCTTGCAACACCCTTACAAATTGGACAGCTCTGATTTAAGTCAGTGTGTCTTTACACTCATCTCTTAGCACCTAAGTGAGCACTATTTTATTCCAGTTTAAGTATATGGCGAAACCATTGCAGGACACTATCCACATCCTTAATCTAAAATGCAGGCTTATTCTGCTTGTCCAAGGAATATAGTCACATCTTTATGGATCTTTTAGACAAGAATTAGAATGCTAGAATACATTTTGTATTATGCTTCCCAAACAAAATAATGACTGCAAAAAGAAAGTTAGTACTTTAGATCCTGAATTAATTCCAACAACTAATTAGTAGGTCAGTAGTTTATACGTCATACATTCTTTTTCAGTCCTGGCAGCTGCTGTGTTTGCTTTCCGAGCAGTGAACCTGATGGAGGTGACATCACTGGCTGCAGCTGAAGTAAGGATATGTTTCACTTACAGGAGATTGAAATAGTTTCTGATGTGTTGCCAGCTGCAGTAATTTAAGCTTCAGATGGATGTGCTATGCAATGCGCAGCTTTATGCTTCAATTCATATGTTCAGGAAAAATGGAAAGGAAATTGAGTAAAATTCCTTTTCTGGCACATGCAAAATATTATCTTTGTTATCAATAATATAGTGTAGCTGAGTTATTTGGTCAGATGTGAATTACCCACCTACTTTTATCTGTTCTATATTCATATCCCCGATTGTATTAAAATATACTTTAAAAATGTAGTGGAGCATTATACAGTCATCTTTTTAAAAGAATTAAAAGGGTAGCTGCTTCTATGCCTTTTTGATATTACATAGCTTTTAAAAGGTTGCTTTTTATCAAATATTGACACAGAAATTTCATCTTCATATGTGTCGTCATGTTGTATATGTGAAAACCCACTAGAATGAAGATTGTTATTTTTTACTAACTAGTATTTTGTTAAAAATATTTTTTCCTTTTTTTAAAAAAAAGAAGCCAATACAAATCATGTTGTTTATATTATAGAAAGTTTTTGTTAATAACTAAGTTAATTCTTAAAAGCAAACTCCAATCAGAAGAGGATGACTCACTTTAAGTCATCATTAAAGTCATAGACTTACTTCACAAGTACAACTCAAGACACAGGATAAGGATTCATAATGTGCAATTATTTTTAGAAGCAAGTTGAAATGTTAGATGTCTTATATACCCGTGATACCACATATATTTGAAGTAAGTCTAACAACTAAAATAAAGTTACAGTTTATTCTCTGCCTATACTTATGGTCATTTTTATTGAAATGTTAGACTGAAAAATCTGACAAAAAGGAATCTCTACAGACTGATATAAATTAGCATATGTTTCTAGGCAAATCTGAAAAAGCTAATTACTGTCAGTATCATTCTTTGCAAGCTTGGTGCAACTTTTTCTGATTTCTTAGAAACTCCATAAGAGAAATGTGATTCAGGTGTCAAGTTTAACAAATCGTTTTTGTTCTTTACTGCAGGCTGTACTTGCTGACCTTTCGACCCTGAAGGTTATGCCTCTTCTTCAAATCTTCCTGTTTGCCACTGTCACTTGATCTACTCCAAGGCCACTGACACCACATACATCTCCAGTCTTTCACTAGAAACTAATAATGAACTATGCAATGTCTGCATAAAACCAAAATTAACCGTATGTATGAAAGTCATTTTACAGATCATGTGTCTCATACAGATAAATCCAAGGTTTCTCATGGATAAAACCATGGCTTTGAACTCCTATCCTGTGCATGCTGCTGAGTTTCATCATAACAGCAATAGATACAAGTGATTTGATGGAGGTGGTTATTTGTTCACATAAATAATACAAACTAGTATGTAAAATGCATGTAATATCAAATGGAAAAATAAAGGTAACATAATTCTCAATCTACTGTGGGTGCTGTGATGGTTCCATTAATGCACATTCAGAAAAAGCTGTCTTCCTTCTGAAACCCCATACTAGTAAGGTTGCTAACTCAACAGTGCAGTAAGACTTCAAAAAAGGATAGTTTCACTTCTGAGAACTTTTATCTCTTTCTTAGAAGAATATAACAACATGCTTCTTATTCATTTTTTTCTGTTTTATTTTTCTGCACATAGGAATTGTCTCCCTTTAATTTCCCATTTCCCTCCTGTCTGTTTTGTTTATCTACAGCTTTTCTGTATCCATTACAAAGTATCAGTTTTAAAAGTGTCCTATTTCCCTTCAAATTTCAGTTTGGTCCTCAACTTTCTTAGGTACCTTTTGAAAGTCCTACCCATCAGAGGTCCTGTGTTGCAGGAGCTGTTCCTCTTGTGAAAAAGGTTGGGCTTAGCTTCCTTTAAGACAGTGGTGGTCAACCTGTGGCATGCATGTGTAGCGGCATGGGCAGCCCCTGTGTGTGACACATGACAGACCAGAGATTGGATAGGCAGATTAGGGCAGGGAGAAGAAAGCAGAGTGGCAGATTTGAGCAGAGGGAAGGAAGCAGGAAACAATGCAGCTAATTGGGCAGGGGAAGGGGATCAGAATGGCACTTGAGAAAAGTGTGGGCCTAACTTCTGGCTTAACTGCCAAAAAGGGTAGCTCCCACTGCTTTAAAACTTAGAGTCTGTCACACTCTCCTGTCACATGGTTTCTTTGGGAACTTTTGTGTAGTGCATTTTCCAGTTTTTCTGCTGTTACTGGTGCAGCAGCTCAAGCTTCAACTGAGGATCAAATCCAAACTCATCCCTGTGTAACCAGGCATTGCATTTTTTGTTAATCTGCCAGATCTGTTATTTCTTTTAATGATGTCCTCTAATTTTTCTACAGGTTCTGTAATTGCAAAGTAAGCCATTAGCAGGAATTAAGGCAGGGGGGTTAACATAAAGTCCAACAGCTTGATCCAGCCTGCAGAGTCTCCCTGTCCCACTAGGTTACCAGTGGCCTATTGGAAGTTGGAGGGCATAGCCTGCTGCAGAACACAGGGCTGAAGCCTTGTTTTACCTCTGGACCAGTCCACTAGATCCATTCTGCAAGGAGCCCTATGGTCTGGATCTGGCCAGGGCCCCAGATAAATTTGACCCCTCTTTAGATTAATGATATCTTGATACTTGCAAATGATCACAGTCAAAACTAGGTAATGTGTATAACAATACTATACATAATATAGCCCTTGCATTTCCTATAACTCTTCATTCAGAGTATATATTTACCTTCAGCTAAAAAATAAATATATGCAAATTTCATTGGGCAGGACAGAACTTAGCCCTTTCTATTTCAAGAGAGAACCTGTACATGCTTTCATTAGCACAAGACTGTTACCTACATTATTCATAAACATCATTAAAAACTTATTTTTTGAGGCTCAGAAGAATCATTCCTATACCTGGCATCTAAATTGGGCATTCTGAATGATGACAGACTTGGACTTCTCCTAGTTCATTATGACCATGTTTAGACCACAGACTTACAGCAATAGATATAAAATTTACTGTAACTTATAGCACTATTCCTTTTCTGAGAGGAATCAGGGTGGACTAATTAGTGCTGCTGAGTGAGAGTGCCAGTTAGCCATTTAGCCCACTTGTGCTGTGGCCTCAGCTATGTTGCCTCCAATTGGCAGATAGAATATTATACACTAAGCATCTTGTGTGTATGAATGTTGTGTGTCTGAATGTATGATTCACTTCTGTCAACTACCAGCCACTGTCTGGCTCTGAGGTTGGACCCAGAGAGTAGTAGTCGATGGAAGTGAATCCTCATAATGCTTCATGACCAGTGGTGTCTCCCAAGGCTCCATCTTTAATAATATCTTTATTAACGATGCGGACACTGGTGTCAGAAGCAGACTAACCAAGTTCGCTGATGAAACCAAACTTTGGGGTAGAGTGTCCACACGTGAGGATAGGCTGGTGATCCTGGCTGACCTTGATAGGCTTAGAAAGTGGGTGGATAAAAACCTGATGACATTCAATACAGAAAAATGCAAGGTACTCCACCTTGGAGGAAGAAAAACCTGCATCACGCTTATAGGCTCAGCAGTGGTATGCTTGCTTGCACCACGGCTGAAAGGGACTTGGGGGTCAGGATTGACCACAAGAATAACATGAGCCACAAATGCGATGTTGCAGCTGGTAAAGTGAACAAAACTCTGGCTTGCACCCATAGATGCTTCTCAAGCAAATCTCA
>NW_017729033.1:46346022-46366770 GCF_001723915.1 Gavialis gangeticus
GGTCACAAGCTGGCGGAGGGAAGGTTTAAGTTGGACATCAGGAGGCGCTACTTCACGGTCAGGGCGGCTAGAGTCTGGAACCAGCTTCCAAGTGAGGTGGTGCAGGCTCCCACCCTGGGGGTTTTTAAGAGGAGGTTGGATGACCACCTTACTGGGGTCATTTGACCCCAGTGCTCTTCCTGCCATGGCAGGGGGGTCGGACTAGATGATCTGCTCAGGTCCCTTCCGACCCTAGAAACTATGAAACTATGAATTCTGGGCTCCACAATTCAAGAAGGATGTGGAGAAGCTAGAGAGAGTCCAGAGGAGAGCCACGCACATGATCAGAGGGCAAGTGAAACAGGCCTTATAAAGAGAGGCGGAGAGCCATGGGACTCTTCATCCTGGAAAAGTGTAGGCTTAGGGGTGACCTGGTGGCAGCCTATAAGTATATAAAGGGTGTGCATCAGGATCTGGGGGAGCGCCTGTTCACCAGAGCGCTCCATGGGATTACAGGTCCAATGGCCACAAACTCCTCCAAGACTGTTTTAGGCTGGACATAAGGAAAAACTTCTTTACTGTCTGAGCCCCCAAGGCCTGGAATAGACTCCCTCCAGAGGTGGTGCAAGCATGTACTCTGGATTCTTTTAAGAAACATCTGGACGCTTATCTTTCTGGTATCCTTTGACCCTAGCTGACTTCCTGCTCCTGGGGCAGGGGGCTGGACTCGATCCATTCCAGCCTAATATATATGAAATCTATTAAATGTATTCTCTAGGGAAAGAGTACTACACCAGTTTTACATATGGCGGTTGAAGGCACAAAGAAAGTAAGTGACTGGCCAGAGGCTATGCTGGACTTCCTTTGAAGAGAAGAGAAAACTCAGATGGCTGTAGTTCCTGTTTGTGTGTTCAGGATCATACTTCCTCTATTTAGTCCTTATATAATGTTCCTTCTCAAAATACAACAGTTTGTACATTTCTAAATCTGCCAGATCAGGTATGAAAAAGTAATACCATTTTAGGAGTGATTACAATTATAACCTCTTATGGGATTTTAAGAGTTAGGATTCCTTTTTCTCTTCTTCAGAAGATTTCCAAATATATGAAATAGAGCAGAAAATGAGAAGTACAGTGCATAGGCAAAGAACTAAAGATTGTTAAACTGGGTTGAATAAAACATTAACTTAACTTTCAGTTAAATACAGGTAGAACTTTTATGAGAATTGAAACAAAATCATGATTAACATTTTTCTAATTTGGGGTTTTTAATGTCCCTTTTCACTTGCTCATTTTAGTCTTAATGGGATATCATATTTCAAGGGTCAACCCAAAATCCCTTTTCCTAAAGAACTCTTTCCAATAGTCTTGGTTCCATGATATGTTTCAAACATATTTTAAAAATAAAATTACTGATTTTTTCCTTTTAAGGAACTAACTAGTTTACAAGCTGAAAAATGCACTTGCATTTCTGGGCAGCATCAGATACTTCTAGCAATTGGTAAAATTGTTCCTTCATTAATATTCTTTATGAAGTTCTGCTGTAAGGTCTAGTCCAAAACTGTTGAAGACAATAACTTTTGCAGACTTCCAGGTTCCTAATTGTACATTCATTCTGTTTAAAAGCAATGGGCCCTTCTTTTTGAGATCTTGGCTATAGAATAGTAAAAATACATAAACAGCTACATGTGGACTTTTGTTTTTGTCTTCAGTGGAAATTATGAGTATGAATTGCAAAAGCCATTTAGTCCAATATAACTTGTCCAGTATCAGTTATTTTTCTTGTTCAGTGCTTGTTTGTTTGAAAATAACAGAAACAAATGTTTCAGTTTCTGATTGTTTTCATATTTCTAGATACAGATCTTTTTTTTTTTTGCTGCTGCCTGCTTTGGATGACCAGATTTTGACTATTTGTATTATTATCCACCCCTAAAAATAATATAATCTGGCAAGTGCATCCTGTGTGTCAAATAGTTTAAGAATGCAAAACAAAATAGTTTCTAAAAAATAAACCCAACTTAGCTGTAGCCAATACTTACAAATATATATAATATTATGTATACATATATTGCTAATGTAATCTACATGGCTGGATAAGGGACCAAAAGAATAACTAGAGCAGAATTTCTGTCAACTTAATTTTTAACGGAAATTTTGGTCACGGTAGCAAATTTCATTTCCAGGAACAGACTACATGGAGAAAAAGTGTCTTAATATGAAATATCTAAGGAAAGGAAGAAATTTGAATTTCAAAGACAAATTTTCACACACCACCAAAAAATGTTCTAAAAAAATTGCAAGGACCCATAACACTTTTAATAAAATTAGGGGCTTAATCTTTTGTTCTTTCCTCAAGTTAAGTTGATACTGATTTTTAATTGATAAGAGGTTACAGGCTCAGATTCTAATTTGTGTGTGTGTGTATATTTTTATATATGTGTGTGTGTGTGTGTGTAATAAATAAATATGTGTGTATGAATGTATGATTCACTTCTGTTGACTACCACTCTGAGGCTGGACCCAGAGAGTGGTAGTTGACAGAAGTGAATCATCATGGTGCTTATGACCAGTAGTGTCCCCCAAGGCTCCATCCTTGGACCTGTACTCTTCAACATCTTTATTAACCATGTGGACACTGGTGTCAGAGGTGGACTGGCCAAGCTTGCCAATGATGCCAAACTTTGGGGTACAGTGCCCACACCCTCTCTATATAGAGCTCCTTATTTAGGCATATTACAAATTTCTAGGACAGATATTCCCTCTGGGATGTCATGAAAAAGAAATGTTTGCCCCAAGTTAATTACCTATTTCAGAGAATGCATGTAAAATAGTCTGTCACTTCAAAGGGAAACGGTGGCTGTGTTGGAATATTTTATATTAAATGATAAAGTGCATCTTAAGATACCCTAATGAGGGTTTGGTTTCTTTTTACACATTTTACCGAAAGTTCTTTAAATTCTTACACACCCATAGGAGTTTGTAAAAAGTACCACCTCATTTCGTATTTATCCCAGATGTAATGATTAGGGAATGTACATAAAGTTTATAAATTCTAGTTAATTATATGAAATTACTGTGAGATTGTATAATTCATGTGTGTAGTGTGCCATCCATGGCCTGGTAGTATCTTGAACCCCACTCTAAGGAAAGAAGCTACAAATCAACAACAAAAAGGTGTTAAACTCCTTGTGACTGGGCTCTCACTGAACACAATGAGGGCTTTGTTTGACCTTGTACTTTGAGCCACACAAATGTTGATTGACTTAGTGCCAGCTTGGAGTTTTGAGCAGTCACATCTTTAGTCTGGAAACCTCCTCTGACTGTCCCCCACCTGCAGAAATATGACTTGCCACTAGGGGCCTGTGAGCAGAGAGGTCTCTTCCAGCCCTACTTTCCTGATTCCCTCTGTTTTGCCCCTCCTTTGCCCACCACAGCAGCAGCGTCCTAGACTGGGGTGGGGAGGGAGGCAGTGGGATCCCTCAACAGCAAGGCTGATAGGCTGTGCAGAAAGGTTGCTGCCAGCCCAGCTTCTGACCCCCAGCACCCACATGCTGTCTTGTTGTCACATGTATCTAAGCACATGTCCTGGCCACACGCATCCCTTTGGGCTGTTCCCAGTGCCCAGGCAGCTTCAGCTTCCCCACCCAGCCCCCCAGAGCTCTGCCCTGCATCCATCCCACCTCTCCTCGGTGCCTCTGAGCCAGTAGTCACAGCTGGAAGTGGCTGTGGGAAGCCAGAGGTGGTGGCAGCAGTGCACATGCGGCTGAAGCCAGGGCTGGGGGGTGGCACTGGCAGCTGGTACAGGTGGCTCTTCCCTAAGCTGGCTTCACTCTGCAGATGGGAGGGGAGTCTGCCTGCAGCTGGTTCCTGCATCCATACAGGCAGTGGCAAATCTACCTGCAGCTGCCCTATCCTGCCCCAAAGCAGTGGCTTCCCTAGCAGCAGGCAGTCCCTCACCCCACAGCAGCTGCTGCCAGCTCTTGCCACACTGCATGTAGATTCAGTGCATGGAGCAAGGCCTGCTGGAGCTGCTGAGCTGGAGCTTGGCTGGGTCTCGGTGCTCTCAGGGTTGGCCATGTCCTCCTCCACTCCTCAGGGCTTGGTGAGGGGCAGGGGGAGGGGGCACGGGGTCCAGCAGTAGCCGTCTGTCTGGACAGGCTCAGGGGTGGCGAGGAAAGGTGCCCTGGCTGCTGTTCCTGCACCAGGGGTCTGGCGGCTGGGGGAAATAGAAAAACTGTGGCTTTAGTCCCTGCGCTGCTCCACTAAGCAGTTGGGGGTGTGAAAGCCCACAGAACATTCTGGGGTACTGGAAGACTTCAGCTTGAACAGCACGTCTGTGGGGAGCAGCCATGCGTTCATGGAAGAGGAGCTGGGTTGTGCGGATCAGAGAGAGTCCTGTCCAGGAGCGGTGTAACCTTGGGCCACAAAAAGAGTGCTTTAAGGCACTTAAAGGTGGTAACGTGGACAGTCCAAGGGTCAACAGCTCAAGGAGCCACCCAGAGTTCACACGTTACAAGGTCCTGATTTTAAGGAGGATATCTGAAAACTGGGAGAACCAATTGTGCCCTGAGGGGGTGTGGAAAACTGAAAATCTTCTAACATGAAAACAAAGAAACTCAGCTGGGGCATTTTTCTTTCAAAACGCAGAGGAACTTAGCAGCAAAGGAAACTTGGGTGGGTTGGGGAAACAGACGGGCATGGTTTAGTAGCAGAGAGTGTCTTTTTTTAACTGTGGCAGCAGTGGAAGGGGAAGGAAGCTGAGGGCTAAGAGACTGATTCAAAGAAGGCTTGGTCAGAGAGGGCAGCAGAAACTGCTCTGATATAAGCCCAAAGAATGTCCAACAATTGTGATGAAATTTAGGGAAATGGTTGTAGGTATTTTATTTGTTCAGTTAGATCCATATATTTCTTGTGCTAGCTAAAGTAACAAGTGATTTAGATTTGGATCCCTTTGCAAAGCCTGTGTATTTGTTTACTTCCACTGTTATGTATTTCATAAAATGAGACCTGTAGGTCAGAGCATTGGTAAAGCAAAACTCTGGAGTAGATTGTACTCAAGCAAGTGATGAGTTGGAGACAGGGTGGAAGGGGATCAGCACTAGTCTTGCAGGCTTCCAATAGCTGGACTGTGAGTTTCCACCTCTGTGGTGGGCAACTAACCTCTGTCCAGGAAACATGCTGGAGAGGCAGAGGGAAGAAATGAACGTAGCCTACTTAGACTAATGAGATTGACAGCTCTGAGAGATGAAGACTCGCAAGTCAAGCCAAATTAATCTTTTTTAAGAGCGATCATAATATGCAGGCTTTGTATTCTGCTTTTGAACTTCCCACAGCTGATCTCGTGTGTGCATGTGATAATGATTTATTGAGCAAGGTGATTTGGGCTTTTCGCTGCAAAATTTCTCCCATCTGTTCATTTTCTGCACAGCAGCTTAATTCAGCGCCTCCAGCCTCAGTCAATCCTGTCCCCCAGTTGTATCTGTTCTGGCCCCAGTGGCCCTGCTCAACTCTCACCCCCCGCCCCAGCACCATCCTCAATCGACTCTGCTTCTCCCAAGATCCTTCACTAGTTCTTGGTGAGGACCCTTTCTCCTTCTTTGTGGTTGGTGTGGGGAAGGGCAATCCAGAAAGATCCCTCTTTTCTCTTTCCAAGTGAAATGTTGCCAGAAGGAAGGAGGGGCTCACAGGAGGAAATGGGCAAGAGAGTGGAGTGATATCACAAGCAGAAGGGATGTTTCTGCTCCTCCCCCCCTCCCATCTCAGTAGTTTTAGTTGCTAAGGGAAGGTGAGTAGAGTGTCTGCTTGATCAATCCTGATTGGCTTCTTTGGCAGCAGGGTAGGCCGGCAATCAGAAATTCATGAGAAAGAGAGAGCTTCTGAGGTCAGTGTGAGATTGGTTCCAGCCTGGCAAAATCCCATCACTTGTGAGAAATACATGACAGGTGGCAATAGTGGACTCAGGAAGCTCAGAGCACTTGGGCCCCACTGTGTGAGGCTCCAATTCAACAACCTTGGTAAAACCACAGCAGATTTTTTCCCAACTGTAATGCCTATGTGAATTATATTGTTGTTTGATATGAAACTAACTATAAATGTTCAGCTTCAGCCTTGAGACCCCCATGCAACCAGGACAACATTGAAGTTTTTCTTCAAAACTGTTGTGGTCTCCTGCTCAGCTAAATATAAATGAAGAGTCTGAAGTGTTTGCATCAAAAAGATCCTGGCTATCTTTATTCTTTTTGCCTACTTCTGCGGTTCTCATCACATCCTCTGAAGCAGGTTGAATTTTTATACTGAGTGTCTCAGGAGGGTTTGGATATCTTCACTGTTACAAGACCTTGGGCTTCCTACCAGTGATGTAGTCTGTGACAAATTAGTACATTTGGACACTGTTGGACACTTCTTTTGCAGTAAGTAACCTTTCCCCTTACAAATTTGTTCCCTTGCAGCTTCTCATATATTGTGGAAGCCAATCCACATCCAAAATGATGGAGAAAGGAGTTCAACCAATGGGCATTGTACACAAGCTTACATGCTTGTATAAAAGGCTGCACTTGTCACAAGAGTGAGGCTCTTGAGGAACATTTTCCCATGGTAAACAATAATTTTTGGCCATGTTCCAAATGGTGGAAATTATTGAACCAAATTATCAATTTCTTCTGCCTCTTATATGCAACTTTCCTGTGCTAAAAAATACATTCATGGAAGACTTTTATGTGATTGTGAAAAAGTTTTCCCTTTAGTATATCTTTTACCTAAAAATATACCTTAATTTTAAAACCATAGAATCATAGAAAATGTCTAGTATTGTTCTTGATTTTTTTAAATGAAGAAATATAGGTAACGTATAGGAAACATATAAGAGAGAGTGCATGTGAGGCAATTTTTTAATATTGTGAATGCTTATATTGGCCAAATGGGATTCATCAAGTCCAAATACGGACAGAAAATATATTCTCATATATGATTACACCATGGTGTGTAACTCAGATTCAGTATATTTTCAGCAAACTTCACAGTCTGTATGCTGATTCTTATTAAACCCAATCAGTGGTTGCGTTGAGGATGCTTAGGATCTTTATAGCTAGAGCTGGATGCTGTAATTCTTTTATATAAAATATATTTTTTAAGACCCAGCTAGACAAGACTTTGGCTGGAATGTTCTAGTTAGGGATGGTCCTGCTTTGAGCAGGGTTGGACTGAATTACTTCCTCGGGTCCTCTCCAACCCTAATTTTCTATGATTCTATGAATTCTCTTGCAGGTCAAGAGAGTGATGACCCTGGGATCAGACCCAAAGAAGTACAACTGATTCTACATAATTTTGGTTATGAAGGGAGACTCCATAGCCATGAAGCTGCTTGAGGTTTACAGGATCAGGTCCTTAATAGTTGAACTTCAAAAAAAAAACAAACCCAAAACAAACCCACAACCCTTCCCCCCCCCCCTCCAAAATGGACCCTTTAAAATTGTTACTACATTTCAGTCATCTAATGCCTTGCCCCTAGAGAGTAGTTTTATGGTTACCCTGTTCCTTTGCCAACTTAAATTGCTTTTTGCTGATGTCAGTCTGTGAGTAAATTGACATTTAGGCCAACCAGTTATAATAATCTCAAAACAAACAGAAGATTTAACAAAAGACTCAATTGCTTACCATTTAAAATAGCATTAGCAGAGGAGACTAGGACTTGGCATGTGAATTGGGGGCTGACCATATTTTTCACTGAAAAGGAAGTTTGTGCAAGGCAAAGAGTATAGCTAATATTATGCTTCACTTTTTTGGAAAAAAAAGTTACAGGCCTTTTATATACCTAGTTCTAAAGAGACAAATTGGAGTTTGGGTAAAAAAAGGCAAAATTATAAATTAGTATATCTTACTCTGGATTTTATAATTACTCTTAATTAGGCAGCATGGGTGCTTCATATATAACAACATTCCACACTTATATAGTGCTTTTCCCTGAAGATCTGAAACTGGCATGTTTTACTTTTCCTCAATCCACTTGCTAATGTTAAATCATGAACTGTAATTAGCAACGGGCCTTTGTTTTCTGTACAGAATTACTTGTCTCAACTATTTGATTCTTTCTCTAATTACATAAGTTTTCCTCTTTCTATTTTTCAGTACTTCTAGGTTACAAAAATATAAACATTGGTTTAAGGGCCAATTCTGGCTCATTGATGTTGACATGAAGGTCTAACTGGGAAAACTGGCATTATTACAGCTTACAAAGGAAGTTCCAGCTGTTTTCTACATTCACATTATTAGCAAAGAATTTCACTTCATGGTTCCCAACTTGAAAGACAAGATGACTTAATTTCAGTTCATGATATTTGGAAAATTACTAGACAAACAAGATGAGTCTTTAAGTTTAAATGTATTCTAAGCACTATGATTTATCAACCAAGTGCTAAAGACAAAGTTAAAAATGAGTTGTTTAGGAGAATTATATTATCAAGCTTAACATGCTACCTTCTGTACACAGACAGAAGACCCTGCCTTATGGCCTTGTGCTGTTACTGCTGAAGTACAAATCAAGAACCATGTTGGAAATTGCTTCCCAAGTAGCATGAGCAAGATGGAAAAATTCTCTAGTACTAGGCAATACCTTTTTCCTATTTGGCAATCTAACAGGAGAGCAGACTAAAATCAGTGCTTCTCTATCTTTTTTGGACCAAGACCCATTTAGAAACATCAATGGCCAGTCCCAAACCAGTGCCCCTCACTCCCAACCCACTGCCCCAGCCCCCTAGTGTGTGGAGCAAGGGGGCCCCCTGCAGACCCTTGCAGGCTGGAACTCTTCCAGCCTGTAAGGGAAAACCCACAGTTTCCCACAATTTCTCCTTTAAAGGAGAATTCATTTTTGGAGTTTGTTGATCCATTTTTAAAGTTTGTTCATGACCCTTTCATATATTTTTGTGACCTACTTTTGGGTCACAACCCACAGGTTGAGAAACACTGAGCTAAATGATGTACACATTGATGGTTTATATGATGTACAGCTGTTTTTGCAGTCTTAAAGTACTTTTATTTTGCTGTTATGGCAGGTACCTCAGTGAAAGTAAAATGCATCTTTCCAGACAATCAATTTGTATTTAACGAGTTTTAGCTTAAACACTTGACCCAGTTTTGATCAAATACTGGAAATACATGGTGACATTTTGATGTGTTTGCATAAACTTTGAACTATTGTATGATGTTTCTCTTCCCATGACTTCTTCCCCTGACTTCTTTCCCCCTTTGTTTATTTAGCATTCTTACATAGTTTTATTCTGTTTTGATTTTATAAATCTAATTTTTGCATGTTTGGGCTTAAAGAAAGCATAAAGTTTTTGCTTTGTTTTGTTTTGTTTAGGAACAGTCTTACCTTCAAGGGAATGCCACCTTTTCATATGTTATGAGAAACACTCGGAGCCTATAACAATGACTCTGTTTAGTAAATCCTAAATGTAATTACATAGGCTCAAATCAATCCACCACTGCATTAGACAGCAGTGCAAGAGGCAGTGTTAGGACATGTTACTGATGGGAACAGTGTGTCTTTTAAGTCAACTATTCAGGAAAGAACACAAGAACTCGGGGAGAAAAGATAGGACTACTTAAGGCTTGCATTCTGCTGTACTTCAGTTAACGAAGCTCTGAATAGAGGACTGAAATCTTGGAAAACCTGATCAGTTAGGAAATATAAGGTTGATAGGAGCTTCTTCTCAAGAGAGCAGAGGTTGATGGCCAGACACATTTTCTTGACAATCACTTGCACAGCTGTGAATATAAATAAAAGATAAGTTTTGCCTTGTAGAAAGGTCAAAATGAACATCTGGCACATTCATTTAGAAAGGGAGAATGAAATAGAGCGTTGATTGTGTAAACATGAGCAGGACCTATATCACACTAGGCACTGGCTTATCTATTATTTTGGCAGAAGTTAAAAAAAAAAACAACAAAAAACAACACCCATATACTGAGCTCACATCATCCAGGGGAACTGCATCCCAATAAACATAGAATTTGATAATGCTAATTTAATGGAATCACTGTTCTGGAGAGAATAGGCCACTAAAATAGGTAAATTCAAGAGTGCTCTAATCGTATCATAAGTAATTAAAGTACTGTTAATGAGGCTAAACCATATTATTGGGCTTTAGCTTGAGGATTAGCTGGAGGAACCTGGGGGCATTCATAATGTTCATAGATTGGTGCTTGTTGTGACATTTTGGACATTTATCCATAGTTTTTTATCTTGTAATTTCTTTTTATGTTCTTAAGCATTAGGGTAGATATTTAATAGTTGTAGGATGACAGTCAAATACATTGCATTATTTTAACTGGAAAAAGACAAAGTAAGGGAAGTTAGGCACAAGATGAAATTAAAATAATTTTTGTATGACAGAGTGGTACCAAAAGTGAAAGTGCTTTTAGAATGCATCTACATTGCCTCTGCAGTGCTCTCAAGATTTCTGTTGCTGGTGTGTATGGCAGTGGGCCATCTTGATAGCCTCTTTCCTGCCTCAGGTCTCAGTTTGGAATATGCAGAGTGCAAGCAGGCGGTTGGGCTTATTTTTCAGTGACAGTTGTAAGAGTAGTGTGGAGAATGTGTAGCCAGAGCTTAAAAATTTATTTTTTTTTACTTAAGGTAGATGAGAGTCTAAGTTGTTTCTGCAACCTTTGCCTTGAATTGGATTTGGATTTAGTCTGGGTTTTGTTGTTATTGTTCTGTAATGGTAAGCTACTGTTAAAGAAAAAGAACATCTTTGAGATTTATCATCCGTCTTCAGAGATAGATGCCTCTTCAGAGATGATTTTTCCTTTCCAATTTAATTACGTTGGTGTCTGTTAATGAAATGGCTGGCAAGACCTCTTCATTTTTCTACTGTAACAGGATTCTCTGAGGATGGCCATGGCAGCTCCTGGCAACTGTTTTAATCCTTTCCCTTCCTTTGTCTCCCCAGACTACCACCCTATTCTTTCCTGCTATGCCTTGACAGAAAATAAAATACATATTTTGAGAGGCTGCCCTCAGAATACCAGAGTGAGCCTTGGGGTGTCACACTCTACCCTGCTCCTCACTGGACTGACAGTCAGCCTAATCGATCAACCCTAAACCTGAGCAGGGCTCTCTAGCCCAGTTACTAGTCCTTAGTCTTGGGCCTACAGTTTCCACTCCTTTACCAGTCTCTCTTGGGCCTAATCAAAAGTAATCACATGTGCAGTGCTGTTCTTTTGGTGAACTTTGGGGAAAGTGCACACAGTACTAATCATTGACTGGACTGGACAAGGTTAGTTCTTGCAAGGTGTAGAACTTCTTGCTTCCAGATTAATTTGTCAATTGGAAACTTGTCAGGTCAGCAGTGACAAAACTTGTGACTTGTCAGTGAGAAATGAGTTTAGTTGTTCTATTCACTTTCCAGCAGATGTAAAAACATTGCCTGAGGGTGGTCTGGGTAAAATAACCAGGTAGAATAACAGTGGAAGAATGAATTGCCCTCCATAAACTTTGGAATCCCACATCTATGTTTCCCTGCTAGCAAAGACAGTTTCAGAGACAGTGCCTCCAGTTCTGGGTAAAAGTACAGCCTGAAATAAGCTTCACAGTCACGTTCTGCTCCCTCTCCCATTATGGGGAAAAAAGAGAAACAATCACATAGTACACTTAGATTTCTCGAGGTCTTTTACTTCCCTTCCAACCTCACCAAGGAGATGACTTTATTTTTAGTTTTTAAAATACTGAGGTCATTTGTGTCCTCATATTGCTATACATCTGAAATCAGATCTTTAATCTGACACTGAATTGCACTGTGAACAGACCTCACTTCCAAGGACCTAAAAAGTATACCAGGACAAACGCTACAGTGTTCATATAACCACAGACTGTTCCCTCATTGAAGTAAACACTATAGCAGGCAATCTGGTACACATTATTGGCAGGTTTGGTAATGTCTTCATTAGGCCAAATAGCCCTAGTTGGATACTGAATGTTAAATATGCTCATCCTTTTGAGGATTCATCTATAAAGTTCACATACATTGGATATGAAGGGTCCATTTCAAACTCGAGAAGAAGCTGTGTACTTAATATGCTAGAAATGAAGGCACTTCATTAGGGTCTTGAATCTCTCCTTTCTCAACTGCAAGGCAAAACAGTTATTGTTACATACAGTAAAACAATGTACTATGTGAACAACAAAGAAGGAACTCATTTCATTCTACTCTGCCAGGAATTTAAAGAATTATGGGACTGGTATACCAGTTAAATTTTCCCTATAGATCTGCATCTGGTGGGAAAAATGACAACCTAATAGATCAGAAGTGCAGAAGAAGGAAAGAACTGCATAAACAATCTAAAAACATCAGTAACGGATAAGACTTCTGCTCATTGGGATAACTCAGAAATAGATCTGTTTGCAAAAAAGCACAAAGCCAAATGCTCATGGTTCTACTTGAGAGCAGAAGCAGAGTATCTATGTTAAATGTACTTCTACTAGAACATACCTCCCCTTACCCCCCGCTTTCTTCTCATCCGAAGAGTAATAAGATAAAGCAAGACAAAACAGAAACATTTTTGCTTTCTTTAACATGGATGAGAGCACTGATTTCCAGATCTCGACAGATTAATTATGTTCCATAAGGCAAGGACAACCTCTTTGCATACTCCTGCTGACAAAGTTTTGTAGCGCTCTCTTCACCAAACTTTATGTTAGCATCCCAGTCAAATGATCAATGTGGTAGAATGACTGAAGTACTCTTTAATTAGGACTACACATCCCATTTACCTTAGCTGAAGTGCTCCTTATCAAACCATCCCATGAGTGGAAATTTTAGCATCTACCTAAAGACATGAAGGTTGTAAATGGAATTATTTTAGATGAACACAGTACATTTATACATACTTCCACTCACCTTTGCCTGCTCCTGCATGTCAATTAGAATCTCAAAGCAGAAAAAATGAAGGCTACTGCCCCACAGCCAGAGTTCTTGGGGCTGGACTCTGCCTCTTCATGCTTACAGGAGAGGAGACAGGAGGTGAAGCAGCTCTGACAAGACATTGTTTTGCAATACTTTCCATTGGGGCACTTGTGTCTCCTCCACCTACTTTATCCCTTATTGTTCCTGAATATTCTGAGGGCAAAGCTATAAGTCCCCTATATGTAGAGGTTCATGCTTGCCTCAGTTCTTTCCCTTAGTAAGAAAAAATCTAAATGCTAGAGAAATCGATTCAAAATTAAACTTATTATCTGTAACTTATATTGTAATTTTCCCTTACACGCTGCCAAAGAGCCTGTTCTAAGAACCATTTACATGTAAAGTATGGAGACTTTTGTCAACCATTTCTAAGAGATAGGTAGGCATAAAAAACCTTAAGGTACAGATGTCTGAATTTTTATCCTGAGCCTTCATTAAAGTCCAGCAGAGGAGGAATAGGGATTGATAGACAAAAGGTTCTGGTTCCTTTTCATTCTTGGAAGAGGGAAGTGAAACGTTCATCTCTGCATTGAGATTCATGACTGGAGGTGTAAGAAAAAACATTACACAAACATCTTTTCACTGCAGTAAGTTCATTTACGCTTTTTCCCCTGGTGCCTATCTTTTATTGAGAGCACGTGTTCCTCTATCGTTGTGCTAAACTAATTGAACTCTTAAATTATCAAGAAAGAGAGGGTAAAAAGAAGCAGCTAGGTCATAGGAATTATGTAAACTGAATTTGTTTGAACTAAGAGAACAGTAGATTAGGAGCACTCAAGGCTTCTTCTGAGGTTTCAGAATTGTACCATTCAAGAATCTTTGTAAGATTAAATAAAATGTCCATATACAGATCATCACCTTTCTAGCAGCTTACGCTAAATGGCAGATAATTTTGCAGTGGCGTCATTGACCAGTATCACTCTCTCATACACTGCAATTATGTGCTGCATCATTTTCGTAAGTCCTTTTTTTCCCCCTAACCCTGAAAGACTAGATTAGATAAGGAGCAATACTTGGATACCATCACCATCTCCATGGCTACCCCTGCAGAAGTCTGAATTTATCATCATTTAATTCTACTATATTAATTTCAACCACCTTGCCTTTCTTTGCCAAAACAAAGTTCAGCTAGGACCAATCTAACACAGTAAACTTTTGCTGTAGTCTACATGAAGCATCAGGCCTGCTTGTTTCCAGGTAAATCTTGCTCAGTCCTGAAGTGACTAATCAGGCCATCCTGGTGAAAGGAAAATCAGAGCTTCTAAGTTAAAGAAAATTCAAGATAAGTAAAGTTTGGGATTCAGGAATTGGCTTGTGTCTGTGTGTTTCAGCAACTGAACTGCAGAAGACAAGAGTTGCATTTCTTCTCTTGGCTACTTTCTTAGCTTCTGTGTTTTTTGTATTCATCTTATCTCAGGAAGAAATTTCAAAGTTCAACATCTGACACCTAAAATGATTTCCCTAGTCCCAGCAAGGATATGTAACACCATCTGCAAAACTTGCAACCAATAGTCTCTTTACAAGAAAGAGAAGAAATAAGGGAAATTGATCAAACAATAATTTAGTTAAACTCTTTAGTTTTCAGCATTATTTTTTCTTTTTCTTAATATTTTACATGAATTTAATACATATTTTAATAGGTCTTCTTTGGTGATGAACAACAAACTCCTGAACCCATATGATTATTAATATTAGGGCAGCAAAAAAGGTGGGGGGACAAGGTAAAAATGATAGCATCCTAAAAATCTTGTTTAGTTGGTACAACACCCCATCCCTGATCTAAATATCATGCTGTAGGGGATCAGGCTAATGCCAAAGAGCTGTGCTGGTAGCTCCTGGGATTCACAGGTGCTCCTGGCCTTTGGCTGAAAGGACTTGTAAGTCATGTTACCAGTTCCTTGCTACTAGTTTTTGCTGTTGAAGTGAGGGAATATCTAGGTTCCCTTCTGGACAGTTTAAATAAAAGTACGTTTACTCTTATCAAACAAGAGGAATGCCAAGAATCCTTAATCCACTGCCACTGCCTCAGTTCTCCTCTCTTCATTAAGCCCTTATAAGATTCTTAGCTTTTACTGTCTTGCCACACAACAGGTTAGGAAGAAGACATCACTTTACACCACCATCACCACCTCCCCTCTCAGCATATGCTGTCATAACTCAAAAGTAACTGAATTTTTTTTCCCTCAAATCAAGCACTTCCAGGCTGAGATGAATCATGAACAGGAGGGGTCCCAAGACTGGTCCCTGAGGAACACCACTAGTAACCTCCCCCCAGTCTGAAAACTCCTCTTTCAATATATTCCCAATCTTGTCTTTAGCTACTTCCTTATCCATTGGACAATTATAGTATTAATCCCCGTCTCCTCCAGTTTCCTGCAAGGTAAAGTATTACCATATTTTTCTCAAATACCCCACACTGCCAAATAAGGCATACACCTTGTTTTGGAAAGGCAGAAAGTTCAGTTGCTTCCTGTTGCTTCTGACACTTGGACCTTTCCCCAGTTCCTGCTTTTAGTCCCATTATGGGGAACAATATAATTGGTATGAAATTAAACAGCTCGAAGTGCAAAATCATCCTCTTAGAAACTAATTCCAAAAAAAGTATTATATAATGGAAAAGATGCATTGGCTTGATTATAGGATAACTATGAGTCATCTCAGTCTGATACATCTGTGAAAAATGCTAATGCAATGGTAGATTATATTAGGTGGGGTAATTTTAGTTGACACAGGGATGCATTAGGAAGGCATTGGTAAAATCTTAGTTATAATGCTGCTTATAGTTCTGTAACCAAAAATCATTGATTAACTCAGACTGAAACAGGTGCAGAAAAGGGCTATAAGCATAGTTAGGAGAACCAATATTTTATTTTATGAGAGGAGATTTAAAAATGTTTGGCTTTTTTAATTTAGCAAAATAAAAGTTGAGTTGGAATGTGGTTCACCTTTATAAATACATTCTGAAAATGAATGTTATGGGAGGAGAAAACCTATTTAAGTTAAAGGACAATATTGATGTCCAAGGTCAAAGAGCTACAAACTAGTCATGAACAAATTTAGACTGAAAATTTTAGGAAGCCTCTAACCATTGGAAGAGTTCGAGAATGGCTTTTTTGAACAAAGTACAGATGAATACCTTCAACATGAAGCTCTCCTAGGATAATTGTATTCTTGGAGCAGTAATTGGAACATGTGGTATGCAGCTCCCATGAGGGCATTAAAAGGAAACTCTTGCTCTCAAACCTGTCCAAGTAGGTGTAAATATATTTCTCTTTTGTGTCACAAAGTTGCACAGCTCATTGTTATGCAGGTACATATCACCTATGGCCACTAATGGCAACAGTTGATTTATTTACAGTAATTGACATGAATTTGTTTTCACTTTGAATTCTCATTGCTGCCATAAAATCTGTATTGTATTGATTACATAAAACAGGTGTTGCTAACTTTATTGCTATGTTTTGAATTGTCTCTATGTCTTATTTGGAGCAGGAAAAAAAGGCAAGTCAGCTCCCAAAGTACCTCTTAACCTTCATTCAGCTGTCCTTGGAAGGGCTGTCTAATCCCCTGTCATTAGAAGTCCATAGGCTATCTTCTGAACAGAAAAGATGACAGCTTCCACGGAAAATGCATACAAAATAACCACCTGAAGTCTTCATGTCTCCTTTACTAAGCATTTGATAGCAGAATGTAGTGTTTCAGCTGAAGGAATTTTCAGCTAACATATTATACAGAAGTAACTCAATAATTAACAGGCACCCGAAAACGTCAACTGCTATGTTTCCTCTCCCTCCTAATTTGGCATAGTGATACTGTTAATTAGAAGCCATTTGTGGAGCCACTTGCTATAGAAAGGGAATTTCCTTCTCATCTCCTTTTACCTGTGTAAATGAATGGGTTTCTTTTGAAAGTAGCTTTGGTAAATCTTTTGTTTGCTCCTTCACTGTTGTTTGACATAACCACAAAGGTGAGTATGTTGATTCAAATGAGGTCACTTAGTATAACTGAACTGCACTGCACTGGCAGGAGATTTCTTTTCTTTTTTTTCTTTTCTTTATTTTCCTGACAACCATGAAAAAAGAGGACTTGTTGCTATGGGATTATTAGGACCAAATACATATATGCAAGCCACAAATTCCAAAGTGTTCTATGTTGCTATTTTATAACAATAGTCTAAAAAAGGAATTGGAACTAAATACCAAAAAATGTATTGTCTCCTCTAAGTTAGGAATAAAGACTTGCATCTTCTTTGGCACATAACAGGTGAATAATTTCTTCTTCTCTAAGTGTGTGAATTAAATATATTTAGTTAATTGTTAAGTGTTTTGTTAAAATTATGACTTGGTTAGATAGTAAGCAGTAAGCTAACTTTTTGTAATCTTCACTCATAGTGAGTTTATTTTAAATACAGGAATGTGAGAAGAATGAAAGCAAGTTTATAATTATCACTAGGAATCAGAACTCTGGGTAGAGGTGATAACTTTTATTAGGCCAACTAGATATTTGCAACAAAAAAAAAGCCTTTATTTTCAAGTTTTCAGGTGCACAAGTTTTCTCCTTCTTCAAGCATAGGAGAATGCAAAGATTGTAAAATTTCTCCTAGATGGAAATGAAAATTCATATTACACGGGAGAGCTGAAGGTGTAAGATCTCCTAGTTGGAAAAGTTCCTTTTGTGTAAATTAGGCTCAGATAAAAGGTAGAGCAGTCTATTTACCTCTACCACTAGGGCATTTATAGTATGTAATGTACTTGGCATCTATTACAGATGGTTGTTTACAAATAAGGCAAATTCAAAGCTGTATTATACATAAGTCTCCTAGCCATCTTCCCAGGTCCCACAGACTCTTACAAGGAAGGTGTATTGTGAGAAGGGAGTGTTTCCGTTATTTACGTTGCGTGCGGAGGGCCACTGGAGAATGGGATCCCATTGTTTTGGGTTCTGTGCAAACAAGTCCTTTCCTCCAGCAAGTTTCACTCTAAATAGACAAGACAGACAGGGTAGGGGTAGGGTAAAGGGGTATAGCGAGCAAGGAGACTAAACAATGTACAAGACTGCCAACACCATGGTAGTTCCACGAGTTCCATTATGCATGTTATACAACCTTTGCTACAGTGACAGTAGTTAATTCTAAGAGAATGACATACAACAGAGCTCCTATGCTTTTCTGTAAAAAAAAAAAAAAAAAAAAAAAAAAAAAAAAAGCTTTTTATTGATGTCTTATATTTCCATTTCCTATGAATCTGTGTAACAGTGCATTTCCAAGATAAATTAATCTTGAAGTCAGGGGGAGAAAGAAGTTGAAATAATTTTAAAGAAGTGAACCCTCAGAATTTAATGGTGAGGAAACTTACGCCTTTGAACATAAAGGCAGAAGACCAGATTGTCCAAATGCAAGAGAAACTCCTTGTTTTTTTATAAAGTGCTGAATATACAGCACATTTTAAAAACTGTGCGCTAAAGGTAGTCTTTTAAATCCATATTTAAATATACATAGCCCGATTTAAATGTGCTGAGCCCAAAACATCAGCTGTATTCAGCAGGAGACAATAATCTAATATTTAGAATCTAGGTTTTATCTTGGTCTCATTAAGGCTCACTATTTCTAAAAATACTAAATAGCATTTATCAAAAACAAATTGCTTGGGAACCCTGCTAGAAACAGCCCCAGTGATATCTGTCCATTAAATACTATATTTTAAGATCTCTCTGTGAACCAGTTTTCAATCCACCTAATACATACCATTTAATTCTACATAATGCAAGTGATGCTAGGTCAGATGCCTAGGAAAAATCTATTAATATTAAATCTACAAGGTCATCTTTACCAACCAACTCTCTCAAGAGATCCAAGAATGACATTGCTTCCTCCAGATTACTAAAGAATTTAGCTCGATTCCTCTAATTCCTAGATAATACTATATAGTGAGGGAGATCTTTCTTTCTCAATAGTTTTATCTAGAAGTGTTTTGCAAAGGCTGTGATGAGCACTTCCTTCTTGTATTCTTCTGTTGCAGTGATCTTCTTGAAACCCTTTAAAAGGAAATAATCAAGGAGCATGACTAATTAATATCAGCCAAATGTTTTGATTCTTCTTGGATCTCAGCAATTTCAGTTCTTTACTGATTTTGTCTTTGGCTACACGATTATAGGAAAGTAGGGCTGGAAGGGATTGCACAAGGTCATCTAGTCTGGCTTCTTGCTCAAGGCAGGATCATCCCTGACTAAACCATCCCAGCTAACTGTATCTGTCTAACCTGCTCTTGAAAACTTTCAAGGATGGAGATGCTACAGTTTCTCTAGGTGGTCTCTTCCAATGCTTGACCACTGTCATCATCAGAAAAATCCTCTATCTTTAGGACCCATTTTTCTTCTTTTTGGTGCTCTGTCTACGAGGTCTTTTTTTTTAAATGCTCTTTATGCCTGTTTTAGTATCACCTATTAGTTTCCATCTGGAGAACATCCTGACGACTGATTCTTGTCACTTTGTCTAGCTAGGGCAAAAAGATGTTTACAACAAAGACATTTGCTGTGTTCTGAGGTGCCAGTAGGGACTGGAAGTCAACTCTGGTTTCTGTGTAAGAAATTAAAAACTGATGATTTATCCCTCTGTTCTAAAATGAATTGGTAGGATGGAAGGTGTCACTTAAACAGGGAACTTGCATTCCCTGCTGCACAGAATTTCTACAGGAGATAGATGTTCAAATTTATTTTTAGTGAGTAGGACTGAGGTGGCAAAATGTAGCTAAATTAATCTACAGGTAACCACAGTCTACAAAACAAATATCTATATAGCCATAATCTGAAATGTGCGTGGGGCTGTGTACATATACATATACTTGTACTATAACATATATAATATTATAGTGGCATACTAACCTTAAACACTAGCCAAATTCAGCACTTGCAGGCACCCTGGCTTGTAGTATACCTTTTTACAGGCCTGTGATAATGGAAAGAAATCAACTTAGTACTTACTTTAGACAGAACTTGCCAGGTTTGTTGGGTTTTTTTTTACTTAGAGTGATCTATATGCCATCCCTACTCTGTTTCCCTTGCTATACTTGGTAAGTGTTAGGGATTTGGGACTACATCTTTTAATTGTACTCAGCTTCCCTAGCTCACGTCTTCTCTGGATCATGGAGTCTCATTCTTGGGCCCCTGCAGTCTGTGGTGCACAGTTCTGGTGCATCCAGCAGTCAAAGCTCTTCCCGCTCACTTAGACCATCCCTTTCAAGCCATACTGTCTGTCTTAAACTATTAAACTTGACACTGTTCCCTCTCCCTTCCTTGCAAACAAGATGAGTCAAACTATTTTTCCTGTGGTACATCCACCTTACTATTCTGTGCTGACAAAGTCTGTTCAGGTTCTGATTATGTTTAAAGATAGTCCTCTTCAGAGATGGACTCTATCATCCCCCTTTGTCTCTCTAGCTTGAAAATCATAAGACAAGAGCATAGTTAAGGCGGTCATAAGGGTTTAATCATGCAGATGTCATATTTTCAAAGAATTAATCATATGGGGACAGATTCACAAATCATCATGGGCTGTATCAGTATTATGAGCTTACTTTATTGAACATGTAGTTGAATACTGACTTTAGAGGATCTACAGTACTCACTTGCTGTTGTCTCTAACATTACTATGCTAGACTTAGTTTTATGGTAAGTGTTCTTGATATCCCTCCCCCATAGCAAGCTGTACAATTTTATTTTGTATGTATTTTCTCTGGTATGTCAAGATGGCAGTAACTTGCATAGTTTCATAGTTAGTAGGGTTGGAAGGGACCTGAGCAGATCATCGAGTCCGA
>NW_017729033.1:46367200-46369672 GCF_001723915.1 Gavialis gangeticus
GTCCCCCAGTTTCTTAATGAGAACAGGGTGAGAGACAGTGTCGAAGGCCTTCTGAAAGTCCAGAAAGACTATGTCTACTGCTACCCCTGCATCTAAGGATTTGGTGACCTGGTTGTAGAAGGCCACCAGGTTGGTCTGACAGGACCTGCCGCTAATGAACCCATGTTGGTTGCCCGTAAGCATAATCTCCCCTGCTGGCCCCTCGTGGATGTGTGCCAGCATAATTCTCTCAGAAAGCTTACCCAGGATTGAGGTAAGACTAACTGGCCTGTAGTTTCCCGGGTCCTCCTTCCTCCCCTTTTTGAAGATGGGAACCACATTGGCCCTCTTCCAGTCCTCTGGCACCACACCAGAGCACCACGAGTGCTTGTAAAGCCATGCCAGGGGTCCCGCAATGACCTCAGCTAATTCCCACAGCACTTTGTGGTGGAGATCATCCGGACCAGCTGATTTAAATACATCCAGTCCCTCCAGAAGATCTCTAACTAGTTCCTCACTAACTCTTGGCCAAGGTGCGCCTCCCCTGGGGTCTAAGAGGGGCCCAGAGGAGGGGTGGCTGTTCCGGTCCCTGCTCAGGAAAATGGAGGCAAAGAAGTCGTTAAATAGGTTAGCTTTGTCATCTGGTGTGACGACCAAATTTCCTAGCGTGTCTTGCAGGGGCCCGATGTTACCTGGAACCTTCATTTTGCCTCCTATGTATTTAAAAAAGGACTTCTTCTAGTCCTTGATCCAGGAAGCTAGTCCCAGTTCCATCTCTGCTTTGGCCTTCCTGACTGCCCCCTCGCATTCCCGAGCAACTTTGCTGCAGAGCTTCCTCAAAATCAGGGTTTGAAGGTGCTTTGTTTAAAAAAAAATGTTTTTATGCATAAATATAACTGAAAAGTCAAGCATTTCACTCTTTCTCCGTCTCATAAAGACTAATGTGGTCCTATCATCTGTGTCCTATGCAAGTAAATGTATTCTTTTGCCAGAAATTACAATGTATATTTCTCACTGACAAGACCTCAGGCCTGGTCTATCAACATCCTGGTTCTTTTTGCTTCCAGTTACTTTAATCAGAATGGGAGGACCTGATCTTTGGATACCCTGTTGGCTTTTTTGTACAGCACCCAACATGATGCAGGTATAGTTATCATAAGGAGGATGTATGTTTTTTATCCCCATTTATTTAACTCATCCGTTACAGTTTGTTCAGTGGAGATAATGATCTTACTCGGGCATTAGATGCTCACAGTAGGCTTTGAGGTCAACACCTGATTAGGGTTCAGATTTGTTTTTACACTCTTGGTTCTGTGAGATCAGGTTTTAAACCCTAGTTACCCCTAGAACTTTCATATACAATATCCACTATATAGTTTTGGAAAGCTGTCCTTGGTGACTTTTTTGCAGTGACAAATCAGGTCTCAAATTTGACTGTGCAAATAGATAACTGTTTTTTATTCCTAACTGGTTATTTAAAGTTGTTTCTCCCTTCCTCAGTGAAGCTGATTTTACTTTCACTTCTAAAATCCTCAGCAAATTGACGTAACCTCATATCTAGCCTGAGCTTAGCTTCCTGCTTCAGTTTCATATAAATACCAGTAAAAATGTAGTCTGCATATCTTTTCTTTGGCAAGAGCACATATAGGTTTAACTAAGTATTGCAGAAAAGAGAGTAGAGAAAGAGGATTTAGTAATTTGTCAGGGCCAAGCAAGCACTTATCTACTTCTGTAATTTGTTGGTATTATCAAGGAAATGATGGCAGGAAGTTATTTGCAACTTATGGGTGGATATACAACATGTGATGGCGAGTACATGTGTTTCCTCTGGTTATCATCAGTGACTGCACAATAGCTGGAGCCTAATTCTTCTGCTTCAGTCTAATTTGAGAGTGTAGTGTTTATGGTTGGGAGGACAATTTTTATGAATGCTACTAAGCTACTGTTGTTTGGCATTGTTCATACCTTTTAAAAAAAGGTGTCAAGGATGGCATGGATTTCTTACTGAGTTTCAGTAGGTTTCAAGATGCTTTCAAACAGATCATCAAAGTGATCACTCATATAACTGATGCAGATAAAACCTGCTGGGTGGAAATGTACCTTTTTCCTGTTTTCTAGTGCTGCTTTCATCATAGCAATAAAAAACTGTGGTTTTTAGCAGTTTGGGCCGGATACAGGTTGCTCTTAGAGGAACCTAAAAGGGACTCTGTACCTAAATGCTAAGTTTAAAAGTGTGATTCACATTGTCTTTGCTCTGAAAGTCACAAAACTCAATAGCTGCCTGGGCAGCTACTGCGGACTGCAAAGCTCCTCGACCCATAGTTCCAAATCCTTTTAGACTCAAGAAACCCCTTGGAAACAGTCAGCTTTTACTTGTTCATTCATTTTTTGACCACAAAAAAAAATTAAGGGAAATTCTTCTGTCGCAAGAAGCTCAGTGCGATCACAACAGGTCTTTTAACTCCGTGGATTCCTATGTGCAAGGAATTATTG
>NW_017729033.1:46374672-46375156 GCF_001723915.1 Gavialis gangeticus
AAAAATATTAAGGGAAATTCTTCTGTCGCAAGAAGCTCAGTGCGATCACAACAGGTCTTTTAACTCCGTGGATTCCTATGTGCAAGGAATTATTGTAGGCTGTAAGCGGTGGCGGCACGGCTGACGGTCACCGCTGGCTCCTGAGCGCGCTCAGAGGAAGCTCGGCCTGATGCCGGCAGTGCCACCAGGCGCCCACCGCGGCCGGGAGAGCCTGGTGCTGGGGAAGCAACCAGCTGTGAGGCGGGTTCTCCTCGCATTGACATCCCCTAAAACCCCCAGGGCCGGCTGCTTTGGTCATCTTCTCCCCAGAGCTTTGCTGCTGAACGCGTCCACTAATGACGAAGCAGCCTTAGTTTCCACCCCTCTGCAAAACGGGATGGGGTTTGGTCTCAGGGCAGAGCCAGGGCCCTACTCTGCTCGGCTCCACCCCCCTGCGGCCCGGCTCTTCCTGGCCCCGCCCCCTTGCTGGGTTCCCGCCCCCTTG
>NW_017729033.1:46375274-46379688 GCF_001723915.1 Gavialis gangeticus
GCAGCAGCAGCAGCAGCAATGCAGTACCGCCCCCGCCGGAGCGCGCGGGAGCCGCGGGCCGGGCGGTGACTCACTCGGTGCCGCGGTGCCTCACCGGGGGCTCCCGACGCTTCCGCGCGTGGTGAGGAGCCGGGTGCTGCTCCCGGTTGTGTCCGGCCGGCGGGATGATGGAGGAGGGTGCCCCTGTTCGGGAAACTCGCCGCCGCTTCATGCTTTTCTCTTCTGAGGAAACTCCTCTCCCCGCTCTGGTCTGCTCCCCTATTTCAGGCTGGTCTCTGGCACGGGTTCTTGGAGCCACCTCATCTGGCCCGTGGGGACCCACCGGCGCGGGTCTGGGAATTTGTTCATACGGCCATCCTTCTCTCTGCCAAATCCTCACACCGAGCCCTGCGCTCGTCCCTCATGGGGCTGGTCCGCGTCCCCTCACTTCTCTGTAACCTGTTTCTGGGCTGGGCTGTGCCCATTACTGCCAGGCCGGTCAAGCTCCTTTCCCCTGTGGGGCCACAGTGGGAGTGGCCTGTCGCTGCTGCCCCCACACCTCTCTGCATGGCCGGATGGTGCCCACCCTGGGCACTGGATCAGGTTCCTGGCCAGATCCATCCTGCTGCCAGACAGGGAACTGCCTATCCAGGCCACGGGGCAAAAAGGTTGGGCTCCACAGATCTCGAGTGAGCCAAGATGTCTCTAACTTTGCGCTTGAAAACGCCATGTATGAGGAAGACTTGAAAATGAGCATTGTACTTAACGTACCCTTAGGTTTCATTATTGATACCCAAATGCTACACAGCAAGTTAATGATGTGGTCTAAGGTCTAATTCAGAAATACCCATCTCCCAAAGAGGAGGCCAGAAACTGTGCTTTACATATTAAGAGACAGGATTTGAGAGGTACTTACTACATGCATTTGATATGATTCTAGCTGGAAGCAAACTAAGTGAAGTTTTATAATTGTGAAAATCCTTTGGGTACATTATTGCAGTGAACAGGAGTAATAGTGATATTGCATGTAAAAGCAGTTAGAAATAATGTAGTTCCTTGGTGCAGGATTGGAAGGTGCTGAAAGACCTTTTGTCAGGAAAGGTAGCAGAAGGGAAGTATGATAAGCATGTTACTTTGTACCAATTGCACTACTTACCAGTGTAAAGATTAATGTACTTTTAAAATAACGTTATTGGCCAGAATTAAAATTGCTGAGCTTCTGTGAATGTTGCATATGAATCTCTCACCAGTAAGAACAAAAATAAAGGTCCTGAAGTCTGACCTCACAGGCTCAGTTTTTGGTTTAGGAGATGGGCATTTTGAATACTACCTCTGGATATACTGTTAACTCTCTGAGCATGTCTACACGAGATGCTCTGTTGCCATAGTGGTGAGCTATGGCGATGTAGCGCCTGTGGGCATGAACCGTGGTGCTGATGCTACTGCATGCTAGTGTCGGAAACAGCCTGTGCTTAAGCCGTAACAACTGCAGTCTGGTTCACGTGTAGACTCACCCTCCATAGTATTTAGATGGAAGTAATGATTTGCCATTTATAAACAGATTGTACATCTCAAGGGTGTAGTGAGATTTGGTGTTAACCACATTTTGAACAAACTGTAATGTAGATGGTGGTGTTATCAAGTATTTCTGGGATTGGGTCTTTGTGGTTTACAATGATGATGTTGTTCTAGATTAAAATCTTCATAGACAGGATTAGCTGGTTTTAACATGTGGGTCTATAGGAAATGTAGAGATCTGTTCATAATTGGGAAATGCCATCTTTAAACATATTATGACATATACTGTGATGCTTTTTTGCAGGCAAGAAATGTCTTTCTTACTATGTGACAGTATATATATTTAATATGTCTCCGGTAACTTTTAATGGCATTTTTACATCTCTTTCTTATTTAAGGTCTTGGACAAAATGTGGCTTGGCAACTACATTTTTAAGGTTTTTTAGTAGTTTGGTTTTATGTATTACATATGGTGATGTAGTCACCTGTGCAGAGTTCCTTCAAAAATAAATAAATAATAAATAATGTTGAAAATACTGCCAATAAAGTAATTTCTTCACTTGCCTCTATCATCAGCCACTCTGCTGGTATTCTCTTTACTTCAGCATCAAGTATAATAGATCCTTGACCTGTTTCTGAAGTTTCATGCAGCCTGGCCTGATCTACTTCTCTTCTTATTCGTCTTTCTACTCTTTCACCCTTCAGGAACCCACTAGGTCTGCTGTAATATTTTGTCCTGTTGTGGTCCCTGGGTTCTCTTCTTTTAGGCTCCCTCTCTTGATTGTCAGGATTAATTCTGTACATTTCTCAAACTGCTTGCAGTGGTCTCATGAACACCACTACTTCCAGATTTAGGATTATTGGAAAGTAGGGCTGGAAGAGACCTCATAATGCCATCTAGTGCAGCCCCCTGCTCAAGGCAGGATCATCCCTGACTAAACCATCCCAGCTGAGTTTCTGTCTAGAGAGCTCTTGAAAACTTCTGAGGATGGAGATTCCTCAATTTCTCTCAGTAGCCTGTTCAAATGCTTGACCATCCTCATAGTCAGAAACATCCTTCTCTCCCAGCTAAAGTCCTCTGCTGCAGCTTCATTTCTTTGCTCCTAGTCCTGTCCCCTATAGCCACAGAGAAAAGCTGATCTCTATTCTCTGCATAATCACCCTGCAGATACTTGACCATCACCAAATCCCCACCTCCAGTCCTCTCTTCTCAAGCTTTTTAGTCTTTACTTTCAGTCTTCCCTCTTAAATCTTTCCAGGCCTGTAATAATTTTTGTTGCT
Source organism: Gavialis gangeticus (assembly GCF_001723915.1). Classification (NCBI taxonomy): domain Eukaryota; kingdom Metazoa; phylum Chordata; order Crocodylia; family Gavialidae; genus Gavialis; species Gavialis gangeticus. The sequence goes on from NW_017729033.1 coordinate 46,378,053, forward strand.
CTACACTGGTCTCTTCTAACTGTCCACATCCTTCTGTGGCCTGGACCAGTGCTGAACAGACCAGAAGAATTGCATCACTTAATTTGCTAATGACACTGATATTAATATGATCTACTGTGCTCCCAGGTCCTTTTCTCCAGTTCTGCAGCCAAGCCAGCCATTTCCCACTCTGTGTGTGCAGTTCTGCTGTTCAGAGTGCAAGACTCCCTCCCAACTTTGTATTGCCCACAAATCTGCTAAGTGTGCGCTCATTCCCATTGTCCAAATCAATGAAGATATTAAACAGGCCCCTGGGGAAGCCTGCTTGATACTTCCTTGCAACTAGATATTGAGCCATTGATGACTACTCCCTGAGCACGATTATTCAGCCAGTTGTATATCCACCTTATGGTACTTCCATCTACTCCATATTTCTGTAGCTTATTAATGAGATTGTTGTGGGAGAAGTTGTCCTGAAGCCTTGCTAAAGTCGAGGCATATCCCATTCTCTGCTCTTCCTCCACATCCACAGTCTGTCATCCTTTTTTTTCATAGTTGGTAGGGTCAGAAGGGACCTGAGCAGATCATCAAGTGCAACCCCCTGCCCTGGGCAGGAAAGAATGCTGGGGTCAAATGTCCCCAGCTAGGTGATCACCTAGCCTCCTTTTGAAGACCCCCAGGGTGGGTAGGAGCGAGCACCACTTCCCTTGGAAGTTGGTTCCAGATCCTAGCTGCCCTGACCATGAAGTAGTGCCTCCTGATGTCTATCCTGAATTTACTCTCAGTCAGCTTATGGCTGTTGTTATTCCTTGTTATTCCCAGTAGTGCTTGGGGGAACAGGAACTCTCCCGTTCCCCGCTGGTCCCCCCTGGTAAGTTTATAGACAGCCACCAGATCCCCTCTCAACCTTCTTTTGTGGAGGCTGAACAGGTTCAGGTCCCGTAACCTCTCCTCATAGGGCCTACACTGCTGCCCCCTGATCATGCGAGTGGCCCTCCTCTGGACCCTTTCCATGTTGTCCACATCCCTCTTGAAGTGTGGTGCCCAGAACTGGACGCAGTACTCCAGCTGCCACTTGACCAATGTTGCATAGAGAGGGAGGATCACCTCCTTTGCCCTGCTTGTGATGCATCTGTGGATGCATGACAAGGTGCAGTTAGCCTTACTGACTGTGTCCTCACGTTGTTGGCACATGTTCATTTCTGAATCAGTAGCGACTCCAAGATCCTTTTCTGCTTCTGTGCTGATGAGAAGGGAGTTCCCCAGCCTGTAGGTATGCTGCTCTTCCTCCCTAGGTGCAGTACCTTGTACTTGTCAGTATTGAATCCCATCCTATTCTCATCTGTGCACCCCTGTACCCTGTCCAGATCTGGTTGTAGCCTGTCCCTCCATTCTAGCATGCCCACTTCTCCCCACATTTAGTGTCATCCATGAATTTGAACAAGGTGCTTTTCACCCCTTTGTCCAAGTCACTGATGAAGATGTCAAACAGTACGGGCCCAAGCCCTGGGGAACCCCACTGTCCACATCCCTCCAGGCTGAAAATGACCTGTCCACCACCACTCTCTGGGTGCAGCCCTGTAGCCAATTTGTGACCCATCTGACTGTAGGTATTGACGCCACAGTCACCTAATTGTTTAATGAGAATGGGGTCAGA
>NW_017729033.1:46384688-46386724 GCF_001723915.1 Gavialis gangeticus
TTAAGAGGAGGCTAGATGTACACCTTGCTGGGGTCATTTGACCCCAGTACTCTTTCCTGCCATGGCAGGGGGTCAGACTCGATGATCTGCTCAGGTCCCTTCCAACCCTAGAAACTATGAAACTATGAATTTAAACACATCCAGCCCCACCAGAAGTTCCCTAATTAGGTCCTTTCTGACCCTAGGCCTGGCAGTGCCTCTCTTGAATCTGTCCGGAATCCCAGTGGGGGGATGTCCCGGGCCTTGCTCAGAAAAATGGAGACAAAGAATTTGTTAAAGAGGCCAGCTTTATCATCTGGTGCAACCACCAGATTGCCAAGTGTGTCCTGCAGGAGCCCCATGTTACTCAGTGCCTTCTTTTTACTCCCTGTGTATTTAAAAAAGGACTTCTTATCTTTGGTCCTGGTTGCTAGTCCTAGTTCTGTCTATGCCTTAGCCTTCGTAACAGCCCTCCAGAAGTCTCAAGCAATGGAGGTATAATCCTCCTTGGTGATGGCCCATCCCTTCCACTGGGTGTACGCCTCCTTTTTAGCTTTTAGGTGTTCCTGAATGCCTTTGGTGAGCCATGGGGGCTTTTGAGCACTCTTGCCCCCTTTGATTCACATTGGGACTGTTACCCTTTGGGCTCAGAGGATCATTTCGTTAAGGAACGACCACTTGTCTTGGACTCCCAACTTCCCTACCCTCCGGGACCTTAGTGCCTCCCCGACTAGTCTCCTCAACTCATTGAAATTGGCCCTCCTGAAGTCAGGGGCTGCTGCCTTGCTGCAGGCCTTTGACACCCTGTGCTGGATGGTGAGTTCCATTAGACAATGATTGCTATCACGTAGGTGACTGAGAACCCACAGTCCCCTCACCAAGTCCAGCAAGGCATTTCTCCTGGTGGGACTGTGCACCTCTTGGGTTAGGTGGAGGTCCTGTATCTTGGCTACGAACCTACGTGAGTGGTCAGACCTGGCTGACTGCTCCTCCCAGCAGATGTAGTTTAGGTCACCCATGATGACCACATCCCTTGACTTAACTGCCTCCGCAAGCTGACCTGAGAATTCCTGGTCCAGCTTTTCCCCTGGTTGGGTGGTCGATAGTAGACACCCACCGTTAAGTCCCTTTCCCCATGAGCCCCTTGTATTCTCACCCAGAGGACTTCAGTCTTCCCCTCCTCTGACCCTGTGCTGTTTGTTGAGGATGTGTATTGCTCTTTGATGTAGAGCGCCACACCCCTGCCTTTCCTTCCCGTTCTGTCTTGCCTGTATAGTCTGTAGACCTTGATGTTTACTGGGCAATCATGGGTTGAATCCCACCAGGTTTCAGTGAGCCCCACTATGTCTGGGTTTGTGTTGGCTAGCAGGAGGGCAAGTTCCTCCTGCTTGTTCCCCATACTACGAGCATTAGTGTAGAGGCATTTAAGGCCTCCTATGGGTCCATGCAACGCCCCCCTGATCCCAGGACTATCCGGACCCCTGTCACTTACCTGGGTAATTCTTGTGCTAATCATGTGTCTTGGCTGGGGAGTATCCTTGTGTCTCCTTGTGGCCCCATCCCCCGGTGAAGCTAGTTTAAAGCACGCTGTATGAGATCAGCCAACCTGGAAGAAAAGACACGCCTGCGTTTAGGGGAGAGGTGAAGCCCATCCCACTTGAGCATGTCCCTGCGCGAAAATGCGGGTCGTTGTCAAGGAACCCAAGGCCTAGCTGGTAGCACCAGCTCCCAAGCCGCCGGCTGACTACTTCGATGCAGGCCTCATGGCGCCATCTGCGTCTGCTTACTGGGAGAATAGAGGAGAATACCACCTGCGCCCCCATCTCCTTGAGCTTGGCCCCCCAGGGCCTTGTAGTCCTTCATGATGCGGTCTGGAGTGCTCCCCGCTGCATCATTTGTTTCCACGTGGATTAGGACCATAGAAGAAAATCAGGTTGGTGAGGCTTGACTTGGTGGATTCATGGTCACTGTTCCTGATCACACCATTTTCCTCTATGTGCTTCACGGTAGGTTCCTTGTGGACCTGCTCCATGATTTTTCCTGGTATTGATGTCAGG
>NW_017729033.1:46391724-46395703 GCF_001723915.1 Gavialis gangeticus
GGTAATTCTTGTGCTAATCATGTGTCTTGGCTGGGGAGTATCCTTGTGTCTCCTTGTGGCCCCATCCCCCGGTGAAGCTAGTTTAAAGCACGCTGTATGAGATCAGCCAACCTGGAAGAAAAGACACGCCTGCGTTTAGGGGAGAGGTGAAGCCCATCCCACTTGAGCATGTCCCTGCGCGAAAATGCGGGTCGTTGTCAAGGAACCCAAGGCCTAGCTGGTAGCACCAGCTCCCAAGCCGCCGGCTGACTACTTCGATGCAGGCCTCATGGCGCCATCTGCGTCTGCTTACTGGGAGAATAGAGGAGAATACCACCTGCGCCCCCATCTCCTTGAGCTTGGCCCCCCAGGGCCTTGTAGTCCTTCATGATGCGGTCTGGAGTGCTCCCCGCTGCATCATTTGTTTCCACGTGGATTAGGACCATAGAAGAAAATCAGGTTGGTGAGGCTTGACTTGGTGGATTCATGGTCACTGTTCCTGATCACACCATTTTCCTCTATGTGCTTCACGGTAGGTTCCTTGTGGACCTGCTCCATGATTTTTCCTGGTATTGATGTCAGGCTGACTGGTTTGTAATTCCGCATATCCTTTTTCTTCCCTTTCTTGAAGATGGGCACTGTATTTGTCCTTTCCCAGTCATCCAGGACCTCACCCAACCTTAGTTTATGCTGATTTATTCATTTGTTTTTAAATTTTTGAAAAACTTTATTGGAGTTCTAATCCCAAATGTTCCAGACTTTTAAAATGTGAAGGAAAAGAGAATGCAGGGGAGGTATAGAATAGCTGGCTTAATTTCAACAACTGCAATGCTACTGGAACAGTTTATTAACTGGTTTGTTATACCAGAATATCTTGGTGTAATGTTTTATTTCCCTTCTTTGCATAACTGGCCCATTGACTATGGGGAAGCCGCAACTTTATTAAGACTTTTTTAATATGGTCCATTTTGACATTCACTGTATTTATGTGGATTAGATGAAATTGCTGTAAATTCACTGTAGAATTAGTTGAAAAATTGTACCTCAGTAGTTTATACGTTTGTTGACCAACCAGGAAGTCGTATCAAATGAGTCGTTTGTTGATGTGTCCTGGCTAATATTAGTTCATAGATATCAGATAAATAATGGAAAATTAGGGTTGGAAGGGACCTCAGGAGGTCATCTAGTCCAACCCCCTGCTTGAAGTCAGACCATCCCCAACTAGATCATTCCATCCAAAGCTTTGTCTAGCTGGGTCTTGAAAACCTCCAAGGATTCCACCACTGCTCTGGGTAACTTGTTCCGGTGTTTTACTACCCTCCTAGTGAGAAATTTCATCCTGCTACCTAACCTAAACTTCCCTTGCTGTAACTTGAGACCACTGCTTCTTGTTCTGTCATCTGCCACCACTGAGAACAGTTTAACTCCATCCTCTTTGGAATCCCTCTTTAGGTAATTGAAGGCTGCTCTTAAATTATCCCTCAGATAATTAAATAATCCAGATGTGGCCTTACCAGTGCTGAATAGAGAGGAAGAATTACTTTCCTTGACCTACTGGCAACAGTCCTACCAATGCAGCCCAGTATGCTGTTAGCCTTTTTTGTAACAAGGACATACTGTTGGCTTGTATTCAGAGTATTGTCCACTCTCCAGGTCCTTTTCTGCAGAGCTTCTGCCCAGCCAGTCAGCCTCAAGCAGGTACCTGTGCATGGGATTGTTCTGTCCTAAGTGCAGGACTTTGCCCTTGTTGAATCTCATGAAATTCCTTTTGGCCCAATCCTCCAATTTATCTAATTCACTCTGAATCCTATCCTTACCCTCCAGCATATCTAACTACTCCCCCCAGCTTGGTATTATCTGCTAACTTGCTGAGGGTGCACTGTATGTCATCTTCCAGGTTGTTGATAAAGGCATTGAACAAAACTGGCCCTAGGACCCACCCCTGGGGGCACTCCATTTGATACTAGCTGCCAACCAGATGTTAAGCCATTGATTACTACTCCCTGAGCCCAGTGCTCCAGACAGTTTTCTATCTGCCTTCCTTCATCCCGCCTGTACTTCCTTAGCTTATCTGTGAGAATGTTGTGGGAGCCCGTATCAAAAGCCTTGCTAAAATCAAGGTACACCATATCCACCAGTCTCTGTGCATCTACAGAGCCAGTCATCTCGTCATAGGCAGTCAGGTTGGTCAGGCCTGACTTGCCCCTGGTGAACCCATGCTGACTGTTCCTATTCACATTTTTCTCCTCCAAGTGCTTAAAAATGGATTCCTTGAGGATCTGCTTCATGATTTTTTTCCAGGGACTGAGGTGAGGCTGACTGGTCTGTGGTTCCCTGGATCCTCCTTTTTCCCTTTCTTAAATGTGGGCACTATATTTAACCTTTTCCAGTCATCCAGGATTTCTCCTGATCACCATGATGGCCAGTGGCTCTGCAAACACACCAGCCAACTCCCCCAGCATCCCATCCTGCCCCATGGACTTGTACATGTTTTAATATGTCATAAACCAAATGAGTAAACATAAACCAAATGAGTAAACAGTCTGGTTCTGTTACAAAAATAGCATTTGTCATCCTTCTGAATACATCACCAGAATCATTGGATGCAAGATAAGCAAAGCGATTTTTCTGTGCTCAGTTGGAGAAACATTTCTAGCTTTCGGTACTACACTTTGAGGAAAAGTGTAGACAAATGGGAATACATCCAGAGGGGAGAAGGAGAAATAAGATGGGGATGCTATAGGAGAATGTGACCTATGACGAATAGTTGAAGGAACTGAATACTTTTAATGTGGAGAAGGCAAAGAGAGGTAACATGACTCTTTAAATATGTAAAAGATTATTTATATAGAACACGTGTTGGCAATCTTTTAGGACCAGCAGGCTGAAGTAAGGCAGATTGGTGTCAGGTGGGTCATCACTTCTGCTGCCGTGCATGCAACCCAGTTGCGGCTGGCAAGAGCGGGCTGTAGATTACGGATAGATTTTTTTTCTTTGTGCCTACTGGGGATAGGATGAGAAAAAATCAATTTAATTGCAATGAGGGAAATCTATATTTTGGAACATCTTTCCAGCTACAAGAGTACTTAAGCACAGTAATATCATACTTAGGTTAGGGGTGTCAAACATATGTCTTGTGAAGTCACTTCACCCACTCAAGCAGAGGGCGTCCTGGGGTGTGATGGTCTCCATCTTTCCCCCAAAGGTAAGAGTTTGTTTTCTTACAGGCTAGTTGACCTCCTCTGGCGGGCTTTAAACTAAGTTCGTCGGGGGATGGGGATCCACAGGAGTAAGAAAAAAACTCAACCAGGTGTAGGACCTGGCCAGGTAAGAGCTCAAGGGACCAGTTGTCTCTCAGGTAGGGGGGCTCCCATGGGGGGATTAAGGTGTCTCTTCACTAATGCAAGAAGCATGGGGAACAAGCAGGAGAAGCTTGCTTTCCTGCTTGCAAGTAGTAAAATCGACCTGGTTGGCCTAGTGGAGACATGGTGGGATGAAACATTTGACTGGGCATTAGACATAGAGGGTTATAGGTTGTTTAGAAGAGATAGGAAGGGGAAAAAAGGTGGTGGTGGGCAGGGGGTTGCGCTGTATGTTAGGGAACTGTATACCAGTTCTGCCTTCCAAATGGGACCAGAGGAAGGCTTAACTGAGACCCTGTGGGTCAAACGTCAAGGAGGGCAGGGGGAGAGGGATCTGGTGGTAGGGGTTTACTACAGGCCACCACATCAGGAGGAAGAGCTGGATCTGGAATTTTCCAGGCAGCTGGGGGAGGCCGTGTGTGCAAAGGATGTTGTGGTCATGGGTGATATGAATTACCCTGACATCAACTGGGAGGAGCAGTCATCCAGGTCTAGCCACTCATGAAGATTCCTGACATGTGTACAGGACCTACACCTTGTGCTGGAGGTACTCGCCCCCACTAGGGAAGACGCCATACTGGATGTGGTGTTAGCCTCGGGGGACGACCTGGTGGGGGATGTGCTAGTACAAGGGAAGC
>NW_017729033.1:46398043-46411315 GCF_001723915.1 Gavialis gangeticus
CAACAAGGACAAGTGCAGAGTGCTGCACCTGGGGAGAGGGTTTGCCCTGCTGCTGCTTTGTCTGCATCCAGCCCTGCAGAGAGCTCTGTTATCCTCCTATTGCCCTACAGGTGCAGGCAAGTTTGACACCTTTCACCTAGGGGACTCCACAATTTCTCATCATTGGTAGCTTTTAATAATGGGTTATAACATATTCTGCTACAACTGGGCTGTGTTGCTTTTATTCTGCTTCAAGCAGGAAGATCATAGAATCATAATCATAGAATCATAGAAGTAGGGTTGGAAGGGACCTTGTAGATCTTCAAGTCTGACCCCCCCCCTGCCTGGGCAGGAGAAAAACTGGGCTCAAATGACTCCAGCCAGGTAGGCATCAAGCCTCCTCTTAAAGACCCCCAGGGTAGGAGCCAGCACCACTTCCCGTGGAAGTTGGTTCCAGATCCTAGCCATCCTGACTGTGAAGTAGTTCTTACAGATGTCTGATCTAAACCTACTCTCCAACAACTTGTGATCATTTTTCCTTGTTACCCCAGGGGGCACTAGGGGAAACAAGGTCTCTCCCAAACCCTTCTGGTCCTGTGTTGTGAGTTTATAGACTGTCACCAGGTCCCCCCTCAGCCTTCTCTTGTGAAGGCTGAACAGGTTCAGGTCCCGCAGTTTCTCACTGTAGGGTCTGCCCTGTTGTCCCTGGATCACGTGGGTGGCCCTCCTCTGGACCCTCTCAATGTTGTCCACATCTCTCCTGAAGTGGGGCGCACAGAACTGGACACAGTACTCTAGCTGTGGCCTGACCATAGATGACTTCTTTAAGGTCTTTTCTGGCCTTATATTTAAGGACCTACCTAAATCAGGGCAAGGTGAAGTGTTTTTTGTGGCCTGCTCTTAGTGCCCAGAGCTACTTTTGGAGGCCTTTTGTGAGCCCTGGCCCTTGCTGCTGATTACGCAAAGAGCCCTGCTGTGAGGCTGGGCAGCAGCAGCTGTGAGGACTGCTGACTCCTACTGGGGAGCCAGCGTTTTACTTTTAGTGGGTTTTTTGCTGTTGTTTTTTTCCTGGCAATTCTGCAGGAAATTTCAGCTATTTTAAAGCTCAGAGATGTATGAAATAAGGATTATCACTTCTGCTTGTATGCTATATGAGACCATATATTTCTAGAATAACCTTTCTAGAAAAGTTTTATAAATAGGTCACAACAGGCCATGGAGTATATTAGAGGCCTAATTTTATGGGGTTCCCAGAGGCTTCTCTATAGATTAGTAAAGATTAAGGAAAACCATTCAACCGAATGGGACTGAGTGCTCAGTCTAGAAGATCCCATTAAGTATCTCTGTGATGCTCAGTTTCAGCTCTCAGACTGTGGATTTGTCTCCACAGATAACATCCTTGTTAGCAGTATATGGAGATGAGAGATAACAGACCTGATTACCTACCCATCAGCTCTCTTGTCTCTCTGCAAGTTTGTACACCAGAGTCAAGCCCTTATTCTCTCTAAAAGTGCAGAGTTTCAAGAAGTTAAATGAATAAAGGATATCAAACAACAAGAATGCACGTTTTGTAGAAAACAGTAATTAAATAGAGGCTTCCTGACCAGTGATTTTAAATCAAATCCACCCTGTGCGTAGACTTTGTTGGAATGAAAGGGCTATCATTATAAGGCTGCATTTTGAAAATTAGAAGTGAATTTTGATGTACTATTTGCTTGATTTGGTATGCTGTCATGGAGTGCCCTGTGGGATGGGTAGGAACGCTTGCTCAAGACCAGTGCAACCTTGTCTGGTCTCTGAGGGAATCCTTGAAGCCAGCCTAAGCATGGCTTCTAGAACAAGGGATCAGCCCAGACTCCCTTCCACTCTCAGATCTTGTCCTTTTGGTTTCTCACCTTTGCTGGTACTCTGTAGCCATTTCTTTGTCCCCACAGCACCCAGAATAGCCCCAAAGCTACTCATCTGTTTCCTTTTATAGTCCTTCCAGCCGCTGTCCCACGGAGCTCCTCTGGTCTCTGACTGTTCTTGGAAGGAGCTGACAACCCCTCTGTTCAAGCATCCCCTCTTTCTCTTTGTTACTGTGTTCATCTTCTCTGTCTCCCTCCCCCCCAGTCTCCTGATCGTGAACCATCTCACCTTTGAAATGTCAATAAGGCTACTCAGGACTTTGGGGTGCTAGGTCCGTCTTGTCTGGTCCCACACATCTCACACTTAACATGGTGTCTAATCCTTTTTTCCCTGTGTGCTAGCATTATGGGTAAATCGATTCATATAGTGTTATAAAAACATGAATACAGTTAAGACAGAAAAATTGCCATATATCCTGTAGTCTGTCACATATGCTACCTGCTGCTGCTGTTGTATGTTGCATCTAGTGCTGCTTGTCAGTATCAGCTTTCATTTTTCATAGATTTCATAGAAATTAGGGCTGGAAGGGACCTTGCAAGATCACCAGGTCCAGCCCCCTACCCAAGGGGCAGGAAGTCAGCTGAGGTCAGATCACCCAAGTGTTTCTTAAAGGTATCTGGAGTAGGTGCTTTTACCACTTCTGGGGGGAGTCTATTCCAGACTATGGAGACGTGGACGGTAAAGAAGTTTTTCCTTATGTCCAGTCTAAAATGGTCTTCCAGCAGTTTGTGATGATTAGACCTTGTCTTCTCTTGGGGCGCCCTGGTGAACAGACATTCTCCCTGTTCCTGTTCTCCACACCCCTTATATACTTATAGGCTGCCAACAAGTCACCCCGAGCCTTCACTTTTCCAGGCTGACGAGTCCCATGCCTCCCTTCATAAGGCCTGTTCTCTTGACCTCTACTGCTAGCAAGGATGTTATCTGTGGAGCACTTTGCATTTCTCAGAGTTGAATGTCATCAGGTTTGATCTGTCCACCTTCTAAGCCTGTCCAGGCTGAATTGCCAGCCTATCCTCTAGAGTGACTGCACTTTCCCATAATTTGGTGTCATCTGCAAACTTACCTGATCTGCTTCTGACACCTGAATCTAGATATTTATAATATGCATACCAGTATATTAAAGAGTACTGGTCCGAGTACTGAGCCCTGGGGCATGCCACTGGTCATCATGCTCCATGTTGACTTGGTTTCATTGACTATCACTCCCTGGGTCCGACCACAGAGCCAGTTCCCCAGCCATCGGATTGTAAGGTTGTTGAAGCTGCAGTTCCCCAATTGTACAATAAGGACATCATGGGAGACCAAGTCAAAGGCTTTTTTGAAATTTAAATATATGACATCAACCTCTTCTCCTTTGTTCAGGCCCATGTGTTGCCTGGTCATAGAAGGAAATGAGATTGGTCAGGGAAGACCTACCTGCAATGAAACCGTGTTGGCTATCTCTCAGAACGTTGCCTTCCGTTAGCCTGTTGTTCTTGGTTTTTTGTATTTTTTTTCCCCCTCCCAAGATCTTTCTAGGGGTCGAGGTCAAACTGATTGGCCTGTAGTTCCCTGGATCTTCCTTCCTTCCTTTCTTGAAGATCAGCACCACATTGCCCTCTTCCAATCTTCAGGAACCTCTCCTGAACGCCATGAGTTCTCAAATACCCTTGCCATTGGTCATGTTATGATGTCAGCCAACTCTGTTAGCACTCTTGGATGCATTTCATCCAGGCCGGCTGACTTGTGGATGTCCAGCCTCTCAATGTGTTCCCTCACAAATTCTTCATCAATTATAAGCGTATGATCACCCTTACGCAAAGTAATCGTTGAGGAGATTAGCTTTCTCCTGGGTGTCAGTTGTCAGCTGCCTCATTTGGTTCAACAGGGGTCCAACGTTGCCCTTTTTTTTTTTTTTCTGACTTCCCACGTATTTGAAGAAGGACTTTTTATTGTCCTTGATTCCTGTAGCCAGCTTGAGTTTGGTTTCAGCTTTGGCTTTTTGGTCCGCTCCCTGCAGGTGTGGGGCCAGTGCTACATAATCCTCCTTAGTGATAGCTCTCGACTTCCATCCCTTATAAGCTTCTCTTTTCAGATTCAGGACGTCCGTTAGTTCCCTGTTGAGCCAAGGGAGTCTTCCAGTCCTTTTGCTACCTTTTCCTACAGGCCGGAATGGACCTCTTTTGTGCTTTCAGGATCATGTCCTTGAGGAGTGACCATTCATTGTGGACTCTCCTCCCTGTCCAACCATGGTCTCTCAGGGCCTCAACAACCAACCTCTTGAGCTTATGAAAGTCATCTTTCCTAAAGTCAAGGATTTCTGCACTGTTGACTGAAATCCTTGATTGGCCTGTGAGGTCTGCTGCCTCCCAGGGACCCATATCGGGGACGTGGCAGAGAGGATTCCTAAACTCGTCCAGCCCTGCAACCACTACTCCATGCATCTCATCCATGTGGGCATGAATGATGTGGCTTCTATTCTAGCCAGGTTGTGAGTGACTACAGGGGGCACAGGTAGTTTTCTCTTTGATCCTTCTGGTTATGGGTCACAGGCACAGGAGGGAGGAACGTGTTGAAGAAGTCAAGAAAAGACTGCAGCATCGGTGCTACTGTGAAGGGTTCGGCTACTTTGACCACAGTCTGCACTTCAGAGCGAGAGGCAGCGTTTTTTTGGGAAGGGACGGCTTCTACCTCACTCCAGTGTGAAAGAAGCTCTTCTTGGCCAGAATGGCTGACCTGCTTGGCAAGGCTTTAAACTAAGATATCTGAGGGATGGGCGGACAGTAAGTGCAAGCTCTGGAAGCGATAACCACAGAAGCAGCAGTTCAGGTATCACAAAGGAACTCACTTCTACCCCAGCCCAAGGACAGGACTCTTCTAAGAGGACAGAGAAGCCCAGAGCTTCTGATGGCAGGCTTAGCTGCCTGTGCGTGACTGCCGGGAGCATGGGGAACAAATAGGAGGAACTGACTTTTCTGCTAAGCAATAACAAATATGATCTCATAGGGATAACAGAGACCTGGTGGGACTCCACCTATGACTGGACCACAGGTATTAATGGCTATACCTTGTACAGGAGGGATCGTGTTGCAAGGAAGGGCAGGGGTGTAACTCTCTATGTGAAGAAGTAGTACACTTCATTACATGCAGAGATTGGCACCCAAGGACTTGAGACCCTCTGAGTTAGAGTACGGGGCGAACATGGTGAAGGGGATATTTTGAAGAGAAGGTTGAAAGATTGTCTTGAGTTTTCATACTCACTTCAGTTTTTTAACTTGAGGATTTTTTTTGTGAAGTCTGAAAAGTGCAGTTTTGGTCTTAAAAGCCTAAATTAAATATAGTTCTTGATTTGAAAGATGGAGATTTTTTTCACATTAGAAATTTGTTGAAACACCTTCAAGATTAGCCAATTTAGCCAAACCCTGGTTATACCCAGGTCACTTCTTTTCAGCATCCAGTCTGTGCCATTGTGTAATACACAGTACCAGGCAAGATGGACCTATGGTCTGACCCAGTAAGTGACTGTTCTTATGTTCTTAAATCTTATTGCTGCATCAGGGGGTCAGGCATATTAATGAGACTGAACAAAACATCAGCTATTCCGTTGAATATATTGCTATTGAAAGAATAGTCTTCCCAGAGAGGTGGTGCTCTCACCTTCCCTGGAGATCTTCAAGAGGAGACTGGACAGGCACCTGGCTGGGGTCTTATGACCCCTGCCACCCCCAGTGCTCCTTACTGCCCATGGCAGGGGGTCGGACTAGATGATCTGTTTAGGTCCCTTCTGACTCATTGATTCTGTGGTTCAATGACTTTTCTCTTTTCTCCTAGAGTGATTTGAAAAAAAGACTGAAGTCTTCCATCTGTTCAGAGCATTTCTGCATGTAGAAGACTTGAAGAAAACACCTAATTCTCTGTAGTAAAGAGCACTTTGCTTTAGCTAAAGTGCTCATTTGGAGAATTGGTGGGTTTTCTTTTGTGGTAGAGAAGTATACAAACTAGATATTGAGAAGATCTGCTTTATTTCCTGTGCTACACTAATTCTAATGTCATTATTTGTATGGTGATAATGCTCAGGGAACTAAGTCAGAGCAGGTTCCTTAGTGTCATAGGCACTGAAAAACCATATAACAGAAGGATAGTCCTTACTGTGAAAAACTTACAATTTAACTCGGAGGTTAAAAAAAATGAACAGATGAGAAGCATAAGGGATAAGGAATGTGACCATTAGCAGGTGTTTTGTAGGCTTCTGAGAAGAAGACATTCCCAGGAAATGTAAAGAATTTGAGCATGTCCAGGATGTGCTTTTACAGCACATAAGGGATGGTGTGGGAGAAAGCATGAAAATATTTGCTTGAAAATGCAGCAAGTGGGCAATGAAAACTTGTATATGAGGTACAGAGGAAGTAAGATATGACACATCTCTAATATGCATCACCTTACCTGTGATGGAAGAGTTGTTATCAATGGAAGCATGCAAAGAAAGGGATGATTTGGTCAATTATTGTTAAATCAACATGTTGCATAAAAAATTCTAAACAATGATGTTTTCATCTGTTAAAAAATTTAAGGGAGAGCAGTGTTTTTTATGATAGAAATTTTCTGTCTAGCAGTTACACTTCCTTTTACCATTTCTGTGCCCTGCATAATCTTGAATAATCCTTTGTCTTTGTTTAAACATCCCTAGTACAATCTGATCATTCAGATGTTCCTTTTGATATTTCAGTTGTATCAGTTTTACTTCACTATCTTCTCTGTCACAAGGTTTCTGAGTCTTAAAATATTTGAAGTCCATTTTTGTAGTTTTCTGTCCATTTTGTTTTAAGTTTCTATGTATTCAGTTTTTTCTTTACTGTATTTGGATTGCTTCCAGAAACCTTTTAATATCATCAGTGTGTTGTTTACTCCTTCAGTCAAGCTTAGGTAGATGAAGAATGTAAAGAATTGGCAAATAACCCACAGAGTACTGTAAAAGTAGGTGCCTTCAGCTTTATTGGTACTTCGTATTGTACAACCAGTGGCCCTCGGTTTGATATGTCAGCTGTGAGTGGACAAGAATGGCTTGCAGTTTGCACTGGTTGAATCTCTCTCTGCTTGAAATGGAAGTAAACTCAAGTGGTGCTCCACATTTTGGCAGTATGGGCTAGATGAGTGTTGCAAGGTTGCTGCTTAGATCCTGCTTTATGTGCCCAGTGTAGCATCTTGGGTCACACTATCTGCCTGCTGGGAGTTTCGCTATGGGTCTGGAAATTTGGCAGAAATGAATGCTGTCACCTCTCCTTCTGTTAAATTTTTGGATGCATGGCATGCTCTGTAGGGTGGATGCATGACTCCATGGTTTGGATCTGGCCTACGGGCCAGGAGTTGAGGACTGCTGGTACAAAGTTTAACTTTTTTGGTTTGTACAGGTCGAGCTGTGTTGGTCTGTGGCCAGTGACTTCTGAGTCCCAATTTATAGACAGTCTTAGATGTAGAATTATCTGAAAGCCTCATTTACCCTTTGAATGCTTCTTGCCATGCTTCTGGTTGACTACTGCGTGTATTATTACTCCCCAATGCTTTTTCTAGTTGAGGGCTGTTAAAGATGCAGCCTGCAGGTTGTGGAGCCTTTGACCTGTCCTGAGGGGGGCTCCTGGAGAAGCTGGGAATTCAGGGCTCAGGCAGTGAGGGGAGGGAGGGTTGGCCTGCTGCCAAATTCTCAGGGATGGATCATGTTTGGGGGGGGGGGCATATTGGTGGTGAGAGGGGGTAAGCAACAGCTGCATTAACCCCCTCTGTGCTGCCCAGTGAGGCCTGGGGTTGGTGGTGGGAGAGAGGAGGGGGAGTTGCCTGCTGCATAGAGAGTACAGAGAGAAGTGCAGCTCCCAGCTGTAACTCAGAATGACTTGTACAAAGCATGCTGAGTTACAACGTTACCCTGGACCAGACAGAAGTTTACTGTTGGTTCTAGGGCAGAGGAGAATCTAGCTGCGGGCTGGGAGCAAGGGTGCTCTGCCAGTGCTCTCTGTTTTCACCATGGAAGGGGGAAAAGGCAGTGGAGGGAGACGTTTTTGGGGCTCCCCAGTTGGTGCTGACAGGTGGGGTGGGTGAATTGGAGCCCTCCCCCCACCTTGGGGCTGAAAACCCCCCAGACTGAATTCTCTCTACTCCCTTTCCCCCCTCCCAGCCTGTCACTGTTTTCAGGCAGGGAGCTGCGCAGACACAAGTTACAAAAGACGCTACATTTTGAAAGGTCTTTATCTGATACTTCATGCAATGAGGGGATGGGTTTTCACCTGATTTAGTCATTTTTAAGCTGTCTGCAGCGGTGCACTTATGTTTGGTTACAGCTATAAGCTGCTTTCTGTGGACAGATCTGGCAAAAATTGTCACTTCTGTCTGCACCTGTAATTTTAAAAAATCACAGACACAATTCAGGGGTCTGACACCCAGTGGCAGCATAGAGGGCTTCACCTGTGAGTTCTCTTCACCACACTGTTGGGCTCTTCACTTGCTAACTTCTGGCTGGGCAGAGAAACAAAAGCTGAAGACTTGCAGTGCCTTCTTCCTGTCCCATCTTCTGTGGCTTTTCAGGTTCTTTTATGCAGGGAAATCAGCAAGCTCATCCCTCTACTCTCTTTAGCTTTAGCATTCTTTCACTCAGGAAGTGAAGTTTGCTCTCCTGGTTCTTGGCTTTCCCAAGGAAGCTCCTTATAGCTGCCTGTAACAGCTTCTTATCAGAACCAGCTAGCTGCTGCTTTCTGGAGATCCTTCCAGGTTCCATAATTTGCCTTTTCCAGGGATTTCCTTCTGGATCTCCTTTATTACCTCCACCTTCCTAGCTGTGTCCAGTTGGTTCCATCACTGGGGACCTAAACTTTTGTCACTAAATGGATTAGTACTCTTTGACACAGCATAGATATCCAAAAGACTATCACTTACTGAGGTGCGAACTTAGACCATCTGTGAACTGGTGGCTTGAATTTGTTTCTTAATGTCTGTGTATATTTAAAACAATAAGAGATGGACAGTTTTAAATAGTTTTATGCTTTCTCCTATCTTTTATGCTTTTTTTCTTTGTTTAACACACTTCAATTTCCTTCCATTAGTTTTAGGTGGAAAAGGGATTGGGTTATAACTTACTGGAAGGGGCTGCTATGCAAGGGGTAAGGGACAAAAATGGTTTGTAGGTTTATACAGTACTTATTGCTATCGCCTGAAACCCAGAGACTAGAAAACAATCCCACATACAATTTTGTGTTCACTAGTTTGAATCTACCAGTCTTGCTTACCTTGCATCTTTTTTCTTTTGTTTTTTTGTTTTTTTTTAAAGGTTTTTTTTGGGGGGGGGGTTGGCTTTTTATCCCTTTTAAAACAAATTAGTATGGGAACAATGTCATCATTAATGAGAGGAGTTTAGTGACTCACAGCGTTGTGACAAAATTTATGTTATGTAATAGCTGCAAAATGTGCCTTTTTAAAATATAGGAATCTATATGGCAATCCGGATCAAAGTCTGTAAACAGTAATTGCTACAGATATTCTTCTAAAAATCACTTTGATATGTAAGGCTGTAAGTTTGAGATAATTATAAAAATTGCAATTCTGCGTTTCTGGTTGTTTGTTACACTTCTGTCATAGCAAAGGCATGGTTTCCATAGCAACATTTCAGCGGGGTAGACTTAGTGAACAAAATAAAGACACATGGTTAGAACTGAGATGCAGGATAAAGAAAATACAAAGGTGTTGGAGTATACTATAAAGTTTTTAAATTGTATGTTTCATTTATGGCATTACCCACATGACAGACAGGAACTCCAAGACTTTGGTGATGCTGGTAGGACTCCAAGATTTCATTTAAGTTCTTTACTGGTCATTCTTGCCCTTCTTTTTAATACTGTCCTCCAAAAAGGCAGCACCACACAGTTGCCTGGGAAGTGTAATAATTGTGTGTAAAGGTAAAGAAGGTTCTGTAAGGTTTAAAACAAAATACCTATTTGTTGTTTTCTTGTCTGCATTAGCTTGAATGTTGAGCCACTTCTTCTCCTGTTTTAAAATAAGGAAGAGATTTTACCCACTCCCTGTCGAGGCGAAAAGAGCCTGGCAACTGCCTATGGGGTCCCAGGAGCTAATTTTCCTCTATGCTGTGCTTTGGGCTGCTGAAAGTGGACTCTGTTGTTTCCTCTATGAGTCCTGCTTGCAGGGAATGGAAGGGGTGTGGCTTTTGTGCCAGCTACTGACCCTTCTGACTTTTGTTGCATCAGCAACTAAAAATTGTGTAGGTCTCATAACTTATTAACAGCTACGGCTGCCTGTGTTATACCTGGGCCATTTCAGCCTATCAGCAACTCACAACTTGTGGTTACGGTTTGGGGTTACACAGCTACTTTGGCCCCTACTTACTATGCTGTAACTTTTGCCTTGTTGCTCAAAGCATTAAAAATAAATGTCCCAATTGCAAATGAAATGGCAGCCCATCATTCTGTTAGTTGGGGGAGGAAGGGGTTAGCATTTTGTGTGTATAGTTTCTGTGGTGGGTAATTTGCAAGAAAATGGCTGTTCTGCCATCTGGTCACCCTTTGAAACTGGATTGAGGGATAGATGATATGGGTGAGGGCTGCTGGAGCAAATTTGTTAACCTTATATAGAAGTTAATCATTGTGCATATACCTTGTTGGTTTTGTGATACAGTATTAGCCTGAGAGCTGTGTTGAGTAAGGAAATCAATTGTGGCTATATTCCAGGCATTGAGATGTATAGTTGCCCCTACTTGCTTCATGACTTCAGATAAAGGTAAGTGTCAGGAAGTGCTCTCTATTAATACATGTATGAGCCAGTATGTAGAGCAGCTGTGAGGGGGTAGTCTTTTTGCTTCTGCCAGATGACTAAGCACTGAATTATAGTGGTATTAAATTTGGGCAAAAACTTGGCTTTTGAATAAAGTAGAACCTGAATTTCTCAACTAGGTTTGCAACCACATAATTTCAGCAAGATGCCAAATTAAGAACAACTTGCTCAGCTGCTTGTTATGGCATTTATTTCAAATGGCACTGTTTCTCTGGCTAGAGCATAGCCATGGTCCTGTGCAGTTGATCAGAGAAAGTGTGCACTTTGAAATAAATCTGGAGTGATCAGCTGCTGCATCTGTATAGTCTCAAGCAGCTCTTTGCTGCAGCTATGGAGGACATTTGGTTGGCTTGCAAACCTTAATTTGCTAAGCCCCTCTGACATATCCAGGTTGTACTGCATCAGAGTTGCAGAAAGCCAACTTGCATGTAAAATAATGTTCTTCTGTTCTAATGTCTCTTTAGGGGCCACCATTCAAATTTGGCATCTGTGCCTCCAGTGTATCTCAGTAGTCTGACTTTACAGTAAAGACTGTATTTGCCAGTAGCTGAGCCTCGGACTCAAGTACTTTCTCATCTTCACATTCAGTTCATGTTTTTCAAGAATTATGCCTAAATACAGCTTTTTAGAAAGGCGATAACATAGTTTCCATGGTCGGTGGGGTAAAAATTCTCTTTTGTCCCAAAAACAATTTTGTAGTGTTGGAGTATATGTTAATAAAATTTCTCTGTTGATGCTTAAATAAACAGGTGACTTTTCTGTCTCATGTCCAGTAAGGGTGTGCAAAACAGGCCATATTTGCTTTGGATTCCGATTCAGCCCAAACTGGGAACAGCGATTTGATTTGGATCACTGTCCCCGATTTTGATTTGGCTGAATCCAGATTTGAAGATTTGATGCTGATTCAGAGAATCTGTGATTCCCCCATAGACACAGCTTCAAATGTTTTTTCTGCATACCTCGAGGTACCAGGTGTGGCTTGTGAACACTGCGATGCTGGGACAGATAGTGTCCCACAGGAATGTGGACGGGGGTGGGGCCCGCATGCTTGGCAGCGAACCCAGAAATGGACTGGAAGTACTTCTGGTCCACTTCTGGGTCTGCTGCTTAGTACGCTGGGGACTCCCCCTGCACTCCTGTGGGATGCTGCATCTGCCCCAGCACCTCAGTGTGTATGAGCTGCCTGGTACCTTGATGTGTGTAGAAAAAACATTTAAAGTTGTGTCTGTGTCCTAATTGTTGAATCTCTCCGAATCGATTCAGAGGGTTCTGATTTCATTCGGAGAGATTAAAGGGTCTCCTGATTCGATTTGGATTTGGAGGTTAGGCCACCAAATTGGGCCGAATCTCCGCCGAATCGAATCAACAACTGAAGCTTCACACAGCCCTAATGACCAGATCTAAAGACAATGGAGGGCAACAAGTTATGTTGCTGGTATACTGACATCTAGCAACAGTTGAAGAAAAGTACATACTGGGGAATGACTAGCTATGCTGCAATACTGCAGAAAAGGCTGAAAATGAGCCAACAGTGTCCCCTTGTTGGGAAAAGGTGGGGAGGGTGAGAGTTTGCATTGTATTAGCAGGAGTCTCACTTGCAGATCAACGGAAGTGTTCCTTCCGCTGTCTTTGGCTCTGATATAGCTTCACCAGGAATACTGTGCCAAATTTGGGCACCACATTTCAAGTTTGGACAATTTAGAAAGCATCTAGGGGAGAGGAACAAATTATTCAAGGTCTGGGAAATGTGTTATATGAGGAAAGGCTGAAAGATCTGGGATTGTTTAATCTAGAGAAGAGAAGATTGAGGTGGGATTTAATTACAGTCTTCAGATACCAGTATTTCACTAAGTCCTCCTTTTTCTGACAGTTTTGAAGTCCTGAATATTTCAGTGTTGTTGGTAAAATGAACAAGAATGGCATGCATTGTACAGTCAATGTAAATGCATGTTCTGTATTGGGTTAGCATTTATTTCAAAATCCTTTTGAACAGGAATACTTCCCCTTTTTTGTAACTGTTGCAATCATCCTCTGCCATCAGTAAAGGGCTGCAAGTTTATAGCACTGTACCTTTTTTGAACTTGTGTCTTTTAACTTGAGTGATTTTGGGAGGTATACAGTATAAAGCAGAGGCGGGCAAAATGCGGCCTGCGGGCCAGATGTGGCCTGCCAGGCCACTATCTGGCCTGTGGGGCCCCTAAAAAATTTAGAAAATTCATATTTATCTTTCCTCTGACTGCCTGTCATGCGGCCCTCGATGGCTTGCCAAAACTCAGCGCTACCCGAAATAATTGCCCGCTCCTTGTTTAAAGGAAAGTACACAAGTTGTTAGCCCATGAGAATGCATGAAGTTTGAGAGCCAGACTTAACTCATGCTGAATTTTTGGTTGTAGCTGTGTTGATCTAAGGCAGGAGTTTTCAACCAGGGGTATGTGTACCCCCAGGTGGGCAAAGTTCTTTGATTAGATGTGATATCTTTTATTAGACCAACTGAATAGTTGAGAAAAAGTTCTTAACAAGCTTTCCAGTGCAATTATCCTTCGTCAGGGCGTTTCCCTCTGACCCTTCCCCCCCCCC
>NW_017729033.1:46411974-46413171 GCF_001723915.1 Gavialis gangeticus
CACTTTTAGCTTCTCTCATTCCTTGGAGTCTCAGACCAGCAGAGACTTCCTATGCCTGACCAAGGGTGATTGCACCCAAAAGCTTGCTAAGAACTTTTTTCCAACTGCTCATTTGGTCTAATAAAAGATATCAGACTTAACTCATTGCTTCTGCAAAAGTTTGAGAACTAGTAATGGTGCTGCTGAATTAGTGATATGAAGTGGTCTGTCTCTTTTTTTTTTCTCCTTGTTGTCTTGAGTTATAGAAAAAAACATAACATGCTTTTCCACTTCAGTTTAATTTGATTTCCAAATCATAATTAAGTACACTAGGACAGATGATACCACTCTGGTAGGAATACTTCCTGTCGGATCTCTAGGCTTGACAGAACTAAATTTTTATCAGTAAAAATCAATTTTACCATGTCAATTACTCGCAACCTGACAAAAAGAGAAGGGAAGAACTGTTAATTTAAATCAATAAAAATCTAAACAAATGCTTAAAAATAAACATCAATTTATCAGCCAAAGGGTGCCTGTCTGTACACACGATGGGGTTTAGTCCTCCTTAAATTAAATAGTTTTATAAAATTTAAACTTGTTTATTTTGGAGCATCGCATCAGTGTTTGCACGCACTAGATTTTAGAATGAATTAAGCTTTGGAGCATCATATCAGTGTTTGTACACACTAGGTTTTCGAACAAAGCAAGCCCAGTCTGCAGCTGGCACCGCAGGAGAGTGGGATGGTCTGTTGCTGCCCCTCCCCCCACCAGCCCAGTGCACCCTCCACCCCATGAAGCTGTGGAAGCAAGGAGCAAGCAAACCGCACAAGAAAAAAGAAAAAGGGGAAGCAATTTGAAAGCAAAAGCAATTTGAAGGGGTGAGCTACAAAAAAGTTGCAGCACCATCTGGTAGACAAAGGTGCTCATTATGTGTCTTTGAGTGCCTTTATGTTTGCATTCATGGATTCATTGCATGCAACACTTTAATTCTCGGTGAGCCAAAATAAACTACATCCAAGGAGTTTTACTTTAATGCACCAGAAAGACTTTTAAAGCGTCCAGAAAACCTACTTGTGCAAACAGTCATGCCACTGCAACACAAGGAATGGCAAAAAATGTGGTATGTACAAAGGCCCAAAGTGATTAAAAGCATGTGTGTGGGGGGGGCTGAGGAGGTTTGGGGGGTGCTTGGGGTGGGGAAGTTCACCAGGCTGG
>NW_017729033.1:46418171-46418603 GCF_001723915.1 Gavialis gangeticus
CAGGGGTGGGCAAAATGCGGCCTGCGGGCCAGATGTGGCCTGCCAGGCCACTATCTGGCCTGTGGGGCCCCTAAAAAATTTAGAAAATTCATATTTATCTTTCCTCTGACTGCCTGTCATGCGGCCCTCGATGGCTTGCCAAAACTCAGCGCTACCCGAAATAATTGCCCGCTCCTTGTTTAAAGGAAAGTACACAAGTTGTTAGCCCATGAGAATGCATGAAGTTTGAGAGCCAGACTTAACTCATGCTGAATTTTTGGTTGTAGCTGTGTTGATCTAAGGCAGGAGTTTTCAACCAGGGGTATGTGTACCCCCAGGTGGGCAAAGTTCTTTGATTAGATGTGATATCTTTTATTAGACCAACTGAATAGTTGAGAAAAAGTTCTTAACAAGCTTTCCAGTGCAATTATCCTTCGTCAGGGCGTTTCCCTC
>NW_017729033.1:46418630-46429279 GCF_001723915.1 Gavialis gangeticus
CTTGCTTATCTCTACCTATTTACATTTTCATTGACATCCTACCACACTTTTAGCTTCTCTCATTCCTTGGAGTCTCAGACCAGCAGAGACTTCCTATGCCTGACCAAGGGTGATTGCACCCAAAAGCTTGCTAAGAACTTTTTTCCAACTGCTCATTTGGTCTAATAAAAGATATCAGACTTAACTCATTGCTTCTGCAAAAGTTTGAGAACTAGTAATGGTGCTGCTGAATTAGTGATATGAAGTGGTCTGTCTCTTTTTTTTTTCTCCTTGTTGTCTTGAGTTATAGAAAAAAACATAACATGCTTTTCCACTTCAGTTTAATTTGATTTCCAAATCATAATTAAGTACACTAGGACAGATGATACCACTCTGGTAGGAATACTTCCTGTCGGATCTCTAGGCTTGACAGAACTAAATTTTTATCAGTAAAAATCAATTTTACCATGTCAATTACTCGCAACCTGACAAAAAGAGAAGGGAAGAACTGTTAATTTAAATCAATAAAAATCTAAACAAATGCTTAAAAATAAACATCAATTTATCAGCCAAAGGGTGCCTGTCTGTACACACGATGGGGTTTAGTCCTCCTTAAATTAAATAGTTTTATAAAATTTAAACTTGTTTATTTTGGAGCATCGCATCAGTGTTTGCACGCACTAGATTTTAGAATGAATTAAGCTTTGGAGCATCATATCAGTGTTTGTACACACTAGGTTTTCGAACAAAGCAAGCCCAGTCTGCAGCTGGCACCGCAGGAGAGTGGGATGGTCTGTTGCTGCCCCTCCCCCCACCAGCCCAGTGCACCCTCCACCCCATGAAGCTGTGGAAGCAAGGAGCAAGCAAACCGCACAAGAAAAAAGAAAAAGGGGAAGCAATTTGAAAGCAAAAGCAATTTGAAGGGGTGAGCTACAAAAAAGTTGCAGCACCATCTGGTAGACAAAGGTGCTCATTATGTGTCTTTGAGTGCCTTTATGTTTGCATTCATGGATTCATTGCATGCAACACTTTAATTCTCGGTGAGCCAAAATAAACTACATCCAAGGAGTTTTACTTTAATGCACCAGAAAGACTTTTAAAGCGTCCAGAAAACCTACTTGTGCAAACAGTCATGCCACTGCAACACAAGGAATGGCAAAAAATGTGGTATGTACAAAGGCCCAAAGTGATTAAAAGCATGTGTGTGGGGGGGGCTGAGGAGGTTTGGGGGGTGCTTGGGGTGGGGAAGTTCACCAGGCTGGTGTGTGGTGGTGGTGGCCGCTGTATGGAAGCTTCCCTGCCCTGCAGAGGGGTGCCGCTGCCCTCGCCCCACCCCAGCCCTGAGAGGCGGTGGGCACTCTGTCCCCACCCACCCACGAGTACACCCTAGGACTGGTCCAGATACCCCCAGGGGTACACATACCTCTGGTTGACAACCCCTAACATAGGCTAATCAAGATTTGAAAGAACTGAAGAACTTGCGAGGCACCTGCCATACCTGTCAGATATATAAACAGAATAATGGCAGTTGTAATAGAGGTTTGATAATAACAAGCAGTAGTCATTGGAGGGAATAATTTGAACTACCCAGGTACCTTCTGAGATCTAAGTTGAGGAGGAAGTCATCCATTTTATGATGTTCCTTTAGACAAGGCTCACTGAAAACAGCTTCTTGCATTCCTTTCCTTTTGTGCCCAGCAGCTTCCTGTTTTCCATCCTTCAGCCCACCACTGTTCAGGATAAGCCTCCCTTATCCTAGGGCAGGGGTAGTCATCCTGAAACATGTGGCACAGGCAGCTTCTCTTTGTGGTATATGACAGATAGGGCAGAAGCCAGAGCAGCCTATTGGGCTTGGGAAGAAGATCAGAGTGAGTCTTAGGAAGGGTGTTTTATCTTACTGTCCTTTGTGCTCAAGCAAAATCTATCTAATGCCTTTAAAAGGCAAACTTGGGAACAAAAATGTATAAGCTGGCTGGACAGTAAGAACCAAGGGCTAAACATTGATATTGGATTTATGGCTCATTATAATTTATCCAACCCCTGAATGCTTTCTACACAAGAAAGGTGGAACTGACCCCCTCCCCCTTTCTTCTTTTGATCTCTGAGCACTCAGCATCTTCTCTTTTGCTGTTTGTTTGCTACACCTGAGAATTCCTCTGAGCCCATCCTCTATGTTGTGCTTAACTTTCTGTGCCTGGCTTCTTATAATCAGAGACCTGAGGAAGAATGCCTTGCATTCAAAGGTTTGTTTAACTTTATTGAACCATCTATGTAGTTGGGATAAAAGATGTCACCCTATGAAATCCTTGCCTCCTGAGCTAATGTGGTACCCATAGGCAGTGGAAGGTGGGGGCTAATGGGGCTTATCCCCCCCCAAACGTGGGGCAGCAGCAAAGTCCTTGGCAGCCTGGTCCCAGGCTTCCAGCAGCTGCAGCAGGGGTGGGGAGGGGTGCATGTGAAGCTGTGGCAGAGGGAGTGGGGCTGGGGCCCAGGCAGGTGCTGCACAGCTGGGGCAGTGCGCGGGATTGAGCCACGAGCTGCTTGTCTGGGGAGTGGGGCTCCTGCCACTGCCTGCACCTCAGGAGGCACGGTGGCCACATGCCCGGGATGTACTTTTGGGCTGAAGGTGGGCTGGGGTGGAGCTGCGTTGGGCTCTTCTCGGCAGGGGGGCGGGGGTTGGGGGAGCTGGGCCGTTGGTTCTAGAAAGACTTGGATCGTACTTATAGACTGCTGTGTTCACAGTAGTGAAAAAAAAACAGTTCTAGAACATAGTTGAGTGGGACAGACAATATGGAAAATATTATAATTTCATTCTTCAGACCAGTGGTGTGCCCTCCACTTGGATATGTCTGATTTCCCAATCTTAAAAAAGTTAAAAGAACAAAAAAAAAAAAAAAGTAGGAGCATGTAAAAATCCTTTTGTGAAGATAGCTTGAGAAGTCTGAGGCTATGTAAGTAACACAGATTAAAAGGAACACAATTAAAATATACAAAATAAATGACAAGTAGTTTAGAAAAATAGATAGGGGGAACAGAATTTCTCTTTCTTCTGAAAGAATAAGGGTACACTCAAGTGCATTGTGTGAAATTGGAAAGCACATCTACTCTGCCTTCTGACTGACTTCAGACTAACATGGCTAATTACCTCTCTGCAAATTGGAAAGTGTCATTGAAAGTTTGTCAAATACTTAGATCTCTTTAGAGGAAAATTGGGCCCTGGAGCTTAACAGACTTTTTTTTGCTTGTTGCTTCCAGGTGACAATAGCCAAATTTATAGTAGTAAACACTTAAAAGTAAGTTTTGAAATTAATCTAAACTCTTGTGCTTTGTCACTTAGGTCAGTTTTGAGAAGCTGTATTTTTGGGAGGGTATGGAATGTGTTGATTAATGGAGTATATTCCCAGAGGAAGTTCATGTCCCAAAGGGAAAATTCCTGATCTGGCAGAAAAAATGCTTAATGGGAAAAAGAAAGAGTACCGCAGAGGGTTAAAAAACCCCCCAAGATAGTCCTCTGTTTCTGACAAGTAATTAACCACCTGCTTTTGGAATTAATAAACATTGTATTTCATCTATATCAGCTACCCATTACATTCAAGGAACATATTATGAATGACAGCTATTTTAATGAGTTAAAACTGTTTGAAGAACTCTTTCTTGCAGTACTGTATTGTTACTGTTTTATACCAGCTGGGCCTGTTCCCTGTTCTCTGTAGCAATACTTAAGCTTCAAGGTTTTTTGTAGAGCAATGTAAACATCATCATCCTTATAGTTGTAAAATACGCTGATTTCACTTGTGGTGGGGCAGGAAAATCTGGTGATTGCTCTCTTTTCTTCCTTCTCTGTTCCGTCATTTTTTTATTTTATGCAGATGTCTATTTCAGGTGACTGAAGTTCAGATTAATATGAGAAAAAAAGCTTAAAATAAAAAGGAAAACATCAAAATGTTTTAGTAAATTGATGTGGCAGCCTTGCATGGTAACTTGATATGCTATGATGACAGGTTTTTGAGTGACATTGCAAACTGGGTAGGGTTTTTTACTTTCTTGTTGGCATGGTTCTTTGGCATCAAGTTGTCTTAGAAATTTGATTTCACTTAACTACTGTTTTAAAAATTTTGTGCACGTGCTTATTGTTTGGAACACCATAAACACATCTAAATTTAACTGAAATAGCCGTCTAAATCATGTCCTGAGGCTGATATTTGGTCTCAAACCAAACATTAGGAAAATTACAGTTGCTTTTATGTTTAGTATTTACTGATGCTTCTGTAAGCAGCTTTATTTACTGCTGAAATGCATTTGTTTATTTTTCTTTGGGAAGAAGATAGACAAAAATTGGTTCTTTCATTAGCTATGCAAGTAACAATAGATTTTGATCAAAAAAAGTATACAGAGCAATATTTTAATAACAGAAATAATCATGTCGGTGTTAATTATTGTCAGGTCTTACTTTAGTGTTGCTTTCCAAAGGACATGGTATATTCAATATGTATTAGCCAAGGGATGGAGCCTCTGAATTGGTAGTTATGAACAATCAACATCACTAGGGGAGCTGTTACCTTCCTCCAAAAGAAAAATAAAAAATTGCATTTCAGCAGTAAATGAAGTTGCTTACAGAAGCATCAGTAAATACTAAACAAAAGCAACTGTAATTTTCCTAAAGTTTGGTTTGAGACCAAATATCAGCCTCAGGACAGGCTTGTGAAAGGGGAGCTTTACTAAAGTTCTTAAGTGTTGCCCGTAAGGACCTGAGCACCCATGCTATTGCTAAGCACTAAGAAGAGAAGGATGGTGGATCTTCTGTCGACAGTGTGGAGGTACCAGTTTTTACATTGGCCAATAGTATTTGGCCTCGTGCAGCCCCATTTCCTGTATCAGTCCCTGTCCCTATTGCCCAGCAGCTCCCCTGCCTCATCCTCAAACTGGGGACTGCCTGGTTTGGGGAAAGAATCAAGAAGAAGCTTTCCCTGCTCCCAGACCAGATCAGACTGGGAGGGGTGTATATAAGTATTCGCTCTTGCAAGCAAAACTCCCATACAAGGGATAATCTTCCAAGTTATCACAGCTAGTAACAACCACAGCTCTTCTTTCTACAACCCTCTGAAGGGTTTTTGATGGGCTACTCATGAAAGCAACTGCTTTTTTGTCATAATTAAGACTAGTTTGTAATGTTCTTGATCAGCTGCAAATAACTTGCACCAAAAATCTAAAATACCAAAACTTTTGTTGTTCTTTTCTTGTCTTTCAGCATGAAAGATTAAAATATAAGAAAATATTTTTGTGGAATTTATTTCAAGCAGTTTTGTTTTGTTTTTAAATCTGTATTTAAACTTAATGGGCTTGTTCTGCAGAATTGTAAGTGTGTGAATACAACATCTTAGATTTGTATTGATGAATCTCACTTTTTAACGTTCACAGATATCCAACAGATAAACATTTCCATTTTTAGTTTAATAATTTTACGAAATGTCTTACAATCCTAAAAAGTTATACCATCTCTAACTAGGCCCACTGGCAACATAGGTACTTCCCTACAATTCCCTGATTTTAGTTGGGCCTTTCTTCCCCAGACTTACGAGCTAGGGACGGAAATTACACACAAACTGGTATAAGTGATCCAAAAACAGTTCAAATCTGCAACACATCAGAAGTTCAGTGCACGTAAACTGTTTCAAAATGGCTGAAACCAGTTTAAGATAAACCTGTATGGTTGTAGACTTAGGTTAAAGTGGTTTATTGATCCTTTGTCTCGGATCCCCTCCAGATTCAAGTTAACTCTGAGTTCCCCAGCATCCCAGGATTCTTTGCATCTCCCCACAAACTCCTTCTCACATGGTGAGTAGCTTTGACCCAAGCTGTCTGCTCCAGCATCCACCCCCCAGCTTCTGGCCTGTGCCACTGCAGGTTTGTAACTGCATTTCTAGAATCAAAAGTGTGAATGTCTGTTCACTTGTTTATCGGTTCAGTCTACACAGTTTAGATTGAATTGATTCAGCCTCGGGCTTTTTGACTGTCTGTGTTTAGCGCTGGGGAATAAGAGCTGACCTCGTTGCTCTTGGTAGACTTCAGGGGGCATCCTGTCTGTAAGAAGGAGTATCAGCAACACATCTTCAGAGCCCAAGATATCAGTGGTGTCAGGGTATTTTTTCTTCTGCAGGGACAGAATGGAGATGGGCAGTAATCTCTCTGGTAATCTCATGGGTCAGAGATGCTAGAGAAAATGGGCAGAACAGTAGCTACATCATTGTCAGAGCTTCCTGAATATGGCAAGGCTCATATTCGGTCTGTGTGGTGAGACTGAAGTGCTGTGTTATACCTTATGCTGTAAGTTGCCTAAATGTTGATTGGCTTAGTGCAAGCTTGGGGTTTGGAGCAGTCAAACCTTAAGGCTAAAAAACCTTCTCTGACTGTCTTCCATTTGCACAGCTGTGACTTGCCAATGGAGGCCTGGTGAGCAGGGCTGGTGAACCAGGAGAGGTTCCTGTCACTGATCTGTGAGCAGGCATGAGACAGATCAGTTATGGAGGCTAGGCTGGAACATGCAACTGTCAATGTCACCTGCCTCCCCTGGAGCCTGGTGTTGGTGTGGACAGCACACCAGTGGCTTGCCATGCTCCTTTTCCTCCTCCCTCCTCTTTCTGCTGGTGTCGGGGTTGCTAAATGCTCCCACTAGCCATGGCATGGTACTGGCTCTGCTGCCTGGTCTGGCAAGGCTGACATCTCCATTGTTACCTGGCCTGGGAGTTTTGCACCATGCCACCCCGCTGGCTTCCTCTCAGCAATGTTACCAGCCTCTGGAGCCTGGCATGGGTGTGGGCAGCATGCTGGCAGCTTGGTGTGACAAGGCAGTGGCTTCCCATCCTTCTCCTTCTGCCTGCCCCCATAGCTGCTGCCAGGGCTGTCAAATGCTCTCAACAGCCATGGCATGGTGCTATAGGACGAAACCTGTCCTGGGCTGGGCAGTTATGGAGCTGTCAGCACCTTGCTGGGCTGGGCAGTGCAGCAGACCCGGTGCCCCCCCCCCCCAGCACCTTTTGTATCCTCAGCGCCACCTCATGCAGCTTTCTTCTTTCTCTGTGCTGGGCCATGCTCTGCCCAACCCACAGCAGCAGCCTGGTGCACCGACTCCAGCTTTCCATGCCTTGCCACCTGACTCTCTCCCTGCCAGTTCTGATTCACCTCAAGGTGTCACCATCTTCAGCTGTGTTCAGAAACACCATGTGGGGGTGGGGCCACTGCATGCTGGGATACTGGAGGACCTGAGTGGCACAGCTGTGGGGAGTGGCTACCCTTAATGGAACAGGAGCAAGGTTATGAGGATGGGAGATGATCCTGCCCTAGAATGGCGTAACTTTTAAGCCGCATAACGAGTGCTTTAAACCACTTAAAGGCACTAACATGCGGCCAGTCTAGGAGTTAAGAGCTCTAGGAGCAGCTTAAAATTACCATGTAACAAGAGTGAGGGAGCTATGAGATTAAGATGTTCATTGTTTAGGAAGGAAACTTTAGTTGCTTAAAAATATATATAAATATGCATTTCCAACAACATATCAACAAGCAAGGAGGTGGGAATAAAGGCTTCCTGTATATTTTAGGTAGCGATCTCTTCATTATTAATTCGCACCCCCATTCCTATTTCATATAGTTTCTTCTGTGTTACTAGTCTGTAGAGGGCCCAAAATGATATGAGAACCCCACTCTGTAAACACACAGTAAGAGGCTGTATCTACCTTGATTTATTTTATTAATCTATGTTGTCCTTCCCAAAAATGGCTCATGGCATCTTATAGTGAGAGACAAAAACAGAATATTAAAATGAGGATGTATAACAAACTAAATGGCCCCCTTCTCCCTGTGAAACCCCCATCAAATTCAAAGGAAATCTACTCCACCACACCCACTCTAGCTTCCCTGCTTCTAGAGAGTGCCCCTCACTTTTCAGTCAACATTCGCTACCTCTGTAAAGGGAAACCTCATTTTTTCTCCCTCGTGTCTCCACCCACTCTCACTCATTCTTCCACCTCACATTCAAGGGAGTCCCATTTTCCTTAATGCCCCTCCTGAGTGCAGTTGATGAGCTTAACACCTCAGACCTAGCAAGCAAAGTATACATTGATGTACAATGAAGAAGTTACTTGTCTGGGAGTTATGCAGGCGATTAGTGGCAATGCTAGGACTGAATGAGGTATTGACTCCTAGTACATGGTGTCCTGTCCAGTGTAACACACTGTCTTTATAGTGGAACAAGAAGTGTTCCAAAACGTACGAAAGTGACCTTTATTACTGTGCACCCATTCTCTGTTTCTTCTTCTCTGTTACTTTCACTTGCTGTAACATCATTTGGATCATAAGCTGTTTGGGGCAGGAACTCTACATGTTTCTGCAGTGTGCTCATCCCGCTTCTGGGTGTTGTAAAACAAGTAATTTGCTACTTTTGTTGGGTGGTTATGCTATCAGTTTGACGTTAGGAGGTACTTTTAGAAAGTGCTGTGGGCATCTTTATGTGGCTGTCTCGCTTCTTGTGTCAATTAGCTTTAAAATGTTACAGGATTAGGTTTCAGTTGATCGGTAATACAACCTAAGAAGCTATAATTAATATGTTACTCACAGAGCTAGGTAGATGCTACTAACTCCTTCTATGGTGTCCTCATTAGCCATAATTTACACTTCTTGAAAGACTTGGTGACTTGAAAAAATATATCTAAAATGATGTTGAAATAAGCACTGCTTGAAGTTATTTTAATGAAAAGAAACAGGATATTTCAGTCTGTTTACCGATTTTTATCTGAACATTTGGCTTGCAGTTTATAAGCATGTTTAAAATTGTGCACTTTTTAGCTGTTAGCATGGACACCCTGTAACTCCCTTTCTCTCCTTCCTCCCCACCCTCTGGTCAGTCTGTCTGCCTCTGTTTTCCCAAATGTTCCCTCAACTTACCTATCGAAATCTTGTCTGAATGTTTTATTTTATCTTGCATGTGAATGACCAAACCCATTGTAACCAACTTCCTAGCCTCATTTGTTTCATTGATGAGGACTTAGTCTTAAGTGTGGTTCACAATGAGCCATGTGAGTCATTGCCATCTCTGTCCCAACAATTTAATTAAAATAACAGTAAATATTTTTTCTCTTAGTGCTGTCTGCATCTAATTGGCATATCACGTACTACAGATCCTTTTGTGCAGAAATTGCCCTGGTTTTGACAGTGCCAAGTACACCAATATGTATGTCTGTGTATGTAAATGTCTAATTTACTTGAGAAAGAAGGAATTACTTGGAAAAGAAGTATTTAAATTCCCAAGATGCCTACAGTGAGAAATGCTGTGTATATGAAATCGGTTTTGTTTGCGCTGTGTGCATAGCTTTGTTTCAAGTACTGAAAGTTAGGACTGGGCGATCATCAATCCATATACTTTGCAAACTCTAGCAGGAATAATTCAAAAAAGCTCAGTAGATTAGCCCATACCTGAAGCTATGAGGACTTGAAGGAAATGGCTTTATCACCACATATGTACTTGGTACATGTGGAAAATATAGATAACATTTTGTATTCAGAGCAGAAGTTTGCTAAGATAGAAATTTTGGTATTGTCACATGTGATAGACATCCTGAAACTGTGGCTGAATTAGTCATAATCAATAGACTACTGATCTGCCCACACTTCTGACAAGTGCATGCAGTGATGAAATGTCTCCCGTTGTCTCTGCACTAGTCATCTTAGAAGCTTTGATTGAACTTTATCTCTGGTTTGCTACTGAAAGTCATAGATGATGGGCAGAGTTAATTTGCGCTCCATCTGTTGATGAGAGCTCTGTCTCACTGACTCCCTCAAGGAAGAATTCAAGGGTGTGGACAGACCTAACACTGAATTGTTCCAAGAATGTCACTGACTGTGGACCAGTTTACAACTATCCTGGTTTAAACATGTCTGCACGTACCATGCCAAGGGTTCTAAGTAGAACAGGCATCACTGCAATAGGCATTGCAGTGCTGTCAAACCACCACCAGGGGTTGGTAGTGAGTACCCAGCCCAGAATGCCTCTCAGCAGCAAATGCCCCAGTTTCCCCAATATCTCTTGAGCACTGGAGGAAGACCCATGTTGCTTGGGCATCAAGCAAGAGAAAGAAAACAATGTCAGTTGCTTGCAGTTGCAATTTTCTGATTTTTCTGCCCCTTCTCACTAACACTGAGTTCAATAAAGACCATTCCTGCACTTTATGAAATCTGCAAGGCAGTACCCTCTAAGCAGCTTATCAGTTTCATTCCATTTGTGGCAACTGACCAGCTTTGGAGCATCAAGAGACTGATTTGAAGTGAGGGGGCATGGTGGCCAAGAGGGCAGAAGGGGTATCCCTGTTTCTGGATTCTAGGGCTGCTGAATGCTTGGGCAGGGCAGGTGCCCAGGTCCTCCATATCAGTTGCCAGGAATGGAATGGTATTGACCAGTGGCTTGTGGAAATGTGCTGTTTAAAAGTGGCAGAGACCTTGGGCCAGGGTTACCAATTGTCTGTAAATTTATGGACGGTCTGTAGAAAAATGCTTGCCTGTGGATTATTTGTTTTTGGTTTTTTTTTTTAAATGAACTATCCATAAAAAAATCTTAAGAAACTGAGCTTGATTGAAGATTTGTCAGAATGAGGCTAGATGCAAGTGCTGATGGACAGACAGCA
>NW_017729033.1:46429290-46431520 GCF_001723915.1 Gavialis gangeticus
AGAATGAGGCTAGATGCAAGTGCTGATGGACAGACAGCAGAACAGTGTCACTTTGTGTCTAAGCAGGTGTAAAACCATTGCTGCTATCAAGTAAAACTTAAGTATTAAACCCCTAAATTTGAACCTTGCCCTTGATAGTGCTGGCCAAGGCCTGACAGAAGGGTTACATTTACATTATGTAAGATATATCCGTAAATAAGAGTTTTGTTGTCAGTTTGTACACTGCTGTTAAAAAAATAAAATAAAATAAAAATCTTGGGTTGGTAACCCTGCCCTGAGCAGCCATCTTCCCCCCACAACTCCCAGGAATGTAGATGCAGGCATACGCTCTCTACCACCTAGCTGTTTCCCCAGCACCCCTCTCCTCCTCCTCCCCAGGCTAAATCAGCTGGGATGCTCGGAAGCCTGGTCAGTTGCCACCAATGGAACGAAACTGACAAACAGCTTGGGGAAAAAGTACGGAGGCATTGGGTAGCCTTCCATGGTACACAGCAGCTCTGGAACCCAGAACCCCTCTATCCACCTAACCCCACCCTCCCAACCCAAATTTAGCTTGGAGCAATGCAAACTGGGTCAAGTACAAGCCATATACCTTGGATCAATAGAGTTCTGCTGCATATCAGTATAGCCAGTTGTCAGGCAGCAACGGGCTATACTGGGGTATGGTGAGGATGAGGAGGGGTGCAGTGTGGGGATGCATGGAGGACTGACCAGATACTAAGTCACAAAAAGCTTGGTGTCCACACAGCACTGAACCAGTTCAAGGAGGACTGGTTCTAGGAAGACCAGTTCAAAATAATACCTCTTTATCCAGGTGTATTTTTTAAATGTTCCAGAAAGTTTAAGTCTTTCTAAGTCAACTTTTATGTCCAGAGGCTTGTGATTTAAATAACATTTAAAATAGTTTAAGTGTTAAGTCTGTCCGTACCCCCAAAAGAACCATAGGCTGCCTATACATGTGTTGTGATGCATTCTAATTGGAACATACTGGAGCAGACTTGATTAATCAATTAATTAGAATAGACTCGATTAATTGGAACACTCTGGAGTGCTGCAGTCATTTATATTCACCATCCCATGTTTCAAAATGGCCACAGGGGCTTTAATTAAAGTGTTCCTGTGGCCATTTTGAAATGCAGGATGCTGAATACATGTGACACTGGCATTTTAAGTAGAGCAGCTGTCCAGGAGCCACTCTAATTAAAACACGCCCCCCAGAGCACATGTAGAGACACCCATAATTTCTAAGTTAGCAGTGGCCTAGTTTCCTTCACCAACTGCAGCTGCAGCTTGTCGAGAGGCTGTGACTGTTCTTTTCTCATGAGGGCTTTGCAGTGGTCATCTAGGTCACATGAAGATCTATTTGGGACTTTTCATGTTAATGTACTTTCTTTGGGGCTGCAACTTGGTCTACTCAGTCTTTAACTACTGCAGAGTACAAGCCTTTGCATATTTGAGTGAGCTGCTATAAACCCACGTCTGTGCCCACATTTTTTGCTTGCTTTGTATTTTGTTTCTCACAGCGATCCAAAGTGTGGGTGACAGTTGGGCTGCTAGAAAACTACATGTTTTTATTCATACTTTACCACTATGTACTTCAAAAAGAAGATTTATCAGATTCAGACTAAAATGCTCTGTAGAAACAAATAGTATATATGACCAAAGGTGTTGGGTGGATGAAGGCACAGCTGGGAGCGGTAACAAAACCTATGGTTTTCCTTCCCCTGACTGCTCTCCCTCCACATATGAGGCCCCTGGGTCCCCTCAAGCAGGGATGGCTAGCAGAAGGTTGAGACAGGAGCAAGCAGCAAAAGCTGGAGGAGGAAGTGAGGGCCCAGAGACTTCAGCAGGAGTGATTAGGGGTAGGGGAGAGAGCGGTAGCTGGACTGGGACCCCAGGGGCTGCAGGTTAGCTCCTCAAGGGCCACCAGTTGGACAACCCTGGTCTAGGTCACAGCTGTCTTATTCAGTTACTTTATTTATATGAGAGATCCGTGTTTGTGGTAAGCTCTTCACAGTATTTATGTTCTTCAGTCTAGTCTGATGATTGCTGGTTTGTTCTACCCCAGCTCAATGTAGCATGCTTAAACTGCTCCAAACTGTAAACGTATCATAACTGTGCTTATTTCTATTCATTTTTAACCTACTAAGCAGTAACATTTTAATGATGTCCTCCACAAAGGAGGCTAAATAATCACCTTGCTGGGGTTGTTTGACCCCAGCATTCTTTC
>NW_017729033.1:46431531-46435436 GCF_001723915.1 Gavialis gangeticus
TCTGCTCAAGTCCCTTCCGACCCTAGAAACTATGAAACTTCTGGCTTGGGCTTAAGCCATTCTGCCTATGAGATCTGGTTTCTGGACTTCGTGCCACTGAAATTCATATGTGGCAATTTCCATATGTTTCTGGCATTGAATTGTTAGGCTTTACTGGAGAATTACTAGTCGCTGTTTAGGGACAAGTAATGGTATACACTGATTGCGCTCATATGATTTGTCAGGTTCCAGGCATTTTATAGAAGAATCAGTCGGGTCAGCTGTCGGGCAGAAATTCATAGATGTCTGCTCAGCAGTGAAGTAGTACTTCTGGAACAAAGTAATATCTCAAATGCTTGTTTTTTTTTAACATAATACAGCTGATATTTATTGACATTTCTTCAAAACATTTATTGCAACCCTCTGTCACCTGACAATGTCTAGTTGAAATTGCAATTCCAGATAAGGGATGCAGATCTCTTTGTGCTATCAAGGCTCCTGAATCAGAATTATGTCTTTTTTTTGGGACAAAAGAGATGTACAGACCAGTTCTAAGGCTATGATCTAGAATCTGTCCATACTTTTAGAGATGCTGGAACTGCAGCTTTTTGCTCTTGCGGAAAGAGGTTGTTAAAAATGTAATTCCTTCGCAAAACATACCTGCACATTTTGTTTTCTAGTAGTTCCTACTTTTGGACTACATTGATCTTTCAAAGCCTTAATAAGGGAATAGGTTCATATGTCCTGTCTTAAGTACATGGGTGCTGTCATAACATATCACAGTAATGGCTCATCTGGTCTGGTATTAGATGCTACAGGGTGGAGTGTAAGGTAGAGGAAGCTTCTTCCTAATGCCACACAGTTACTGATAGGTTTATGCCCTGTAGCGAGAAGGTTTCAGATTGCTTATATCTGATCTTTCTGATGTAGTTTTAGGTGTGTCTTTACCCTTACAATCATTTATTCCTTATTGAATCTTTGTAGGATCTTGCACATGGTGATACGATGGACTTATCCATGGTGATAACTTTTTGACAGTGGGCTCTGTAGGTTTATGCTTGCTGTAGAAAGAAAATCTTTTTTATTAATCTTAGTTTTGCCTTTTATTGAGTCTACGTTTTGAAGATTCCAGTTCATCTTAGCATCTATCATTACTTTGATGCCTTTTCATATCTTGTCTTATACCCAGTCTCTTGTATTCTTAACTAAACAGTGTCAATTTCTCTCTCTCTCTCTTCTTTTTTATCCCCCTTCCTCAAGAGTCTTCTTACTTTCTTATCTTCTCTGGACTCGGTCTGTTTTGGAGAGACCAAAACTGAATGTACTGCTAACGATGGTAGTGTATCCTTAAATTTATGTAATATATTCATGTATTGATTATGTTGTATCATCCTTTTAATTCTTAAATCTTGTTTGCATTTTAGCCACTACTGCATTCAAAGTAAAGGTCTTAATGGAACTGACCAGGTTCTGGTACCAAAATGGTTGCTGTGTTGCAAACAAATTTTAATGTATGTGACTACATATTTATTATTCTTTCCAATATGCATTGTGTGGCTTGGCAGTCAGTTTCATTTTTCACTTTTTGCTGCTTGCCCTACTTGTTAGAGTTCTTGTGCAGTTCATCATAGACTCGTGGTTTGGACGGTTCCAGGCATCAGCTGCAAATTTTGTCTCCTTATTCTTCATCCCTATTCTAAATTACCTTACCTTACCATCAATCCTCTTATGGAATCATGGCTCTCCATGCTAATTTTTCAGTGTTCTGCGAACAAACACTTTTTACAGCTCACTATCATTACCTCAGTTAGAAACTAATGCACCCACCTTAAGATAGTGGACTGATGGAGCACAAATATTGAACTTTGTTTCTCTCTCTCTCTCCTCTTCCCTCCCCCTGTCATTGTATAAACCTGTAAGTTGTGTCATATCTCTTCCACTTCTATACTGTGCTTTACTTTGAAGTTCTTCCTAATTTGGGCAGATTGTGGAACCAAAATTATTCCCCTGTGTAAATTGAAGTAGCTGAGAGCTATTTTAAAAATATATGGCAGCTTGTTTCAGACTGCAAGAGCTGCAGTGAAGCCTATAATTTCTCTAACACATGACAGTGTGGGCCTGGTACTTTTGCAGGTCCCAGCAAATGGGTCAAGCACTGGGAACAGTGAGACTACCTGTTCTTGTCCCTTGTGTTTTGTTTGTGCTTACTGTGCATACAGTAGCTGGAGTGGAGCAAAAAGGATAATTTGTCAAGCATTAATTTTAATTAATTTCAAGCGTGTAAGTATTGCAGCCACTAGAACAGAACATGAGTAATACATATTTTCTGTTTAACACAAGTGTTTAATAGCTAGAAAATATCCACATTAATTATTGTAATGCAAGTTGTGATAGGACACAGATATCAGAATATATTTTGCTTCCTGATAAGGCAGACTATTTTACATGTAGAAGAAACAAAGAGATGTTTTCTGTTTCAAAAGATATTTATAAAACACTTAATCTCTTGATGGTAAGAGAAAATGGAGGCAGGATACTAGACTAAGAAAGAGGGAGGAGATCAAGAGGAACTATAGTCTTCCAAAATAGGACAAACAAATTTTATGTTAACAACCGCACCAACATGTACATTGATCTAACAAATAGATTTGAATAATTCAGGTTATATAAGAATTTCTGTATAATTGTAGTAGACATCAGCACATAAAGAATACTGCTAGAAATTTCCCTTCTTTTTTTTTTACCACTATAGGTAAATGTTACATAATAAATGAAGTCCACTTGCTTTTTTAAAGTGATTCAACAAAAAATTATGAAGTATACTGTTATATCTATAGTTGGCTATGTAATTATGGGGACATTGTTTCCATCTCTGTTTAATTAGGTTCTTAGCCAATGACCATGAACAAATTGCACAGTACCTGATATTGTATATTAGTTATTTTGCATTTGAACTGCACTTTGTCTAAAAGGTACTACTTACTTTCCAGACTGCTATAGTAAAATAAGATCATGCTGGGCTGCAAAAATATAGTATGTTTATTTCTATAAGAGGAGTTAAACATTTCTTAGGATCCCTCTACCCTATGCTGTTTGATGCATTATATCAGGGGTTGTCAGCTGGGGGTACATGTACCCCTGGGATACTTAGAAATGTTGTAGGGGGTATATGCAGGCGAGGATGGAGGGTGCACCGGGGCATGGCAGTGGCATCTCACCCACCGCATTCCTACACTTCACCTTTTACCTTGGGGAGGGGGAAGTGGAGGAGGAGGGGTGTGCTGGGCACAGCTGGCACCACACAGCACACTGCAGCACCTCTCTACCCCCACCTCAGCTTGGTCTCTTGATTGGCCACTGGGCCACTGCCCTCAGCCAATAGCTGACAGCAAGGAGGTGATGTGGCCACCCCCTTTCTGCAGAGCAGCAAGGGTCTGACTGGGGACAGGGAGTGTGTTTCTGTATCCGCCCCCAGGAGCAGGGCTGGGGGGGGGGGTCAAGGGTAGTGGCACCCCTCTGCAGACTGCACAGGTGGTGCCCGATCGGACGGGTGGGGTGGTCACACATGGCAGCTGCCACCATCCACCACCCCATGCTGTGAGCACTGCCACTGTCACCCAGTGCTCTCGTGCTCCTTTCCCACAGCCAGTCGCATGTGCTGTGGGTGGCGTGTGATTTGCCAGGCGCAAGGCCCATCAGCAGCCCGTGGAGCTGCATGTGTGACTGGCCGCTGGAAATGGTACGGGGTGCGGTGGTGCAGGGTGGCATGCAGTCTCCACCCCCTGGTCCAGCTGGGTGGTGCCTGTGCAGCTTGCAGAGGGGCACTGCTGCCCTTGCCGCGCCCTGCTCCTGGGAGGGGGTACAGCAACACAGTCCTTTCCCTCCCTCCTGCCATTCTCAATCTGGCCCCCCCCCACCTCTTCCCT
>NW_017729033.1:46435447-46443871 GCF_001723915.1 Gavialis gangeticus
CCCTCTCTCCCACCCCACCCCTTCCCCGCAGCAGGTAAGTGCAAGTGGGGAGGAGGGTGTCTGTGTTTGTCCCCTGCCTGCCCACCGACCACAGGCACATGGTATCGTGCGGCTCTTGGGTCAGCGGCAGCGGGGTGCTCAGTCCTGCACTCTGCCCTGGCTGTGCAGCACCTGCCTCTGCCCCAGCCCCACTCCCTTCCTAACCATGGGGGCTTCGATCTGCCCTCCACCCCCGCCCCTTAAAAACAAGAAAAAAATATAAAAGAGGTACATGAGCTGAAACTTTGAAGCAGAAGGGGTACGCTTGTTAAAAAAGGTTGAAAACCCCTGCATTAGATTCTCTACCTTCACTCTGGTTATTTGAAGTAAGTATATGTTTGCTACATATGTGTAAATAAGAGCCCATGTGCTATTTTTGTGAGGTAATGGCACATATTCAGATTAGGAATGTAAATATTGTTTAGGAAGTTATCCGTTTAACCTCCTCAATATTGGTTATCTGATAACACAGTA
Organism: Gavialis gangeticus; assembly: GCF_001723915.1. Lineage (NCBI taxonomy): Eukaryota > Metazoa > Chordata > Crocodylia > Gavialidae > Gavialis > Gavialis gangeticus. The sequence goes on from NW_017729033.1 coordinate 46,435,961, forward strand.
TCTTGGACATGGCTGCTGCTGAGAGCTGCTCCCCGGGGTCCTTGTTGGGGCAGAGAGGTAGGTGAAAGCCCTGCCAGACAACAAGGCCCCTGTGAAGCTGTGGGTAGGAGCAGCAGTTGAGGGGCTTTCCCAGCCCCCTGCAGCTGCTGGTGTGGTGGGAGGGAGGGAGCACCTGTGAATAAGCTGCTAATGGCTTAATTGTCAAGTTATTGGGTTGCTAGCTGTTTTCCTTTTTAACCTTATAGGCCTTCCTTCTGGTCTCTCCCTCCTCATTCCTCCTTTCCTCTCTTCTGCTTGCCCTACCACCTCCTGTTCCTGGGCCACTGCACCGCTTCCCTTCCTCATGACTGCCCTGTGCTAAATGTTAACTGGTAATGTATTACCATTTTAAATATACTTATCATTTAAATGTTTAACCTTTCACATCCCGAATTCAGATGACTTTCTACTAGCTCTTGCTCTCCTTCTCCCTCATCCATAAGAAGTGGGGGCATTATATGAGGGCAAATAAGGTCTTTCATCTGTCATAATATATTGTTTCGTGAAAGGGACTGCTTCAGTTTGAAGTCTAAAAATGTTTTTAGACCTGTTTAAAAATAGTTCCAGGAATTCCGTCTGGGTGTCTAATTAATTTTTGTGGTTTTGTAATTGCATTTGTGTTCTTAGTGTGGTGTTTAAATGCTGTTTTTTCTCTGGTTAATAAAAGACCTTTAGATACAGGAGGGGAAATCACTTTATTATAGAACAGATTGCTAGTATATTAAGACTGTACAGTACTTCCAGGGATCATTTCTCTAGTTCCTCAGTACTGGTAAAATACTAGTAAATTCTGTGACTTAAATAGAAAAGCATGCTAAATAACTGTCCTTTGTTTTCTGTTTTTTGTGTTTGAGGTAAGTTTCAAAATTTAAGCAACAGAACACAAGTGCTGTGTGTAGATGAACAGTGTGCATTGTATGAGGTATTATAATTCTGGTTTATGGTTACCTGCAGTTTATAGATGTTGCCTGAATTGTACCAATGTGTTCTTCAGCAGCCAAGGTTGGCTTCAAAGTAAGGGCAAGATTCTTGTCTAATGAGCTTGAAACTCTTTCAACATGTAAGTGATGAGGGAAGGTGAACAATTACAAACTTGGGCTTGAGAAATTCAACCAGCAAATACCACAAAGTGCTTGATACCATCTGGTAGATGTCATGCTGGAGATGCATCCCAAGGAATTATACACAGAAAAAGTCAAATTTATAGAAAATGAATAACATTTATTTATTTATTTATTACATTTAATCTTATATCCTTAATATTTGTGCCAGAAAACATCTGGATGGGTGTGGGGCTTGTGGGTGGGTGTGGGCCCCCTCACCACACCACCCCCTTGCTGCACAGCCCCATCACCAGCAGCAGCAACAGGCAGTGGGCCCTCAGGACACTCATGGATATGGCAGGCAAAGCCCCCTGGCGGCGCACAGCTCTGTCTGAATCTGGGTCGCTGCATGTGACTACACGGAGCTGGCCCGGCCCACTGGCATGCACCTAGGAACCAGATGGGGTTAGCTCCATGCCAGCACGTGGGGCTCGCAGCACTGCAGGTGCGAGCCATGTGTCATTGGGCTGGGCGGGCTCTGTGCCTCCATGTGGGGCTTTCAGCACTCCAGTGGGAAGCTGCATGTGGAGGCATGGAGTCGCACCCCATTGGCCCAGGTGGGCTCTGTGCCTCCACATGTGGCTTCCCATTGGAATGCTTGGAAGCCCCACATGCAGGCAGGGAGCTGGCCCAACCCAATGGTGCACATCTCCTGCTTGCAGTACTGTGAGCCCTATGTGCTGGCACAGAGCCAGCCTGGTTTGGCTGGAAGGTGTGTGCCACTGGGCTGGGCCAGGCAGACTCTGTGTTGCTGTGTGCAGCCCCTGGGATTCAGCTGGAGCTGTGCTCCCCCAGGGGCTCTGCCTGCCACGGCCATAATGCCCTGAGGGACTGCTACTGCTACAGGGAGGCCAGATGTGTGGTGAGGGTGCCCATGTCCACCCACAAGCTGGATTCCCACTCTCCCCTTGCAGGCAGGAGCTCCCCTTCCCACTCACCAGCTGTCCAGTTGTGCACCACCATACTCAGTGCCTGCACATGGGGCTCTTAGCTGGAATGCCAGGAGATCTGTGTTGCTGGAGGCACAGAGCCCATCTGCGTTAAATGATGCAAAATTATGCAGTTATGTATGGTTATATGTTTTATGTGCAAAATTGTGCTGCCGCATAATTGCATAATTCCCTGGAATGCAACAAGAGCGTGAATCCTAAGGCTCTTGCTGGTTCTCTTGCTACCTGTCTTCCCCTGCACCTGGATTACGTTCAGCCCCTGGGATGGACAGATGGTGTAAGGTAGAGCAAGAAAAGAAAGGATGGTAAACAACAGAGTATTTAAGAGGATTGTGTTGTTGCTCACTGGACATAAGTAATGTATACATTAGGACTATAAAAATCACAATTTGTCTTCTATGTAAACATACAGTTGAATTTATTTGCTAGGGACTTTTGCTTCTGTGTTGGACTAGCTTTGCATGATTAGGTTTGACTTCTAGATTCTTGCTCTTCATAACTACATGTACTTTTTTATTGGCTGCAGTGAAGTTACTCTTTTTTCCAAAAGTTCTTCATGGGTTAATGCTGCTTTGAATGCTATAAGCTGGAAAAGGAATGTTGATTAGACAACACATGTTAGCCAATCCAACCATGATAAAAACCAAAACTCACTTGTCAAAGATGCAACCTGTAGGCTGAATCCAGCCCACGGACCCTTATTTGGCCCCTTGTGTGGATTTTGGATTGAACCTGCGTACTACTGTGTGCTCTGGACTGGCCCTGTGTGCTGCACAGCAACCATGAGGCTGATACAAGGGGTGCACACCACCAGATGGGCTCAGGGCTGGTCTGTGGACCCGATCTGGCCTGGAGACCAGCCCAGCACCACTCATCCAGCTGCTTGATGAATTTGACACCCTTATGCTTACAACATGCACCCTTACAGCAAGAACAATGGGGGAAGAAATGGAGATTCACTTTTGTTGATGTTGAAGAATTTGAGGAAAGTGACTGAATTTTAGAGGGCAGAATTGATAACAAGTTGTCTGGCTCAAGTGAGGGGTATCTTCTGTCACTTAACACAACATGTGTAGGAAATGAGGTTGTCTTCCAAGTAGAAAGAAGCAATGACAGATCAAACGTGGCTGAATTTGTCATTACTGTTTTTCCTGTGTCCCTCCTTATCTGTTAGTTGGAGGGAAGACTTAGAGACCCATTTAAACTTCCCAAATGATGCTCTGATGAAAGAGAGCCTTCTCCACTTGAAAAAGTTCAGAAAACAGAAGGTGAAAATAAGAGATTAGATTGCCAAGAAGGTGGAGGGGCGGGGTCAGAGGGAGATTGAATAACACAAACAGTATAAGAAGTATCTTTATTTAGAAAATACAGAGAGTTTAGATCAGGGATGGGCAAAATACCATATCTGGCCCGCGGGCCCCCCCAAAAATTAGAAAATTAATATTTATCTGCCCTTGCTTCCTGTCAATCATCCTGTTCCATCCAGCAGGGGCTCTGTAGAGCCGGGCCAGCTCCCCACTCTTCCTGCTTCATAGTTTCATGGTTGGAAGGGACTTGAGCAGATCATCAAGTCTGATCCCCCTGTCATGGGCAGGAAAGAATGCTGGGGTCAAACGACCCCGGCTAAGTGACTGTCAAGTCTCCTTTTGAAGACCCCCAGGGTAGGAGCGAGCACCACTTCCCTTGGAAGTTGGTTCCAGATCCTAGCCGCCCAGACTGTGAAGTAGTGTCTCCTGATGTCTAGTTTGAATCTACTCTCAGTCAACTTATGGCCGTTATTCCTTGTTACTCCTGCTAGTGCTCAGGGGAACAGGGACTCTCCCATTGCCTGCTGGTCCCCCTTGGCCAGTTTATAGATGGCCATCAGATCCTCTCTAAGCCTTCTCGTGGGGGTGCTGAACAGGTTCAGGTCCCATAGCCTCTCCTCGTAGGGCTTGCCTTGCTCTCCCCTGATCATGCGAGTGGCCCTCCTCTGGACCCTCTCGATGCTGTCCACATCCCTCCTGAAGTGTGGCACCCAGAACTGGACACAGTACTCCAACTGCAGCTGGTGCAGCCCAGCCTGGCTCCACAGACCCCTGCCAGCCTGTGCCCCGCTTTGGGCCCCACGGGTGCTGGCCCTGGGACATCGGTCCCAAGATGGTGACCAGGGGGTGGGGCACCTGTCAGGGGGCGGGGATATCCTCTACAGCCTGCCAAAACTGGGTAAGCAGTCCTCTGCCTGAAATAATTGCCCGCCTCTGGTTTAGATAGAAAACTGTTAACATTTCACTGGTGTGTAGGTTGTAGCTCTGTTGGTCTCAGGACATAGGCAGACAAGGTTCTTTGGGTGAATATGATATTTTTTATTAGACCAATTTAAATAGTTGGAAATTTTTCTTTTTTTTTTTTTTTTTTTTTTTATAGCAAGCTTTTGGGTTTAAAAACCCTTTGTCAGGCTGAGGAAGTCTCTGCAGTTGGTGTGTGCTCTTCCTGGATGGAATGAATAATATAGAAGCCAGAGGCTGGGCTGGTATGCATGCAAGACAGGTAGTTAGTGAAGATGTAAATTGAGGAGTCACTGGGTGAGAGACAAGCTAAGTTTGTGGGGGGAGAAGGGGGATGAATGTAGCAGTTAAATAGTGGTGAGGTACCTGGGGAGTCAGATGTTAGGCATGTTATAATGTGTCATAAATCCAATGTCTATATTGAGTCCATGATTTTTTGTATCCAGGAGGTTGATGAAGTGAAGGTCATAGACTCGTTTCTGAGAAGTGCTTTGTAAGTTTCCTTTGGGGATTAGAACTGAGAGATTGGGGAGAGAGTGGTTTTCTTGTGGAAAATGTTCCCCCATAGGTAGCTGTGTATTCTTGTCTTTGATAGATTTCCGGTGTGCATTCACACTTGCAGACAGTATAGAAGCTTATTTTTTCTTTAAACTGCAGGTAGTAGATCTGGTAGATTTGTCTCTAGTTCTGTTTGGTGTGTGGGTGGGTGTGTGTAACTGTTCAAGTTAGCCTTTTTTTTTAAGGTCTGTGAATTCATTGCACAAAACCAGAGACTGTTCTGGTATAGTCTTAAGGAGTGGAGGGGCTTACGATCTGTTCACCAGGGTGCCCCAAGGGATGACAAAGTCCAATGGCCACAGACTCCTCCAAGACCGTTTTAGGCTGGACATAAGGAAAAACTTCTTCACTGTCTGAGCCCCCAAGGCCTGGAATAGACCTCCTCCAGAGGTGGTGCAAGCATGTACTCTGGACTCTTTTTAAGAAATGTTTGGCTACTTATGTTGCTGGGATCCTATGACCCTAGCTGACTTCCTGCCCCTGGGGCAGGGGGCTGGACTCGGTGATCTTCTGAGGTCCCTTCCAGCCCTAATGTCTATGAAGATACAGGCAGGGTCAATGCCACTTTTGTTCAGATTTGTGCTGTCCTGTTGGGTATTTGCAGGCATACAGAGAAGACTTAGAAGGACTAAGAAGGCGACTACAATCAACTCCCTATTGGCTGCCTAGTCAGCTGTTGACATATCAAAGAGTTAGCAGCTGAAACAGGGTTTAGCTACACCTTTCCTCCCTCCTTATCCCAAACTCCCAGACAGTTTATAATAATTAAAACAGTGAGGTCCCTGAGGGACAAGATATGGTCACTGGTGGTCTGGAATTGCCGACACTATTGTCATTCTTGGGGCCCACCTTAAAACTACTGGGACCAGTCATCTCCATATGTGGATGCTTTCTGTGGTTAGTTTCTGGAGAGGGAGCGAATTACAAGCTGTTTTTTTTTTGTTTTTTTAGTAGGGAAAGACACAGACCATGCATGAATAAGCTGATGAACTTTGTTCTGTGTTCTATTTGTAGCATACAATAATGCAGTTTACAGAATGGGAAGTCCTTTTATTTGTTTACTTATTTCCAAATACCATTCAAGTGTATTAAATGTATTTTTTTATCTGAGACTTTCTTCCTAAGCAGTATGAGAGTTCTCTCTTTAAAAGAAAACTCATGAGGAGGATTATTTAATTAACTTCAGTTGCTTTGGGGACCTCTTCTCCCTCTCAGGTAGTCATCATTCCCCATATTTTTCCACTTCCTTGTGTTAGTTTACATGTGGTCAGGCTGCTGCAGGTTGGCACCTTAAAAGGGTTGGATTTGCATGTGCCTAATCAGTAGTGTTAAATTATTGGCATATGCTCACATGCTCAGTGTATGTGTGACTGTACACAGTGTCTAACATGATTAGCATGCAGGAGTTAAACCATTCTGGTAGCTGTCCTCTTGGTGACTGGAAACTGTTTCAAGTTGTGCCTGTGCATAACTGAAACAAGTCTGCAGCCACATAGCAACCATTATGAGTTCGGGCTTGCATCCATGTGACTAAGTTGTTTGTGGGAGTGTATCCATAATCACTAGTATTTGGTAAATATACACTTAGAAGAGCATGCCATTATTATGCATGCTTAAATGCAAACTTCTGTTCAGACTATATAACTGCTTTTAAAAATATGATCTTTAAATGTCATCTCTCCTCCATGGAAGTACTAATGTTTGGCGTGCAGGGTCCTTTGTTTCATTTGTAGAGCCACATCCATTTCTCCAGGTTATAAATAGATGTCTGTGTTTACTAACAGGAAAATTAAGGCCCCCCCCCCAAAAAAACTTGCCATAGATTCATAGATGTTAGGGTTGGAAGGGATCGTAGCAAATCATCAAGTCCGACCCCCTGCCCTGGCCATGTACTTATTACATATCCAAAACGATAAAGAATGGCAAGCATGATTTGTTTTCAGCATTAGAATGATTGGGCATTGGGTTTTTTGCAATATACGCATTTCAGACATCATTGGCCTGCATTTCGTGAAACTTCTTTGGCTTCTTTGACCTGTTTAGAGAGAGGCATGGGCAAATGAGGTGCAGAAAATGCTTCTTATTTGAAGTATTGCCTTGCTGTAGCAATCAAGTTGTATTTTAATTTCTTAATTGAGAGTCTGGATTTTTTCCAAGAGTATTTTCAGTGTCCTGACATGCTGTGAAGAACTGGTTGCATTTAGAGTGTGATATTTTTTGTTGAGGTAAAAGAGGTTGCTTGTATTCTTTACATATTTTAACTATCTCTTTTTTGCCAAAATGTCGTATTGTTTGGGCATTTTGTTAAGCAACTAGCGTACAAAAACTTATTGCCTTGATTTTAGAAAGCTTAAAAATCTAGTCTACTGTAACACTAAGGGAGTTAGTTCAGCTTTCTTTATGATTGACAAACATAGAATGTGCTTATTTTAATGCGGTTTTACTACAAGTAGATAATCTTTTTCAGGAGGTGAGTAGATCAGTAGCCATGTGGCTTTGGATGAAAAAAGAAGGGCATTTAAAGAATTCCAGTGTCTTTAAGTTTATATTTAATAAAACAGCAGTCAAAGTAATTATTGCATTAAAAAAAGAACAAAGGGCCCTTTTATATTTCATAGGGAATAAATTTTACTTAGTAACACTGTATGTTACCTATAAATGTCTGTGTGGTTTGGTTTTTTTTTAATAATGTCAATTTGTCATTTTTAGCCTTTTACAGATAATATCTTGGTGTTTCAAATTTATGAAATCAATGTCAAACATTATTTAAATATCAGTTCCTTATTTCATAGTTTCTAGGGTCGGAAGGGACCTGAGCAGATCATCTAGTCCGACCCCCTGCCATGGCAGGAAAGAGTACTGGGGTCAAACGACCCCAGCAAGGTGTACATCTAGCCTCCTCTTAAAGACCCCCAGGGTAGGAGCCAGCACCACTTCTCTTGGAAGTTGGTTCCAGACCCTAGCCGCCCTGACCGTGAAGTAGCGCCTCCTGAT
>NW_017729033.1:46443893-46446195 GCF_001723915.1 Gavialis gangeticus
CTTGAAGTGCGGCACCCAGAACTGGACCCAGTACTCCAGCTGTGGCCTGATCAGTGCCACATAGAGGGGGAGTATCACCTCCTTGGATCTGCTGGAGATGCATCTATGGATGCATGACAATGTGCGGTTGGCTTTCCTGACTGCATCCCCACATTGCCGGCCCATGTTCATCTTGGTGTCAATGATGACTCCAAGATCCTTTTCTGCCTCTGTACTGACAAGAATGGCCTGGCAGGCCGCATCCAGCCCACAGGCCACATTTTGCCCACCCCTGGGCTAGACTCAGGCATTTTTAGTTAAGTGAACATCTTTGCAGGTCCACTTCACTACGTATGACTTTAGTACTATTAGAGAATCTAAAATACTCACTGTTCACTAAGTGATTTTCCTTGATGAGTTGCTGTTTCTGGGTGCTCACCAAACTTTTGTATGGCTCTGGTCCTCCAGGCGTGCCCTGTATATGGCACTCCTATTGCCTGGGGAGCCTTTTTACTCCATCTTCTTACGTCTTGAAATCAGTGTCTGTTATTCCAAACCTTGCCAGTTCCATTGGGGCTGTAGTTTACCTCCTGCCTTCCAGTTTCTTTCTCTGACACATGAGGACTATGTGACTTGTGACTGTGAAAGCTGTATATAGACCCCATAAAAGAATTTGTCAATGTGCTCTTCACTTATACCTTAAGAGAAACCTAAATCTGTTGGGGGAGCATCCTGAAGATCCCTTTGGGGATTGGGTCATTGTCTTTTCAGAGACTTCAGGATTCCTTCTGTCTTCCTCCCCAGATGAGTGCATCTCTCGTTGGTAAGGTTCCAGTCCTTCTACTTAGCTGATTTCAGATATTTTACAAGATGATCCATTATTTCCTTAGACGTTCACCTAATTGAACTGGTTCCTTGGGTGTAGCCTGGCTCCTCATTTTACGATGCATATGTCTGATTTGGAGGTGCTCCAGGTTAATGACTGTTGATTGCTTTGGATCCATTTGCCTTCTGGAAAATAGAAATAAAATGCCCACTGCTAAAGCTAGTAGGGAATTTTGCAGTGAAACATTATACAGTTTTGACATCTGTAGTGTTCAAAGGAAGCTTTGGTTAGAAAAGCTTGTAACTGAAAAACAGACAGCTTTCTTAGGTTCAGGTTGGCATTTCTAGTAAGAGGTATTGGGGGTGAGAAGTAGCAATGCCTATCCTAGACTAGCAAATAATCCAGAAGGTATGTGCTTGGCAATCAGACAAAGATGGAACCCAGCCCGCTATGTTTCAAGTTGGTTGATAGCATAATGGTAGGAGAAGTTGACTAAAAAAATTGTCCTGTGACTTACAGTATTGGTACTGGGATTTTTCTAGTTTAGGGCTGTCCAGCTTCTCAGTGACTTCTCCTAACACAACCCTATGGGGGCTGCATTAGCAGGGGCCATGGGCCTCATAGGCTGCATGTAGGCGCTTCCCCCTCCCTGCCATCCATGCACAGTGCAGAGCCCTGCTTCATGTGCAGCTTACTGTAGACTTCCCTGTGGCACCATCTTGTATGGATACTCTGACTTGCCAGCTTACCCACAGTGCTTTGTGCCCCACCCCCAGGCTGGGTCAGGTAGTAGAAGCTTTGGGAGGGATGGAGAACCTCCAAACCCAGCTGCTGCTGCAGCAAGAGCAAGGGGTGGTGGGAGCCAAAGGGCCAGATGTTAGCCCTTCATGGACTGCATGTACCACAAGAGATACCAGTTGGACAGCCCTATTCTAGTAGTCTTAACACAGGGGTTGTCAGCTGGGGGTACACATCCCCCTGGGGGTGCTTGGACTGGTCCTAGAGGGTATGCATGGGCGGGTGGGGATGGAGTGCTGTCGCCTCCCAGGAGCAGGGCTGGGGCAGGGTGAGGGCAGTGGTGCCCTTCTGTGTGGTAGCGAAGCTCGCACACAGCAGCCGCTGCCATCACGCAGCAGGCTGGTGAGCTTTCCTGCCCCGCAGAGGGGCGCCACTGCCCTCACTCCAGCCCGGTGAGCTTCCCTTCCTCGGCCCACGAGGAGGCAACACTCTGTCCTCGCCTGCCTGCGTGCCATCCCCATCTCTGCTCTGTGTATGGCCATGCACTATCATACTTCTCCCTGCTTGGTGTTTGGCCACGCACTATTGCGCCCCTGCTCAGCTGTGTGCTGCTGTCCCCCCCACACTTGGCATTTGCCTGCGCACTACCCCTCCCCCCACTTGGAGTTCAGCCACATGCTATACCCCGGCCCCTCTGCTTAGTGTTTGGCCGTGCACTACCCTCTGTCCCCGCCCCCCCCCCCCCCCCCCCCACCCCCC
>NW_017729033.1:46446351-46454920 GCF_001723915.1 Gavialis gangeticus
CCCCCCCCCCCCCCCCCCCCAGTTCAGTGTCTCGCCACTGGGTTGAATTTGGCTGGCACTTTAAATTTAGCATTATATTTTGCCTGTTTGAGTAAATCCTTTATTGATGAAAAAGTGAGTGACAAAAAAGAAGGAACTTCTACCACCTTTGCATTTTAATACCAAAGATAGAATTCTATCCTTGCGTTAGGGAGAGTAAAGCATTATTCTCATGCTATGATTTGTGTGGCACTTGCTTCACTGAGTGTACAGGGTGCATGGTGTGCAGTAAATTTTAAGTTTGAATATTGATGCTATCTTACTACAGTAACTGTATCCTTTGTTGCAATTTCGTTATGCACTCTTTAATTTGGCCTAGTGAATTCGATTTTATTTTGTGAAATGGAGGTTTACATTTCAAATGGGTAACAACATTCCTCTCCTGTTCACAGTGTACTTTTACTTCATTCAAAGCATCCTGAATGAAGCAGAGGTCCTCCTGCAGGAACTCTGCCAATTTTGTGTTTTTAACGTGAGTGTGTGTGTGAGTGTGTGTGTGTGTGTGTGTGTGTGTGTGTGTGTGTGAGAGAGAGAGAGAGAGAGAGAGAGAGAACTTAATAGAAATCATTGCCAGCTCAGGGAACTCTTTGTCATACAGGTAGATGCTCTTTAAATGCCATTTAAAATATGGTGGAACTACCATTCAAATGGCACATTGACATGCAATAAGTGATTTAAAATGCTGAGTAACCTGTGGTTAAAAAACCCTCCTAATCAACTGTCCTTTCATTAAATAAAAATTGGTGTGTCCAAAGTCTATTTTATACACTCTTTCAATACTGTTAGGCAACATTTTCAGGAAAAGCAGGCCTTCCATTAGGAGAGAACTCCTAAGGTTTTACATTTGTTAAAGAAAACATTGTCATTTGTTTTTTATAAAGGGAATGTGATTCCTTTCACAGTCACATTAAAAACAACTGAACTGGTTTTCCTGCTTGTATTTTAAATGCACACATACATATTCTGTGGTACATTTATCCTGGAGGATATTGGTGTAAAGTTGAGAGTTTTGTAACATAAGAAAAAGGTCCTCCACAATCCTTTCTCCTTGCAGCTCTATTTGGGTAAGGCCCCATATGTACCACAATAAATGTTTTTGGGGTTTTTTTTCCCCCAGGGGCTCTCTATAGTCTGTTATTTCTGTGCATCAGTTAAAAAATGAAGTTGTTTACAGGCAAATTTAAAATGGAAACTTAAACTCTTCTATCCATCTTTATTTTTAATTCAGTCATTACTTAGCTTGTGGATAGCATGCTTTACTCTTCCTCTGCATGTTAATTGTGCTATAAAATTTTGTACTGAAAACATGTAACTGCATGATCGATAAGAACTTGAAACTAGGAAATTGGGAGCGAAAATCTTAGAAGAGCTGTTTGTGGAAAATTAATCTGGGACCAAGTAACCATGAGTTAATTTCAAGTTTAAATTGCAGGATAGACATGCACAGGTTTGCAAGCCTTTGTAATTCATAAAGGAAAACATGCCCAAAAAGGAAATAATTAGGGATACTGCCTGGATTTGGAAGCTTAAGAGCTTAAATGCAGAAGTCACAGAGCGTATCCAGATGAGCTCACATGTGCTGGGGTGCTTATTTCCCATAGTTGTGCCACTGCTGTTCAAGCTGCCAGGCTGCATTCCTGTAAATTGGCTATCAGATTGGAATTGGCCAAAAAAATCTTTATTGGTACAACCCTACTGATACCAATAGCTAGTGATTAACCAACCATATTGACCTATGCTGATCCAATAACTAGTATTTAGTAATAGTGTAAGACATTTTAAATTACTGACGTAAACCTTTTTTTGTTTGTTCTGCATTTATAACACAGGCACATATGCCTCCTGCCTGCTCCAGCCCTTGATGAGGAAGGCGGTGACTGCCTCATTCCCATGCATGTTGCCCTCTCACCCACAGCTCCTACTCACAGCCCTGTTCCCTGTGCAGTCTGTGCTGCCATCTCCGGCGGGCAGGGTGGATCCTTGCGTGGATAGTCATGCTGGGTGCGTTTGGATCCCCAGAGCACTCCACTGTCTCAGTGCTGGTGGGCCCCACGCAGCTGAGCTCCCATGGCTGCTGGAGGAAAGTAGCTTTGGTAAAGGTGCCCGGCCAAGTGGGAATGTCCCTCTCGCATCACCTAACCCTGCCCATGTCAACGTCTCCACAGCAGTCCTGGTGGTCAAGCTGTGTGCATGGCATTGCCCTGGCAGCAGCAGCAGAAGCCGGTAACAGTGCCTTCGTTGCTCAGTGTGGTGCCCTGTGACTGTACCCTGGTTCCTTTTCCTCCTCATGCTGCTTGCTCACTGGGACCTGTAGTCTGCTGTGGGCTTGGAGCAGCAGCAGGGTGCAGGGCCCAGCCTATGCTTGCCAGGCTGCTCCGGGTACATGGCTGTAATTACTGGCTAAAGTAACCAAAAAAAGCTGGTAGCTGATGACATAATTTCTCCTTTTATCAGTACCAGTCTGATAGTCACCCAATATATTGGTGCACCCCTTAAGTTAATGAGATCATTTGTAATACTTGGGGACTGATACCCAGAACTTCAGTTATACCATCGGGACTCAGACTGCAAACTGCACAGAAAGAGAACGATTTTGGTAGAATGGTTAAGCATAGGAAGTCCATGTGTTTTCAGTGGGGCGTGGCTGAGGCAAATGTTGCTGTAAGGCAGTGGTTTTCAACCTGTGGCCTGCGGGGAGTCTGCAGACTCTTAAGGGGTCCGTGAAGGATGACTGTGATCAGTTAGAAGTATGCAAATACCCACACTTACAATTCAAAGGCACCTCCATTCAACATTTTTGAGGGGTCCACAAATGAAAACACTTTGAAAACCACTGTTCTAAGATAATAAATGGATTATTATTAGTAGAAACAGGGATGCATTAGTACCACTGTACAAGTCAGTTGCAAGACTCTAGAATATTGCTTACAATTCTGGTTATGAATGCAAAAAATATCTCATGAGAAGTGATTAAAAGCTTGACTAGTTTAGCTTCTCAGAATGAAGTCTGAGAGAGGATATGATTACTCACCTATAAATATATTCAGGGTTGAATATTGGGGAGGGAGAAGAGCTATTTAGATGAAAGAATGTTAGCTGTGCAAGATCAAATGTCTATAGACTGGTCACAAAACAAATATGGATGGGAAGTTAAAAGCTTTCAGTGACTTAAGAGTAAAGTTTTGGAATGGTCTGAGAGAAGTATAAGGTACAAGGGATTTCAGTTGCTTTGAAATGGAGCTCAGTAAATCAAGGGAAAGGATAGTATGAGAGGATAGAGATCTTCTTAGAACAAACATCAGTGCATGTGATTTGTGGATTCCAGTATTCAGGTGAAAGGAAATTCAGTTTCTTTGGTGGATGTGTATGGTAATCCTGTAATTTGAGGGTTTCTAGTTTTCTGTGCTGTACAGGTACAATTTCCCATACTCCACACCAGTAAATGCTTGAGTTGGCTTCTGTGGCATGTTATGTTTTTTCTTTCTTTCCTCTGAAGCTTTGGCCATTGGTCACACCTGAATGTAGAATTTTGGCTATGGTGATCAAGTGCCACCAGATTTGGGGTCAGGAATGAATTTTTGCCCAAGTTCAGATGGACAAGTTTTTCTTGTCATTTTGTGTAGCATAGAGCATGTTCTTTCTTCATGGGATCATCTGAGCATATTTTAACCTAACAAGTTACCATTGAAGGAGCAGGGCATTGGTGGTATCCTTGTCTTCCCTGCTCTTTATTTGGGGCACATTCTGTGGGTGGGGTTCATAAAGTACTTTAAGGCTAATAAAAGAGGTCAGTGGATGATCCTGTGGACCTTTTAGGCATAGTTTGTGTGGGCACTTGACTCTGGCCTCTGACCTGCCAGTCCAGGGGTGGGCAAAATATGGCCTGTGGGCCAGATCCAGCGTGTGGCATGATTCTGTCTGGCTTGTGGCAGGTCCCTTGGTCCCACCTGCCCCAGGTGTGGGGGGCAACCTGGGCCATGGCATGCATAGATGGTCCACCACCCCTGGGTGCAGAGGTGCCACCTGGTGCAGAGCACAGTCCGTTGTATCCCCGTGCATGGCTCTTGGGCACATTGAGAGATGTAGTCCATGGAGCTGAGGGACACAGGGGGAGGGCAGGGCAGAAACAGCAGCTGAACTCGACTTCCCAGCAACCCCTGCTGTCCTCACATTTCCAGCTGCTACTGCCAGTGTCTCTGCTGGCCCTGGTCCCACTGCCTGGAAACCTTGATCTGTCTGTCCCACACCCACTGCCAAGGATGCCTGACAGAGTGGGCTGGCAGATGGCAGGGGTCTTCATGGAGACTGGTTGGGGCCCCTACAGGCAGGGCCCACTTGGCCATGCATATGGGATGAGGCTGAGGGCAGGTGGGGCTGGGGCCAGGATTGAGATGGAAAGGCAGTGACAGCACAAGGCTGGGGCTTGGGGCAGAGCCGTGATCCATTCCCCACACATCCCTGCGATGGGCACCGATTCTGCAGGGCAGGAAACTGGTGCCTGTCTCAGATGTGTGGAAAGTGGATCATGGCTCTGCCCCAGGCCTTGGCACCATGCTGTCACCGTCTTGCAATCCTGGCCCCAGCCCTGCCTGTCTGGCCCGCTCCCAGATGCTGCTTCCCACCTGCTCGCAGCCCCATGCCATCTGCCTGGGTGAGTGTGCCCTGTCTGTGGGTGGTCCCAGGCCAGTCTCCATTGAGCCCCCCACCTGCTTGCTCTGTTTGGTTTCCCTGGTGATGGGTGTGGGGCAGATGGGTCAGGACACTGGGCAGATGAGAAACAATGTCCCTGTTTGCAGGCTTCCAGCACCAAGCAGTTGTTGTTTGTCCAAAGGATGAAGACTAAAAGCAAAGAACACAGAAGAAGGCAGAGGTGGAGAAAAAAGATCTTCCAGAGCATGCAGTTCTCAAAATGAAAGGGAACTTCACATTGCCCAAGGTAGCAGAATACTTTGATGAAATAATCTGTGTAGAGTTATTAAAAGAGGAAGTTCAAAAGCTCTTGGAATAATTTTAAAAAGAAAGTAAAAAAAAGTTCTCCTCCCTCCGCTGTCTCCCCTTTCCCCCTCCCCTGAAAGAAACAGAACAAAAATTGTTATGGTAGTGGGTGCAGGGTGGATGGGATCAATTTTTAAAATTCAAGCTCTATTTTCACTCACTGTGTTTGTGTAGAGTCTGATTACAGACTCAGAGAGGATAAGTGCTTGTACAGAATTGACTTCCTATTTTGTTTTGGTTTTTTCTCAGAAATGAGATCTGGTCACAAATAGGGAAGTAAATCACTTCAGCCTCCTTTTTCTTGGACTTGACATGCTCACGCTTACTAATGTTTAATAAAGGACTGGTGGTTTTTTAGTTTGTAAAAGCATAGTTGAATTCTTCTGAAAAAGTATTAGAAATGACAAACAGTCTGTATCTGTTGACATTTAACGTATGAAAAAGGTAGTATAGTGGAAACACTTATGTCTTGGGCGGAATTTGGCACACTGCCCATTTTCCTAGTTTTGAATGTTGTACAGAGCAGATCGCAGCTAGAGCTTTTGTAATTCCACACATCTGCGGCTTCCTGTTCCATTACAGGATGTATCCAAACAGAGTTAAACATCTGATAGATCACTTGCCATGTCTTTAAAGGAAATGGTTACCTGGCAAGTGTGAATATAATTTTAATATTAATGTTTAAAGAGGACTATGAGACTCTTTGATCTTAGCTGAAATCCAGCTAACCTTTAAAAGAGCTGGGTGCCAATGGCTCATACAGCACCAGTATATGATGTGTGGCTTAAACACAGATCATTACCATAAACACAGTCCCAGCTCAAAAGGTGGTTGGTATAAGGTAAGATCCTACACTGGGATCTTACTGCTTTCCTTAAAGAGTACCATTTTGTTCATAAATTATACTTTTTAAATTAAATCCAAAGAGCCATTGGATGGCTGAAAGTGATCTCAAATGATCATGGTGTTTTCCACTACCATTCTTCATGCTTGTAAACTTTGTTGTTCTTTTGCTATGATGCAAAACATAAAATGTGATTATGGTAAAGCTGCTAGCATGCTGAGACTGCCTGTCTTTATAACCAGTATTTCTTTGTATTCCTTCACTTGTATACATCTCCTACATTTTGTCATATACTTAAATTTGTAAAATCAATGGGTAGGCAGGCAAGTTTATCTTGTTCTATTTATACAGTATCAAGCATAGTGAAGCCCCCATGTCCTTGATTTGGACTCCTGGACTGTGTCCAGATGAGTGTGGAAGTTTGTTTCCCTGGGACAGGTAGCAGCAGCACACCTTGTGCAACTGCTACTCGTCCCCAGGCAACACGTATGCTACGTGTGCTCTGGCACATGTCAGGTTACCTCAGGTGGGGCAGGAGAGGCCGGAGCCAGCAACTGCACTGGCCCCAACAGCCTTAGTTGGGATCCTGGGGGCCTTGGGGAGTTGCAGCTGTGGTGATCCTGCAGCTGGGAGCCTGCCTGGTAGCTGGAATGTGGCTCTGGCCAGCCAGGTTCTGGTTTTGGGCAGTGCACACTGCTGCCACATGCGCTGTGCCGCCTTTTTTTGATGTGGGTTTTTTTGACGTTGGGATCTAGGTAGCAGCATGGGGAATGCCTGCATGTGTGGAGTGTGGCACCACAGATGGGTCTGCAGCACCACATACCGCATATCCACGCTCATCTGGATACAGCCCTGGGTGCCATAATAATACAAGCAATGAAGGAAAAATGGGATTCTGAATAGGAGGCTGAGACTGGGGGAATAAAGACAAAGGGATCAATATGGTAATGCATGAGAGAAGGAAGATGTAGAAGTGAACAGTACAATAACATAGGGAAAGTGATATCTTTTGGTGGGTGCAGCTGGTGTGTATAAAGGTATATCAGTTGTGCCTGTTGGTCCTGCTGTGGGGTGCAGCAGAGTGGCTTATGGTTCTTATAGTGTTGTTTAGGAGAATCTGAGGGGAAGGATAAATTCTGAACCCTCTGTTGAGGCTTTCTTTAATGTGTGCTAGTTTAATTGAGGACAGTAACCTTGACCTCAAGGACCTGTGCTATAGGATTATTAGACTGAATGGAAAAACAGATGTTGATTTTTGGGGTACTAGCTTGCTTGGAAATTCTCCCTCTTAGAACATACCTGGGAATGAGTGAAATTATTTATATAGGTGAATTTTTTGGTCTGTAATATTAGATATACCAAGATGTCCAAGCTGTCATAATATGATGATTTGTATTTTTGTGAAAGTATAGAGTGTTTGAGAGAATCGATTGTTTGTATATATTTGATTTTTTTTTTTAATCATTTTAAAGAGAAGCAGATTGACTGTGTACTTGGGGAAACTCTATTCTGATCCTGACACTAATGGTGTTTCAGGCAAGTCATTTGATATCTGTTTTCCCATCTGGGAAATGGGGAAAATGCAAATATCAACTGATTATCACATTTCCTCTGGGAAATTATTTTGTTCAGTTTTGTCATAAAGTAAAGAGCTTCATTGTTAAACAGTTATACTGTATTGTAAAACTGTCATCCTATGGGTCATGCCATTAATTGGTTGGATTTAGGTGAAACAGTGACATAGTACATGTGGGTCTCTTGTTTTCTTCCTCATGTTGTGACTGCCATTAGTGGAAACTGTGCAAGGTTATGTTTATCATATAGACAAATGTGGGAATCTAAATAAAACTTTCCAACTCTTCTATGTTTAATTCACAACCTGAAAGGTCATCAATACCTGCAGATGAAAAGTTACTATGCTAATCTTGCATCCCAACTATATTCAATCATTATTTTAATTAAAGAACAGCATTTGTGTTTAGTAGGAATTCTCCTTTAAACAGCTTCAATTTGAACTAATTTGCCCCAACTCTGCATGACTCATGGTTTGGGATTTGTTTTGTGTAATCAAACAATATATACCTCAGATTTGTTGCTCTGGACAGCACAGATAATGATTTGACTGTGAGAGTTGTACACTGAAGTCATTGTGTTCCCTGAAATGTACTTATGAGAACTGGAGATTTTCATTTTACAGAAAACGATCATTTAAATGCAAGGAGTACTGGGCATTTTTTAAGAAACATGTTTGACAGGTAATGTTCCTGTGTTTCTATTATTGGCCCACAAAATAAATTATAAGATGCTGTTGAAGCAACATCTATCCTTAAAATATTCACATCAGTTCCATGGTACACTTCAATACACTGATACTGTTATAAGAATGAATCACTGTGTAAATTTTACTCGTGTGGTAATAAACACAACTGTGAAACACTATTTCCTGAGGCGCATATGAACACCTTACTTTTTGGCATTCTGGAAGCTTCAAGACAGTACTCAAGAAATATTTGGGACTCTAACAGTCTGCACATTTTCAGAGGGTTTGTGGATGATCTCCACCCTAGAGTTGTAAAGGAATTGGCCGAGGTCATTGCAAGACCCCTGGCACGGCTTTATCAGCACTCGTGGTGCTCTGGAGTGGTGCCGGAGGACTGGAAGAGGGCCAACGTGGTTCCCATCTTCAAAAAA
>NW_017729033.1:46454943-46458767 GCF_001723915.1 Gavialis gangeticus
GGACCTGAACCTGTTCAGCCTCCAAAAGAGAAGGCTGAGGGGGGATCTTGTGGCCTGTTATAAACTAGTCAGGGGGGATCAGCAGGCATTGGGGGAGTCACTGTTCCCCCAAGTACCACCAGGAGTGACCAGGAATAACGGTCACAAGCTGGCAGAGGATAGGTTTAGGTTAGATATCAGGAGGCGCTACTTCACGGTCAGGGTGGCTAGGGTCTGGAACCAACTTCCAAGGGAAGTGGTGCTGGCTCCTACCCTGGGGGTTTTTAAGAGGAAGTTAGATGAACACCTTGCTGGGGTCGTTTGACCCCAGTACTCTTTCCTGCCATGACAGTGGGTCGGACTAGATGATCTGCTCAGGTCCCTTCTGACCCTAGAAACTATGAAAGTATAAGCTATGGGTTGGAAGCTACAAGGAGGAAGCTGGAAGTTGGAGGTCTGCAAGAGCTCTGTTGAGTGGGAAACAACTGGCAGGTCAGCTCACAGAGGAGCCTGGGGACCAAGCCAGGAGTGCCCCTCTCCCAGAGGACCGTGAGAGAACTGCTTCAGTCTCAGTTCTTTGTGGACTAGGTGGCCAGGGTGACAGCTCGCTGGATAGGGGAGCTGGAGGTGGAGCGCCAGAGGTGCCAGCAGGCTGCAACAATGGTAGCATTCCTGAAGCAGCAGCTGCTCACCAGGAGTAGAGACTAAGGAACTGAGGACACTTATAGATGTGCTCTGGGAGTGGATGGGGGAGGGGAGGGTGCTTTAGAGTGGCTTTAATTAAGGCACCCAGAGCATCACATGCATCAGCATCCTTACACTGAAAAATGGCGGTGGGGCCATTTAATTAGTCAATGAGCTTTAGTTAAAACCTCCCCACCACTGACATTTTTCAGCACGGGGACACTGATACATATGACGCTGGAGTCTGCTGGAGCATGGTAATTACCATGCTCTGACACGCTAATTAAAGTGCATCAGAGCAGCCTCTCTGCATGTGTATAGGTACCCTGAGATACCTGCTGGCTGCTGATGAAAGAAAGAATTAAGGAGATTGAGCAGCAGCTCCAGCAGCAGTGGTTTCAGCACCTCCAACAACAGCACCTGCAATTTCAGAAGGAGCAGCAGCAGAAGATACAGCAATTTCACAGTGAGTAGCTAGTTGCATTGAGAGAGGAGCAGGAAAGGTCATGCAGGAGAGGGAAAAGGCATTGCAACAGATACAAAAGCTCCAACAAGGAAAAGCAGCAGAGCTGTAATTGCCCGGCTGCAAACCCTGGAGAAAGCCAGAGATGTGAGCCAAGCCTTGGTGGAGGCGATAGATGGAGAAAGCTGCATTGCATCAATGTGTTCAAAACCTGAAGGCTGAGATCCAGGAACTCACTGTGAGGGGTTAGCAGGGTGAGGGTTAGGAGCAGCTAAGCCACTAAAAGCGTAGCTCCATGAACTGGAGAACAAGCTGAGATAAAGTCAGCAAAAGCTTTTCAGTGACTGTAAGGAGCTGGCAAGATTCGCTGCCCAAGCCAAGGCCTCTCAGCAGGAAAGGCAGGAGCTATTGAAGTAGCTGGAGGTGGGACACCACACCCAGGAGTGGCAAGAGATGGAGGTGGTAGCCTTTAAAAGGCCAAATTCTGAGCCTAGAAGCTGAGTTGGAAGATGCTATGATGAGGCCAGCTGAAGTCCTGCAACAGGAAGCAGAGAATCTGAGTCCTTGTAAAAGAGACTAAAGAGCAGATCAGGAGCAGTCTTGGCACAAGGGACGCCTGGGAGAAGAGAGGGCAGAGGCCAAGTCCATCACAGCCAAGGGGGAACCTGCCAGAATGCCCCTTAAAGAAAATGTGGAGTTGAGGAAGAAACCTTGGGAGGCCAAGTGAAGGGACAAGGTCCATCTACCCCACACAGAGAGAGCCCATGCCTGTGTCCAACAGCAAGGTCTCAGGACAAAAGAAAAGGGGGGCCCACCAGAAAGCAGTGGTGTGGATGGAGGAGGCCTTGAATACACTTGAGAGGAATTTGAGTCCTGGGAACCGCCCTCCTTGGAGATAATCCAGACAGGAGCTGCAGCCAGAGAGGAAGATGGCGACAGCATGTGCAAGAGTTATGAAGAGGCTTTTGCAGATCCTGTTCCAGGGTAAGCCAAACCAGAAGATGAATAGTGACAGGTTGACCATATTTGTATATAATCTATATTTCAGCATAAGATGGAAAAGACTGAAACAAGTGTTCCAGCAGGCAGGAACTATGAGGCATGCCGAAGTGTGGAGAAACAGAAGGGGAAAAAGTGAAGGAATGGGGACAGTGAAGTATGAACATCCCAGGAAGACTTATAGGCAGTATCCCTGTTAAATGAACAATTGCTATGTGGCTGTCCCATGAGGGTAAGAATGGATAAAGGGACAGCCCCCTACAGTGACTGCCAAGTGGAGACCTGTGTGGAGCTACAGCCAGAATTCCAGGAATGTGGGAAATTTTGGTGTGCGGTACAGGCTTGGTAGAGGACTGACCTCTATCCTCCATGGTAGGAAAGATCCCAGATTGAGTGTTGGCCTATGGGGAGACTGAAAGGATGGGGGTTGCTGTAAAGGGAATGAGTGGAACTACCTCTTGGAGACGGGTAGAAGGGATGTGATACCTAAGTGGGAGAAACCATGCCCATTGTGGGGCAACTACAGAGAGTAGGCAAGCAGGGATCAGAAATGTGGAAGTAAAATTAGAAACCCTGGTGGGTAGATGGGGTAGAACCACCTGATCAGAAGGGAAGAGCCTCCTGACTAGAAGGGGATGAGTTCTGGGAAGGAACTGGGGCCTGAGCAAGAGCAGGCAGACTAGATCCCATGGACAAGGGAGCAGGCAGAGAGGCTCTGTATCAAGGGGCTGTGGAGACTGTTTGAGGTTTGCATGGCCCTTAGTCGAATCCAGTGGGGTACCCTGGGCTTACGTTTTGGTTATGTGATGTTGGGGATAGCCAAGTGGGCTTATGTTTTGTTGGTGTCTGATGAAGTAGATGTTATAGGATGAAGTAGATTGTAAAATAATCCGTGGTTTGGGAGGGACTATAGGGGTAGAGGTCCCATAGCACCTCAGGGGGCACATTGAGAGAAGGTTTGGTGCCTGGGAGGATCAGGAGGGTCCAGTGCCCAGGAGGGGCTAGGGCACATCCAAGGTTGAGTGAAAGCAGCTTCACCCTGGGCACAGAGACACTAGGGGAGCTATGGCAGCTCAGTAGCCATTGACGTTTCAGCCAAAGCCAAAAAACACCCCCAAAACCAGGGCCAGGGAAGCTGAGATTCTGAGATAGTACAGTTTCACCTTGGGCTAGGAAGCATGTAAGAGCTGTGATCCTGGAGCTGTCTGAACTTGAGCCAACCCAAAGAGGTGGAGAAAGATTAGGAGAAAGCATTAGGCATATCATCTGTGAGACATGGGTGCGAGCACAGTAGAGAATGGAGTCCACAAAACATGTCCTTGAAGCACCTAGGTTGCAGGAGAACAGACGGATTAGGAAGGTCCCACCTAGTCCTAATAGCAACAGACGACAAAGCCAACATATTTAATAACTTCTTTGCCTCTGTCTTCCTCAGTAAGGACCAGAACTGCCGCCTCCCTGCTGGGCCCCCTTCGGGCCCCGGGGAGGGCTCATCTGGGCCTAGAGCGAGTGAGGATTTAGTTAGGGAGCTTCTGGAGGGGCTGGACGTCTTTAAGTCAGCCGGCCCAGACGATCTTCACCCTAGAGTCCTAAAGGAACTGGCTGGGGTCATTGCAAGTCCCCTGGCACGGCTTTATGAACACTCGTGGTGCTCTGGAGAGGTGCCGGAAGATTGGAAGAGGGCCAACGTGGTTCCCAT
>NW_017729033.1:46459321-46463412 GCF_001723915.1 Gavialis gangeticus
GTCAGGGCGGCTAGGGTCTGGAACCAGCTTCCAAGTGAGGTGGTGCAGGCTCCCACCCTGGGGGTTTTTAAGAGGAGGTTGGATGACCACCTTACTGGGGTCATTTGACCCCAGTGCTCTTCCTGCCATGGCAGGGGTTCGGACTAGATGATCTGCTCAGGTCCCTTTCGACCCTAGAAACTATGAAACTAGTCCCTACGGTGGTGGTGGGGGAGATAAAGAATTGAAGAGGGCTTCCCTCTTGGGGGGGAGGATACATAACAGTACAACAGGCTGTGTATTATCAGAGGGCTTGTAGCAATCTGCATGCTCTCAGGGCCTGCAGCCATTAAGTAGCTGATTGCAGGCTGGCTAGGAGGACTGGGCCAGCTGCAGCAGATAACTAGCTGGCATCCAGGCATCTAAAAGGGCTCCCAGGGAACAGAGCCAGGGTCAGTCTGGAAGAGACTGGAAGCTTGCAAGCAGGAAGCTAGAAGTTAGAGAGCTGCAAGCGCAGTGGGGGAAAGCTTGTGGGTCAGCTCACAGAGGAGCCTGAGGATCAGGCCAGGAGTGCCTCTTACCCAGAGGACTGCAAGTGCAGCAAAGAGACTGTAAGTGAGCCCTTCCTGTGACTGAAGGGCTGGAGGGGCAAGAGAGACAGCAGGCAGATAGTGGCAGACTATACCCAAGGGCTCTCTTTGGGTCTGAGAGAAGACCCCATGTGGTACAAGCATTTGGTTTATGGATTGGCTTGTTTATATTGATTCCTGCTGGGAGGGAGTTTGTCCTGGAGAAATAAAGATAGTGGGAAAAGACTGTGAGTGAACCTGAAAGACTGAGTGAGCAAATCCCCAAACCTGCTGCAGGGACTATGAAACTCCAATGGCTTGGAGAGAACTGGGACACAGCCAGAAGGCTTGTCAGCCAAGTTTATCACTTGGTGATATTTATCACTAAAAAAATATATCTAGCAGCATATCAGTAACGTTAAAAATGTCAGTTGTATAATCCAGAGAGTTAGACTTGAGTGTTAAGCTGCATAATGATTCGTGTATCTTTTGAAAGAGAAGCAAATTTGTTGCAACTGCAAGTGGTGTTATGAAATATCAATTTTTAAAATATTCTGCTTTTAAATTGTCTGGGTAAATGATAGTATTTATATGCATCATCAGAATCAAAGCATACTGTGTTGAATGGTAGTATACGGAAGGGTGCAGTGCAGCTTTGTGAATTGAATATATAAGGTGCCTGAATATCTGAATTATTTTCATTAAAATGTAGATAAAGCAGTTGTGCTGATAGTGATTAAAGTTAATTCATTTTTCTACGTAGAACTGATATAATACTAATAGGAGATAATGTGTAAAATCCACAGGCATTGGGTATGATCAGATCTTTTTGCAGTATGTACAGTATTAAATGTTTAGTTTTTGACTTCATCCTCTCCAAAATAAAAATATGTTTGGCAACATCTAGTTATAAGCACTCTTAGAGCTCTTAGATGGTACAAGTAGTGCTTGTTGGGAATTAAATTTGATTCCCTGGTGTTTGGATAGTAAATAATATATGCACTATATCCACTGGTGTAGAAGACCTAAAGTAATTCAGTACTGTCAACAATGTCATGCCCACATGCCTGATTCATGGATATAGGATATGATTATGAGCCATGTGTGAAAATTTAAAACCAGAAAAAATGATGCGCCGTTTAAACTGACCTTAAGGATGTAATTTATTAGCTTTATATGAGAGGTTTTTATTAATGGGATATCTTTGACAATTTAACTCTCATATTGCTGCAATAGTAAAGTTGATGAGAATTTTAATTTTTAATAGTATAATTATAGAACTTCCCATAAGAATGAAATTCTTAGTTTCATTTCCTAATTTCAATATCCCAATTTTATTTTTTAAATGATTAAAGATCCAAGTTATTTAAAAGGCTTCTGTTCATGTTTAATAAGTATACTTTTACTACTTCATGCTGAAAAAAGTCTTCTGCTGTGTGTTTGTAGTTTTTTTATGGTACTCTGGATAAGCTGCTCTTTTACGGAGGATGTGTGTCATCAACTTTCTATCTAGCCCACAGGGTGAACCTGGCTTTTTCTGTCAGGTTTCAGTTAGTGTTTTTTCTTCCAGTAAGTCTACAGATCAGATCTTTTCTGTTTCAACAGTGCAGCATAGTTTACGTTTCTAAGCAGGAAGTAAACATATTCTGTCTAGGGAAAAACAACAATTTTTTAAAATAAGGAAGCTTGATTTTGAAGTCTTATGGATATATTTTCAAATATTTGAAGGTCAAGTTTTGAACAAAATAAAATGGCTTAAATGTAATTTTTCTTTCTTATCTTTAGACCTGTTCCATATACACAATTGCAGTTTTCTTTGTGCCATACCTTTTTCACTTGTGTTGAGAGGAAACAACTATTTTATTTCATTTTTTAAGGACACAAAATTAAGCATCTTAACATTTTAATCAAATATTAGTATCACACATTCTCTAGTCGTCCATTTTATGAAGTGGCACTGCTAGGAAGATAATTGCATAGGATAAGAGATCCTCGGCGTTAAATAGAAAGCTGTAATTCACTTGAATTACAAGTGACCAGCTTAGTTGATGGCATCCAGCCCACAAAGAACACCAGAGCCTAGTGAATTCAGAGCCTTGTATCCAGTGCCGAGCCATCTCCGGTGACATAAGGAATGTGTTACAAAGTCCTCTCAGAATGTTGCTGCTCAGCCAACAAAAGGCCTTACCGTACTTTAAATACATACTTTGTGTATTGAGAAATTAATTAGAAATACAAATTTCTAAGTTATACCCTATCCCTCTGTTTTTCTATGTTCTCTTTGCAGGTTGACATATACCATACTTGTTCTTGGGCTGAAGTAATGTTTTTGTCATCTTTTGCCTTCCTAAATTGAATGAGCATACAAATATTCTTCAGTAATCAGTTATTCAAGCAGCATACAGAGAGTCAGCAAACATGGCACTTGTCTATGCCTTTAGGATAGGGTGGCCATCGAGGTACCTCAATAATAGAGGAGAGTTGCATTTAGTGCAGCTGTTCCCACCACCATGGATGTCATGCCTGCCTCCCGAGGCTAGGGTGGGCATGGCGAGCTTCTGCAGGCAGCCATGGCGGTGTCGGCGGTGGGGGTGGGCCTAGCAGGGAGCCTCCTGCAGGCAGCCGTAGCGGTGTTATTGTTGTGGGGGCGGGTGCCAAGCAGTGAAAAGTAGAGGACGTAAAGGCATTTGATTTCATAGCAATAGAGGACAGAGGACCAGAAAACTGGGCTATCCTCTATAAAACTGAACAAATGGCCACCCTACTTTAGGACAAGCACATTTTTAAAAAGGGGTGATTTTTTCCCCCCTCCCTCAACTATTGTCTCCTGCCCATGCCTGTGGCCTCAGTTGATCACCGACCTTGTTAATAATGAAAATGTAACATAGCCTCTCTTAATTTGCTCACTTTTGTGAATATATAGAGCTACGTCTAAAATAAAACATTAAAACATCAGCTTGTTTGTAGAAACAGCCTAAAAATGCAGAAGTTGGACCTGAACTTTCCAGACATCTGCTGGGAAGAGCAGTCAGCCAGGTCTGACCGCTCACGTAAGTTCCTAGCCAGAATGCAGGACCTCCATCTAACCCAGGAGGTGCACAGCCCCACCAGGGGAAACACCTTGTTGGACCTGGTTCTGGCCACGGGTGACAACCTGGTGAGGGGGCTGCGGGTGCTCGACCACCTGGGTGACAGTGATCATCGCCTGCTGGAATTCATCATCCAGTGCAAGGTGGCAAAGGCCTACAGCAAAGCAGCAGCCCTAGATTTCAGGAGGGCGGACTTCGATGAGCTAAGGAGAATAGTCGGGAAAGCACTGAGGTCCGGGAGGGGAGGGGAGCCAGGTGTCCAAGGAGAGTGGTCGCTCCTTAAGGAGACAATCCTCCAAGCCCAAAGGGAGGTAATCCCAACACGGATCAAAGGGAGCAGGAGGGCACATAAGCCCCTATGGCTCACCAAAAGCATCCAGGAATGTCTCCTAGCTAAAATGGTGGCGTACACCCAATGGAAGGGAGGGGCCATCACCAGGGAGGACTATACTGC
>NW_017729033.1:46468412-46487600 GCF_001723915.1 Gavialis gangeticus
TCTGGAACCAACTTCCAAGGGAAGTGGTGCTGGCTCCTACCCTGGGGGTCTTTAAGAGGAGGCTTGATGCCTACCTAGCTGGGATCACTTGAGTCCAGTTTTTTCTCCTGCCCAGGCAGGGGGTCGGACTTGAAGATCTACAAGGTCTCTTCTGACCCTACTTCTATGATTCTATGGTAATCTGGAAAGGGTTCAGAGGTGGGTCACCTGTCTGGTTAAAGGCCTACAGAAAAAACCCTACGAGATCCGATTGAAGAACCTGAACCTCTTCAGTCTCCTCGAGAGAAGGCTGAGAGGTGATCTTGTGGCCGTCCATAAACTCATTGGGGTTACAGCAGGAAATAGGGGATACTATGTTTACCCAGGTGCCCATCGTGGTAACTAGTAAGAATGGCCACAAACTGTGGGGGAGGAAATTTAGACTGGACATCAGGACAAAATTCTTTACAGTGAGGGTTGCCAAAATATGGAATGCCCTTCCATGGGAGGTGATGCTGTCTCCTTCTTGGAGGTATTTAAGAGGAGAGTGGACAAACACCTGGCTGGAGTCATCTGACCCCAGCACTCTTTCCTGCCCAGGGCAGGGGGTCAGACTCGATGATGTAATAGGTCCCTTCCAACCCTAACGTATGAAATCTATGAATGTGTTGGATTTGTGTAGTTTTTAAAAAGTTTTTGAGCTAAATTGTTTTTTCAATTAAGTTACTCTGCCATTAGAAAGTTGTATAAACGTTTATAAAATTAAAATGAATGAAAGGAATAATGTGTAATACTTATTAATATGTAGAGTCAGGAGATGAAATCATAAATTAAAATGCAAAACCCCTCTTAATTATGTAGGCTCAAATACATGTTACGTTTTCCCTTTTTGTACCTAAATGACAGGTATGTTTTAATTTTATTTTTATTTTGCCTTTTGGAGCAATGCTAGGCTTACAAGTATATAAGTATGATATTAGAGGTGTATCTTTAAGCTAAAATCTTAGTACAAATTTTGGTTATTAAATGATTTGTATTACCAAAACAGCCATTCAGAGATTAATTATAAATGCAATCTTTCTGTAGTTTTCCTCATATGCATTATATCCGAGTTGTGGTATTTACTGTTTTTCGGTAGTTGGAGATATCAAATGGAAACACCAGACATGGTTGTTACAAAGATGTTTCCTTTATTCTCCGGTTATTCAGTGTTGTGGGTATGCAGTCTGTATAGTCAGGGGCTAAAGAAAGATGGAAAGAAAATCATATGGCAGATTTCTCCCTCATTCTAGTAACTGGTGCTGTTCTACAGTTCCTTGTGTGTCCCTCCTGGGTGTGGAGAGAATTCCCCTTTTAATTCAGTCTCCTTGTACCTTTGTATATAGAAGTGGATTGAGTTTTGTCATGTAGCTCAATTTCCTGCCCCACCAGGAAGTTACTAATTCAGCCTTTGCTTTCCATCCAGGCAAGCAGAATTTAGATCTTGATAATTACATAGGTATTTATACTACCTCTGACTTTCTGATAGAGATCTGTCTCGTCAAAATAGGAAATATCAGCAATAACTGAACTTTTAAATCAACCACCCCTCAGACAGTCTCTTAAGCAAATATTGCAGGTCATATGTGACTCTTGCCAGTTTGGAAGAGTTGGAAGACATTATGTACCTGCTGAAGGAGGTAGGCCTTTGCTTTAATTCTATGTAGTATTTAGAACAGTGTGAAATTAAAATGTACAAAATTAGTTATGCAACATTTTCTTCATTAAGAGGGCAGGTGTGGAACAGAAGAATTTTCTTACTACTTTTCTCTGCAATGGTGTGTCAGGGTTTGAGTTAATTTATTATTCCATTGGAAAGTTTACCACCTTCTCTGTTTGTTTAAGGTGTGTTTCAGGAATGTAACCAGGAAAGACTTATTTCTAAAGCAGAATATTAATCAAAATCCACTTACTTCTTGGCCCTAGTAGTGCTAATATACTTTGGATTTCTACTACAAACTCTCACATGGAATTTCACAGCTGTTTTCATGCTCCTGCTAAATCATATAATTGTTCACATCAACAAGAAAGGAGTCTATTGCAATGAGTTTGTGCCCATCATATGGACACACAAGGGTCACTGGTGTTTAAAAAACCACTGTAGCTCCAAGAGCTGTTAAGTGCATCTTTGATATGACCTGAAGAACATGGTCCGGTAAGGGCCAACTAGGTCCATTGAGATCATAGCAACTGTGTCATAAATGTTGAGTCCAAGAAGGCCCACAAGAACATCTTGTGCAATCTCTTTCCCCCCACCACACCCCCAGATATTACAAGCCACCTCTGACACTCCCCAGCAAACTAGAATCTAACAGATAGTTTGACCAGAGCCTGAGAGGCACCTCAGAGGTTTCTCAGAACCATGCAGAGCATCTGTTTGCCCCACCCAGTCAACGATTTCTGTATGCAACTAATATTGCGTATAAAAGGCATGTATGTGTGAGGGAGAAGGAGGAGGGGGAAGACACCTAATATATGGGGATTAAATTTAGTAACAGTTAATGGACTAACTTAACATTAGCTTAAATGACTTAGGAGTGAGTATAAATCAGTCCCATCTCATTTTGTATATGCGCAAATCAATATTGTATATGCATGCTTTTGTAAAAATGGTGTTTGCTTTTGGTTAACTTAAGAGCAGTGGAGAATTTCTTCCCTGCACTAAACTATTTTTCATTGGGTTTCAGACTTTATAATGGGAATTTGGTATTATTAATAAGGCTTTATTTTTCTGAGGCAGTTGATACATATTGGAGTTCTATATGTAATCAGAATCCTTTAAAATAACAGACTAAATCACCTTTTCATTGTTCCTCTGACTTCCTCTGTTATATCTGAATTCCCTAAGATGGTAAATAGAATTCCAGACTGTATCTGAATTTTAATATATTATAGTATTATTAAATGGGAGCCTCTCTTCAACTGATGTCATAATGTCCTCTTGTACCAATCATACTCCTTGAAGGGAAGGGACCCTCCGAACAGGAAGAAGCAGGAGGTGGTAGTAGGGGATTCAGTCATATTGGGCATACCTGTAGTTGGGTTTATGATGTGTGGGAGGACCACACAGTGACATGTCTAGTGGATGCAGAGTGTTGGGGAGTATTAATGGGCATGGTCTGTGTGGTTACCAATGACTTGAGGCAGTGTAGGAGAGAGGTCCTGGAAGTTGATTTTAGGCTGCTAGGGAAGAGGTTAAAGTTTAGGACCTCCATGGTAGCACTTTTTGAAATAGTTCTAATTCCACACATGGGGCTGGGGAAGAGCTCCAGAGCTCTATGTGGATGAGATAATTGTGTGGGGAGGTGGAGTTTAGGTTAGGTACTGGGAAACATTTTTGGACAGGAAAAAACTGTACAG
Organism: Gavialis gangeticus; assembly: GCF_001723915.1. Taxonomy (NCBI): domain Eukaryota; kingdom Metazoa; phylum Chordata; order Crocodylia; family Gavialidae; genus Gavialis; species Gavialis gangeticus. The sequence continues at coordinate 46,471,791 of NW_017729033.1, forward strand.
AAAAGATGGCCTCCACCTGAAAATAAAAAACTGAGCTACATTGCTGGCCCTAAAATGTTTTAAAAGATTGTTGAGCATGTTTTAAGTAAATGGCAGGGAAAAGCCAACAGCTCTGAAGCGCATATAGTTTGGATTGGCCCAACCCTCAAAGGGAACACCATAGAAATCCTTTATCCTCTTGAAAAAGATAGTAGGGAAACAGGAAGTGTAACTGTAGCCAATAGGTAGAATAAATCATTTCTTAGAGTCCTAGTCAAGTATTACATGGTGTAATAGGCAATCAAGTAAAGACAAAAGCTATAAATGTTTCTACAAAAAAGCTAGAAACCTGAAAAATAGAATGGGTGAACTGGTATTCTTGGTATTAAATGATGATGCCTATTTGACAGAGACCTGTTAGAACAATTGTAATCAATGGGATACTGTTACACCAGGCTAGAAACTGTATGGGAATGACAGAGTATGATAAGTGGGTGTGGAGATGGCACTGTTAAAGGTAGCGTAGACAACAGCAGTGCAAAAAAATTATCTGAGAAGACTACCATAGAATCACCAGTATACATAATGATCAGACCTTAAATTGAAAAGTTAGGAGGTAACTTTGGATGCCTTCTACATTCAACTGACCAAGCAATGTCCCCAACATTTAAAAAAAAAAAAAAAAAAGCCATTAAAATCATGCTGCCATTTTCGGTGTTCTGTTTATGCGAGTTGGGATTTTCTGGTTAATCTACTCCAAAATACCCACAAAAGACAGAGTCTCCTCTTTGGAAGAAGAAATGAGAGCATGTCTTTCTTCAGTTTGGCCACAAATACAAGTTATTGCAATAAATGCCAGGTTTAATTATAATATTATGGTTATTTATGCATGTATTTTTGCATCTGATTAAAAATGATGTTTCCAGTTGCATTATTTTTATTCATTTTAATAAATAACTTTTTTTCAAATATAGTGCCACTAAAATTCAGAAAAGTTATGGAGGGGTGCCTTAAGCCTGGAAAAAAAGTTGCAAGCCACTTCTTTTATAGAAGGACATGCTGCAGTCCTAACTTGTGATATTATTTAAATACTGAATGCAAAGTGACATTGTCAAGTTAACTCTTACCTTTGGAGCTTACTTGGCATGTGGGGAAGTTTAATAAAATGTAGGACTGATTGCTTGTGGAAGTATTTAATTGGAAGATGAAGTCAAGTTCAGTGTGGCAGTTTTCAAACTAGAGATTCAACAAAAGTATGCTCTTGTGGCCTTCACTTTAAATCTTTGCATGAAGAATATCATTAAAATGTTTACAGAAGGTCTCAAGAAAAAAACTGGTTCAAGTATCATGTGGTGATTCTTTAAACAGAAATTCTTAGGTTGTTTTCATTAGTACTAAGTAACCTGTATTGTACCAGGATATTCCAGGTTTTTCAGCTTTCAGAGTTCAAAATTAAAAATGTACATACTACGGCAAAATGTTTCTCCCTCCCCAGCCCCCCCAACCTCTGCCTTTCCATTCAGATTTTTTTCTCTTTTTTTGCTGGAAGAGGTGTGTAGTATTTCAGTGTAATGTACAGAACTGAAGTAGAAGGAAAATAGAACGTCAGGAGCAGGAAGATTTGTTTAGGAATGAGGAATTGTTGTGGGCTTATACCTTGGCTATGAAAGGAGGAAAGAAATCCTGCTATTCCATTAGCAGTTAGCAATTTCCACTGTGAGGAATGCTCATCTTCCTTTTCTGAGAAAATCATCTGTATCTCAGAAGGTCTCTTGGGAAAACAAGGAACCATAAAACTGAAAAACATAATTTTTTTGCTATCTGATTCAGCCCAGTTGTAAAAAAAAAAAAAAAAAGGAAGTGCTTGGAATTGCTGCTGGAAAACAAAGCTGCCATTTCATGCTCTAACCTGGGCCCTTCTTGCTAGTGAGTCAACAAAATCACACATTTGTTCTTTTCCTCCCATTGTAGAGAGGGAAAAAGAGACATAAATCATCCAATACTCAAACCATAATTGAACACAGCCAGTCTCAGTACAGTTCACCTGCTGTTCCTGATCAAGCTAATTAAGAAGCTTGCATAGGGTCATCTCTAATACCCCATCAATTCTACCTGCACACTTCCAAGCAGGCTGCCAAAACAAGATGCCGGATAGAGAGGCATGGATGCATGTTTTCCGTTTTGCCCTGGACTAGACCTGGATGCCTTTACTTATGAAATTCTCTTCAAATATTCAAGTAGTGTGTTCTCTAAGATCCAGATGAAGCATGAGGAAATTAGTCCTCTGCTGAAGCCCCTCTTAAATATCTGTGGGGAAAGAAGGTCCCAAGATACTTTACCCTTACGTTAGGATTGTAAGTGTCTGATGGATAAAGACTCTTGCTTAAACCAGAGGCCTTAAGCCTCAGCAAAAGGGCGAGGGGTTGGAATGGCTGACTGGCAATGTCTTACTGCACCCTTTAAAGTTGTCCTGTTGCTTGGGGGGAAGCATTAAAACTGAACAAACAATTACTACAAGCCCAGCTTTCTGTAGAATTGCTCCTCTATAGAAAACCTCAGCAGTCAGTGCATTTCCAGTGGACTGTGGTTCCTGAAGCCTGCTTGCTTTTCATTGGAGTTTTTTGAAGGCTTTAAACAAAAACTGTTCCATTAAGGGAGACTCCACTCAGTCTTCTCTGCCAGAAGCTGATTCAGTCTGGAGCAGGTTTTTGTATTTCTGCAGAAACCCAGAGAAAGCTGAAGTTTACCCTAATCTGGTAAAACAAAAGCCAAATATCAAAGGCATGTTTTTCACCTGGATTAAAAATGTTTTAGGAGCCTCAGTAATATAGGGTCTGTGTTGGTACTCAAAATAGAAACCCATGAAGATCAGGTGGTATGGGTGCATAATCTGAAAAAGTGTTTTTTGAATCACTGAAGAAAGACTTTTCAGTGGTTAAAGTGCTAGACTGGGACTTATCGGACATGGGTGCAAGCCCCTGCTTTGTTTTAGACTTCAGTTGTGGCTTTGGTCAAGTCACAGCCTGTCTGTGCTCTAGTTCCCATCTGTAAGGTTAAGATAAAAGCACTTCCCTGTCTTGTATTGGTGTGGTGAATGTTTCCTGCCTAGCTGAACAATCCTATCACTAAAGTACAGGCAGTCCTCAGACTTACGATACAATTGGTTCCTGAAAACGACGTCTTAAGTCAAAAAGTTGCAACTTGGAGCCAATTTTCTTATAAGAAACAATGGGGGGTTGGTTCCTGAATGAAGGCCCAATACCCTGTTTTCACCAAAAATACCCCAGAATGTTGTACTTGATCAATTATAGATGAGTAATATAGCTACATTAATGTATTTATATTGGAAATAGCAATCATATTGATTTAGAAGGACTTCCTTGAGGTGACTTTGCTGGACTTTTTGAAAGGCTCTTGGTTGGGCTTTTTGAAGGGTTCTTGGCTGGAGTCTTCTCAGGAGTCTTGGCTGCAGGTTTTTCTGGAGTCTTGTCTGCTTTCTTACAGTAAGTGTCCAAGGAAGTTTGGACAGATGTTCTCCAGGGAGATAAGTGATGCAGCGAACTTGTTTGCTGGCATGGCGTCGCATTGAATCAAGTGTTGTAAGTTGAAACTGATGTCATGAAGTTGAAACAGGGTGTCAAATTTTAAACGTTGTAAGTGCAAAATGTTGTAGCTCAAAATGTTGCAAGTCGAAGACTGCCTGTATCTATAGATGTTCAGTGTTCACTTGTACTGGTAGTTTGCCTCTCATTGGCCTGCAGGGGTGGGGAGCAGGAAAGAAATACAAGGTACCTTATCTTTGCAGTGCAGTGGGTTAGATGAGATAAGGGATTTTTTAATGGGGTGATTCATGATCTTTTGAAGAGCGCTTCAGGGAGTAAGGTTGCACAGTCTACTCCAGCCCAGCTGCTCTTTCCTCCCTCACCCACGCCCTTCATTGCTCAGTCCCTATGCTGTGCAAAGAGGTAAGCACATGCTTACCTGACTATATTCTCCCTTCTAACCCTGTCCTGTGTGCTGAGGAAACAAAATTTAGTTTTCAAAATGGGATGCTGCTTGATTCACCAAAGTTACGGAGGGGTGTCTGATGTCTGGAATCTGAGAAGGTTGAGGACCACTGGCTTAGATGATCCTTGAGGTCACTTCCAACCCCACAATTCTAAAAACATTGAGGTACTTGGGTGCTGTGGTGAGTGGGACCATGGAGGTACATACAATGACAGTTATTACAAATACTTGAAACTAATAGTCAGCAGGCATAGTCATTCTGTTTAATTTGTAATTTGCAGCAGCATTGTAGCTTCAGAATTTGCCTTTAGGAAGAAAAAGGAGCACAGAGGCAGAGAATTTCTAATGAAAAGCAGCTTCTGTCTTCATGGTTAATTCTTGGAAAAATAAAATTTGTATAAATTGCAGTAAATATTGAAATAATTTGAATGTCCAATAAGTTTGGCTGGCTGCTGTTTTTGGGAACAAATTCAAATATTTGATTCAATATCCCTATCCCAATTTTATTATCAGATCTCTTATTTTGTGACTGGGTGTTAGCAGTCCCCTGGCTGGACAAGCAGTCTTGTGTCTTAGAGGCTTTAGTAAGGGGGGATAGTCACTTGGTTGCATGAATTATGTAGAAGGATCATTTAAAAAACCTTTGAGTATGTTGAGCTATAATTCTGTAGTTTAAAAATTTAACCCAATGACAAATTTCCTTACGATTAAAGCCATATGTTTGTGTTTAAATTTCCCTACTTCTGACTGATACAAGCAAATGCTACTGCTCCATGATGTTTCAAGCATTAGTAAGCTTGAATATATGCTGCAGTTTGTGTCACACATGCATACAATTTTACTGGTTTGCATTTATAATAAGTCGGCTTCAAAGTTGGCTACATTTTACTGCTTGAAATACTTGATTCAGTCCCCTTAGTTTTAAACCTGAAGAAAGTGAAGAATTAAAGCTGTTAACCTCAGAAACATGACTTGACTCCAGTACAGGCCAGAGAAATTAGTACAAGTCCAAATACAGTTTTATCATTTAAGTATAATTTAAGTATAGTGGAAGGTTCCACTTCTGACTGTTGGCCTATTAGTGAAATGGTTAACATCGGCGCAGTTTTTCAGGGTCATAATTATAGCCCCCAATATCTTTCTATGGACTTCTTCCACATTTTTGGGTATGAGGAAGAAAATAGAAGTTTGATAGGTTCCTGGTAATAAAAAGTTCCTCTAGTAATTTGTGGTTAAACTTCTGTGTAACAAACATGGACTAAGGTGGTGCTTACCTGTATATGGTCTAAAAATGTACTCATATTGATATTAATTCTTCCAGATGATCAGATTTATAAGGTCTGAACCAATTTCTGAATTTTTGTCATAAATATTCTTTTTTCTAGAATATCCTTTTATTCTTGCCAAGAATAGTCTTTTGGTAAGAGAATTGTCTCTAAACTCTAGACTAAGATATACTGTTGGTTAGGGAATGTTACTTCTAATATTACCATTAAAAACAAGGCTAGAGATCAGTCTGGATTTTGCTTGTTTTTATTTCAGTCTAGACATGGTCCTATCCCATATTCCTCACTCCTAAAAGCAGTGAGGAACTTGATCTGTTCTTTAAGGGAGGTATCAAATGTTCCCTTAATGAGTTCAGGACATCTGAAGCACAAGTGGTCTGTCTGTTTTTTCTCTTAATAAAAGCAGTAGCTTTTTAAAAATAGACTTTTTAGGCCAATAAAATGGAGAAACTGCATTTGTTTTGCATTCTCATAGGTTACAAAGCTAATCAACATGGGAGTAAAATACCCTTTGTCCTTTGAAGAAAGCTTTTTTTTTTTTTTTTAATGTACTGAACAAAATGCAAAAGCGATGTGGAAGTGGATTCCTATTACCTATGGCAGGGCTATTCACCTGGTGGTCTGAGGCATTAACAGGCAGCCCCTAGGCTCCCACCCAGCTGTTGCTGCCCCTGTTGCTCCGGCCAGGGTTACACGGCACCCTTTCCCGTTCCCAACTTCTGCTGCAGGCCCTCACCCAGGGTATGCAGGACCTGGCAGCCTGGAGCATCTGTGCTGCATGGTATCATAGAGGAGCCCACAGGGAGCAGAAAATGAGATGGAGTGCCCATGGTACACAGGGGCAGGGGAACACCAGCCTGTATGTGCTGCAGTAGGATAGGGGCAGGGGAAGTGCCCACCCATATATGCATCCATTGGGGGTCCAGCCCCAGCCTCTTTGAAACTGAACAGCCCTGAACTATGGGAGCAGACTTGTTCATTTTGGTGCACAAAAATAAATAAAAATTGGTTCCTCTGTACACTTCTGAACTTGTTTTAGTTTTTCATCTGTTTTGGATATTTTTATATTGTATTTAGACCGAGAGTTAGATCTTAGATGTAATGAAGAGCAAAACCAGCTTTTTTTTGTACTGTGCGTCTCTTGAGAGGTAAGAGAAACCACGGTGTATTTGTAGAAAAAGCGGACCTCTCTGATTTGCTAACTAACATGCCGTGATTGCTGATTCCGCTACAGAAAGGAACTTAGGAAATTAGGAAGTGAAGTATAGGATGTATTCTGTTAGAATGTGTAACAGAATTTTCCAGGGTGGTTTATAACATCTCAGAAGGTAAGCCCTATTTTCAAGCCCTTTGCATTGTACTTTTTAGTTCTTAAATATTCTTGTGTTAGTTTTCTTTTATTGCAAGGTGAAGGCTTAAAAGCCAACTACTGTTGTATAAGCTAAAGCTATTCTTGAGTGAGACAAAGGCAGGCAAATAAAAATCAATAAAGGAGCAGGCTGTTGTGGCCACCATTTGACTTCCTAAGCATATGCTGCAGTTATGCTTCAAAAATGAAAGCTCTGAATATCTAGCCTGGTCAGGCAGTTAATAATTTCTCATAGCTCTAAAATTTGTTAAATAGTGTGCTTGCAGTCAAGGACTAGTTAATGTATTTTGGTGAGAATAAAGAGATCCTCTTCATTTACTACTGTGAGGTCAGTATATAACTGATAGACATTTTATATCTAGAACTTCAGAATAGTGGTGCATAATTACTTGGTGTAGGTTTAATGGGGTATTTCTCAGTTTGGATGCTTAATCTACAAAGAAAGGCGATACTGATGCTTACTTAGCTGTAATGCTGATAACATAACTTTTTGGATCCCTTTTAATATCTTCTTTTCCTTTTGTTTTGTAGCTGCAGGGTCAACCAGGCTTTTTTCAGCAACTTCTGTTGAGAGTTTCTTGTCTTTCTAACAGTGTTATCATTGGGATTGGAAAAATAAATTCATAATATATCATTTCTGCATGGATGTACCAAGCCTAGATAATTCTTTTCTTTATGGGGCTCTTGTAAACTCTGGCTATGTTGATGTATTTTCCTTAACATTGGCAGAGTTATCTCTAATGGTTTTTTGGTAAGTACATAAAAAGTTTGTCGTTTTAATAAACACTGTGTTCCAAAAGTGCGTTTATATGTTGACCCATTTGGCCTACTACTTATCCTTAATATTGTTCAAGGTACACATTTACTCTGTAAGCAGTAACCTTCAACCCAACGTATCCTGTTGTGCTATGACTGTGTTCTTCACCATCTTTGTCTTTCCAGTGGAGTTTTCCATGAGTCTGCTTTTCCTTCCCATATACTTAAGTGCCTGGACATTCTCATGATGGGTTCATTAAAATGTCTGAAGATGTTCTTAATGGATCTAGTACTACATACCCTTCTAACAGTTTGGTCAATTATTATGAAACAGTTGTTAAAGTAGTGTCTTCTATGTCATGCAGACATTCATGAGTTCTCTTTGACCTGTCAATGTTATGTTTCCTTTCCTTGCAGCGTCTGTGGAATATTCCACATCAGTAGGACTGTGGACACTTAAGAACCCATAGTGCAATACCAGGACCTGCTTGTTCTTTTTTCTCTCTTTTTTTCTTTCTCCTCATTGTCCCTTTCTGGTGGGCTGGCTGGCAGAAAAGTGATTGAGGAAGTGGGAGAAATTTACTGGCTGTTGCAATATTTACTTGAGGCTGAAAGGAGGGAAATCGTGTGGTCTCATGATTAGGCAAAGGGGATTACAGGAGGGGAGCAAACACCTTTTTCTCCTGTGGGAGTGTATCTCTTCCTTCTCTGTCTTCCCTATGGGTCCTGCGCAAAGATCAAGAAGCAAACCAACCCTTCCCAATCCCCTCCCCACCCCTCCACAACTTCTCTGCAAGGAATGTCACCCAAAAAACTTCCTAGAACTTGGCAGCAATAGCCATGGTTACCTACAATCAAGGTACCAAGAATTTCTTCACTGAATTACAAAGTGATATTTAGTTTATTTTAAAGTTGAAGGAGCCACTTTGTCCCCAAGAGGAAAAAAGAGCTTTGCGGTTAAAAATTTTACATTTCAAGGCACTAATAACTAGGATTTGTGTGCTCTTTGTCCTCCAGATCATTGCAATTCATTGAGCCCACCATGCTTTACTGAAGAGGACCGATTCAGTCTGGAAGCTCTCCGCACAATCCATAAGCAGATGGATGATGACAAAGACGGTGGTATTGAAGTAGATGAAAGTGATGAGGTAAGTGGGGAAAAGAACTCAGTTCTTTCCATGAATGTATTGTCTTCATTTTAAAAGGACTAGAAGGAGCGTCTTTGGCTAGAATGTTGTTTGACCTGGTTTGAAAACGAAGTCTTGGCTCTAGTCTTGTTTCTGTTATAGATTATCAACCTTTTTATGTGCCAGCACAAAGTTAGAGGAATACGTGCATTGTTACAAGGAGGTAGACATATTGTTTTAATCTTGCTTTCAGTGAAATCTGTGGATGCTCAGTCTTGGTACAAACTTTATTTGCTGTTGAAGGACATTCTGTTGTTTTCCTTTCCCACTTATCCTGCTTCAGAACTCCAGCTTTTTAAACTGTGCCTCAGGAAATAAGAATTAACTCCCCTGATCAGTTCCATGCACTATGTTTCTTGAAATGAAAACTTACTTATCTCATACTGAGGTCTAAGAAACTGTCACCTACCACCAAGTACCAGTGCGTCTTTTTTTCCATGTTTGTGGATGAGTAGTGAAGAAGCCACTTGCTATACTTGCTAATGATGGGCTGTGTCTGTTCAGAGTATTTTCTTCCTGTCCAGGCCCCCCCCCCCCTTTTTTTTTCCACCTCCCTTGCCATCTCTGATGAACCTTGAATGCAGGGGTAGTTCCAGGCAGGGCGTAGCAGATCAGGTGTGGCTCCTTCCCCTTTGGCTGTACGCCATGGATACGAGAGCTTTCTGATTTCACCAGCATGTTGTTGTGATTCCTGCCAGAGCTTTGCATGTGCCGTGAGCTCTGAGCTTACCAGCTTGTCAGTGCAGGGTCTGGCTTGAGAGCCTCCTTTTGCATGGCTTCGAAGCCTGTGAGGGCGAGCACCACTGCTGTTTGTCCCTTCTTCTGACACTTGCTGCTGAATTCAGGGAGGTAGGGAGAGGGAGCAGTGGCAGTGCTCACCTAAGCTCTAGGGCCATGGGAAAGCAGGTGGTGATTGGTGGTTGACACATAGAGCTGTCTTCCTTCTCACTCTTACAACATACCTAGGGAAGATGGGGAAATGTGCCTGATTTCTTTGCTCCAACTTGTTTCACCTTGCTTGACAGTCCTCCATTTTTGATTAACCTCTTAAGGATACAAATTGGCCATGGCAGTTATTTTGATTGAAAACAATACGGCCTTCTAGTTAGTAATTTCATTAAATGGGTATTCAGACATTAAGAGCGCTGACAGATGTAAAAAAATAAATAATAAAATACACTTTACAAGAAGCAGCACTGTAATAGATTGACCTGGCTCTGCACTTTGTGTAGATCAGGTGCTTCAGATAAAAACACCAGAAAAGCCCCACTAAAGCACGAGTCTCTACTGATGTTGGGAAAAACCAGGTGCAGCTAAGGTGCTGCCTCTTCTGGGCATGTGCTGGATTCACTGCAGCAGCCTGCCGAGTTTAAAGTGCTGTTTTTTCCCATGTCTGCAAGCAGCCTGTAAAGAATATTGCTGATGTCTAGTACTTGTAGTAGGACCCTCTTTTTTAAAAGACCATACAGTACAGTGAAAGACAGTAGCATTGTAGAATTGTACTTCATGTTTGTTTAAATAGTTTTAAGGATATATCTATGTTGATTGCATTACATGTGGTAAGTATATCCCAAGTCCTATAATGTTCATGTATGAGCCCAAGCATTTGTCATGGTTTTAATCTTTTATGCGGCATTCAGGTACTATATGATGCTCTGTTGACTTCAGCTGTATTTGTCATACATAAAGCTGCAGGAGAATAAAGAAAATGCAGAAATATCTGGCTGGAAGAAAGTAGAATCCTTTACAGCATAAGTACTTGAGATGCATCCTTGGATCTGCTGGAGAATTTTAATTCTGTCCAAATTTTATAAATTCAGATAACTTCTTGCTCTTTGAAATCACAAGCTAAACTCAAACAGAAGCAGCTTCTCTGTTATCCCTGTTGTTGAAATAACTGAGGAAGAGAATACATATGAGGTCTCTCCAGAACAATGAATAAAGGCATGATATTGTCATGACAGCAGTGGTTTGGGAATAGGAAGAACAATTATTCATGCAGAAGTTAAATTTACTATACAGGAAGCGTTGTCAAATGCACAAACTTGGAAATAATAGTTATCCTTTCAGACTTCAGCTTTGATGATCTAAACATTTTTACTACAGTAGATGTTTAAAAAAAGTCATTTTCTCTTTTGAGCTTTTTCTTTGCATAGGAGAGTGGATAAAATGTGCCTGTGCAAATATTTAGTTGTATAACCAGTTCCTTCTGAGACATTAACTCATTGTACAGGGGGGAAAAAAGGAAAAACGTCTTGAGTAAAACAATATGGAAAATGATAATTAAACAAAAATACTATGGTTGGTACTAGTAGTGTAGAATGATGTAAAATCTGTTCAATCTTCCAGTCTGATTTTTAGCAATGTTCATTTCTTTAATGTGAGCCAAACTAATGGCTGGTTTAACTACAGTTGAATTCTCAGGGGATTTAAAAACGCTTGAAATTTTTTAGAGAGACAGTTAGCAGTGTTAGTCTGAAGTCAAGTAGAAGGCAGGGTAGATTTGCATCTTATAGACTAACCAAAATGGATATTTTTCTCAGGTGAGCTCAGTAGATGCATCTTTTTTGGTTAATCTGTAGGTACAAATCTACCCTGAATATTTTATCCATACTGACAGATGTAGAAAACATTCCCTTTTGCTTCTTAGTATTTTCTGTAGTGAGCAACCATAGGGATTAATATTTTAAGAGGTTCATTGTCAGAAACAATACTTGTGATCAACTTGGAAGCTTTCAAGAAATGGATCTTACTGAACAGGCAAATAATGATTTTGGCCTGCTTTGTTTCTGCATACAAAAAGACTCCTTGTAGGACCAGAAAGCATTCTGTGGCTTTTCATCTGTAAGTGAAAAATTTAACAATGAATTGTAATTTTTTTTTGGCAATCACAGCTTTCAGAGTTAATCACAGCAAGAAATTTACTGAGTTAAAAGTTTTTTTTACCATAAAACATTGCCATCTAGGTTTTGAGTGAGGTTATTTTCCAGGATTGCAAGGTAAGGGGAGATAAAGATGAAGATTTCTCATTAATCAGAAATATATCACAGGTTTTATAACTGATTTCAAGCATTCAGTTTATTCACTGCAGACCACATATTATTTGTTATCTCTTGCTTGCCTGCCCTATTTCCTGCTCTGACTTGCTTTCTTTATATCAAGTCTCACTTGCAGATATCACTGTTCAGGAAATGTTCTTGTATTTGTGACTATTTTCCCTACTAGTTTGAGAAAAAGCTTAATATTTGTTTAACACTACAGATAGCTAAATATCTTTCAGTGTATTCATTTGATTTTTTTCAGGGGTTCTTAATTATCTTAAGATTGCTAATACAATTAAGTTCATAGCCATTCTGAAGCATTTGTTTTCCTTAGTACAGGAAGAGGCTGTTAGATCCTACAAGGCTTTTCAAGCTGGCACACTTGAGCAGACAACAAGGTCCAGTGTTTCAAGTTTATGCTAAAAATAAGGTGCAGGTGTTTTAATAGTGAGTATTATGAGAACAGATGATCAAGATGTGCAGTAATTTTCCCATTGCTGGTCGTCTTCATGTTGACATTAGATGATTTTCTAAAACATTTAATCTAGTTCAATCACAAGTTGTTGAATTAGTCTTCCCTAGGAGCTAGTCTTCGGTCTGATGTGAAGGAAGGTGGATTCTTTTTGGTCTTAAAAATCTCAACATTTTTTCATTAGTATTGGGTAAACATCAGAATTTTTGCTCAAAAAGCTGCTATTTTAGTAACTATTCATGTGTTGTTAATTTCTCTAGGGTAGAGTATAATACAGTGCTACCTAACAAGCACTCTCAGATTTGTTTATAAAAAGGTATCAAGGATATGTGGTTGGTCTAGATCTAGAGGATAAAGACCTTTATGCTTTTCTTGACAAAGTTCTTTGAAGTGGGGTATTGCTGAGTTTAAATGAGAGCAGGAGATGATGCTGGGAAGCATGTGGAAGAAGACATTGTAATTCTGCAGGCATATGGGCAGGATAATGTGTACTTCCTCTCTGTGCTCCTGAGACATCTGGTTTAGTGCTTTGTTTTTATTACTGGAAAGAGAAATTACTAATTGTTGAAATTTCCATTAAAGATCTGTTTTAGGCAGTTTTTTAAAACCTGAATTTCAGGTCTGTGTAACCAAGCAGTAGAACACCCAAAGAGGCTGATCAGGGAGGTGGCTCACAGAGGTGGCTAAAGTTTTATTGGGTTCTCTGCAGTCATTAGAGGGAGCTGGGATGGGAGAGTGGAAGGCCACCAACTGCGAAGTTTGGAGATGGACAGACTGATGTGGAGCAGATGAGAGATGATTTTCAACTAAAAGGAATCTTCTTTGGGTTTAAATTGTAGTTGAGTAGTGAGGAAACTAAGGCATGGAAATGTGTACAGGAATTCCTTTGTCTAGATCTGTACATTTTGTTTTTAGAACCCTAGGAAAGGCATTATATCCCTGTTTGCTTCAAATATTATGTCCCTAAAATAAAGTCAGAACTTCCATAAGTTTGGAGCTTGGGAAAAGGATATTCCTTATGATACTGGCGGGTCCTGGGGTGTAGGATCATGAGAAGTTGACCAAAACTTCCCATGCAACTTCCCTAGACTGGGGTCTTTCAGTCTGGGGAAGGTGTGGGGGCATCTTTCTGCTAAGGCAGCAGAGAAGGGACAGCTGCAGGCTGGAATGCCTGTATATACACCCTCTCACCAGTTTCTACTGTCAGGAGTTTCTCAGCATTAGCAATGGACACCTGTCTATTCCACAAAGCAGCTTAATGTTTCTAATGAACCTTGTTTAGCTGATCTATCTGACTATGTCTGTATTGTATTTATGGATCACACTGATAGATTCAAATTCCTGACTTCCATTTCTAATCCAGGGTTTACTTATCTCCACTTAATTGACTAATATATTTGCTTTCCCTTGTTTTTGAAATGCAATATATAATGCATGTTGCATGGGACAGACAGGTGGCAAATACAAGGGTGACTATGTGACAGTTCTCAGTTATTCAGATATTACTCATAGCTGTCATAAACATCAGATGTGTTACAGGAATTTGTTGTGGTGATACAAAGTTCTTTTATGCAGTTGGATGAGTTAACTTTTTATATAAAAGATGAATGGTTGTAAGAAGCAATTAGTACTGGGTAATGATAGCCAGCAGTATGACATTAATCAGTCATCAGCATTCTAATGAAATACTATCTTGCCCCCCTGCCTGCAGTCAAACAGTAAGTAGGGGCAGGGCTCTTGGCTCCAAATGCCATGTTGTAGTGAAAATAGAACTGTAGTTTATTTTGGTTTATGAAAATACTTTTGTGGAAAGTTGTATTTGTGATAGTCATATAAGTGAAGGATGGGGTTAGCTACAGGAATTGTGGATGCTTATTTTCAGCATTTTTAGAGCTTAGCACTACACTAAAATGTGCACATAAATACTTAAAATTAGGGATGTCAAACATAAGGCCCATGCATTGGATCTGGCTTGTGGTGTGCTGGTCCTTCAGGACCCATCAGCCTACTGGTAGGCATGGCTAGCCAGGATGGGGTCCACTATAGACACTACTTGTCATATGGATCTAACCGATGAGGAGTGCTGTGGTCCAGATCTGGCCTGGAGCATGGGGTGAGTTTGACAATGATGTTTTAACCCATAGTTCCAGCAGTTAAGAAGTTACCAAGGTAATCCCTTATGCTGTCTGGCCTAGACTAAGAAACTTTCTGAGAAACTTAATCTACCAAATTAAGTTATCCAGTAATACACCATCTTGTGTGGAGCAGGCCAGATTTAGAGAGGGAAATTTTGTATTGTGCCACAATAACACATTCTTTCAAAACAGAAGAATTTTTAGGCTGTTTCAGAGAGTGTTTCTGGCACCACTTTTACAGCCATTTACATTTTCTAGTAACACATCTTGTAATGCATCTAAATAGTGTCTTGTTTGAGCATGTGGCATCCTTCAAAATCACTGCTTTAAAGAGATACAGTAAGCACTGGTGTGCCTTGTGAAAGCTTCCCTTTTTGTATGTCTTCAGAATGTGCCAGCATGTTGCTTCTGAAAATATATAGTGTAATTAAAGCAGAAAGAATTTAAAAGTCTTTTTTTGTTTTACACATAGACTATCGCCTGACACAGTACACATGCCAACAGATAAGTTGCCACAGTTATTTATTTTTTACATAAATACGTGTGACTGATCTCTGACACCAATGGATGGCAACTTTTGGTAAATGCTGACTTTTTGTTGGTGATTACTGTAGATTTGCCTAGATGCATATGCTTACCGAGTTCATAGGAATAGGAACTATAGTTAAATTCACGTTGCTATCTTCCTATTTAAAGGAATAGAGTACTACAAAGAATATAATACTGTTCAGGGAAAATATTTAAAGATAGAGGTTAGTACATGCTTGGAAAATCTTATTATTGTCAACTGCTTTTCTACGATATGGTAGAGTAAGAGGGATGTTGTACTCTGATCCAGAAATTCTGCAAGACTCAAAAGATTTCTTAGGGGGAGATTTTTTTTTTTATTGGACCAAAAGTGTAGTAGAGTTAAACAAGCTTTCAAATGCAAGCCATGTGTTTTTTATTTCAGGACTTTTGCTTAGTTGGGACTTATTGGGTAAAAGAAGTTCTAGTGAATGTCAGAGTGGAAAGGTTTTTCAGAGAAGAAGGCTTTGTGATATTTCTTAAAATGGATGAAACTGTGTTCTCCTGATCCCCTCAGTCTGCTTGTTGGGGAATTCTTTGTCTCCCCTGTCACAAGTATCAGCCTAGGATTTCTGATATGTATTATTCCAGAGCATTTTTTGTCTCATAAATCAAAATTGGTTTTTAATGTACCTATGTTTTGATAACCAGCAGTTCTTGATCTTTGTTTGCTGTGCCCAGTTTAACTATTGTATTCTATTTTGGTTTTCAAATGGAATTTTTAATGTGAGTTGTACTTGCTATTTTTTTGTCCCAAATTCATAGTTATAAAAGGGCTACCACTATTGAGGAATTACATCAGTTGTCTTAAACCTTACTCTGTCTCCACCTCTGTATTTAGAGTTATTTTCTTTAACCTCTTCTACATATGCTTAACGACCAAGGCAACAGAAGAAAGAGATTAGTTACCATGGTAAAGAACACAAAATAGAATCATAGAAAATTAGGGTTGGAAGCGACCTCAGGAGGTCATCTAGTCCAATGCCCTGGTCAAAGTGGGACCATCCCTA
>NW_017729033.1:46492600-46520027 GCF_001723915.1 Gavialis gangeticus
GACCCACTAACTAGAACATCCCAGCCAAAGCTTTGTTGAACCTTAAAAATCTCCAAGAATGGAGATTCCACGACCTCTCTAGGTAACTTGTTATAGTGCTTCACCACCTTCCTAGTGAGAGAGTTTTTCCTAATATCCAACCTAAACCTCCCTTGCTGCAACTTGAGACCATTGTTCCTTGTTCTGTCATCTGCCACCATTGTGAACAGTCCAGCTTCATCCTCTTTGGAACCCCTTTTTAGGTAATTAAAGGCTGCTATCAAATCCCCACCCCTGTCGGTCTTCTCTTCTGTGGGCTAACTAAACCCAGTTCCCTCAGCCTCTCCTCAGAAGTCATGTCCCGCAACCCCCTCACCATTTTGTAGCCCTCTGCTGGACTCTCTCCAGTTGGTCCACGTCCTTTCTGTAGTGGGGGACCCAAAACTGGATATAGTACTCCTGATGTGGCCTCACCAGTGCAGAGTAGAGCGCAGTAATTACTTCCCTTAATCTTCTGGCAACACTCATACTAATGCAGCCCAGTATGTGGTTAGCCTTCTTGGCAACAAGGGCACCCTGCTGACTCATCCGGTGTATTATCCACTGTAACTTCCAGGTCCTTTTCAGCAGAGCTGCTGCTTACCCAGTCAGTCCCCAAGCTATAGCGGTGCATACGATTCTTCTGTCCTAAGTCCAGGACTTTGCACTTGTCTTTGTTGAACTTCATCAGACTTATTTTGGCCCAATCCTCCCGTTTGTCACTGAATCCTAGCTCTACCCTCTGGTGTATTTACTATACCCCCCAGCTTGGTGTCAGCTGCAAAATTGCTGAGGGTGCCATCCATCTCATCTTCCAGATTGTTAATGGAGATATTGAACAAACCTGGCCCCAGGACTGACCCCTAGGGCACTCCGCTTGATACCGGCTGTGAGCTAGACATTGAGCCATTGATTGGTACCTGTTGAGCCCCATAATCCAGCTAGCTTTCTGTCCACCTTACAGTCCATTCATTCTACCCACACTTCCTGAGCTTGCTTGCAAGAATGCTGCGGGAGATTGTATTAAATGCCTTGCTAAAGTCAAGGTATATTATTGTCCATTGCTTTCCCCGCATCCACAGAGCCAGTCATCTCATCATAGAAGGCATTCAGGTTGGCTGGGCATGACTTGCCCTTGGTGAATCCATGCTGACTGTTCCTAACCACTTTTTTTTCTCCTCCAAGTACTTAGAAATGGATTCTTTAAGGACCTGCTCCATGATTTTTTCTGGGGACTGAGGTGAAGCTGATTCTTGCTTCTTGAATCAGAGCTGTTTTAAGACACTGCTGATTCTTTCCTAAAGGATAACTTCTACATCAGAGCCAATTTTGAAATGAAAATATTTTAAACAAAAGAAAGTGTGCTGGCCCATTTACTTTATTATGAATACTTTTCTGTAATTATGAGTGAAAGCACTTCGTCTTTCTCCTTCCTAGCCCTAAGCACCCTTTGATTTACTATGCAGTTATGAGTCTTGTCTTTAGATTTGTGACATAGAAGATGCACAGACAGTGTGGATAACATAAGCGAACAAACAAGAAGGAGGTTTACATATGAATAACATTCTGATTTAAATATGAATAGTCACACTTAATGAATTATGTTAATTTCTAGAGATGCAGGAAGTAAATTAACTTAATAAAGCTTTTCAAAAGTCTTTTGCCTGGTAGTATGCCATTTCTGATTTAAAGAGATACAGTCAAATACTTATTCTAATTATTCAACAGCTTTTCAAGCTAAACTAGATTTTTTCCCCACCTTTAAATCCTTATCTACTTGTCAAACAAAGGAAATCACTTTATAATGGAACTCAAAAGGCCATTTCAGAATGGAAGATTTTGTAGCATTTTTTAAAAATGATTGGATTCTGTGTGTTCACCTGAAGGTCTGTCTCAGAATGCTTGTTTCCTCCTTTGTGCCGGCATTGCTTATGTTCTCTGCAGAGTTGTGGAAACATCTTCTGGAAGTTAACTGCTACTCCCTCTGGTGGCTCTGCAGTAGCCAAGCACTAAATACTGCAAAGCCTGCATAAACAATAGCACTCTTTCAGCTGTTTGGCACAGGTAGAGTACTGGAAGTGCATTAAGATTGGGAAAGCATTCCCTTGTAACAATGTCAGGTATTATAAAACTTTCAAGCCAAGACTTCTGTTTTTCTTTAATTCAGCAGCTTTTTTGAAATTAAATCTTTGGAGGCTGGGAACTCCAAGGGTGCAACAGGGAGTGTCTCTTTTTTTTTTATTTCCTTTTAGTTAGTCTTGTATGCATCCTGATGAGCATATACATTATGTATTTTCAAATTAGTTCAAGGTTGCTCCACTGTTTAGGTTCTTCTGTCTTGAGCATAGTGGCTTGGGTAGTCAAGAAGCAAACCTCACGTTCTGTGCAAGCTTTTGTGTCTGACTGCTGATGAAGCTAAAAGTAATTCCAGAACACAGGCTTATAGCAACTTTGGTATCCCCAAGAACATATATATCAGTTTTCTTACATATTTGAAGGTAGTGGAATTTGGTTTTGTTTCTCCTTTAACTGAGTGTCATGTCTTCTGGGGAGGAAGGGATTTCTTTCGCCTTCAGTATAAAGTTTTCCTATGAGTAGTTCCACTGACCTCTCTCTGGCTGTTCCTTAACTTTTTCAGGTACCATCATAATAAAATATTGGCTACCCGTAAGTTTCTGAGTAGCATCACTGGCTGATCCAAGTCTTGTTTAACTCTGATTGTGTTTATGACAGGTGCAAGCTGCAGCATGCATCCTAGAATAGGGATTGTCAACCTTTTGCTACTGCATATGACTCAGTTCCTGTGTGGGCTGCACTCTCTGCACCTCCCTGGCAATCAGCAGACGCTGCAAAGGGAATAGTGAGAAAAGGCAAGTGCCAGGACCCTAGGGCTGCTGCCTCTACTGCAGCAGAGAGAATAAATGAAATCGGTGGGCAGTAGGACCCTTAGGGCTCCTCCTCTGCTGCTGTGGCTGGAGGAAGCTGCAGATTCCCTGGGTTACTACAGGCTAGATCCAGTCTCTTCAAGGGTTGGATTTGGCCCATGGGCCATAGGTTGCAGACCCCTACTATAAAGGTATCTTCAGAGGTGTATCCAGGAATGTGACTGTCACTTACAGCAGCTCCATGTTTGGAAGGTTGTCACAGTCGGTCATATAATGATTTAGGATTTTCAAGTATTAGAACACATTGGATTTTGTGTAATACCTGATGTCTTTGGTCAGAATTGCCATGACGTTACAAGGTAGTTAGATGTGTTTCAGTATGTTTACAATAATTACTTTTGATGGTTGTACAGGAAAGGATTTTCTAGTATTGTCTCCAGAGGATGTTGAAGGGGTAGGAGGGGAGGATATCTGTCAAAAGGAGGAAGGCAGACTTTGGGGTAGGGGAAGATACTTGCCAGGCGAGACTACATTACTTACGTTTGACACCATCTTAAATGATTTCTAAAAGCAGTATTTGAAGCACTGCTTGTTATAAAAAGTAGATTTCCTGTTTCTTTTTCTTTTCTCTCCCTCCCTACCCCATCTTCCTTTTCTTGAGTGTTTACTAAAAGTGGGAATGAGAAAGCTGGCCTAAGCCTGTGTGCACTTTGCACATGGTTGTGACTGTTTGCCAGCATTATAGCAGCTGAGTCAATTTGAGAACTACTCAACACAGTCCACAAGCTGAGTGCACAAAGGGTAATGTATCCAAAACGGTCTCCTCACTAAGTCCCTGAGATGAAGCATAAGTGTTAAAAACTATTTTGGTTCTCTTTCCTTATTCCACTTGTGTTAAGTTTTGCCTGTATGTTTACATTTTGGGCGCTAACGTACATTTATACCAAGGCACAGGTGCCTGATTTTTCAAGGGTGCTGAGTACTGAGACCCTTCCATTGGTTTCAAGTTAGGTGCTTGGGTGCTGACAACAAATGGGAATTATAAGGTCTTTTAAAAATGACCATTCATATCCTGCTAAAATGTGGCTGAAATGCCTCCATTTTCCCAACAGAGAAGTTAGGACGTGAGACCTGAGCGTTTGTTTTTGAGGTTTTTTTAAGTTATTGTAAAGGGAACTCGGAGGCTATTTATATATAAAATGTACAAGCAGTAAAATGTAGTTATGCCCTAGTTTGCAATTTACTATTTAATAGCATAATTACCACTTTTCTTATCCTTTGTTCATGTATTTACGATGTTTCATACTATGTATGTTTTCACTTTCAGAACTCCTATTATGATTTTATCCATTGCTTTACACTTTGGTTTCTATTTTATATTTTTTTTTAAATAAATTCTGTTTTCTTGCTTTAGAAAAATGACTGCTGAAGTTTTTAAAATTTGTGGCACAGTTTTGCATTGCAGTGAGTTACTACTTGCTCTAGTAGTAACTTTTATCTGCCTCGAAGTAATAACGCTGGTATTGCTTATTGAATGGTAAATCATTTGAATATCCATTATCATTAGAATATTCTCAACCATGCTTTCTTGTGCTTGTTTTAAGAGTGAACAAGAAATGTATTTTCTCCACTAAGTTAAACAAGAAGAAAAAGATAAGGTCCATACTTCTTTAAATAACTATTTATTTATTTATATTTAAAGAATTACAAAATAACTTTAGGTGGTAGCTTTCAGTTTAAACTAGAAAACTAATCCCTAATTATACAATGCTTCCTTCCAAAATAACTTCTTATGAGATTTTTTTTTTTAATACGGCATCCACTTGCTTGTTTATGGTTTTACAGACTGTTGTGTGGTTGTTTAATTTTATTTACATGGCTAACCAGAATACCTAGAGTTGTTATAGTAAGGTTTTGAATATGTTTTGGAAAGGATATAAAGTCTCATGCTTCCGGGTATAAGGCAGCTTCTAAGGGGCAAGTGTTTCCATAGCTGCCTTGTGCATCAATTCTTGTATCTCCTTCAAAACAGTTTGTATTTGCTCCTTTGTGAGACAACATAGTATCCTGATTAGCATATGATTGAAATGATTTTGTTAGCCTTGTAGTTGCAGTAGTTCTTCCCTGCACAGTTTTGGTAATGTTCTAACTTAGCAGCTCACTTTTATCCTGTATATAGAAGTTTAACTATCTACAACTATCATGTTTCTACTTCTGTTTTTAATATTTTTATTTATTACCCATGCTTAAATATTCTGTTAAGTAATAGAGGAGTTTTGAAATTGGTACTTAATTTTAGGTTTTATTTATGATCCTTCTAGTCATCAGAATTGAATCTTTTTAGGTGAATTGTAAATATAACAATTCCTTGTAGAGAATGGTAGGTTAGACCAGTGGTGCCCAACCTTTTTCTCCGTGGGGGCAGATAGGCAGTGCCTGATTCAGCTGGGCGACCCAATCTGGTGCTTGGAGCATGTGCAGTGGAGCCCCATCTGGGGGCGCAGCCTAGCCCTGATCTAGCCATATGGGGAAAGGGGGCTTGCGTTGGCCTGGTCCAAACCCAGCTTAGCAGGGGTGGAGGTTGCATGGCCCAGTCCTGATGTAGCCCTGTAGGGGAGGGGCTGTGGCCCAGTCTCAACCTGACATTCTCTGTGGGGGAAAGGGCTGTGGCCCATAGCCAAACCAGCTGTGCAGGGGGAGGGAGCATGGCCCAGCCCCACAGGGCAAGGGGGAGGTGGTATGGCCTGGCTCTGTGGGGAAAAGGGGGCTGTAGGCCAGCCCCAATCAGGCTGCATACATAGAAAGGTACGTGGCCTGCCCCAGATGGCCATGTGGGGGGTAAGTTCATCGCCTGGCTCCAACTCATCATGTGAGGCTTGGGATTTTGGCAGTGGGGAGGGTGGCGGTATTGACCGCCACTGTTCCCCTGCTGCCATATTTTGCAACACCTGGGAATCCACGTGGGTTGGAGTCCAACGCTCTGTGAGTTAGAGGTTGAGCATCCCTGAGTTAGGCAATGACCAGTGTTTTGGCTAACTGAGTTGTTTTCCTAGAGCAACGTTCTTAGATTGCTGTGTGAAATTGTGGAGTGAGTGAGGAAAGGCTCTATTTGAATTAATAAACATAAAAATAGGGAGCAGTTTGATTATAGTACATGTATTCAAATGTGTTAAGTGACTGTTTCACACTTGACACAAAAACAAGAAATGCAGAAAAGTTATACCTAGACTTATAAGCAAAAGTTGTATTAAAAAAAAAATCAAATCTAAAATAGAAATCTATCTGAAAATAGAGCCTGGTTTAGACACCATTTTTGTTCTGTTATACCTAGAGGCCTACTTACTGTCCATGAAATCAACTGGGAAAAAAAGTAATCAAAATAAAATGTTGGCTTCCTAGTGGGAGCTAGTGGTTCTCGCTGCCTTGCAGCCCCCTGGAAAGGGAAGACACCAGCTGGTGGGGTGGCATGAAGGGAAGCCAGCAACCAAGATAGTGGCCACCCCCTTGTCCTCCCACTCTTCATGCACTCCTTTCACCTTCGGTCCCTGGTCCCACAGCGCTTCCTCTACTATTCCCCTTCGCTTTTTTGAAGTCCAAAACTTTGACCCTGCTATTGCCTGCCTTGTGATGGACAGTGAACATGATGCTCAGGCTGCCCTCTATATTCAAGTTGCTCACCAGATCATGTCCTTTGACCAAATCTAGGAGAGTATTACCTCTGGTTAGTCCATGCGCTTCCTGAATCAGATTCATTTCTGTTGCTAGTTTAAATTCAGTTGCTGCCTAGCCTTTCTAATCTGCAACCTACAGGTGTGGGCCATTGTTGTATAGTCCTCCTTGGGAACTGTCCCAAGCTTCCATTGTTTGTATGCCTCTTTCTTCTTTTTCACGAGGACCATGATATCCCTGTTAAACCAGTCCTTCTGCTGCCTTTCCTCTACATGAAAATAGACTTCTGTGCTTCGAGGATTGTGTCCTTGAGGAATGACCACTCTTCATGCACTTCTTTCACCTTCAGTCCCTGGTCCCACAGTACTTCCTCTACTATTGCCCTTCGCTTTTTTGAAGTCCAAAACTTTGAACCTGCTAGCTGATTTGCCTGCCTTGTAACGGACAGTGAACATGATGGTTTTGTGCTCGCTGTTGTCCAGGCTGCCCTCTATATTCAAGTCGCTCACCAGATCGTGTCCTTTGACCAAGACCAAGTCTAGGAGAGCGTTACCTCTGGTTAGCCCATGCGCTTCCTGAATCAGGTAGAGCTCTTTGATACAGGTCAGGCAGCAACATGACTGGTCTAACATAGCTGAGTGTTCCTCCCAAGAGATGTCTGGTAACTGAAGTTGCCCATGATGACCATGTCCCATGCTCACGCAGCCTCTGCCAGTTCTCGAGAGAACACCAGATTGAGCTCCTCCCTCTGGTTTGGTGGTCTGTAGAATACACCAGCAGTTTGGTCTCTCTCACCATGCTCTCTCCTTCCCTCCCCCCCAGTAGTTTGACACAGAGAGTTTCGAGCCGCTTTTCTTTGGAGCCAATGTCAGCCTCCAAGGAGGTGTACTGCTCCCTTGCATAGAGACCTGCACCTCCACCTGTCTTCCCTACTCGGTCCCTTCTGTGCAGAGCATAGCCATCTGTGGCTACGTTCCAGTCATGTGAGGAGTCCCACCAAGTCTCTACTATCATTACAATCTCTACTAGATCGTAATGCCCACTGGAGAGTAGGAGGGCTAGCTTTATGATTTACGTTACAGGTGCTAGATTAATAGTGTTTGGCATGTGAGACTAACTAGAAATGTTTCTCTCCCCCTCCCACCTTTTCCCTAATGCTGAAAAATTGAATGTGCTACTTGGAATTATTACCTGTTTAATCTTTTTGTATGAGATCATATGTTGCATTCCTTTCTCTTCTGTTCTCCTCAGGGCATTGTTAGCTCTTCATGTCAGATACCATCTTCTCTGTGTAGTCCCTAGCATAATGAGACCCCTAGCTAATACCAGAATACAATTTTAGAAACTTTCAAGTTTATCTGTTCTGTCTTCCATTGCTTTAATCATTTGAACACGGTGAAGTGGCTCTGTAGAGTGAAAGTAACTTTCATGTAACCTTATAATTTCTAGTGGACACAGAGCGCAAAGGAACACTGGGATCTCAATTGCATACAGAGCACAAATGACTTGAATGCACGTAAGTGGGCTAGGATTGCTGTGCCAAAGATGAATTGTTCTGTGGGATGATTTAGAGCAGAGAAGAAACCGCTGATGGTCCTATTTGGAAACTGTTATAAAGGTTCAGGCGTAGACACAAATTTCACATTGCAATTTACTATTACTGTATTTACCTAAATCCAGAATGACTCTGAATTTAAGATGACCCCCAATACATGGAAGAGTTATAAATTTGTTATACTCTTCCATGTGTAGAATCTGATGCTGGGGGCATGGCTGCCATAAATTTGTCGCCTTCTCTCCAACGCTGCTGCAATGGTGAAAGGGGCAGTAGAGAGGCAGGCAACAGCAGGAGCGCAGGTAGCAGGCAGTGAAATAGCCTGACCGCTGCTCCTTGACCCCCTGCTTCCTGCCCCACCCACCACTTGCTCACTTACTGCATTCCCTCATCATTTGCCCCTCCATGCTGCCTGCCCCCGACACCTCTTGCCTTCCCAACACCGCTTCCCTTCCCAGGGTCTGTGCTCCCCTGCTATTTGCCTCCCACCCTGCTGCCTGCCCCATTCCCCCCTCCCCAACCGCTGTTGCTTATCTTCAGTTGCAGCTCTGGCTCTGCTCCAACCTGGAGCACATGCTGGTTTCATCCACATGTGGCTGGGCAGTAGTGGTTGTGGAGGCAGCGGGGCTGGGGTGGGGTGGGGTGGGGTGGGGTTGCCAGCATGGCAGCTACTGTTGTTGAGCCATGTCACGGGGTGAACTAGGGCCAGAGCCATAAGTGTGGGGGAGAAAGGACAGAGCAGAGGTGGGGGGCAGGAGCAGCAGCTTCAAGCTTGGTTCAGGGTTGAAGCCAAAGCTGCATCAGCCACCTGTCTCTATCTTGTACTTGAATCTGAGATGAGCGTTTTTTCCCCATGTTGAATGGGGAAAATACCTCATTTTGGATTCAAGTAAATATGGTACATGAAAATACGGGTTTTTTGTTTGTTTTGGGTTTTTTTAGAGGTGGCCATCTAATGATTATCCTGGCATGGTGGGTGTGAAGGAACTTTGGGAACACTGTTTATTGTTCCTATCTCCATGGTAACATATTTCCTTAGATTATTTTCTGTTTTGAACAGTTCCTGCTGTGAACAAAAATCTCTTTAAAAACACGTAATGATTCTGTGAATCAGCAGCTAGGAACATTAAAACTTACTCCACTGTTCAATACAGCCACGAAACCAAACTTCATGTTGAAGTTTTAGCAGATGTGGCCTTGACCCAAGAAGGAATTTTGGAGAGGGGGAAAAGTGTGCATCTGCTGTAGGAGTATATCTTCAAAAAGTTAGAATCTTAACTTGATTGCTTTCATATACTTAAATTGTAGCTATTTAAAAATGTTAAATTTAAAATGTTTTATATTTTCATATCTGCTGCCTTCTGTTAATGTAACATGTTAGTGTCGTATGGTGTGTACTGTCACAGTGGTACCCAGGTTTGTGTAGTATAGAAGGATTGCTGTGTCAGAATGGAATAGTTATTGTTGAATTGGTGCCTTTGCTCATTCCTTAATATGTTCTTTTAGGTCTCCCTTCCTCTTCACACCAAAGGCTCCTACAAGATGCTGTTCTTCCATAAGTGTTCTTTCTGTCCTTGGAGGACTTTGTCCACCTGCACTTTTTCCACTATTGTCTTTGTTCTGGTGACTTCAGATTTGCTTTGTTCAGTCCTAAATTTCTCTGTCTGTGATGTCCTCTTAGAAACTAGCAGTTTCATGGTAACATGTCTAAAATTAATCTTCTGGTTTTTTTTCCGGTCCCACCTCCACATTCTGCATTTTTCCTGTAATGTCAGTGGCACACAATCTACCTGCCATACAAGATGGGGTTCATCTCTAATACCTGTTTCTGCATGAGTAAGCAGACATGTCCAAGTCCTCCATAAACCAGCAGGAATCTGCCCTTGCCTTCCTTTGTATTTTGTAAAAAAAATGCATAACCTAACAGTATTTAAGTGTTTGACCCTGAGCTGCCTTTTTGTGATGGAGGACTGAACTGGAATAGTATGGAGCTTGAGCAAGTCCATTTTTAAATCCTATTGAAGAGATACAGAGGTATGGAGTATTCAGTAGGGGTAGCTTTAAATGAACTGAAAGGTTTTAATTAGCCCAACTAAAATTCCCTGGCTCAGATTTCATTTTCTTAGCATCTAATGACTGAAATAGTTCTTTAGCAAGACCCAGGAAACACAGAAACTTTTTCTAAGGAGGTCAGAGGGAGCGGTGCTCTTCTTTTGTGCCCCCATTTTTCAGACAAACTCTTAAATCTTGGTTCATCAGAAAAATGTAAAGGTTCCAAACACTTGGCCTTTGTGTATCATCCCAAGCAAACAGAGCATTTTGCTTTAATTCGTAAGGTTGTCTGTAACTATAGTACAGATTGTATGTGTACTATGAAAATTTTTCCCATCAGTTTGCATTTTGCTTAGTAACAGGAAGATAGTCAAAGTTCCTATTTGGAGTATGATTATCAGTTTGAAAAAGGATCAGGATGCCCAAACACAAGCCTTACATTTGTTTGCTTTGACGAGCTCTTTGCAGAACTTATTTAGATAATCTGGCATTTAGATGCAAAAATCACCTCATATTACTATGGTGCCCAGGGATGGGCATCCTGTTGTTCCAGATGTTTAACAAATACAAGACCAAAAGTTGAGAGAGAGAATTTATCTGCATTCCTCCAAATCTGCCACCCTGCCTTTGCCCCTAGAACATGCTTTCTCTTCATTTATCAAGCCATATGCTGTTTTCTGCATTGTACCCATCCTTTGAAAAAATCAGTGCTACCTCTCGGTAACATCTCACAATCCACCAAATCAATGGGGCTCAGTGCACTTCTGAGGATGGACAAAAAGCTAGGAAGGGGACAGAATCTTCACGCAACTGTGAAAAGAAGTATAGCATATATTAGAATGTGCTTTGAAGAGTGCACCTCTGTTTCTTCATAAGTGAAGGCTGTACACCTGGTTGAGAGAATCTTCCATTAAGAAAATTAGAAAATTTACACACACTCTACCATTTTGCCTATTAAAGGTTGAGGAGTTTGCAGGTAGGTTACATTGCCATATACCATAACCTCAGTTCGTTGGACTGTGACTAATAGAAGTTCTCTTATATCCACTTGGGTTGCACTGGGCCTCATTAATACTTAGTATAGACGAGAAAGCCTTCTCTGATCTGGTCACTCCATGTTTCCCAGTGTTGGAGGATATCACTTTAGTACTAGCTGGCTGCAGAGTGCAGTCCATTTAAGTTGACTGATTCTGACTGTGTGGTTTGAACTGCATTCTGACTTTGTAGTGTCCTACTAAAGGTTTTTCTGAACATTCAGCCTTCTGAATTGTTCACTGAATCATTTCTGTAATAAAGTTGTAAAACTAGTTTCTTTTGGCAGCTGAGTGGTGTATTAAATCTCATGGAATTGTACCTCTCAATCTCCCACTACTGGGAGGAATGAAACAAAATACCTGAAGTGGATTGTTTTTTCATTCCTCATCCTTTGTACTTTCCTTTCTCAACATACTGGATGCATCTTCGGGCAAATGACAGCTCAGCCAACATTAGAAAATGAACAAAAAAACCTGGGTCACCTTGGAAGAGATATGGAACTATCCTTATCTTTTTCTTTCCCAATTACATTGAACTGTGTCACTTTTCTGATCTGTGTTTACTACTAATTGGTTCTAGTCTGAGCAGTGACCGACATAGTCTTACTTGAAAATGGGGAAACGTATCCCACAAGCTTGTCAATCGCTCTTTCCTGTGAAGTGTAACATTTGCTAGTTCTGGCCACCTTTGTTTTAGGGTGATGTAAATTACTGATAAATTGTGGCATGCCCTGGTGGAAAGTCTGTTGTTAGCTGTAAGAGGCATGGATGTTGTAGTGTTCAACTTTTGCAGTATGTCCATGCTGATAGTTTGTGGGCTGGTTAATATCTGAAAGAATGTTGCTAAAGGTTTTGGCTCACCTGGTCAGGTGAATGATACAGAGGCAGTCCATGGGCTGGGTTTGGGCCCTGTGCTTCCAACCTCGTGTGCAGGGCCACAGGCCCATCAGCTGGATAACATGATGCTAGAGGCCAGATTTGACCCATAAATTATGGGTTGAGCGCTGCTGGTCTTAAGGTATGCTCTGCCTTACATCTTCAAGAGAATAGAAGTACCCAGTGCTGGGGACTGTAAATAAGAGAGCCTAAAATGCACAATATTTGTCGGTATAGAGTTCAACATACAAGTTTAAAAAGCTTACTGATTCTGAAATATCAATAAGTCAATTTATTATGTGTCACAAAGTATGTGCCCTCTGAAGAGAATTTTGATAGTAAAAGTCTCAAAATTAACTAGTAGTACATGACGTACAAAGAAAAGGGGAGTTAGTATCTGCATGCAGGTGTATGCACTTCAAAAACTGTCCATTAATGGGCTTTCACTTGAACCAACAGTTTTTAGAGGCTAAGCCTCGAAGGATTAGAAGGTAATGCTATCTTTGTACACATTTGAGCAATGGTGAATTTAAACATGTACTTAACTTTTTGCTTTTTGTTTAAATTACACTTGGAAAACAAGCTAGGGAAAGCTAGATGGCATGTATTAACTTCAGACTATTGAAAATGTGTTAGGAAAAGTGAAATGAAAATTGAGATGTTATTGCATGCATTGAATAGGAACATTTATAATTATAATTTTATGGTTGTTTTGGACTACTTTGAGAAGGAAGAACGTACAGTATTCAATTTATCAGAAACAAGATACCAGCCCAGATATATTATTTCCATGGGCCATAGTGGTTCTGTAGATTATCTTACTTCTTCGAACTAGGATGACCTACCAAAAATGTGCAATGAAATAGCCAGAGTCTTTGGAAAAGAAAGGTGAGCTTGTTCTACTTGTAGAAGATCAGAAAACTTTAAACTTTTCTATGTATTTTGTCTTAATTCCACTGTAACTTGAATTGAGGACACAGAACCATTTCTATTGCAGATGACACCAAATTGAGTGGAGTTGCCCACATTCTAGAGCAGGGGTTTTCAACCTTTTAGCAGGCAGACACAGAGGCAAGGAGGGGAGGTGGCATGCAGCTACAACACAGAGCGGCGGCAGTGGTGGGTGGCAGCGGCCACCACGTGCAAACTCCTCCCTCCCCTGCGCCCCCCTCCACGTCCATCTGGCCGGGCATCACCTGTGCAGCCTGCAGAAGAGTGCCACTACCCTCTCCTTTCCCCCCACCCATCCCCTGGGAGGCAGCAGCATGGGGTGGTGGGTGGCAGCACTCTGTCCCCATTTGTGTGTATCCCCTTGGGTCTTCCAAAGTACTCCCAGTTGACAACCTGTGCTCTAGAGGGTAGGGCAAGGATCCATAATGACCTGGATAAAGTGGAAAAATGGTTCACAATCAACCACATAAAATGTAACAAGCGTGTCCTTGGGATGAAAGAATTGCCATCACACATACAGACTGAGGAATGACTGGCTAGGCTGCAGTGTTGCAGAGAAAGACCTGGGGAATACACATACTTTTGATCGTCTTTTGTGGGCCCCTTAGAGTCTGTAGTCCCCCAGGGGTCCACAGACCATAAGTTGAAAACCACTGGTCTAGAGAAGAGAAGACCAAAGGTGGGATTTGTTAAGTCTTCAAATATTTGAGGGGTGGTTATAGAAATAGACTCTTCTGTATGGTGATAAAGGACAGGACAAGGAGTAATGGTTTCAAGCTGCAACAGAGGAAATTTAGAGTGGAGATGGGAAGAACTTCGTGGCTATGCAGGTTGCCAAGTACTGGAACAGACTCCTTAGAGAAGCTGTGAACTCTTCTCCATCCCTGGAAATTTTAAAGAGCAAATTAGATAGATATCTGGATGGGATGGTTTACTAGGGATGAACCTGCCAGCTTCAGGGGGATGGACTAGTGGACCTCATGAGGTCCCATCTAGCCATACTTTCCCATGAACGTAATGGTTTTCTTGAAAGATTACTAAAACTTCAAGCCCTTTATACCATAGTAACTAAAGTGTTCTTACCTAGCTTTCTGCTATGGCCTTATTAAAACTGAGAGATTTGCATGATCTTTTCTTGCCATTACTTGCCCCTTCTGGATCTGCTTTATGTCTAGATCACTTGGATTCACACCTGTGTCATTTGGTGCCTGGCAGGGTCAGATGGTTGCAGTGACTCTTGTAAGAGGTGGTAGGAACAGTACATGGTTAGACATTTCTAATGATAACAATGGGCAGGGAAGCTTCTACTGCTAGGTCAACTTCACTCAATGGCAGGAAGAGAGGGATAAATCTCCCTATTCTCTCCTTGCAGAGCCAAGCCTTGAATACTTCATGCTTATTGTGTTTTTGTTGTTCTGGAATCCCGCAAGCTTGTAGTGCTGACTCAACCTTTAGTTCTGGTTGCTGCCTGAGGGGTGATAGATTTAGTATGTTCAGGCAGATTTGCAGTAGTAGTCTAGATCAGTGGTCTCCAAAGTGGGGTGCGCAAGTCGATCCATTGGGGTGCAGGAAGAAAATATTAGAACTTCTATTTATATTTATATTTATATAAATATACATATATTAGGGGTGCATGCTCAAAAATTTTTTACTGATGGGGCGCGCGAATATAAATATACATACATTGAGGGTGTGTGCTCAAAAATTTTTTACTGATAGGGGTGTGCGATCAAAAAAGTTTGGAGACCACTGGTCTAGATCATGGGAGAGGTCTTGTATGTGTAGATATAAATGCACAGAAATAAAGAAATTAGTTAACTTTCTCAGTCCTGATGATTGGGCACTGGTGCTGAAGGAAATGCTTTGAAAGTGCACCTGGTCCAGCAGTCTACTAATTCCTGTTATGCTCTTATGTATTCTTAAGGTACTTATCACTGTGTCTGTAACAAAGTCAGTAGTTGGAAACCATTCTTGCTGCTGCCACCAGAGCATTTTCCCTGAGTGGGAGTTTGTCATTTGCAGTGATAGGGACTAAATGGATCTGGAGAGAAATGTGACATTTTCCCAGTTGGATAGGAGTTCTAAAATTATGACTGTTGGTTAAAATAAAAAGTGTCACCTCTTCCATGGTATAAGGAATTTCCCAGGGAGTAACTCACTGAGCACGGAAATGCAGAGATCAGTAAAGTTAGGAGTGCACCACTAATTGTGTGTTAGCAACACTGTACAAGTCTGTTTTATTGTAAACACAGGGAGTAAATCAAATTGTAATTAAAGAAACCCCATCATGTGTAATATAATTTTCCCCGTTTGTCTACTGGAACCTCCTTCTATAAGGTCTCTCTAAACCTGAATTTCAGCAAGTGTGAAAAGCTCCACTTTTTCACAGACCAAATGAGCCTTTATAGTATCATTCTCTTTTGTGGAAGTTGGTTGAAAATTCTTCTAAAAATTCATTGAACTTTAACTGATGGTGCATGTTTCCTGTTTCTGTTGTCTTCCCTCTCTTCGGCTAACAGTGTCTCACCACAGTTTTTACTAAATCCCTTCACCCAATCATTTGTCGTATCATTTCAAATAAAAGCTTAGAACATATTACTTCCCCTTGCAGTTATCTTAGATTTCTTCTGCCCTCCCTCCCTCCCTTCCACTCCTCAAATTAGAGTTAAATAACCAGAGAAGAATACAAATAAAGTAGTTTGGAGTAAAAGTTTATATGAAAGAGGCAGTGCAGAATAAAGCTTCAGTTTTTTTAGTAACTGGCTTGGGATTAGAGTGCAGCAAACCAGAACTTCCTTTTCTGAGCACTGAAGAAAAAAAGACCCACTGAGGATATCCTGTGTATAGTGGTAGCACAAAAATCTCTTCACAGTTGTTCTCGCAGCTGTTTAGCATCATGTAATACTGGGGCCCATTCTGCCTTGCACAGCTAGGATATGAGAGACTTCTATTTTATTTCTACTGTTCTTTATAAAATAGTGTCCATGTCGAGTCCTACCTAGGTTTTATAGCTATTAATGCTGGATGTGTAATCTCAGTAAATTGAGATAACTGGTGGATGCAGAAAGGGACAGTCAATTTAAAAAAAAGTAGTAGTATTTTTATAGCGTGCGAAATGAGCGGAGATGCCTTTTTAAATTAAAAATATGAAAACATGCATATAATCTCTCTAAACCACTTGTTTTTCTAAACAGAAGTTTTAATACTGTTCTTCATATCTGCCCGTCTCTCCTTGATCAATCATACTTTGGCAATGTACAGGTAGCATTTTGTTGCTTTTAGGTCAACTGATTATGTATTATGAGTGACCCCAAAAGTGGGTAAGTGGTAGTAAGTGCACACAGACAGAAATAAACTACCAAAATATAAAAGTGAAGGGAGATGCAGGGAAGTGCATGCTGTAAGTGTAAAGTACTTTAACCTCCACAGTAGTACACTGTGCAGATGAAAAATTGATCATATCTTTAACAAGCCTTACCTTTCACATTTAAGGCAAGCTTACTGTCATCTTCTGTTTAGTAATGGAACAAATTACATTTTTGTCATAAATCCTGCACTTGTTTGAAAGAATCCTTGGGTGGGAACTAGAAGGCTGGGAAGGAAGAAGCTCGTAGAAGCATTGGTTTCCAAACTAAGGTGCCAGGGAAAGATAGCTTGAGATTTGGGGTCAAAGGTTTGATCAGTAAAGTTAGGAAAGGTTCAGGCTGAGGCATCTGACCTGAATGCAATTTCAGTTGAGTACTTTCTGCCTCTATAACACTAAAATCAGTAACATGTATGTTAATATTTGTTTAAACTTTTTTTTTTTTACTGATTTCTAGATATACCACTTATTAAATAGAAAATTTATAGCTACAAACTGAAGTTAAGATTTTTGATTTGGGCTTTAGCCAGAACTGTTTAGCACTGTTTTGTGACGCTTCACTTGTATTGCTGCCCTTAGAAGAAGAAAAAAGTCCTGTGCATGTGGAGTTCAAGGGGAAAAGTGGGGAAGTGCTGCCAAGGTGACACATCTGTTAAAATGTGAAGGATATCAGGCTCCATTTTCTGAGAATCAGTTGGTGTTAGCTAAATGCAGCTACAAAGATGTGTCTTTTTCATTTGGAAAGAGTTGTAAACCCAGCCCTTTGGGGTCCAGAACTAGGTGGGTAACTGAGCTGGGGCGTGAGCATCTTCCAGCCTTGCCTGCACTACAGCTGGAGGTAGCCCAGGTAGAGGCCCCAGGAGATGCGACTGCAAGGTGGACACTGCATCCACTCCTCAGCTAGGGAGAAGTAGTGGTAGCAACATAGGTTCAGCTTCCCTCCAGGTGGAGGCTACCTTAGCAGGGGCATAGAGAAGTGGTGCTGCTGCAGCTCCCAACTGCCTGCCCCAGCATGGGTGCAGGTGAACTTCCCCCCCTTGCTGCTGACATGCCACCGAAGTCATGCGTCCTGTGCCAGACTGGAGTTGTTCTAGCTGTGTCTTGAAAAGGTTGCTACCTGTGGCATAGGCAGAGTGGAACTCTAATAGGAATGAAAGGGGTTCTTTCAGGAAATGGTGTCTTGCAAACAAAGTGGATTGTACAACCAAAGGGGTTAGATGGGCAAGAGAAAGAAGTGGCCAATAGTGAACCACTGTAGGCCAATAGCGAACCAAGGATGGTGGCTCTGATTCAATTTGAAACAAATGCGGAAGAGCTATGAGGATCTTGATTGTTCTAGTGTCATAGTTGTCCTGTAGTAAGGTGAGCATCAATGCTTGCTTCTGTCTCCAGTGAGATGCATCAGTTGACTTCAGTTCCACAGGAAGTCCCTTCCTAACTTAGTCCTTTGACCTGCAACTTGAGGTGTTTAGTGGCAATGGTCCACCTTCATGCTGAAGAACACAGTGTGTTGCACCCTCCAGAGATTTTTACTAAATTTTGATACTGTCATCTACCTTTATTTTTTTCCTCTCATTTCTATGTCTTTTAACGTGCTTGACATGTATTTTTGAAGGACCTTGAAGTATTGTGATTGAAACTAAATGTGGAACAAATGGGCAAAGTACATGCAGGCTCCTGCTTATATTAGTTGCATTCTGAAATGTAAAGTGTTATATTTTGCAATAGGCTTCCCATACACTACTGCAGGTTGGATACATTTGCTGGTATTTCTGGGCTTGACATGTAACAATATTGATCAAGCATCACTACATAGGAAAGAGTGTAAATACCAGGGCTGACATGAATACTACATTAAGCAACAGCTAGACTTAATGAAACAGTGACCATTTGTTGCATAGTCAGACATCTTTAGCAATAATTAGCTCACATCACCTTTCTTCTACCTCTTTAGCAACTTTCTTTAAAAGGTATATCAGGATTCAAGAAGAGTAACTAATTGCTGATATATAAAGCATGCAGTACACTTATTTTTCCCTCTACTTTCAATCCATCATGTGGGTTTGCCCTCAGGAAAGGGAAGTCACATAAATATACATAGAGTGTAGAAGCATGACGTACACCTTGTTTGGCATACTCTTGAGTAGTTTCTTATCTATAGAGTATATTGCTTATATTTTCCATACAATCATAGAAAAAGGAGGGTTGGAAGGGACCTCCAGAGATATCTAGTCCAGCTCCCCACCAGAGTCAGGGTAATCCCTATCTAAACTTATTTTACCTAAATTCAGTATGTAACCTCTTAGTAAAACTACATAGTCAAACCTGCCACTACCACAGGGCATAACATCCTAACCTGCCAGAGCAGAAAACAACAGCAACCAACATCCTGCTGTTGTGAAGATTGTTAAAATGTTCTTGAGACATCCAAGGAAGAAGGCCATGTCCCACACTACAGAGGAAGGCAACTCCCCTGCCTCCCCTCCCCCTCTGCCCCCAGTCGGCATCAATCTGACCATGGGATAACATAGCTTCCTGACCTCAAATGTGGTGATTAGTCTGACCCTGAGTGGAGGGGCAAGACCCTCTAGCAAGGAACCTCTATCTTTAAGTCCTAGCAGTAGCACTGGCACACCCTAGTCAAAATCCCCAGCCTTGGCTATAGCCAACCAACCCCTGATGCCTCTGGGGAAGACCCCCTCCCCACTTTGCCCCCACACACACCTTATACCCCCCCTTCGCCCACATGTACCTTATACATGCAGCAGCAAGAGAAAAAAATTCCTTCCCGATTCCATGTGGCAACCAGCAAAATCCAGAAGCATGAGAAATATCTGTAGTAGAACATAAGCTTAGATGCACGTAGATCATCCCCAGCCATTGGTTGTCCACCACCTTCATGAGTACCTCCGATGATGGAGATTCCACAGTTTCCTTAGGCAGTGTGCATTAACCATGAATGAGTTTTCTGAATATCCATTCTTAACCTACTTTGCTGCGGGTTCAAGCCATTGATTTGCCTCCTGTTCTCTACATTAAGACAAAATGTGTTGTTTGTCCCTCTTCTTTCTGGCAGTCGTACAGATACTAGAAGGACTGCTATCATGTCCCCTCAAGCACCTTTTACGCAAGGTTAACATGCCTAATTCCTTCATCCTGTCCTTGCATGACTTGCCTTCCAAGCCCATTATCATTTTTGTTGCCTGCCTCTAGACCCTATCTGACTTCTCCATGTCCTTCTTATAATGTGAAGCCTAAAACTGCACATAGTACTGTAGATCAGGGGTTTCCAAACTGGTACTTGTACCCCAGAGGTACACAAGACATCTCTGGGGGGTAAGTGGGAGAAATTGTGTAATTGTGGATTTAATTTTCATTATAAAAATTGGCATTTTAGGGGTTTAAAATATAAAATGTATGCTGGTAAGGGTACACGGGCAGCTGGTAAATCTGGAAGGGGGTACACAATAACCAAAATTTTAGGTACCAGAAGCTTTAGATGAAGCCTAACCAGTGCTGAGTAGAGGCACTATCGCCTTTCATGTCTTGCAGCTAACGCTTCTGTTGATGCATTCCAAAACTGCATTTGCCTTTTAAGCAGGTATATCACGCTGCAGACACGTACTAAATCTGTGATCCACTAAGACTCCCAGATCCTTCTCTGAAGTGGTGCCATCCAGCCAGGTTCCACCCATTTTGTATTTATCTTTTTGATGATTCTTTCTGAAGTATAGTACCTTCTATTTACCAGCATTGAACTTCATCCTGTAAGTTCCAATCCAGGTTTCCAATCCATCAGGATCCTCCTGAATTGTGCTTTTGTTCCCCAAGGTTTGGAATAGACTGCCACCAGAGGTGGTGGTTCAAGCTCCTACTTTGAATGCCTTCAAGAAACATTTTGGATGTCTATCTTGCTGGGATCCTATGACCCCTGCTGACTTCCTGCCCTTTGGGCAGGAGGCTGGACTCGATGATCTTCCAAGGTCCCTTCCAGCCCTAATGTCTATGAATCTATGAA
Source organism: Gavialis gangeticus (assembly GCF_001723915.1). NCBI lineage: Eukaryota > Metazoa > Chordata > Crocodylia > Gavialidae > Gavialis > Gavialis gangeticus. Next base: position 46,513,023 of record NW_017729033.1, read on the forward strand.
TATTCACAATCCTTCCCATTTTCATTTTGTGGCGTATGTCCTGAAGAAGCTCTCTGTCCAGCATCCAGATTATTAATAAATACATTGAGCAGCTCTGGGCCCAGAACAGACCCCTGTGTCACTCCACTCAACCTTCTGCCATTCAGACATGGATCCATTTATAATTACCCTTTGCTAGCAGTTACTAAGCTAGTTGTCTATCCCCCTTGTAGTAGGTTTGTCTAGCTCACCCTTCTCCAATCTGTATGTGAGACAGTCATGTGGGGCCTTGTCAAAAGCCTTGCTGCAGTCCATATAGACTGAATCCATTACATACCCTTCGTCCACCCAGCTAGTTTTCTTGTCAGAAGGAGATAGAGTTTGTTTGACACAATTTGTTCTTAGCAAATCCATGCTGGCTGCTTGGATGAACCTTTCCTCCAGATGCTTGCAAATGGACTTTCCTATTATATGATCCAGTAACACCCTGAGTATTGAGGTATGAGGCTAACCTTTTTGTAGTTCCCTGGGTCCTCCTTTTTGCCTTTTCAAGTAGGGGCACTACACTGGCCCTTTTCCATTCCTCTTGTACCTTGCCAATTTCCCATGACTTCACGAAGGTCATTGCCAAGGACTCGGAGATCTCCTCCCATGCCAGTTTCTTCAGTACCTGGAATGAAGCTATCAGACCCTGCTGATTTTTAAATTAATTCAAACACATCGAAAGCTCCCTGTTTCCCTTGTTCTCTCATCCCTCAGCTTGTCCCCTTCATTATCCAAATATACCTTATTGGGTGTCTGGTTACAGCTTAACTTTTTTGTGAAGACTGAGGCAAAGTAGCTGTTGAGTAGCTCTACCTTCTTTGCTTCTGTGCATCTTCTCTTAGCAGCACATTCTGGCTAGTTAACAGTGGACCTGCAGCTTCCTTAGTCTTTCTTTTCTGGGCAGCATGATTACAGAAGCTTTTCTAATTGTCATTAACGTCCCTTGCCAGGTGCAGTGCACTTTTTACTTCTGCCTTCCTGCTTTTTGTCCCTGTAGGTTCTTGCTATTTTCTGGCATGCTTCCTTAGTCACCCACCCATCTTTCATTGCCTTCTTGCTTTCCTTTTGCATTGGAGGCATTCTGGAACCTCCTTTTGAAGCCACATTGATCTGTTACCATTCTATTGCTTCCATCATGTCAGAACAGTTTCTTGTTGGTTTTCCAATACCATGCCCTTCAGAAGCTTCCAGCTCTCCAGGGTGCCTTTATCCTTCAGTTTCTCATCCCATGGCACCATGCCGATCATCTCCTTGAGTAGGTTGAACTTGGCATTTTTGAAATCTAGTATCTTAGGGTGCAGGAAGAAGGGCAGCTTCCAGCTGTAGCTCAGAATGATTTGTGCAAAGTGTTCTGAGTTGCAATGTTACCCTGGATCAGACAGAAGTTCACTGTTGGTTCCAGGGGTGAGAGGAATCTAACTTCTGGCAGCAGCCTGCAGTCAGGTTCCCATAGCAATGGCCAGGCTCTCTGCCAGTGCTCGTTCTTTTCAGAATGGGAGGGGGAAAGGCAGTGGAGGGGTCTCCAGCTAGTGCTGAAGGGTGGGGTGGCTGAATTGCCCCCCCCCCCCACCTCGGGGCAGGGAGGAGGGGCAATACACCGGCCACACCTTCTAGGAGGGACTAAAAAAACCCCAGACTGAACTCCCCCCACTGCCTTTCCCCCCTCCCATCCTGAAAACAGCGACAGACTTGGAGGCAGCCCTGACACAAGTTACAGAAGACACTACATTTTGAAACGTCTTTATCTGATACCTCATGCAATGAGGGGTCAGATTTTTAACCAGTTGGCCATTTTTTGAAGCTGTCTGCTGCTGTGCACTTACGTTTGGTCACAGCTATAAACTGCTTTCTGTGGCCATATCGGGTGGAAATTGTTGCTTCTGTTTGCACAGTTAGTTCTGCTGACCTCATGCTTTCTCTGGCACATGATTATGAATTCTATCATTAATTCCTCCCATGTTTCCCATCCCCTTCAGAGCCTCTACCAATTCTCCCCTGTTGGTCAGGACAAGATCCAAGACAGATGATCCTCCAGTTATATCTTTAGTTTACCAGCCAGTCTCACAAATGTGATTTTGTTTCTTCATGATGAATTGGCAATGTACATTTTGTAAGAATGGTGAATTCTATTTTTTAGGTTGACTGCTTCAGGGGCTTGCCCAAAGTGTGCCTTTTCACAGACCAGAAGCAATAAAGCTATTCTGTCAGATGATTCACTTCCAGATTTCCCTGTTAGGAAATTGATGCTGTTTCCTCATTAATGTCAAAACCTAATATTTGTGCTTTCTTCTCAGTTTATCAGGGAAGATATGAAATATAAGGATGCAACTAATAAACATAGTCATCTGCATAGAGAAGACAAACATATCACGGTTGAGGATCTGTGGAAACGCTGGAAGACCTCTGAAGGTAAGTAAAGTTTTCAAGATCCATGCCATGGTTTTCAGGTGGCCTAACCTGAATGTGGGGAGGCGGCTAGGAAGGCCAACTGCACCTTGTCGTGCATCCACAGATGCATCTCGAGCAGGTCCAAGGAGGTGATCCTCCCCCTCTATGCGGCACTGGTCAGGCCGCAGTTGGAGTACTGCGTCCAGTTCTGGGCGCCGCACTTCAAGAGAGATGTGGACAGCATCGAGAGGGTCCAGAGGAGGGCCACTCGTATGATCAAGGGACAGCAGGGTAGGTCCTATGAGGAAAGGTTGCGGGACCTGAACCTGTTCAGCCTTCAAAAGAGAAGGCTGAGGGGGGATCTTGTGGCCTGTTATAAACTGGTTAGGGGGGATCAGCAGGCGCTGGGGGAGTCCCTGTTCCCCCGAGCGCCGCAAGGAGTGACCAGGAACAATGGTCACAAGCTGGCGGAGGGAAGGTTTAAGTTGGACATCAGGAGGCGCTACTTCACGGTCAGGGTGGCTAGGGTCTGGAACCAGCTTCCATGTGAGGTGGTGCAGGCTCCCACCCTGGGGGTTTTTAAGAGGAGGTTGGATGACCACCTTATTGGGGTCATTTGACCCCAGTGCTCTTCCTGCCATGGCAGGGGGTCGGACTAGATGATCTGCTCAGGTCCCTTCCGACCCTAGAAACTATGAAACCATTATAAAAAAAAAAAAAGCCAAGTAAAGTTGATCTTGAAAAAAGTAGTGCAAATATTGGCATCAGATGACTAGTGGTACTTCATGGTACCTTTTGTTTACTGGTTAACCTGTAAACTTTTTGTTAATTTCAGCTACTTATTCATTTTGGGCTCAGTTTTATGTAAATGAAACCAGGGAGTTCTAATGTAAGTAAATGCTTCAGACAGTTTGTACTAGCTTTATTGCATCATCTGTATGCGACTTTCATTGTAAAACTTGGTATGAGGTTTAAATTAGTCATCTTAAACTCTTTTTAAACTTTTGTGACCCATTTCCTAATATGGGAAGACAAATGTATTCTCTTTTTGTTTTTGTTTTTTTAAATATAATTGGTTTGTGATGTAAAGAACTAACTTACTGTTTTAAAGTTTCTCTCTATTGAGAGATCAGAGGCCTGGGAGATGAGGTTTATGAATAAGGGCTAAAGAACTAGAGTTACTTAATCTGAAGAAGAGACTGTTGAGGGTGGATTTGATAAATCTTCAAAATACTTGATGGATTATTAAAGAGAAGGTGAAAAAGATTATTCTCTGTGGCTATAGTGGACAGGGCTAGAAGCAACATCTTCAAGCTGCAGCAGAGGGAATTTTAGGTTGGAGATTGGTGGAAATTTCTGTTATGAGGGTGGTGAAGCATTGGAACAGGCTACGTAGAGAAGTTACGGAATCTCCATTCTTAGAAATTTTCAACATCTGGTTAGGCAGACAATAGGCTGGGGTGATTTAGCTGAGGATGTTCCTGCCTCGAATAGGGGACTGGACTAGATGACCTTGTGGGGTCTCTCCGAGCCTTGCTCTGATGTGATTCTGAGAAATGGCTGCTTTTTTTTTTTTTTCAAGATTTGAGTAAGAAGATAGATATTTTAGATCAATAAGCAGTAAAGAACGATATGCAAGCATTATGCTTTTAGCATTGAAGTATATTTATGCACGTGTATACACACATATTGTAAGATGTTGCAGTATTCCATAATTCCCAATTTTTAATTTAAATTTGACTGTAAAAGCTACTTCAGGTTTTTCCTCATCTTTATGCTCTTCCTGAAGAAAAATAGTTGTTTTTCTTAAGTGTCCATATCCAAACAGTCAGGTATGTAACCTTAACGGATTTTCTTGGATTTGTACTTTGTGATAAATGTAACATCTTAATAATTCGTTTTTCCCTTAATTATTTCTGTTGCACTCAGTGTTAACTGTGTGTGCCTCTGTGTACACACATATGCCCTGTCATAATTAATGCTGCCACTGCTCCCCTGTCGCTGAATTTTTCAACCTAGTTGGAGCTCTACAAACTGGATGACAGCCCTGTGGGATGGATTGAGCTAGTCTGAGGCCCCAGACCCAATGTACAGAGTTGGTTTGTAGCCTTGGGCATGTCATGTAGCCCACAGGGGCAGTTTGCAAGTCAGATGTGGCACACAGAGGCAGTTTGTGGGCCTTATCCAGGGCATACACTGGAAAGGTTGAGCATTGCTGCTATAGGGTCTTTGTCTACTTGGGTGTAGTGGTGGAGTGAAGTACTCTGCCACAGGATAGTACTTGTATCTGTCACTACTATCCTGAGGTAGAGTTAATTAGTTTACTGTTGCCGAATGGCTCTTCTAAATGCTGATGTTTAACTGAGGAGCTAATTAGGGAACTCCTCCGTAAACATCTCCATGTAGTTCCCCCTAGGGAGTTGAAACACTTAGGCCTAGAGCTCAAAAGTGTGTGGATCAGAGTTGCTGAATGATGTCTAATCCTATCGGAACCAAACTCTTTTAGCTAGGGGCAGATGGAGGTGGGCATTCTTTACCACCATGGCTGGTTGTATGGCCAACTTCGCGGGGGGAATCTGACCTTGAAACTGTGAATTAAAGTAGTGTTCTATTTTTGTAAATATGAGTTCTCATCTGTCTTGCTTTAGTTCTTCTCTTCTCTGTTGAAGGGAAAACGTGACTTCAAGTTTGGAGTTTTCTTCGTCAGTGGATAAGGATGGGGGCTGGCTACATATCGCTATTTATGATGGGCTATTTATTTTGGGTTAGCATTGCACAACAGATGTTCTTTCAGCAACTGGGAATAACTGCATACCATAAAGAGATATTATGTTTCCATTGCACATTCTTGATCATTGGCAATCTCAGGTTTTAAATATCCAGACAGTGGAAATGCGTGCGCGCCAAGCATGGCTGCGGATGCATTACATAACATTGAATTCCATTCCAGATGGGACTAATACAGTCTTGTAAACCCTTCATTCTCTGGAAGAGGAAACAGCTATACTTTGTAATATTAAACTATTGAATGTATGAGATCAGAGTTGCTTAAGGCTTTCATTACTCAGTTTAGTTTCCTTTGTGTTCTTGGTATTGGGATGTATACTAGTGGCAGTTACGTCTTTTATACTGGTGTTTTCTTCTGGCACCACTGTTCAAATTCTACTAGAAGTCCTGTTGTGTGTACAAGGTAATACTATACCATGTCACGTCTGCTTCTCTGTGCACACTTCGTGATTCAAAAGTGAACTGTTCTAAGTGCTTTTGACCTAGTGTCTTGGTCTCATTCCTTTCTTCCTATTGAGTAGCACCATCCAGCTTACGCTTTTGTCCAGAAAGGAATCGGGTTGCACTGGAAACACTGATGTTAATGGCACAAAAGCATGTTGTATTGCTGCTAAGAAAATTGCTGCCTCATGCAGTAAATGAATGTGAGCAAAGATATGTAAAGAAACAGAAAATGATGAAGGCAGCGGTGTTAATGCATTGTATAGTTGCTATTGTCAATCATGTTGGCATATGGCATCCTAACAAGTGATTAGGATTGGTCTGCATCTTTTTCATATGATCATATGATTACTTCCTCTCAACAATACCCCTCTTCCTCCCTTCCCATCTCTTAGGCATGTTAGCATCATAGCTATGGCCAAACATAGGATTCAAGAAAGAGTTGGCATGATCTGGGAGTTAGAGCTGTATTGGGAGTTGAGTACTTATGAGTTCTGCCTCCTCCTTGCTTGCTGTTTGGTTCTAGGCAGGTTGCTTAACCTTTTTGCCCCACTTTCCTCATTTTATGGTTTGCACAGAGATTTGTTCAGTTCTGTGAGCCCTGGTCTAATTCCTTATAGAAATTGCCTTTCAAATACAAATGTTTAGCAGCTGTTAAAAGACTAAATGAAAAATCACACTGTTTCTCTAGGTTTTAAAATGGGGAACACCGTAGTGATATCATTAACTGTCCACGAATTCTGAAATTAATAATAACATCTATATTATGGCTTTAGGACAGAGCTGGGTATATCACTTATTGCTTGCATATCTTACTGCAGTGTGTTTGGCTCTCTCTTGAGGTTGTCATTTTTAAGAAGCATGGAAAACAGTGAGAGGTATGAATAGCTGTCTTGGGTACAATATTTCAGATAGGTTTGGGGCATTGTTAATAGGGCTTTAATAATGGACGTTTTAATAATGGTTGGTTTGTTAGAAAAGCTTTGTGGAAAATTTGCTCAGTTTTAGGGGGGCAAGAGTGCCCGAAAGCCCCCCTGGCTCACCAAGGGCATCCGGGAATGCCTGCTTGCCAAAAAGGCGGCGTATACCCAGTGGAAGGGGGGTGCTATCTCCAAAGAGGAGTATACCTCCTCTGCTCGGGCCTGTAAGGGGGCTGTCAGGAAAGCTAAGGCGGACATAGAGCTAGGACTAGCGTCCAAGATCAAGGATAATAAAAAGTCCTTTTTCAAATATATAGGGAGGATGAAGAAGGCACCGGGTAATGTGGGGCCTCTGCAAAGTATGCTGGGCAATCTGGTGGTTGTGCCAGTGGAGAAAGCGGAACTCTTTAACCAATTCTTCATCTCCGTTTTCTTGTGCAGGGAC
>NW_017729033.1:46520292-46527389 GCF_001723915.1 Gavialis gangeticus
TGAAAGACTGCGGGACCTAAACCTGTTCAGCCTTCACAAGAGAAGGCTGAGGGGGGGACCTGGTGACTGTTTATAAACTCACTAGGGGGGACCAGAAGGGTTTAGGGGAGACACTGTTTCCCCTAGCACCCCCTGGCATGACAAGGAACAATGGACACATTATTAGAGAGTAGGTTTAGATAACACATCCGCAAGAACTACTTCACAGTTAGGGCGGCTAGGAGCTGGAACCAACTTCCTAGGGAAGTGGTGCTGGCTCCTACCATGGGGATCTTTAAGAAGAGGCTTGATGACTACCTGACCGGACTCATTTAAGTCCGGTCTTTTCTCCTGCCCAGGCGGGGGGGGGTCGGACCTGAAGATCTGCAAGGTCCGTTCCGACCCTACTTCTATGATTCTATGTTTGTAAGCTAAGCAAGAGGCTCTTCAAGGAAAGGGGTGTTTCCCCAGCTAGAAAAGCTGATTTTTAGCACTTGAGTTGAAAATTCTTCTGATGCAGAATTAGTTGCCATGAATCCCAGAGTGGGTAATCCTTGGAAAATCTCCAACGGATTCCACAGAAAATTAATTCTGTGGTAAATAGAGCCCGCAGTGTTTTACTGATTAATAAGCTTCTTTTGTGCAACTTTACTTTAACTTGCCTTAAGTTGCTTGACATGATGGATAGCTATGTAGCCTGATTTGAATTTTTGTATTGGACTGCTTGAAGGTTGTTTCTAAGAATATAAACTCTATGACCCTCTAATAAATAGCTAAAGCAGCTATAAAGAAAACACTTTCTGGTTTACAGTAGACATGGCTGTGGCAGATGACTACAGAAAATTAATTTTCAAGGGAGGAAAACCCCATAAGAACATTCCCCACAACTACTCCACCCCTTCTTAAGGTCACCTGGAGATGGACAGAAAACATCTTGTTCCCTTTTCAGGACTGGATCTGTACTTGGTACTCTCTAGTAGATGGCAGGTGCCACCACTGCGTTGTCTGAGCATGTGCATGCCCATGTAGTTCTGATGGCTCTACCACAACCTCTGGTGCCAGAGTGCAAAATTCACCCTGGAAGGCACCAGTTGTTGAATGAACTGGGGCAGCTGGATGAAGGCACAAGGAATTTCTTTAGCTGGCTTTTGAGCAGTGATGAGTCTTACTCTGTTCAGCAGAGGTAGAATATGTTGATTATTCACACAGTGTTGGAGGTTTATGACACCAGACAGGGACTTTTAATGTGATTGCACTCAAATTTGGGCCCACAGAACTGGCACTTTTAGGTTGGCCGTTTTAAGGGGGTTTTTTAATCTGTCAAATCTGAGTAATTTTATCAACCAACTTAATTTTAAAACTTCTGTTAGTTAACCTTGCTGTCACATTAAGCATTGGTCTATCCATTAGATCAGGGTTATCAGGTCCCACAGGCTGAACGAGTGGCAAGGGAATGGTCCATAGGCCAGATTGGGGCCCATAGGCCACACACTGAGGCCAGTTTGGGGCTAGTCCAGGGCAGTCTTGGTTCAGGACTGGGGCTGGGTACTGGTTTTGTTTACTGGTAACTTTGATTTTGATTGGAGCTGAGAAAGGCATACCAGCAACGCAGTATGAGTGCAGAAATAAGAGTCGAGTTAAAGAATCTCATAGCATGATCAGATCACAGGTTGCAGACCTTCTTCCAAATTCTGCCTTGGGGCTTTAAGTATACAGTACCCTCTACAGTTACCAGTTATTTAATCAAAAGACAAATGTTCTCGTTTTGTCTCTGAAGCATTTAGATAGTCTGTTCTAGAATTCAGTAGATATTCATTAGATACTCTTTCCCAAAAATACTGTACTGTAGTGGTGAGGCCTGACCTACATAAAAATGAAAAGGCTGCATTTGCATGTTACCTTGTTTTATTTGCCTAGTTTCAAATGATTTCTTTGAAACTTTGCCCATGCAAAAATATTTTATAGAGAAAGCATAAAACCAAACAATTGTAAAATTTGTCTGGACCCAAGTCGGAGTTTGTTTGCATTGATTTGCTGTATTCCCCACCCCCCATATTCTTTTGCCTGTGATCAACAGGTGTAGTGCTTTTTTAAGTATAAATCTTGTAGGACTTTTACATGGAATTTCAAAGGTGAACAGTTCAGGCACATGATGGCTGGCATCATGCTTATGCTAAGAGGTATTTAATAAACAGAGCAGTACATTCTGTGCTGGCTGGCTGGCTGGCTTTTTTTTTTGGATGGATTTAAACAATTGCTTCATGAAATTGTCCTTTGAAGTAGCCTAGTGTTGAGGTGATGAATGTTGACCAGTATAGAAAGTTTGTATCAAGAGGAGGTCACAAGTTCCCACTCAGGCTTTGACTGCTCTTGCTGCCTGACCAAATGGCATGTAATTGAGCTGGCCATCATTGCTCAGGAATCATAAGGCTTTACCTTTCTTTTTTAATGGTTAGCATGCACCTAATGGTAAATTTGATGCATTTATAGAGAACAAGAAAATATTGAGAATTGGAAATGCCCATCATACTCATCACTGGAGCTCTTTCCCTCTCTTCTAATTGATGAATAATTTTTAAATTGCCCCCTCCTTCCCCTCCCCCCCCACTACAAGTTCAAACTAAGAATGAAGCCCCTGGAACAGCTGCCTTGCAACAGGCCCAAAAAGGGATATACTGCTAATGTTCTAGTATGTGAGTGAGAAAATCTAAAGGTTTTAGAGAGTACTGAGTTGCTTTCAATAGTTCAACCGTCCCTGCTCATTGCAAATTCCATAATTGAGCATAGGAGCCTGGAGTGTAAATATCATTTTAAAGTAGTCAGATTTAAAGCCAACCAGATTAATTGCTCAAGAGAAGCTGTTTAATGATTGACTTGGGCATTCTATACTGGCTTTACTGTTTTGCTTTTTTAAAAATTTTGGTAGGTATATTTTAAGTAAATGCATCAAGGAGGGTTCTTTTGTGTGTGATATTCAGGGATCCTGGTTTTCTCTGATAAAAAGTTCCAAAATCTCTGCTCAAAAACCCAAAATACATGATTAAAGACCTCCTCATAGCCCTGGCTCTGCTAGTGCACCAACAGCCCTCACAGCCTTTCTGGTGCCACTTGCCCCCACTCACATCCCCTGCTCCCCCAGCCATGCTGGAAGGGGCCCCCAGCTGCCAGGGCTACAGACCCAGCTCCACAGCCCCCTGCCTCCTCCCCTCCCCCCTGCTGTGGGCTTGGGCGGGCCAGCTCTGGCAAGATCTCTGCACAGCCCCGCTGTTCCCAGCTGCACTGAGCCGTGCCTGCTGGAGTTTGGAGGCCCTGGAGGAGGGAAGCAGGGCGCGAGCCCGAGCCCGTGTCTGCACCTGACCTGGGTACAGATCTGTGGGGTGCAGTCTGCCCTGCCCACCAGAAGCATGCATGGCAGTGGGGAGCCGGCCCTCCCCCAGACAAGCCACCTGCGGCCTCATCCTGCTTCCCACTGGGGCCCTGCACCCGCACGTTGCAGCCTCAGGCCCCAAACCCTGCCTGGCTGGACAGCAGCCTCAGCTCTGCCCAGCTCTCTCTCCCCCACACTTACCTGTTGGAGCTGCTCTGCAAGCTGCCTGGGGCCATGTGCATGTCCGTACACGTGGCGCCCCCTGTGTCTCTACCTTCCTTCTGCTCCCTCCCAGGTTCCCGCAGGCTGGAACTCTGCCAGCCTGCAGGGAGCTCATTGCAAAATGGCAAAATCTACCAGTTTCTCTTGTAAAACAAGAAATCCGCATTTACCTCCTGGTAAAAGTTAACTTCCGTGGTTTACTCCGTTTTTCCATGGGACACGGAAAACCCGGATCTCTGGTAATATCTTTCTATGCTTCTAATAACAAAAAAAAAAGACTCTAAAATGGAGCTCAATGTTCTGCACTCATTGATTTATTTACTGTATGTTCAGTTTACAAATACTTTTTAACTAGGACTTTGCCAATTGGAACCTCTTGCCAGTTGAACGTGTTTTGATAAGGAAATTGCTGAAACATATGATTTAAATTTCACAATACCTTGATAATACAGAGGAACAAATAAGTATCAAATAAGAAACAGAGGTTAACAGGGTCTGAAGTGAATTAGCAGCTGGGGCAGGAAAAGGAGCATTGCTGACTTACTTTTATCAGTCTGCTCACTATGGAAGACTTGAAAATGGATAGATTTCACTGGGCATGTCTACATGTGCAGTTAAATCCATGAATAAATTCTGGAGTGTATTGGCAGCCTGACCCAGGAGGTCAGCCTGCTAGCCCTGAGCTGCTCTGATTGGGCTCCACGTGCTGCGGATCAGCTGGCTGAAGCATGAACAGCCACCACGCTGAAGTACCCTTGTGCCTCACTCAGCCCTCCTGCAGCACATGGAGCCCGGTTGGAGGAGCCCTGCTCTGGCAGGGGACATGGGGGCCTTTGCATATATAAAATTATACCTAACGACCTATTCTCATCTGAATGTGTGTGTGTCTTTAACAAACATTCCTACAGGAAACTGCTTCTAGATTCCTGAAACCTCATTTTTTTCTCATTGAGTGTTAATGTCTCTTGGTGCCGTCACTTCTAGTTATGGCCAAATGCCTTGTTTTTTAATAAAAACATTTTCTGTAGCTTTTATGCATGTTGGCTGAACTGGAACATATTGGAATATATTGGGGACAAACTATTCATTTTAACAGGTATGATGCCCCAATTCCTTAAAATGAAAAAAAAATAATGAATTCATTATGAAATGTCTCAGTGTCTTGTTTTTATGTAAAACAGGATTCTGTACAGTGAAAAAATAATGCCCAGAAAATGGAAGGATTTGCAAGCTAAAAACAAGGAAAAAGCAATTGCAGAAAAGGACAAAGTCTTGAGGAGGTGCAGCTTGATTACTATTTATTTGTAAAGCTGTAGTGGTGTTAGAAACGGTTTAAGAGCGCCTGTGAAACTGGAAGTCTTTTAAACTTGATTTTTCAGTTACTCATTACTTATTTGGTGTTCAATAATTCTCTTAAGAATCTCAGATGCAACTTCACCTCTTACATTAGTCATACTAAGCTTTATAGTTTAAGCCAGGGCTGTCCAACTACTGACCCACAAGCTGCATGTAGGCCATGAGGGGTTTGTTGCAGCTCCCACCCAGCTGCCATTCTGCCTTCTCCACCTCCACATTGCTCTGGCTGCAAAAGCAGCAAGAGTTTCTGGGCTCCTCCTTTTTCCTCAAACTTCCACTGCCTGTCCCTGCCCTGGAGGGTGATGTGGGGAGCTGAAGGAGGTGGTGTGGGGAGCTGAGGGTGAGACGAGGCCTCTGAGCATACAGTGCAGCAGTGCATGTTGGGGGTGGTGGTGCATGTTGGGGGTGGTGGTGAGGAGGAGTGCCTGCGTGGTGCAGTGGCAGGGGGTAGCACTTGTGGGCATGTGGTGCAGCAGTATTGGACAGTCAGGCTTCATGGCAGGTGGTCCAGGCTTGCCCTGGTGTGGCCTGTGCTTTGTGAGGCTTCCTCTGGTGCAGCCTGTAGGGCAAGTGGCTCATGACTACTTAGAAGTTGGACAGCAGTGGTTTAAACTATAAACCATCCTGCTGTCTCCAATGTAAATAAAAGACTGCAAATGTCTGTCAGAATATTTTTTGGTGAAGGATAACTGTCAAATTTCTCTATTGAGCAGACATCTTAAGGTCAACTTTTCAAAGGAGTCTCAACACTCTACTGGACCTCCACTTATACAGGTTCAATTCTTGGAGAAACACAAAGCTAGTGATGGATGGTTCAAGCCAGTACTTGAATTCTTTATAAGACAGAGGATCTTAAAGTTTGCAAGCTCTCTGAAAGTTTGTGCTTATAATTAGGTAAAACAATTGCCCTTGAAGTTGCAAGAGTATCTGTCCATGGCCTTTTGGGAGTATTGGTACATGTAAGGCAGAACCAGAAGCAATTATAGCTATGTTGATCCTGGATTCATAACCTGGGACAGCGTGCTGCATCAACATGACTATACTGCTTCCAAGTCTGAAAGCTTGTGTATAGCCTTGTGCTATACTGACAGACCTGTAATACCTGAAGCTGTTGGCTGAGACTATTTCAAACCTCCACTAGGCAGCAGATTTTGTTTGTTTGTTTGAAACTGAGAGGTTTTTGCATTTTGTGGGATCCTACAAAAGTATGGGGACCTCGTAAGATCATCTAGTCCAGCCTTTTGCTCAAGGCAGGATCATCCCTGACTAAGCCAACCCAGCAAAGTGTCTGTCTAACCTGCTCGTAAAGTTTTTCCAAGGATAGAAATTCCACAACTTCTCTAGTTAGCCTTTTCAATGCCTTTTCCTCCAAATATCTAGTCTGAACTTTCCCTACGGCAGCTTGAGGCCATTGTTCCTAGCGCTGTCCCATACAGTGCAGAGAAAAGTTCATCTCCACCCTCTCTATAAAACCTTTCAGGTAGTTTGATGACTAGTACCAACTGCACCCTCCTCCTCCCCCCAGTCTTATCTACACTAAATAATACTAGTGCTTTCAACTTCTCCTCAGTCTTGTCTCCCAGACTCCTGGCCATTTTTACTGCCCTGTGCTATACTTTTTCCAAACTCTCCACATCCTTCTTGAAGTGTAGGGCCCAAAACTGGACACGGTACTCCAAGTGTAGTGTCACCAGTGCTGAATGGAATGGAAAAATCACTTCTCTTTATTTGCAAGTTACACTCCTGTTCATACAGCCCAGCTGTTGGCGCTGTTGGCTTTTTGCAACAAGAGCACACTGTTGGCTTATATTGAGGTTATGGTTCACTGTAACAGAAGGTCATGTACACTGTTGGCTGTAATAGTTTCATAGTTTCTAGGGTCGGAAGGGACCTGAAAAGATCATCTAGTCCGACCCCCTGCCATGGCAGAAAAGAGCACTGGGGTCACACGACCCCAGCAAGGTGTTCATCTAACCTCTTCTTAAAAACCCCCAGGGTAGGAGCCTGCACCACCTCCCTTGGAAGTTGGTTCCAGACCCTAGCCGCCCTGACCGTGAAATAGCGCCTTCTGATGTCTAACCTAAATCTACCCTCTGCTAGCTTGTGACCGTTGTTCCTGGTCACTCCTGGCTGTGCTCGGGGGAACAGTGACTCCCCCAATGCCTTCTGATCC
>NW_017729033.1:46532389-46553530 GCF_001723915.1 Gavialis gangeticus
TCAAACAGCTTGCCTAGGATTGAGGTAAGACTAACTGGCCTATAGTTTCCCGGGTCCTCCTTCCTCCCTTTTTTGAAGATTGGAACCACATTGGCCCTCTTCCAGTCCTCCGGCACCTCTCCAGTGCACCATGAGTGCTTGTAAAGCCATGCCAGGGGACCTGCAATGACCTCGGCCAGTTCCTTTAGAACTCTAGGGTGGAGATCATCCGGACCGGCTGACTTGAATATGTCCAGCCCCTCCAGAAACTCCATTACTAAGTCCTCGCTAACCCTTTAATAGAGTAATGGTGGATAGAGAAATGTAATGGCTAAGATTTTCTCAGCTTTTGTCTATATTCATTCAAAACCCAGCTGTCCAATTTTGGAGTGTTTGCAGGCCACATGCCTAGCACAAACCCTTTTCCCGACCATAGGCAGGCCCTAGGTCCCCCTCCCTGACCTGTGGGCTCCCTGGGCCGCATGGGTTTCATTGCCCATTGCCCACGGGCCAGAAGCAGGAGCTGGAGGAGAATGGGAGAAGCCTGCAGGCTCCAGCAACAGCAGCAGCAAGAATGGTGGGAGGAGTGGTGCCTGGGCTGATTTCAAATAGGCATCTGGTAGGCCATGAGTTGAACAGCTCTGAACTAAATTACTTGGGGGGGTGAGATGGTACTGCAGGCTTTATACATCACTACAAGATGCTCCAGGCATTTTTAAAGGGATTTATTTTTTTAATGCCGTTGGTGTTCCTAACCCCATATTTTTCCATTTTTCCATTTCTTCTCTCCTTTCTCTCTCTCTCCCTCCCTCCCCCTTGTTGCCCCACTCCCCCAACATGTTCAAATGGTATGCATTTGTATGAAGATTCCAGTGAAAAAGGAGTCCTCTCCATGGCCTGTGCGCTAAGATCTCTGCATATTACCTTAAATGGAATCAGCACCTGCTGGTATACATTCAGCTTTGTAAGATACAAAGGGCAAAGAGATTGACTTTGAGAACATTTGCTGCAGGTCTCAAGATGGGAAATTCTAAATTATGCTATGGAATTTTTAATAAAGAAATGTTTCTGTTGGTTAAGTATGTGTTTACTTGTAATTTGCTTCAGCTTTGTCTCTAAAGAGCATGTAATGAAAAAAGGCAAATTGCCAGGAACACATTGTTAGTAAATGTGAGTACTACTGTGTGATTCCATTCCTTTGACTATATAACTTGCCCATCTTGCCATCTTTATTCTACTTTCAGTTGTAGCCCTGATCATTTTTGAAACTCAGCATCATTTGACAAAGGCAATCTTTTATCTCACAGTTCACAACTGGACTCAGGAGGAGACACTTCAGTGGTTGATAGACTTTGTTGAACTTCCTCAGTATGAGAAAAATTTCAGAGACAGTAATGTCAAAGGAACAACACTTCCCAGGTGATTTTTTTCCCTTCTGAATTACTTTATAATATGTGCTATTCATGTTTTCTAATGATCTGCTCCCTCTAACTACTTTTTTCTGCTAGAGGACATGTATTTCAATCTACTCTTTTGTCCTTGCCCAAATAAAACTGAGGCACACATGGAATTCTGGAACCAGAAGTTCTATTTATTGCTGCCATAATATGTTTGAATGTCATCTGTTTCCAGCCAACAGTCCCATGTCTACACTTCATTTATCTCTTGTAAAAATAACTTCCTGATGATAATTTAACAAATTATCTCCTGGTCTCTGGTTTAACTGTAAATATAATCAGTAAAACTGACAAAAAGATCAATATGCTCTAGTATTGTATTTTCACAGCATAGTTCTTTGTAGCTCATGCAAAAACCTGGTATGTAACATTTGATTTATTGTCAACAGGATAGCAGTAAATGAACCTGCTTTTATGATCTCTCATCTGAAAATAACTGATCGGAGCCACAGGCAGAAACTTCAGCTAAAAGCCTTGGACGTTGTTTTATTTGGACCTCTCACACGTTAGTATATCTAGGGGTTTTATCTTGTGACTAAGATCTCAGTGAGGATATTTGTCTTGATTTCAACTGAGGTTGTATACTGTAGATTAGACAGCTCTCTCCACTGCGAATATATTAGTGCATTGTGACACCTGGGAAATTGGTTTGTAGAATTACAATATCAGAATGCTATTTTTGATCTGGCTGTTTGCAGTACAAATTTTACAGGGGTTTGTTAGGCTGGTCTAGTGATAGTGTTCTGCATCTTCCTGGGTGAGTTAAAGCTGTTCTTAGGCTGCATACACATATTCCAATAAACTGGGAGAACTCTCCCAAGGTTGCTCTCTGGGTAGAAAAACTTACCCAGAGATTTGTGTACAGACATTCAAACGCTGAAGCCCTGAAGAGTTGAGAGCTTGCAGTGCTGACACTGTGCAGCCAGGGATGGGGGCAGACTGTTCATACATAATGTGATCAGTAGGCTTCCTTAATCTGTTTGGTGACAGATTGCAGCAGTTTATAGAGCAGTCATGACGACTCACCCAGACTGCCTATGGTCAGCTTGCATTTACCTGCAGCACAATGTGGGAACGACAAAGGGGGGCGGGGTGTGTCCGGAGCAGCAGAGTCCGGAGAGTGACACACTGTCTCCTGGGGGAGGTGGGAGGTAGAAGCTGAAGGACTGTGTTCTCTTCTAAGAGAAGCCACGGCATATTCAGGCATTCACTCTCCCAGGAGAAATGCTCCTGGGAGTGATGTAACCCTTGTTGTTCCCAGGTTACTTTCTTCTGGAGTGGCCACTTTTGCCCTGAGAGAAGAAGCCTAAACATCTATATACTTGTGGTTTCACCTGCAAGAGAAACGACTCTCCCAGGAAAAACTGAATGTCTGTATGAGGCCTTAGATAATGTGTACTAGAAAAAATTTAACTAAACCGACCTCATTACTGAGATGCGGTCAGAGTAAAAACTAGTTTAGTTTAACTACTAGAGTTAAAACTGAGCTAAAACTGTTTGCTGAATTTGCACCAGGAAAACCATCAGACCTAGCTCATTTTTAGCTGATCTTTACCTTAATTTCCTTGGTCAAGACCAACATCTTGAACACTAATGTAACAAACAAATAGTTTTGAAAAGATAGTGGATGAAAAACTGAAGGCTGAGATGCTAAATAGGTACTTTAATAGAAGTTAGAAACATTTCGTTTAATACAAATTTTTGCTTTACAGGCTTTTGGTAAATCATGGGAAATGCTAAGCAAGAAATGTTTGAATATTAATTACAATGGACTTATAAGAGAGGGTTTCTCTGTTGATTTAGTACTTACTTTCAAAAACATTTTATGATGGGGGGAGGGGGAACAATAGTTTTATTTTTGTCTTTAATACCCAAGTGCACGCTTTTTATTGGACCTTCTCTAAGTGTCAGATTTGAGGAGCTGTTACCTGAAACCTGAAATTTGGCTCTGTCTGGGGCTTCTATAATTTATAACGTTCTGATGCCATCCATTGATTCAAGGATTCTAAAAATCTTGTTAGTACTGAAGTATTTCTTTTCATATTCTGAAATATCTGATACAGCTGTTAGATGGATGTTAGAAACCTAGGGCTAAAGGACTCATATATACCTGTTCATCAGAATGATATCAGAGGGATCAGCCTGTTGGTGCTGACCCAGACACCTTGTTCTGGGTAGACTCAAACCCTCAGACTGACCACGACTTCTCCATTCAATAGTGGGCAAATTTTATTGATACACAGTGATAGCGGATATGAATAATACAGGTGAGGCAAACAAAATATGCTCCCCTTCCCCCCCCAGTTCTGTATCTACCAGTCCTAGGGTTGTCACAGAGGGAGGATGTGTTTCGCCAGTATGTGAGCTTCACCCTGTGGTTCTTTCTTGAGTGTCAGATGTCAGGAGCCTGGAGGTCAAGGACCAAGGCCTCCCTCCCACTCCAATGAGGTGGGCAAGATGGGTTGGTGAAGCGCCCTCTGTCCATGGTGGCCTCAGGTTCACCCCTTGAGGACCCTTTGCTGCTCTGAAATCCCTCCTTTTGTATTCTTTTTCCTCCTCCTGATGACTCTTCATCTCCCGGTACCATTGATTGGTTTCCCCGTGGTCATCATATTGTCCACATTCTGTTCTGTCAGCATAATGCTTTGTTTCCTAAACTCATCGCATGCACACATCTTAATTTCATCTGTCTACCAAAACCAGAAATCCCAAGGGCTCTGCAGCTGGTCACTGTGACCTGATGCCAGTGCGGCAAACCTATCTCATGTTATGGAACACTGTTTGGTTGTTTTTAATTTCCCAGGATGTGTATGCCTGCTTGCTAATGATACAGTGGGCTTTGAAGGAAACTTTGTCACAAACAGGCTTTTAGAAACCAATTAACCCTTGCTGTTCCCCTGGACCATTATTCTAATGCATATCTAGTTTACCTACAAGCCAGTTCCTAAAAGCAAATCTCTAAATATCATTTTCTAGTCATCAAGCCCGCATAACAAAAATTATCGAAAAACCCCTACCTTGCTGTTAAAAAAATTGCCCTTTCTAGCATGAGCCTCATCATTGTATGTCTTAGTCCTGTTTTATTAACAGACCACACTTTTCAGTATACATTATGTCTTGATACAAAATGTCAGTGGATGGAGTAATGCGACTTACCCCTGTTTTGTTTGCAGTTAGGAAGGCTAGAATGCATCAGGACTGCCAGCCTACCAGATACTGTCCAGAACCAATATGTGTTAGATAATGAATGTGCATATTGGCATAATATCTGCTTGCTTGATTATTGAGAGACTTTGGCATCTTTTGAGTGTGTAACATATTGATCCTCAGGTGTTCAGCTACATTGTCCTTCCTGCACAATATCACTGTTATTAATTAGGAATGGCACACATGGATATTTATGTCTTCTCTGCAATCTGACTCCATAAACCCAGGACCTTATCAAGCGAGAAACGTTCTTACTGTTCCTTTATAGAAGAATTCAGTTAAAGTATATGAACTTTACTTGTTTTGTATCGAATGGGTGAATTGACAAAGGTGGCATTTGAAAACTTCTATCCACTTGGTCTTTAGCCATATTTAGGAAAGGATTTGCTGTCCCATCATGTTACTTCACTAAATTTCTTCTTTTGGATTCCTGAGGCAGCTGCACCTTTTTGTGTAACTCAGAATTCAAGGGGTCCAGTTGCATTGTACAGTCTCTGAAATGTCAGTGCCTCTTCATGAGCAGGAGGCTGCTTGTCATTTTTGGCCTTAAAGTGGGTACGTAGTGCCCCTGGAATATTTTTAAGTGCATCTTGATGGCTATTTTTATGCAACCATTTAAATATTGCCATACCTACATGTAAAAGGAATAATTTATTTTATATCACTGAATCCTTGGCTAGATATCTTATGTTTTGTAATAGCATATAAACAAATTATGCCTTTTTAAAATTCAGATCAGACCTCTTTTACTTCTACAGAAATTTAGTCTGGTTAATTACTTTAATTTGATCATTTTTGGATACAAGAGAGATTTACAGCTATATATCTTTAGCTGGGCAGCCAAATTTTTAAATTCATATTGTCCTTATACTAGTCACCTAGAACCTTATGCTAATCTGAACCTGATCCTTTCCCTCATTCACTTATGGGGTTCCTGTTAATCTCAATGACTGCACTGTATATGGAGGGGAGGGACTTTGGAATTGAACCTGACATTCTTCCCAGTTACACAGTTTGATTACTGATGAATTATTCTGTAGCTCATGAAATAGAAATAGTTAATGAAGCCTCCAGTGTCAGTGTATCGCAAAGGTTTTGTTAACTTTCCAATATACAGTGTGCATTGTTAATCTACTATAAATGAAGTTTAGCCACAAATCTCCTTTTGGAAAATGCCCCCAAAAGAATTTCAGAAGGGCACATTGGAGAGAGCTTGTGAGTTATTTAAGTTAGAACCCACTTGGTGACTGCCATATTCCACCACTTTTATGACTGAAGTGAAGTCATTTCCATAGCATACCTTTTAAATCTGTACTAAATAATTTGTATAACTATTTGTACAGGCCCCCCTCACAACTGGATAAAGGATTTTGCACTAATAATTTCTATAGTAATTGGTTTTGGAGGCTGCTGGTTTGCATATACTCAGAACAGGACCTCAAGAGAACACATCATAAAAATGATGAAAGACTTAGAAAGCCTCCAAAATGCAGAGCAAAGCCTTCTTGACTTGCAAGAGAGGTATGTCAACCAGAAAAGATTTAAGTCTTAGTTATTTGTCTTAATGTGTTATTTTGAGGTACAAATGTTTTCATATCCTATGTAAAGCTGTAAACTAGGGGAAGAACCGATTAGAGACAACACTAGATTTGTGCACCCTTTGGGTTTTTTGGGAGCGGGGGGGTTGTTCCACCAGTTCAGCCGCAATTGTTGAATATGTCTGACATATTGCAATCTCTCTCTGATATTTTAAATTTGATGAGAGAAGGTGAATCCAAAAAATACTAAGTAAAAGTGTTATGTTATCCATTGATAGCAAAAGAACTTTACTTGGAATAGCCTGTTTTTCATGCATTTTCTTCCCTACTTTATAGCTTGTTACAGTCAGGCAAGATTTCGTGAAAACTGCTTACTGGTTTTGGGGGGTTATGGATAAGACTATACCTTTTTCTTATAGAAGCTGTAATTAAAGTTCTTGTAATAAACCAGACTGTACTTCTCTCTTTATACCTTTAAGTATATACAAAGGACAATAATTCAGATTGGTGTGCCAGATATGGGATTTTTGTTGAGATTTGAATTATAAGTTGTGATGATGAATGGCATCTACATATTAAAATATCTCATAGTTTTTCATTGTTCAGTGGAATATTGGAATTTTCAGTCTTTTCTGAGACTTATTTTTGTTCAACTTCAAAGGCTCATAAAGGCACAGGAAGAAAATAGAAATGTTGCTGTAGAAAAGCAAAACCTGGAGCGCAAAATGATGGATGAAATCAATGATGCAAAACGGGAAGCACAGCGCCTGAGGGACCTGAGAGAGGGAGCTGAATGTGAACTTAGCAGGCTCAAGTATGCAGAGGAAGAACTAGTACAGGTATCTGAATTAAGGGTCACTTTAGTTTTTGTAGATTTCATGATTGGGGCTTTGTTTAATTAACTTCCTTCTTTTAAATTATTTTTCTGTCATTAGGCTTGTGATCCTGGAGGCATTTTCTAATCTGAACATGTTTCATTGCTTCATAGCCACAGAAGCAGTATGCAGTAGTAGCCTAATTATGCAGACACATGTAGACAAACTGTATAACAAAATGTTACTCAAGTATAATGAAAAACAGTTCCTCATATCTGAGCACCTATACATGTGCAGCAAGGCTGCTCTGATGCACTGTAATTACATCATGTTGGAGCAGACTCAATTAATCAAGTCTGCTGGAGTGTAATAATTATCATGCTTCAGTGTCACATGTATCAGCATCTCCATGTTGAAAAATGGTGGCAGGGGCACTTTTCAGCTGCTATTTTTCAGTGCAGGGATGCTGATACATATGCCACTCCAGGTGCTTTAGTTGGAGCAGCTCTCTGAGCTGCTCTAATTAAAGCACCCCCCTCACGTAAATAAACGCCCACTTATGCCCCTTGTTCATAACTTCTGTGGACCAAAAAATGCCAAGATCAAATTGTAACAGAACGACAAGTTCACAAAGCTAATAAAGAGGAGGAATTCTGAAGGCTGATGCAATATACATAAATTTGCATTCTGAATTTTAGAAATGTCTCGGTGTTTTGCTTGAACACAGCCAGTGCCACATGCAGTAGCTCTGAAAATCCAGACTATGTCAGATGTCCTGAAGGAAGAGTCTTAGGATGATGACAGTGGCCATGGACAGGTGTTACATTTGTGACAAGAGGGTTGCCATCATGGGAAAGTGGCCCCCTGCGCTTCCCTGGGTTGACCTGGAGGAGTGTGGGAGGTGGGAAGTAGCTGTGCCTGCAGCAGCAACCACCCTGGGGGCTCAGGAGTGTTGCCACTGTGGGAGAATGGTCCCCAGTGTTCCTTTGGGATCAGCTTATTGGTGGAGCTAGAGGGCATTCTCCCAGTCTGGAACCCTCCCCAGGCACTCTGTGGCATCTGCTGCTTTTTTGACAGCCTGCTCTATTCCCAGCCAGGGGGGAGAGCAGGTAGACAATCAGTGGGTTTGCACAGGGTCCAGAGAGACCCAGGAATCAGCCTTTTAGTGCCTCGTAGCTGGAGAGCTCACTTGTGCAACTCCCTAGCCAAGGGGCTGAAATGCATGTATGCTGCAACCCTTGGGATATTTTTCTAGCATTAAGAATTTCACAGAAATTTAGTGCTAGAAATAAATGTCTGTCCATGACCTGTGGCATTTTAAAGTTGACTCTCAATTACCTTCAATATTAACAGAATTTGTGGTGATTTTTGCATTTCTAGGTTCGAATGGCTTTGAAGAAAGCTGAAAAAGAATTTGAACTGAGAAGCAACTGGTCTGTTCCTGATGCTCTGCAAAAATGGCTCCAGTTAACACATGAAGTGGAAGTGCAGTACTACAATATTAAAAGACAAAATGCAGAAATGCAGCTATCTATTGCTAAAGATGAGGTACAGACAATGTATTCACTTTTGAGGTTTTTCAAAACTTTAGGAGCAAAAGCCTTGTTGACCTGGCCAGTTTTACTAGATAAATGAACTTGTGGATGTAAACATTTTAATTGGATAGAATGTTGTCTGGTCACGTTTTCTGCAGTTAAAATATAAAGGTCCTCTTCTTCACAAATACCTACTGCCTTTGTTTTTTGTTTTTTTTTTCAAAACAATGTTTTTGTCATCTGCATTAAATATACAGCTCTTGGTTTCATATTTTATTTTGCATTTTAGGCAGAAAAAATAAAAAAGAAGAGAAGCACTGTCTTTGGGACATTACATGTTGCACACAGCTCTTCCTTAGATGAGGTGGACCATAAAATCCTTGAAGCAAAGTAAGAGTATTAACTAGATGTGTATTATCAATTTTTTATCAGAAATCATGGAGGTCACTACAGATTATTTGAATTAGAATTTTATTTTACTTTTAAGTACAGTATCTTCTGAAAAGTTTAATATGAGCTAGTGTCAAAGGTTATCATTGCTTATGAGACAGCAGGGATTACACTGTTCTACTGTTCGGTAGAATTGTCAGATGGTGTGTACTGTTGTCAGTGCTGATGACAAAGCAAATAACTGTGCGTGTGTTCTTTTTTTTTTTTTTTTAGAAAAGCACTCTCTGAACTGACAACAAGTTTGCGAGAGCGTCTTTATCGATGGCAGCAGATTGAGAAGATCTGTGGCTTTCAGATAGCGCACAACTCAGGATTACCGAGCCTGACCTCTTCTCTTTACTCTGATCACAGTTGGGTAGTGATGCCCCGAGTCTCCATTCCGCCTTACCCAATAGCTGGGGGAGTTGATGACTTAGATGAAGACACTCCTCCAATAGTTTCACAGTTTCATGGTATGTCCCCGCAAAGGGAGACATTAAGGAAGTGTAGCTAGAGTAGTGAGAAATAATGTGGTGAAAAGAAATGAGCAGGAGCTTTGGAAGAGGATCAAACAAAGGAGATTTAAAAAAAAAAATCTGTGGGCCATTTTTGACAGGAAATAGAAACAAGTTTAAAAAAAAGATAGGACTTAGTGTTGGTGCTCAAACAAGTTGCCAGAGGCAACAAGAGGCAAGGGTGTGAATTCACAGCATACTCTGTTACTTGCTTATGTGCTTGCTTTCGCTGCCCCTGTGAATGTGTGATAGCTTACACTATGGATCTTCATAGATGGGTAAATGAAACTTGGTATTTATCACAGGATAGAGTATATCCATAAGTGCACTCTTAAATGCAGAATAGATTATGCTAAATTCACACCCTATCTTGCTTTGTAATAACGTGTGGTGTCCATATTTAATGGGGGAAATTTTTAAAATAAGATTTTTTGGAATGACAAAAATTAGAAGCCCAATAAATGGGCTGGCACTAAGAGTAAAGATTGAAAAATACTTCCTGTTACTGTTGACTCTAAAAGAAAAAAAAAGAGGGAATCTTAAAAATAATGTTTTTGTAAATCTGGCTATGCAAATTGGATGACAAATTTGTGTATAAAATCCAAAATGTTCAAATTGGTATATAGTTAAATTTTAATCCATTTTTCTACCATATTGGAAAACAGACTAGCTGGTAAAAAATAGGAAGTTGTCCCTTAATATTTTTGTGAGGATGTGTTACGTAGCTTTCCAGACATCTAACAAGTGAAACAAATTAGTGCTATTGTCCAGAGAAGTTTTCAGACAAAATGTTTGTGTGGGATGCAACTCGTTATTTGCAAGAGGGTGGTAAGTCAGCAGTGGAAAATAGTCCATCTTAAATTAAATTGTAGTTGAAAAATATACATTGGGGATTCAAACCACCCTGATGATGTAGTCATTGCATCATCAGTAGACACCAGGCTGTTAGAATTGTGATTACCTAGACAAGGAAGATGACTTCACACTTGGCTGCTGAAGACAAAAAAATTCTCAAGATGTAAAGCCTAAGAAGGGATGAAACTTTCTGGCAGTTACTGTCACAATTTTCTATTGATTCTACTTTCTTTTAGCTATAGAGTGACCACTAAAGAGGACAGTCTGGTTGTCCTCTGTCCTCTATTGATACAAAACCCGTTGCCTTTATGTCCTCTATGTTTTTCTTGAAGAGAAAAATAGAGGATATAAAGGTGTCAGGTTTTGTATCAGTAGAGGACAGAGTAGCAGAAAACCAGAATGTCCTCTGTGATGGTCACCCTATTTAGATACCTTTTAAGGATTCTCAGGGAGTTAGGAGCATGTAATGGTTTTGGACACCTAACTTATTTCAGCTTTTGAAGACTGTGATCTTAATGTGTTGTCTTCCACACTTGAATGCTACATACTCTTAAGCTTCAATTATCTGTTAACAGCAATGTAAAAATGTGAAACTGGTGTGCGTTTCCTACCAAAGGTTTGCTTATAAGCTAATAACCAATTTCTTGGCTTAAAATTGCCAAAAATCAGGCACCTAAATCATATGTGGAGACTTGTGATTAGATTTCAAATAATGAGCCCCTCCTACCTGTCAGCACTTCTGAAAAATTCAGCCATAGTTTCTAGGGCTGCCTATACACACGCTGGGGTAGGTGTGCATTTTAATTAGAGCAGTTTCCGGAGAGCCTCTCTAATTAAAATTCTGCAGCGTCACGTGTGTTAAGCCCCAAATGGCCACAGGGTGCTTTTAACTAAAGCTCATTCAACGAGCTTTAGTTAAAATGCCCCAGTGGCCATTTCTAAACCCATGGGGCTTATACATATGTTGCTGCAGCAATGCTGGAACGTTTTAATTAAAATGTGGAGCAGCAGATTAATTGAGTCTGCTCTGTTGCATTCGAATTGGAATACAGAGCATGTGTATAGGCACTCCTGTGGCTTTGGATGCCTAGTTTAAAGAATACCAGTTCTAGCCGCTGTATTTGCTTATTTCTTAGAAGATGGTAAATGAGAAAAATAACAGCGGGATTAAGGAGATAGGATTAGAAGAACAGCATCTTTTAAGATATACTAAATGTTAGAAATCTTTATTGTAATTATCCACACTTCCACAAATATGATTACAAAGTTCCTATCATTTTAAATTATTGTTTTATTGGTCAAATTTTACCTCGATTTGGATGTTCCCATTTCATTACAGATGCAGTCATATTTGGGTTGGCTTGAACAGGTGGCTAGAATGCTGTTTTTCCATATTTTTTATAATATGTAAATAATTCTTTGGGTTCAGGGTTTTGTGTAAAGGATACAGCCCCATTTTTACTGTAGAAGCTTCACCAGAGAAACTATATGGTTTCAGATTTTTATCAGAGGTGTGTGTGTGTGTGTGTGTGTGTGTGTGTGTGTGTGTGTGTGTGTAAATGAAACAAACACTGTTGTTCATTCTTGAAAGTACCCCTTTCTTTATTTAATTTATTTAATTTTTTAGTTGGCAACAATTGGTAAATTATTCCTGTCCTCTAAACAGTAGTAGTCGCAGTTTATTTACAGCTTTTGCTAAAACAATACTAAACAAAAGTAAATAATGCAGACAATCTGTAAGTAGGGCACTAGTCTTATTAACAGTTACTTCATTCATGAGGCTGCAAGCATATAATCCAGATAGGTCAGTAATAAGGTGTTGCTGGACCCAGTTTCTGCAACTCACTTCTCCGGACTTGGATATCTTTGTTTTTCCACCAGTCTTTCTTCATGTAGCACAGGGGTGGGGAAAATCTGGCCGCACAGGCTGAATCTAGCCCATGGAGGGACTTTGACTGGGCTGCGGCGGATCCTTCAGTCCTGCCTGACCCAGGTGCCATCTGGCCCATGGTGTGCATTCTGCTATCCCCGTGCACTCAGTGGGGCTAGGGCAGCTCCTTCCACTTGTCACTGCTGGCCCTGGCTCCCATCCCATGGAGACTGGCGGGGACCCATATGCGCTGCCCTGACCCCAGTCCACTCTGCTCCCACTTTAGCCAGGACCTGCACTCACTGGCCCAATCCTGGCCCACTGTATGCTCACTTTGGACTGGTCCACCCATTCTGAGTGGCAGTGTCCATGCAGAAGCTGAACTGGGCATGGGGGGAAAAGTGGCCACCTCCCTCTCACTGCTGCCAGGCCCAGAGCCTGTGCCTGGGCTGCCCTGAAGCTCCTCTTCACTGCTGTTACCAGTGCTGCCTCTGGGCCACCCAGCAGGGCAGTGGTGGCAGTGAAGAGGAGCTGCAGGGCAGTCTGATGTGGACTCTTGGTGGTCACAACAAGAAGGGCCTGGCAGTGGCATGGGGGGAGCAAGCTGTTTTTCTCTTGTACCCAGCAGCAGCTTCTGCCCCACTGCTGCCACTCATCATGGATTGACTGGTCCAAAGCAGGCTGGGGCTGTGTGCACTGGTTCCATGCTGGTACAGAGCTGGTTTGCTCTGGCCAGGGCAGGTTTGGAGCAGGCGTGGGACAGGCTGGGGCTGGGAACAGGGCTGTGTACTTGGGTCCTGGCTGGTTCAGAGCTGGTCTGCTCTAGTCTGGGCGAGTCTAGAGCAGGTTCAGGGCAGGCCAGGGCTGGAGTTGTGTGCTCAGCTGCTACTGGGCCCTGGTGGTGGTGGAAGTGGTAAGGAGGAGCCTCAGGGCCTGTGGGCTCCAGGTTTGGTGAGCTGTTGCTCAGGGGGAGGTGGCAGCCCTTAGAGCAAGCAGCCCCATCCCCCTTTTCCCACCCCAGTGAGATGCCACAGCACTCAATAAGTTGTTGTTTTTTTTCTGTGGATTTCATAGGCATAGCCTGGATTTTGCTGAATCCAGCCAATGCCCATGAATCCAGGGAATTGTGAATTCATTAGTCCCTACGTGTAGCACAACATATATCTTTCTTCGGTTAAAGAGAAACTAGAAGCATTACTAATATGCTAGGCAACTACCACTGTATTATTCAGTTTCAGATAAAAGCAAAAAAACAATATTACTATTGGAATGTTCACTCATTTGCTGGAGTATATATAAAGTTTTAAAAACACAACAAACCAGGCAAAAAGTAGTCAAAGGATATTGTACCATTTGTCCTGTAGTCATTATAGTTAAATGTAGTTCAATGTCAGATTCTGAAAACAACATCTTGCCTTCTCGATTGTCTTGATAGTGCCTCCAGTACTTCACTGTCATTCATTTCTGTAGCTGAATTAATATTACCACACCTGAGTTAAGGTTTTTAGCTAGAGCTAAGAACAGTCTGTAAGATTGTAAAATTGGAGAGAAACATTACCAGGAACAGACAGCAAAATTGCAAAAAAAGGATAGTTTGGATAGTGAAACATCAAGACTCCTAGAAAGGATAGACAGTTGTTAACACCTGTGGAGTCAGGAGAGATTAACAGTAATAAAGGAGATGATAATAAGCCATGAGTCAATTGACTTGCTTAGCACTATTTGAATAGAAATGGGACTGCCCCTCTCCAGCATTTGGTTTTTAAGTTTGGGTGGAGCAGGAATCAAAGGCAGGTACATCTGCATCACTGCTCCTCTCCTCCATCCACTCCTGGTATGGTGTATGTATTGAAGCATATACACCTGAAACTCATAACTGAACAAACTACAATGAATTAAAAGGGGCCTGGGACTTTTGTTGAACAACTACTCCACAGTAAATGTATGCTTGTTTTTACTCTGTGGTAAGTGAATGCTGAACTGAGGGAGCCTAGTCCTGGGTTTATTCTGGGTAGTCTTCCCAGGTTTAGCTTTTATTTACCATAGGTAGATGGGTTGTTATTGTGAAGCATCTGCTTCATAAGTCCCTTTCCCCCTTAACTTGCTGTACTTAATTCATTTTATACCCTCAGATATCACCATATATTTTATCCTAAAAAAATCAAGAAGGGGAACAGCCAGCCATCACTATCCCATAACACTGATTTATTAAAGTAATTCTGATTTTGTATACACAAGCATTTATTTCAGTTTAAAGGGATACCTACTCCATGGTTATGCCAGCTTGTAACTTAATCTTCAAAGCTCACTTCACTATCACAGTTCATCTTATAAAAACTGCAGTCAGATTCTGTATATGCTCATTTTAACTAGTAATTTTCTGTAACATTGACAGGTCAAGAGCTGCGTTCAGCTTAGAAATAAATGAAGCAAAATTTAAGAACTGTAGATGTATAGGCTTCCAGAGAGCAGATGCTATATAACATTCTGTCCTTGAACTCAGTTACTGCTCAGTTCAACAAAGTGTGCAAAAACCTGATAAGTTGAGGTCAGGTGCAGCTGCACATTGTAAGCTGTGACTTCCCAAGTGACCTTCTGCTTGGAGAGTAGGGTGGTAACTAAACCTACTGTGAGATTCCAGGAAGTGTAGAAGCTAGTGGAATTATCTGCCTTGTCCTTGCTTGTCATGGTACAAATCTATATATAAGCATGTAAGCAAATAAGTTGATACACAGGAAGAGACAATATAGGTTATCCAAGGTTAAAATGGCTTCTCAGGAGGAAAGGTGCATGTGGTATCAATCCAGCCTGATTTGCAAAATTACTGAATTTCCTGACTTATTTCCTTAGTTAAGTAGAGTAGGCAAATTTGACACCATTGTGAACAAGGCCATCCCTGTCCAAGTGAAGTATTGCAAAGCTGCCATGGTCTTGGTATGAAGAAGTCTACAAATTTTGAACGCCATAGCAGTGAGTCTGAGTAATTCCATGGGTTTATTTTCACTTGAGTGGTCCTGGCCTGCTTGCTTTCCAAATAAAACAAACTGAAAGGCTTTCCTGGACTGCTGTGTGTGTGGCCTCTTGTCAGACAGTTCCTTAATAAAGTCTTAGTTTGCTCCTTCATCATTTGACAAGGAGGAACTGTACTTCAGCATCGTTGCTGTTGTAGTAAGTCTGGGGAAAAGAAGCTTATCAAAGAGGAAAAAAAAATACCAATACAAATTTATTGCAGTTAAAACCAGACGATATAAATCTGGCATCTGCTCAATATTTAGCAGAAAATTCCTTCTATATATTTGGCATTTTCTATTGAGACAGCAGTAATTGGCAAGTCTTGAATAGGTCAGAGTTCATAACTGTAGCATACATGATTTTAAATAAATTTAATTTACTCCAGACACTTGTTTTTTAGTTAGGTTTACTTGTTTGAAAAATGTGCTTGAAAAAGTGGTTTCCTCTTGTTTAATGTTGGTTATTACACAAGTGAAATACAGGAGAATAATTTTGTAACATATGATAATGTAATACCACCATTTTAAACGTACAAACATGCAGGACCAGATTCTCAATTGAGATCTGCCCTCTTCATGCTGCTGGGAGAGGGGGGGTAGGGGGCACATAAGGAGCCAGAATGTGGTTGCAAATAGCCAGAGGGATGCTGTGGTGACACAAAACTGCTATATTCAGGTCCTGGATTCCCACAAACCCCTCTGGGAGAGAGGGTGTGGCAAAGCACAACTTTGCTCCACCTTTCCTTCTGTTTAAGTAGTGGTAATTGAGCACTTTGTAGCTGTTCACAGATGCATTGATCCTGAAGATCATTTATCTAATATGTCACTCCTGCAAGAAAAAGTATCTGCCTATAGGGTTTTCAATAATCATGTTAACATCAAGTAACACCGTTTTTTTTCCCCCCCCCTTTCCCTCCCAGGGTCCATTGTAAAGCCTCCCAGCACCTTAGCAAGAAGCAGTAGTTTGTGTCGCTCGAGGCGCAGTGTTGTGCCATCATCTCCACAGTTGCAACATACTCAATATACTCCGCATACTTTGCACTCCCCTGACCCTGACATCCTTTCAGTGTCAAGTTGCCCTGCTCTTTACCGTACTGAGGAAGAGGAAGAAGCTATTTACTTCACTGCTGATAAACAATGGTATAAAGAATACTGGCATGTTATTGGAACTCTGGTAGAATTGCTCTTAACTATTTAGAGTAGTGTTAGAAGCTGAACTGAGCCAGAAGGTATAGTAGCCAACAGGCTGACAGCCTCAGTTATTGTGACTCACTGGGAACACTAAATGGACTTTTCATGGTCAATACAGCAGGTAGAGTTTAGGATTTACCACAATCTTAGATGTATTGAATCAGTTCAAGTTCTTAGCTATATTTTTTCTGATGGGGACCGAAAGCAGTCTTAGTTATCAAGCTGAGAGAAAGTGGACTGCAATGCAAACCTTAGTCAGAAGAGAGGTCAGAATGCTTTCTTATACTTTATACCATAGAGAGCTCTCTGCTCACTGTTGTTGCTACCTTTTTTTTTTCTTTTTCTAAGGAAAGACAGAGTCTTTTCATGGGGTAACAAATGGGTTGACATTGTATGTTGAGGACTTTTATTCTCAAGTAAACTTTCAAGTATAATCACCCTGAGTCCATTTGCATGGGTTTCATAACTTTTTAAAATTTATTCACAGAGCTTTTGTTCCCTCACAGTCCATCTTTCAGCTGTTTATTTCTGAAGTGGCACAAGAAATTGGGATATCACAGTAACTTCTAAGACAGCATCCTGTCACCATTATAAATATAAATTAATTCTTTTGCTGTTAGGATTAAAGAGGAGATTTGGAATTATTTAAGCACTGGCAATGCTTAACAGTAAAGGGGGGATGCTAATATTAGCCAAATAAACTTTTAAAAAAAAAGTGTGTGTCAAATTTGTGCCAGAGGTAAAACACTTGAATTAATTTGTTTCTGTCCATTATGTTTGTGTCTAATTACTAGTTAGGGAAAAATCTGCTAGTAAAAGCAGGAGCTCATAGGAGAATATTTGTCTGTTCTAAGACTTCATATGCTTGTTTAAATGTATGGTTATACTGTACAGTGTATTTGTAATTGGAAGTTTTAAATTCAGAGGAATAGTAGTTTAGTAGATAAGGTCCTGGCCTA
The DNA here is from genome assembly GCF_001723915.1 of Gavialis gangeticus. NCBI lineage: Eukaryota > Metazoa > Chordata > Crocodylia > Gavialidae > Gavialis > Gavialis gangeticus. The sequence goes on from NW_017729033.1 coordinate 46,549,751, forward strand.
GAACAGAGGTGTTCCTTGCTTTGTCACATACTTCATGTGACTTTGGTCAGATATCTTTGTTCTGACACTGAGAAATAAACCCAAGAAATTGATGCTTTTGGGTGCTGTAATAATGAAGGCCATATAAGTATCTTCAATAGATAAGAAGCTGGGTGAAAAAATGCTGCTTTTTTCGCTGGGACTTCTCTCTCGGTTTTTTCTCTTTTTTTAGTTTGTTTACATTCATTTCCCCTCACAAACCTTAAATTTTAGGAAAGTAGGTATCTTCATAGTAGACTTTGGCATGACTAATATTTTTAGAATGTGGAAATACTTTATTTGGATGATTGTTGCTTTTCTACTTTGAAATGCAAATGACTGATTCTGAACAGATCAAGGACTTTTACATGTGCTCCGGGGGTGGGGATGGTGCATTAAGTAGAGTGCTCTAATTATAGAGCTGTAGCATCTGGCGTATTAACATCTCCATGCTTCAAAATAGCAGCAGGGGCGCTTGAACTAAAGCTCGTTCAGTGAGTTTTAATTCAAGTGCCCCCACTGCCATTTTGAAGCACAGGGGTGCTAATACATGAGACACGAAGGCTGGCTGAAGCACTGTAATTACCATGCTCCAGCAGACTCGATCAGTCAAGTCTGCTCTGATGCACTGTAATTACAGTGCATTGGAGCAGCCCCACAGCATGTCTACAGGCACCCATCATGTTTGGCTGAGGTTTAAAGTTATTCAACTTTTATGTTTTAATAAGTAATACCATTTTATTGTGGACTTTAAAGTTATACTAAAATTTACTCATTTAGTAGCAGTGTGACAAATAAAATTACAAGGAAAAACTGGCCACTTCCCATGCCATAAGATTGCATACATAAAATTCGCTTTCCTGAATCCGATATGTGAACTTATTCTGATTCAGATGTTATTCCAGGTATCATTGTAAGTTTAAACCATACAGATGCCTAGTTATTACATATCTATCTATCTACCTTTGGCACTGATAGTGGAATAAATGAAGTAAAGTTTGCAGTCTCATGGCATATATTCTAAACCTGTTTTCCTCTCAACTGCATTAAGAAAATTGTTGTCTTATAGTCTCTCTCCCTTCTCGTTTTCTCTGACACAGGGAAGTACAGGATACCAGTTCAGAATGTGACTCCTTAAATTCATCCATTGGAAGGAAGCAATCTCCTCCTTCAAGTCTTGAAATACACCAAACGCTGTCTCCTCAAAAGATCTCCCGGGAGGAACTCTCACTAGAGGAATCATCTACAGGAGACTCCTCATCTCTGACTGCAGATATTTCAAGGGGCTCTCCTGACTGCATAGGCATGACAGAAACTAAAAGCATGATATTTAGCCCTGCAAGCAAAGTGTACAATGGCATCCTGGAGAAATCTTGCAGCATGAACCAGCTGTCTAGTGGGATCCCAGTCCCAAAGCCTCGCCACACCTCATGCTCCTCAGCCAGCAGCGATTGCAAACCTGCTCATGAGGCCTCCCCTGTCCCTCGAATAAGTAGCATCCCACAGGACCTATGCCAGAATGGTGAAAAAAACAAAAAGCCCTCCAAAATAAAAAGCCTCTTTAAGAAGAAGTCCAAGTGAATTGGGAAGGCAAAACCCCACAGAGTGGTGTGATTAAACATTTAATTTTTTAAAACTTTAGGGAGGTAGTTACTTTGGGGCATTTCAGACTGGATGCCATAGCAGGAAAGCTGTATAGGTCAACTTTACTATTTAAATGACTCCAGTGTCAAAGATCATGCCAGCTGTCAAATCAGAGATGATTAAAATGTTCAGTCAGTTTACAGTCATTTCTGCTTATTTATTTCTGCTTTGTTTTTAGTTTCAGCCTTTTTTTTTTTTTAAAGCCACTTTGGACTTGCAAGCTTTAATGGACTAGTAAGCCTGTGTGGGCTTGCCAAAGTTTCTTGTTTACCAGAGCATCTTCTTATCTTTCCACAGAGCTAGGACATTTGTCCACTGGACAGAAGTAACATAAGGAAGTAAAACTAATTAAATTGCACTACTGTTTTTCAGACTGGAAAAGTATTTCTGCAAGTGAAACTGTATGATTTCTTAACTGACTGAAGAGATGGGTCTTTTCACTTTTAGATCTTTTGGAATTTTTAAGTAAAAACATAAGCTTTCTAATTGCCTTGATTTCTGGAAATGGAAACTCCATGCTTTTATTATGGGAAGCTTCATTAGATGCATTTATTATTTGAGCGGTTCAAGTCCTGCTGTAAAGATCATGTTTTTTTCAAGGGCTTTCACTGTGATTTTACTGCATTGCAGGCTGTATGATAAAATATAGAGATAATTTAACAAGAGAAGAGGCTCTTGATTCCTTATGCAAGTAATGAATATGAAACTTGAGCGAAAGACTTAAACATTCACATGCTTAAAATTGGGGTTGGGGGGATACAGCACTTGTTTACAGACTTTGACAGACAAAGGATGTTCAGTTTGTGAAAATTTGTACTGTGGCAAAGATAATAAATCAGAGACGTCATTGTGCTTGGGGTTGCATTAGCTGATATTCTGCTTCTGAGGTCCTGTTTATTGAAAGCTGTTTTAGGCTGCTTATGCTTATTGCAGTGTGTAAGTTACTGTCATTTTTGGATCAGCTATTAATGTCTCAATGTCCTACTTTTTGTAAGATTTCATACTCTTTATTTTTGTATAGTTTAAAGAGTTAGTTGTTCAGATTTGTCTGGTTGAAGTAAACGGTCTAATTTTATAATGCATGTAGACTGTTATGAATTAAACGTAATTTTAAGACTTAAGGTGAGAATCAAGACCTGCTTCAGACAAAAGAAGTTATTACATTAGTAAGCTTTTATCATAAGGTATTAAATTACCTCAGTATCAAAGAAGCCTTTTTAGGGAAACAGTGGCTATTTGTTCAATACCAGCACCACTTTTTTTTTTTTTTTTACATTCAGAGCCAAAAAATGCTTCTTGAATAACAGTGCCTTTTATTCAGTGTGTCTGAAAATGTTTAAGGCTGAGCAAGAATTATCCTTGAGTTACATTCCAAAGAAATGCTTTTGCTCCAGTGAACACAAGCAATGTATCCAGTGTTATGACTACATCGTTTGAGCTCTGCTGGGCTGAGGAGGGTGTAGCGGTGGGAAGGGGAAGGAGGAGGGTATGTTGGTGACCATAGTAGAGTTGCCTTGTCACTGGCTTTCAGGGGGTTTAGTCTTTGCCAGTGCACACATACTGTAATCTAGAAAACAGTGCATTCATTGACTGCTGAAACATCTTGCTGGCAAGGAATCTTCAACAAAACTTAACCAAGTATTTAAACTGACATGATACAAAACTCCTTATTTTTATATTGAGGTCCCACTTTGTAGGGTTTCTGTTTGTTTATTCATGTTTACAGTATGATGGCCTCTTTTAGTACAAGGATATGCTATGCCTTAGTGCAGGACTTCCCACTGGTGTCCCCCAAAAGGTTAGCATGTGACCTTCAGGCTTCCATCTAGTTGTCACACCCCTCTTCCCCATCCCTCTCCTACCTGCCTCTGTTGCAGTTGCCCCTTTGGCTGGGATGGGGCTGGAGTGCTGAGCTGCACATGCAACAAAGAAGGGAACCCGGCTTCTCACTGCAGATGGGTGGTGTGCACAGTTGAAGAAGGGGGCCAGGGTGCCGTGCATGCAGCAGGGGGGGAAGTTGGGCTCCCTGTGCTTTTGGGGGTAGAGGGACTGCTATCATGATGCATTCAGCTGGGAGGGAGGGAGGGAGCTGTGCTGCTCATGCTATGCATGCAGTGG
>NW_017729033.1:46553655-46571474 GCF_001723915.1 Gavialis gangeticus
GGCTGCTGGGTATGTAGTCTCCATGGTATGTAGCTTCTGGGTCTGTGGCCCTTGTGGCATGTGGCTCCTGGCTGCCCAAAAGTTGGATAGCCTTTCCCTAATGAAGCAGCAGAGCAGCAGGGACCAACCTGTTTGGCAGGGTTGCCACAAATTAGCCCCACGCCCTCCCCTAGTGACACTTCGATCCCCTTCTCCTGCCTGATCTGCTACTCATCTTTCTGCCCTGTCTGCCACTATGCTTCCTGTGCTCTCTAAACTGCTGCATCCCTCGCAGTGGCTGCCTGTGCTCCTTCTGGTACTTGTGCTGCAGGTTGACCACCCCTGTAATAAAGCATCTGAGTGGTCCCTTGCTACTGTATGTGGGATCTGTGGGCTTCAGTTTCCTGTGGAAAGGAAAGTGACAGCCCAGTAGGTCAAGGGACCAAGATCTAGTATGCCCTAGATTGGGCAGAGGCCCAGGGCTGAGCATAGGGTCCTCTGGACTTCAGGGTGTGACTCTGAATTGTCACCCTAGGAGTTAACAGAAGACGCTAAAATTATGCAGAGAGAAATGGCTGTAACTTAACAAAAGGGTGGTTGTGCCAAGCAAGGCCTCATCAGGTATCATGGGCACTGACAGAGCCCTCTGACAAAGGAAAACTGAATCTTTAACAAATGCTACATTCCAGTACTATAGGAAAAGGTACGATATTTACTTCATTTTAAGATGCGTTTCCCCGCCATTTAACATGTGGGGGAGCACCTCATCTTAGAATCAAGTATGAGAACAGGGGGAGGGGAGAGGGTGGGGAAGACAGCTGTTGTGGCTCAAGCTCTAGCCCTTAACCCAGAGTTAGGGCCATAGTTACTGCCTCTGCACCACAACATCTTCCTTCTGCAGCCCCTTCCCCTTCTCATAAAATCCCTGCTCCCCCCCACCTGCCCCTCTCCCTCCCCAACCTTACCTTTGCTGCAGCATGGAGCGATGAGCATGTCCCAAGCCTGGCCCCATTGTAGCAGCATGCAGCCCACACACCTGCTACGGTTGCTGGACTGGGGCTATGCTCAGTTTCCTGCACTAGAACAGGAACAGAGCCTGCCAGTGTGGAGCAAGGATAAGGGGGGAGAGTGGGAAGCAGAGGCTGCAGGGAGGAGAGGCGAGAGAACTGGGGCCTGGAGGCTGTGGGGAGCAAGGCAGAGAAATGGGCACAAGTAGGGGGAAAGTCACTTGACCTCTCCCCACTGCCTGCCCTCCATGCAGCTGGGTGGGGGATGAATTGAAGATGATCCTCCAATAATTAGATTCTATACATGGAAGATGTTAATACTTTATTAATTTTCCATATATAGAATTTAATTATTGGGGAGGGGGATCATCTTCAATTCAAGGTCATCTTGGATTTGAGTAAATCTGATAGCCATGTTAGTCTGAAGTTAGGTAGAAGGTATAGAAGGTTTGCACCTTAAATACCAACTCCATTCAGAGGGGCATGAATTTTTGTGAGCTCTGTCAGTATCTTGTGAAAACTCATGCTTCTCTGAAGGTGTTTACCTTAAGTGTGTCACCCTGCCCTGCTTTCTGCCTTCCATTAATGTGTTCACCAAAGAGCTCCACTGTCTAGCAAAGGAGGGGCTTCATGCTAAATGCTGTATTTTTACAGCAGTCTAGATGCTATGAATGGCAGACAAATGCCAGATGACATGCATACTTGTTCTGGAGCAAATAACAGGCTACTGCTTGAGTGTGAACTGAATCAACAGGTTAACTGGTCACAATCCAATCAAATTTATCTGAGAACAGATGTGAGGCTCTTACATGAGGTGCCAGTACTGTGGCAGAAAGGGCTAAGGCAATCCTTGAATGTGTTTCAAAATCAAGCGGAAAAGTGACCTTGCCTCTGTCTGCAGCAGTTGCCAAAGACCTTTCCTGTTCCTGATTTTGGTTTCTGTACCTTGAGAATGATGTGGGAAACACCACCAGAGAGAGTTCAAAGTGAAGTCAGAAAAGCAACATAGGGCAGCAGCACTTGCCTGGTAAGCCGAAGAGGTACCACACATGGACCACAATGGACGATTGAGGGTGGTAGAGATGGCTTCATGCTGAAACACTGAGAGCCTCCATGCACGCTGCCTTCCAAATAGGAAGCAGCAGTTTCATTAGTGCAGTGTTAAGAGGCAAAGCTAACTGATCCAGGCTTCCTGTCACATGAGTACAGCTCTGCCGCTGCTGTTCTTGAGCTAGCACTTGCCAAGCTAACTTAAGTATGTCTTCAGTAGGCCTGGCAAGAGGGACCACAGGGAGAGGCTAGCTGTAGGGCTGTGCATGGGATGTGGGGAGGTGGGCTGCAGGATGGAAAGGACTGCATAACTGATCTAAAAGTGGAAAACATGCTTTATGACTTGAGACTTAAGAAGTCCAATTTGTCGAAAAGAAAGTTGAAGCATTGACTTCAATCTATGTTTTACATAGGAAAGGCATCTGATAAGCAGTGGAGGCAAAAGGGGCACTTCTTTAATCCTACAGACAAAGGTATTCAATAGCTGGATGCTGTTGTTATACAAATTCAACTTTGAAATAGGATGCAGTTTCCAAGTACTGATGGAAATGAAACAGAATAGCTTGGGGATAGGCTGAATCTGACCTGCAGAGCTCCAGTGCTGCCCCAGGTCTGGAACTAAGCCATACGCTGCAGTCAGTGTGCATTGGACTGGCCCTGTGCATGGGGCTGGGACCCCCGGAGCCTGCCTCGGCCACCCACCTAGCACAGACATTGCATGTAGTGTGGGTCCTATGGCCTAACCCACATGATCTGGCATGTGGCTGGGGTGGAGTCCATGAGCTGTTCAGTCCTGCACCATTAACTGGTCCAGGGACGAGCCCTATGTTTCTCATTCAACCCACTTAGAAGAGTTGGACACCTGTAAAATAACTCATGAGAAGGTGACAACTTGTCACTGCTTATAGTCTAAAACAAAATAAAATACATTTCCAAAGTATGTTTTAATCTAGCTTCTGAGGAAAAATAAATCAAGAGCCCATGTAGAAAACAGTATGGACTAGATGGCCTTTGAATCATCAGGAAAACTTAATGTGACTAGAAAAATGAATGGATCTTGTGTGTTGGGGCTTATATTTAGGATTTTAATATTAAGCTCACTTACTCATTTTTTTCATATTTTTATGCAACTTCTAAGCAACCTTCCATCTTTTAATTTATCTACAATATAACTGACTAACCCTGGGACTGCCCCTAAACCTTCAACCAAACCAACAAGCAAACAAAAGAAAAAGTGAATGAGTTACTGTGGCTGTCCTGCTAAAAATCCTTCTGTGTAGTAATTCAGATGTGTGCGCCTGGACCTTGGTTACTTTCTAAGCCAATGTTATGATGGTTAACATGCTACTTCCTGTGGTGGACAGGGGAGGGGAGCTGAATTTATGGGGTAGATTTTCACTGACAGAGAGAAAAATCCAGCAAATTCAACCTGCCTATTGACGGGCATAAGATATATTTCAACATCTTATAGATAGGGTGACAGGTAGCATATGCATACTTAAAACCCTTCAAGTTTTCCTGTGTTGCGCTAATAATATATATCCACTTCATCTATTTGTATTGGTCAGTAGTCAGCCCAGACAGCAAGCTGGCCATTAGTGTCTTCATTGAGACCTGGGTCTAAGATAGTGGCACTGCCTCCAGATCTCCATAAGTGTCACTGGACCCTGAAGTTGGACTCTGGTCAGAAAGACTCCTGGTCTTCCTTGCAAAACTTATGGTCTGCCAAGGATGATCTTGTACAGAAGTATTTAAAAGAAGAGATGAGGCATCTACTTGTGGCTTGCTTAAATATGTATGTGATAATGGTTTTCAGGAGCCCTGATCCCATTTTGGGGTCCTTGTAGGACTACAGAAGGAGGCATCCCTGAAGAGCTCAGAGGCCAAGAGTTCAAGCTCCGCATAGAGTGGCAGAGGAAGATGCATGCACTCACCGTTCTTATATACATAAACACATTGGCTGATCTTTGTAAATAAATAGCTTTCCACTGCTGCTTCCCCAGCCACCCCCTCCATGCACTTCGGTGTGGAGCAAATTGTGCTTCTTGGAAAAAACAATCTGGCCAACTCCTCCAGGATCTGCAGCCAAGCGAAACTGGAGGCTGGGGCCAGCACCTGTGCTGCCCTAGCAGTATAAAATGCTGCCCTGGTGAGCAGTTCAGGGCTACTTGCCCTCAAGAGTTTCTGGGGCCTAGCCAGTTGATATTGCAGACATAAGCTCTCTGTGCCAGCTGGACTGCTGCAGCAGCCCTGATCTAGAGTGGCCCCTGCCCCCTCTGTTCACTGCAGCAGTCTGGCAGCAGGGGCTGCTGCCCAGTTCTGACCAGCTGCCATCTGTGACAGCACCCGCCCCATGGCTGGGTGCCTGCCAGAACTGGACAGGGACTGCGTGGCCACCTGGGCTCTGTATGGGCACTGTAGTAGAGCCACCTGCACCTCTGGGCCAGCTGCCAGCAGGCTGTGGCTGCATAGTTGGCCTTTGTGTGGCACTGCTACCATATGTGCCGCCACCCTGCCATCTGGGCAGCTACCGCCTAGAAGATGTGCTCATTGTGGTGGCCCACTTTGAACAGTTGAAGCATGTCCTCCTGGCGCCAAATGGCCAGGCAGTCAGCCACCTCCTCTGCCCCCAAGCTGGGTCCCTCGTGCCAGCCACGGGCAGGCTCCCCTGCCTGGGTCCTGCCATTTGCCTTACTAGCAGGAATCCTGGTCTTCCTTGTTTAAAAATTGCAAATTCTCTGATTAAAAAAATCTAATTCACTCATTAAAATACCCACAAATCTGTGTTCTTCCACAATTACAATGAAATGCCACTATAGAGAGAGAGATCACTCAGGCAATGTTTTATTTATATATTTACAGTTTTAAAGCAATTTGGAATCCTACCAGTGCCTCTATCATCATCATCAAATAAATTCTAAATATCTATATGCTTTTGTGTTTGCTTTTGTTTTTTTTATCATCAAAATCAGAGCTCCCACCGCCCCCTTTGCTAACCAGGATGTGGGGACAGGTGCCCCTGCAGCCACAGCTCCTACCAGTAAGTCCCATCCTGCCTGGCGGCTGGGCATGGAAGGTGTGAGATGTGGGGGAATGTGGGGTTTGCGGGAGGGGGTGGGAAGGGGTGTGGGGAGATAATTGTGGGTTTCTTAAGTGGGTGTGGGGCTGGGGTGTGTGTGGGAGGGGTTGGGGGGGGCTGCCATATGCCCATCCCCCCCATTCCCTGCATTGCACAGCCCCTGGTGCTGGCAGCAGCAGCCAGCTGAGCTGTCAGGGCACTCATGGCCCACTGCAGGCATGCCCCTGCAGCAGCAAGGCAGTGAATAAAACCTGAGAGCTGCACATGGTGAATGGAGCCAGCCTGGCCTGCTGGTACATGCCTTTGGACAGGACTGGGGTGGCTACTTCCCCCTCCCGGGGCTCCCAGCACTGCACATAGGAGTTATGTGCCATTGGGCCAGGCATGTGGAAACCCAGCGCAGCCGGATGGTGTGCACCTCCTGTGCGCAGTGCTGGGAGCCCTGCACGGTGGCAGGAGCCATCCTGGTGCTGTGTGAAGGAGTGCTCCAGGAGGCCGGGCCAGCTCCATTCACCATGTGCAGACCCTGGGTCTCAGGTAGTGCTACACTACTGCAGGGCTGCGGCTTCAGTTGACCATGAGCCCACCAACAGCCCGGCTGGCTGCTGCTGCCAGTGCCAGGGGCTGTGCACTGTGGGGGAGGGAGGGAAAGGGGTGTGGTGGCCCCCACAAACCCCACAGTCCCTCCCACCCCCATACTGGGGATAGAGCCTGGATCTGAGCCACTGCTGCCAGCCTTGCCCTGCTTCTACTTCATCCAGCACATTTTTTTTCCAGGGTGTTTTCTTTTGATACCAGGATTTCCCGGTATCAAATTTAAAGTCTGTGCTGCTTTGAGCTGCTGCAACAGGCAGGTGCTTGCTTGTCTGGACATGACCCATACGTTTTCTTGTACTTCTTGATAGAATTGGGTCCTACAAAAGGATTTGATTCTTGTAGGCAAGATATTTCTGTTTCATACCAGAAATCCTTATGACCAGCACGTGGTGAGCTCCCAGACTGACAAGCAGTAAACATTTTTTTTCTTTGATGAATAGAGAACAGTGAAAGTTGCAACCGCAGTTTGAGAGTTCCAGTTCCAATTCAGCAATGTCATCCCATGCAGCAAGGTCTGCAGCACTTCTGCAGTCTCCCCTAAAATCTGTTCTCTGAGCTTGCACTCAGACAGTGAGCAGTTCTCTTTCTGATCAAGACAGCGTCTATGGATTTTATGCCTCATTCAAGTTTTTGCCAATAGCATCAAAGTACATACAACATATGCTTCCTTCCCAGGGAGACAAGGTTCTTTGGGTAAATCTGATGTCTTTTATTAGACCAACTCAAATAGGTGGAAAAATTCTTTTTTGCAAGCTTTTGGGTATAGGAAGTGTACCTGAAAGCTTACAAAGAAGAATTTTCCCAACTATTTGAGTTGGTCTAATAAAAGATATCAGATTTACTCAAAGAACCTTATCTGCCTATGTCCTTAGACCAACACGGCTACAACCTATACTCCTTCCAAGGGAGGAATTCTTTCAAAAGGCTCACTAGCTAACTTGCCTTGTATTATGTTCACTATATACACCAGCTTGGGTAAGGCATTTGCATTAGAACTGTGAAAGACTTTAAAAAGACACATGGATGAGAAACAGAAACTTTTTTAAAGAATTTTGTGTCCACTTTTCCAGCTAGCTTAAACATGAGGAGCCAAATTGCACAAGGCAAACTGAGTCCTTAGAATCTGCGCTGCATATAATTGTGCTATACTTCAGTACAGTTCTCTCCAGCTTTAAAGGCTGGTTAATGGAGAATCATCTAATGACTCTTCAGGCTACCTGGTTGTGTGGCATTGCTGAAAAGAACCCGGTACTTCTCATGTCCTGCCTCTTTTAATAGGATGGTCCTCTTCCTTCCAGTGAGTTGGAGTTTGAGAGAAATGAAAATTCAGAGTCAGAGTCTTTTTTTTACCAAATACATCTGAATTGGTAGAGAGTTGTGTGAGTCTATGATTCTCTGTCACCTGGTCCACGGACCTCCTGCATTTTTGGGTTTTTTGGGTGGGGTGTTTTTTTTTTTTAATGTTGTGCCAGACCTCAAAAGAATAGGCAGACATGGTTTGCTGATCTTTTCCAGCTGTCCCTAGATGTATGAGGGGTACTACTGCAGGTTGAGGAAGCAATTTGCTCAGGATCCAGTTAGGCATCTTAACTCTGTATCTGATAGTCTGGTACTTGAGGGGTTGATGCTCCAAGTGGTAGGAAATTCAAAGAGCTTGAAATAGCCTACTGAAATGAATGCATCCATAACCTCTTATTACAAGTATAGATGAAATTTCTGACGACAGCTTAAGAAATTGATGTCCAAAAGTTGCAGCATCCAAAAATTCTTTCTGAACCAAGAGTTTGATGTTGAGCTGGCAATTGGCACATTCAAAGGTCTCAGCTTTGAGGCTTCTGGAGGGTCACCACCTTGCAATGTATCTGTAAGACTTTCCCTTTACACTTCCATGGAGACAGTTCTGATTTGTACCTAGTCCTTTTGATCTTTTATAAATCTGTGTGGTTTGTTTATTAATAGCCTCCTCAGAATTATTCTGGTTTGTTACATCTGCAGATATAAGCAAGATAGTGCATCTTTATCAGCCCTTTTTTGCTGTCTTCCATAAAAAGCAATGTGTACCTTTGTTTCTGTACAACTATAAAACTTGGTTTTGTCAAAATGGTGTTCTATCCCCTTTCTCTGGAAATGAAGTGAAAGTTGCTCACTGTTTTGAATGTTAAAGGGTCTTACAAAGATGCACTGAGGACACAGACAGATTAACACGCAACCTAGTGTAATTTACATCAGGTTTGTATACTGATAGGTGAAAAGATATCAAAACTAGTATAACTTGCTCAGAGTTTTTTACTCTTGATTCTTTCCGGGCTATAATTATCCACCACAATGGGCAAAGTTACCCTTTTTTAGGGGCTCATGTTATCAGTCTGCTGTCTTTCTACACTAATGCCAGTGTAAAATTGTTTGTTCAGGTGTTGAATAAAGAATAGGAGTTTAAACGGAGGAGAAAGAAGCATTTGAATAAGTCTCCAAGCTGGTCCTAGGTCAATGACTTTAAAAGGACATGCACACAGCTACCAAAATATTCCAAGTGCTTGGAAATATTAGACTGAGATGGTCTGCCTTTCTGTGCTGAAACTTAGCATTACTGGGTAATATAAAATAATATTAGGGTCACAGTGAAATTGTGTTATGCAGGTACTTTATACATAAAATCAGACATCCACCTTACCTGTGGCAGTGTCTCATTGCATTTTTACAAGTCGTTTGGCTAAAAATCTGAATCCATTAAAAATGAGTCTGGTCTTTTTAATCCTACAAACGTGTCTACAAATATCAGGCCACTGTTACTGAAAAGGACTTCTAAATTTCTGGAAATGAAAGCCAGCTGAAATTTGCCATGTTTTTTCAGATGGCATCTGGATAAGTATGCCATGCTCCATGACCTTATTATCCTAATGGAAAAGTCTGTGCAGTAGGCTGGAAAGAGTTCGGAGGCAAAGGACTTTTGTGAAGATTTAGGGTAAAAATAAACAAACAAAAAAAATTCCATGTGAACCTGCCAAGGATGATTCATTTGGTGTCCAAATTGGACAAACCTGGAAAGCCTTACTTGTTTTGAGCTTTCATCTTTGTTGTAGGCTGATTCAAGCTTAATCCTACTTAATCCTACTTCTTTATGTGTATGCTTGCTTTTCAGTTGCTCTGGCAAGAACTGGGGGCAGATCTTGAGGGAAGGGGCTCATGGTTTAGTGTGGGGAGCAGGAGTGAATAACTGAGCTTGACTCAAGGCAGGCACATCTTGCCTTTAGTCCTAAAAGCTTGCTTGTTACCTTTTACTTGATGAAAGGGATGTTGTTAGTTGCATTGTATATTTCCACCTCACATTTTTGCCAGAAATGATAAAGATGTACATATATCAATAATCAAGGCTGTTTGGGAAGTGTGCGCACATCTAGTTATCAAAATCAATCACTGAATGCTGGCTTGAGTCTTACTGTCAGGTTAAATGTATTAATGCCTGACTGAAAGAGCACAATTAAAGTTTTTGACACAATGTTCCTCATTTCAGCCTTATAAAAATGTAAATCTTCGTCTAAAGCTGAAATGTAGCCAGTCTTTAGATCCCAGTATAAATCCTTTCAGCTTTAAAGCAACAAAAGGGGACCTTGGCCAAGTTAACAGTGTGCATGTTTGCATCTGACTTTTATAATGCTCTGGATTCTGCTTTTTCAGGGTAGCACTCCTCCAGATACCAAGAGTAGATTCTGCTGTTTTCTTAGTTCCTGGAAGTTTATACATTTTCATCAACTAAATTAAAATAAGAAACAAAATCTGAGACTTGATGCTGTCTGTCTCTCGTGTATATACACCCAGTGCTTGGGTTTCATAATCCCTAGCATGTAATTTGTGCCATACAGAAATACAGCTGAAGTATGTATTTGGCATCACCCTGCACTCTACATTTCATTCCCAATTCAAGTTTACTCTGACTCCCATTAGTGCTATTGCTTTACAGCTGGGAGAAATTGAGTTTAGGGAATTAAATCTTTGTTCGTGTTTAAAAGCCACTTTTCTCAGTCTCATGAGAAAATCTCATGCTTGAAGACTCAGCACACAGCATAGCCTTATTTTTAATCATATAATTCTCCTTTTATTTCATAAATAGGTATTGATTTCTGATGTGGTGTCAGGCCGAATGTCTGAATCGCTCTTAGCTTCACTTTGACAGATTTAACTGTCAGTACAAACATTGTATGACAGTAATACAATGAAGGTTATCCTCAGAATTTGTATCAGTTTTATAACCCAGCAGAAATCCTTTTTGCCTCTTCTGCCTAAATGGTTTGACCAGTACCTTAGTGCTCACCATCCTTCACTTTTGTAAGGTAGACTGGTATTGATACCGAAGAGATGGACCTGCAGACAACGTCCGTAGTAACAGTGTGAAACTCAGAAGCATCAGTCCTATGTCCTTTTTCTGGTCCTGCCACAGACTGCTGAGTGATTTATTTTATTTTATTTATCTTTTTTTAAAAGTGAGTGTCTATTTTTGAGCCTGGTCCCAAAGGTGAGACTTTCACTCAGAAAAAGTCCTTCTAAACAGCTGGAAGGGATAGTGGTAAATTTTATACTTTCAAGCACGAGAGCCTGCCTTTGAGATCACACAGACACTCACCATTCATTATATCTTCTTTGTCATTTTAAGTTTATAATACAATCAAAATGAAATACCACATATCTTTGGCCAGTTGCAGACAAAGAACATTTCAGTGAATGCTTTGCTCAGAGCCAAAGCTGTGGATTGAAAAATATCCGTATTTTTCAAATAGTTTGGGTAGCAACACAAGTAAAGAAATTAGGATATCTGTGCATCATGTTTAAATATAATCAATGGATAAACATATCTAGTAACTTTTATTCTGGAGGCAGAAATTATTCCAACTCAAGGGGTGTTTAGGATGTAGTCTTTTAAGTTTTTTAGTTTGGTTTTTTTTAAAGAAAAGAAAAGAAATGCACTGAGGACCCTTCTAGACGTTCAGATAAAGGTGTGATAGGATCTGATGCACAATCCACACAATCGCACCTCCTGCCATACCACCCGGGCTCCACACACACTAGCTTCCATGGCTGCAAGCCCTGCAGATGCCAAGGCTTGCAGTGGGGGGGGGAGGGCAGTGTTCGACATGCTGCCCTGCTGTAAAGCCTCATCAGCTGACAAGGCTCTGTGCCGCCCCTGCTGTGAGCTCCACGGCTGATGAGGCTCACAGGGGGGTCAACGTTTTCCCCACTGCCCCTGCTGAGCTCTGCAGCTGGTGAGGCTTGAGCAGGGGCAGCTCCAGGAACGCTGCAGCCACTATCAGCCTAGTTGGCCATGGGGCTGGCAGCGAGTGGTGCACCCCTCCGGCTGGGACCCCACAGTTGATGAGGCTCCCAACCACAGGGGAACAGATGACCATACATATATTTTATAGATTTAATAGATTTTCAGGGTCAGAAGAGACCTTAGCAGATCATCCAGTCTGACCCCCTGCCCTGGGCAGGAAAGAGTGCTGGGGTCAGATGACCCCAGCCAGGTGTTTGTTCAGTCTCTTCTTAAGACCTCCAAGGTAGGGGAGAGCACCACCTCCCTTGGAAGCCCATTCCAAATTCTGGCAGCCATTACCGTAAAGTTCTTCCTAATGTCTAGTCTAAACCTGCTGTCTGTCAGTTGTGGCCATTGTTCCTAGTTACTCCAAGGGGCGCCCTGATAAACAGAGTATCTCCTATTCCATTCTGGCCCGCCTTCCCCCCTCCCCCCCCAACAAATTTGTAGAAGGCCACCAAATCCCCTCTCAGCCTTCTCTCATGGAAGCTGAAGAGATCTAGGTCCCTAAACCTCTTCTCATAGGACCTATCCTGCAGGCCCCTAATCGTACGAGTGGTCCTCCTCTGGAACCTCTCAAGGTTATCCACATTTCTCTTGACGTGTGGTGCCCAAAACTGAATGCAGTACTCCACCTGCAGTCTTATCAAGGCTGTATAGAGGGGAAGTATAACCTCCCTAGATCTGTTCGTGATGCACCTATTAATGCATGATAGAGTGTGGATAGCTCTA
This sequence comes from Gavialis gangeticus, assembly GCF_001723915.1. Taxonomy (NCBI): domain Eukaryota; kingdom Metazoa; phylum Chordata; order Crocodylia; family Gavialidae; genus Gavialis; species Gavialis gangeticus. The sequence goes on from NW_017729033.1 coordinate 46,565,405, forward strand.
TCGATCATTTTGTCACAATGCCAACTCATGTTCATCTTTGAATCAACTATGATTCCAAGATCCCTTTCTGCTGCTGTGCTGCTTAGAAAGTCCTCCCCTAATCTATATGTGTATTGGTGATTCCTTCTCCCTAGCTGCAGTACTCTGCACTTATCCTTGTTAAACTTCATCCTATTTTGTTCTGCTCACTTTTCCAGCTTGTCCAAATCCACCTGAATCCACTCCCTGCCCTCCAGTATGTCTGCTTTGCCCTATAGTTTAGTGTCATCCACGAATTTGGACAGTGTGTTCACTACGCCCTTGTCCAAGTCACTGATGAAGATGTTGAACAGCACTGGCCTGAGCCCTGGGGACTCCAATCCCCATATCCTTCCAGGTCAATACCGACCTGTCCACCCCCATTCTCTGGGTGCGTCCCATTAGCCAATTTGCCACCCACCTGACTGTGTAATCATCTAAGTTACAGCCACTTAGTTTTTTTTTTTTTTTTTAATGAGAATGGGATGTGACACTGTATCAAAGGCTTTTTTAAAATCCACGTATATGACATCCACCTCAACTCCTGCATCTAAGCAGTTTGTGACCTGGTTGTAAAATGTCATAAAAAGAAACAAGGTTTGTCAGGCAGGATCTACCTGCTATGAATCCATGCTGGTTGCCCTTCAGCATTACTTTTCCTGCTGGACTCGCACAAATGTATTCCTTAATAATTTTTTCAAAGGTTTTCCCAAGGATAGAGGTGAGACTAACTGGTCTATAGTTACCGGATCCTCCTTCATCCCCTTTTTGAAAATAGGGACCACATTGGCCCCTTTCCAGTCCGCAGGGACCCTCCCTGAGTGCACCTAGTTACAGTGACTCCTTGCTCCCTTCCTAGCTCTCTGCGCAGTGTGCCAGAATTCCAATAGCATTTGGACATCTACAGGGTGTAAATTGGCTATTAGTAGGACTTACAAAACTAGAAAACTTAATTATCCTAACCTAGGATCCTAACTCGCTTAGGTGTTTCTTACAATTCCATTAGCTGACTATCTATGTTTTTAAACATGTAAGTACTGTACCATTGCAAATCTAGTCTTAATGTCCAGTTTACATTTCATTTTGTTCCCAGTTTTCTGAATGTTTAAAATAGTTGTTTCTGATAGAATCATAGAAAATTAGAGTTGAAAGGGACCTCAGGAGGTCATCTAGTCCAACCACCTGCTCAAAGCAGGACCATCCCCCAACTATATAATTCCAGCCAGAGTTTTGTTGAGCTGGGCCTTAAAAACCTTTGATCTGAACTTGGTCCAGCTTTTCGTGTTAACTACCCTGTATTAAATGGCCAATGCTCAGTCACGACAAAGGTGTGACTTGGGAAAGAAAAACTATTTTACCCACATGCTACTTACTACAGCCCAAGATGACTTGCTTCTAGAGAACAGCATCATAACAATAACATTCAGCATATTGTGCATTATACCATTGCATTATGTATCATTTTGTAGGTATTGTGCTTTAATTTTTTTAACTTTTTTTCTTTAGTACCCTACAATCTGGGGAAGTGGTGAGGCGGGGAGGTGTTCTACCTGAAGAAAGAAAGGAAATAAACCTATAACAACAGGCAGGAAATTTCTTCATTACAAGGGGCACCAGCTATGTTTGCAGACCATCTGGCTTCTAAATAGGGGGTTTCATGGCAGTATTGAATGCATCCTTTTCAGAGAGATGGTTCTCAATTTTAAAAGGTTTGAACCTGCAGTGAGGAGGGCCTAGATAGACTGTTAGAGCCTCTCTTAGTCAGCATGATCGGCAAAACAATAGTGCATTTTCTCTCCTCAAAGTAAAAGCCCAAAGAAATAGAGCAGAGTGCAGTACACCACCAGGGGCTGTTACTGAACTTCGGTTAACTAGGAGTTTTGGTAAATGGGGATTTAGTAATTCAGCTTGGTATTTTATTACTTCCATGTAAAGCACTTCAATTTTGACATTATTTAAATTTAGCCCACTTTCTGACTTTATTCAATTTATGCTCTTTTAAATGTAAGTTGACAACTTGTTGGACTTCCTCCAAATCTTGGTACTGTTGGAAATTTGAGTAGTGTTCTGTCATTTTGCCATGCCAAAATGGTAGAATAGAATCAAGCCCAGAGAAGTCACCAACTCTGTGACCCTCTAAAGTAAACACTGAGGATCCTAATCACTGATGGCCTTAATAATAGCAGTGCTCAATTGTTTAGCCTGTTCTCTATCAGTTTTATAGTGGTACCATTTAATCCTACCTGTCCTGGTTTTTGCTCAAGTCCCCATGTCAATAAACCATTTAAGTTTGTACTTAAATCTATACCTATTCAACAAAGCCCTTGATGGGATGTAGGCTGGCATAAAATCCCAAGGTTGAAAGGAACCTCAAGGGTCCAACTTCCCTGCGCAGATATAGGATGCCTATTCGTTCAGCCTTTGCTTGAAAACTTCCAATGATAGTGGTTCCACAGTTCGCCTAGGCAGCTTGGTGTACTGTTCAGTTAGGAAGTTGATTGTAAGATTTGAATCTAGGTCTGCTTTGCTGCTTTTTAAACCCCTTGCCTCATGCCCTACCCTCTGTGGTAAGGCACAATAGAGGATCTCCATCAGGCTTCAGAAGTAGTGCTAGAAAATATTATTGCGGGGGGGGGGAGCTGGGTGGTGTGGAGTGCACCTGCCTGATGCCACCTGCCCTTCCCTCCCGTAGGGCCATTCAGGAGCTGGTCCATGGGGTGCTGAGAGTGGTGCTGTGGTGGTGCTGGTGCCACTGTTGCTGACCCAGTTTGGGGGGGTGGCACTGAGCCCTGTTAGCTCTGCCTTCTGCGGCCTAAGTCAGAGTTTCAAATATTTGACAACAGCTATCCTGTCCCCACTTATTCGGTTGGGAGAAAGGGGAGATAATCTCATTCTATCAACCTTTTCTCATATGATTTGCATTCCAGTCTCTTTATCATCCTTTGCCACTTGGCATTTGTTCCTCTCCAGTTTTTCCCAATGCTTCTTGACACACAGTTCCTAGAAGTAGACACAATAGTTCAGTTGAGGCCTAACAACTAGAGTTGTTATATCCTTTCTGAAGGCAACGTTTCTGCTAATGCAGCCCCAAATTGTATTTGCTAGGTATGGGTGTGTGAGACAGCAACTCCTCTCCCACACAAGCGCACACTATTTCTGGCCTCTGTTGCATTTGTGGTCTACCATCCACCAAGGTCCTTCTCAGCCAATCTATATAGAGCCCCTATTAAATATTGATGCATTTTTCTTTCCTCTGTGTAGCACCTTACATCTTTGCTGATTTTAATTTTTTTATAGTCCAGTTCTCCAATTCTAATCCTACTCTCCAAAGTGTTTGCATTCCTTCCCAAATTTGTTCTCCGTAGACTTTATCAGCATGCTCTTTATTCCTGCCTCCAAGTCATTAATAGCAATATTAAATAGCACTAGACTTAGAACAGACCACTATGGAGCTGCACTTGAAACCTCCTGCCAGTCAGAGCTTGAGCCAGGTACAGTTACTCTTTTCTTGCAATTATTCAACCAGTTAGATTTACTCTTAGGTGAATATGTATTTGGCCCCTATTTTTCCAGCTACCTTATGAAACTGCCATGTGGCATTGTGTCAATCTTTACTAAAGCCTGCATATATTAGGTCTATTGTATTCACTTTCTCCACCGAATTAGAGCTGTAGGCCCTACTGAAGTGAGGCAATACAGTGACACTTCTTTACTCACTAAGTTTATCCAAATGGGAGACAAACTTTAGGTGTAATTTGGCTTTGATCCACTTAGCTTTTTTTTCCCCTCCCCCCTCTAGGTGCTTACATAATTGCGACTTGTTCATTCAGTTTCCTAGGCCAGAAAGTTAAACTACTTGACTATAAAGCTGAATGCAGGTACTAACTCATCTTAAAAGCTGATACTCTCCTTTCTCTTCATGTGGGTGTAGAATCAAATTGCCAGTGGCTTGCTATTCTCTTACTACACAGCGCGGCAAGGTGAAATTTCCACTAATTCAAATTAGTTAAGATCCAATCTCGCATGTCCCCTTGATACCAGAATTATCTGGTATTACAAAGTTAGTTTGAACACTAAAGACCAAAATATTTTTGACCCTTTTCAAGGTCTAATTTTAAAGGTTTTTACTTAACAAGGGTTGGGGAGTGTATGGAAGGGAAGGAGGAGTGTTTGTTCTTTGAAGTGCAGGAATGGCTGCAAGGCCTTTTAGTCCTCAGAGAATTTCTGATATTTTTTTTGATCGCTACTCAACCAGACATATGATGCTTTTGATGTGCAGGAGGGGGCCTGCTAAAGGAAGAGATTTGTGAGTTGAAACCCTGCTTTTGAGAGAGAGAACTCCTCTCCCTACTGCCTGCTGAAACTCCAATTATGGTTTTTTTGGGTCTGTTGTTGCTGTTTCTAATCTCTTTTTGTAGCAGTCAAAGCAAAATCATAGATTCAGTGTTTCTGATAAAGTATGGCATTGCTCTTTATATAGCAGAAGTGCTCTGAAATACTTTTACTGGAGAATTCCTGGTCATTGAGCCTGAAATGTTTTGGACAAAACATCTCAGATTTAACTTCCAAGGGGACCTGTATTCCTGGGGGGTCTGCTGAAAAACCAAGGTGACTGAACACTTTTCTCTCCTGGGTTCCAACACCTTCTTGCTCTTCAGTTGAATTGCTAATACAAGTGGTTGACAAGGCTGTCAGTTTTTCCAAGCAGCCGAGGGTTTGGCAGCTTTCGGAGAGCCAGTGATTTCTAATAATAGGCTCATAGGAAAGTAGGGCTGGAAGGGACCTCACAAGGTCATCTAATCCAGGCGCCTGCTCAAGGCAGGATCATCTCTGACTAATCCATCCCAGCCAAATACCTCTCCACCAGCTCTTGAAAATTTAGAAGAGTCTACAGCTTCTCTTGTTTCAATATTTGACCACTGTCAGTCAGAAAATTCCTCCTAATCTCTAACCTAAATTTCCTAGTACTTACAGGCAGCCAGCAAACAAAGAGTAAATAGTCAAACAAACAAAGAGTAGGAGTAAACAAAAAGTAGGAGAAAAGAGTCAAATCTCATAATGACAAAAGGTGGGGATGAGTCTAGGTTCTGTCTTTAGGTCTATTCGTGATTCATCTACTAAAGAAGCTAGATAGCAAAGATTTGCAGATTGATATAATTTGGGCTAGTCTGAACCAGAGGGAAGTGAAAAACATCAGGAGCATCTAAATAATCTTATCATGGATGGCTGAGACAGTACTAGGGGAAGTGCAGTAGTGGGGACTAGAAAATGTTTAGGGCTTATTCAAAAAGGGAAGGTGTGACTCAGGCAATTACTAACCTGGTACTTTGACTTCAGTATTTTGAAAGGCCTCAGGGAAGACACGGAAGGAACACACAATCCAGGAAATGGAAGTAAACAAGATAGGACACAACACAGCATGCTTTCATTCAAAGGAAGTTGTCTTGGATCAGTCTGTATTGCCCTGCAATAGGATAACTAACTTCTAATCTTAGACAAGGTCACTATAATGAACCTAATCTACCTAGATTTAAGCAAAGCTTTTGACACTGTGAATTATGGGAAATTCTGTTAACTAATTTAGAAAAGATGGGGATTAATAACATAATCCTAAAGTGGATAATGAATTTTCATTAAATCAAGATTACAACAGGTTGTGTTGAAAGGGGGAGATCTCAGATTGGAGAGGTCCCTAATGTGATCACTCTCTGAATTTAATTTAATTTAACACTTTTCATTAGTGAAAGTGATGCAAGAACCAGATGTGTGCTTCTGAAATTTGTGGACACTGGAAAGATGAGAGGTGTTACCAAAATGCAGGAGATTTGGATTATTATTTAGGATTATTAGATAATTGTGTGGTGTAGAGGAACACAAATGGTATGGAATTTAATAGTATGAAGTGCAAAGCTATGTCTTAGAGACTTACACCAACAACTTTGTTTATAAGAGAGTGATTCATGGACTTGAGGCAATGAAAGAAGAGCAGGACCTAGGTGCACTAATCAGTCAGAAGGTTTCATAGTTTCATAGTTTCTAGGGTCGGAAGGGA
>NW_017729033.1:46571485-46572614 GCF_001723915.1 Gavialis gangeticus
AGCCTCTGGGCCCCTCCTGCTCACCCTCCGGCGCAAACGCCAGCGCGCTTTTACAGACAGGTGACTTGCTGGTGTGGTGCAGCTGTGAACATCTAACCTAAACTGAAGGTATATCATGCATGGTATTTTTAGTACAGACAGAAGAGTATAAGAAACTCTGTCTCTGTGTGGGACATGTCCTGTAATTCCACAGTTTAGTGCTTTTGTTGGCTGCTTGTAGGTACCAGAAAGATTCCTGCCACAAGAAGACTTTTTTTTGGCTTTTTTCCTCCCTCTTTCTTCTGAGCATTGAGCGCATGTGAAGGTAGCTGAAGTATGATAGTGCTCCTATCAGTAACTAAATAACTCTTGGGTGCCTGAGTTATTCATTCAGAAGTCAGGCTGATGGCTAGATTTGGGGTGAGAAATATTTTTGTGCCCCAGATCTGGCTGGTAAGAACCATGTCTGTTTTTTATCTTTTCTCTTAAGCCCAGGGAAGCCCTCTTCCTAGGACTAGCTGAGTGTATTTTAATTTATCAAGTACCCTGCTATTGAAGTAGCAAGTCATTGCTGGTGCTCTGGTCCTCACTGTTCTTGACCTGTCCCATGTTATAGGGGGCTTTTATAGGACTGGCTATTCTTGTGCAGTTTTTGAACATACAGGTGCTGATGACTGAACAAGGGACAAAACTTAATAGCCTGGGAAGTTCCTTTCTGTCTTTTGTTCATATGACGAATATGAAGTAAAGTGCATTGGATAGAAAAAATATCAGCTACTGACACCTTTACAGAGTCCAGGTTTAATTGCACCAACTCAGGAAATTAACCTTTTCATCTCTGGGAACATCTCAATGGAGATCTCTACTCGATGTACAAGCTATGATATTTTTTAAATGACTCACAAAAAGCCCCCATCAACACACCACTAAACAGGATGTTAGGGTGTGTAAGGAATAGGAGTAAAAAAATAAAGGCATTCTATAAATGGACAGTAAGGCCAATTATTGAACAAGGTTGTCATTAGTTGTCACTATATTAATTGTCCTAGAAGACAATTTCTTGTATGTTAAATCAAGCATATTACTTTTAGACCAATTAGGCCATGTTACTGTGCTAACTGAAGTAAACAAGGTCCAATGGTCACACACT
>NW_017729033.1:46577614-46589805 GCF_001723915.1 Gavialis gangeticus
ACAATTTCTTGTATGTTAAATCAAGCATATTACTTTTAGACCAATTAGGCCATGTTACTGTGCTAACTGAAGTAAACAAGGTCCAATGGTCACACACTCCTCCAAGACCGTTTTAGGCTGGACATAAGGAAAAACTTCTTCACTGTCTGAGCTCCCAAGGCCTGGAATGGACTCCCTCCAGAGGTGGCGCAGGCACCTGCTCTGGACTCTTTTAAGAAACGTTTGGATGCTTATCTTGCTGGGATCCTTTGACCCCAGCTGACTTCCTGCCCCTGGGGCAGGGGGCTGGACTCGATGATCCTTTGGGGTCCCTTCCAGCCTTAACATCTATGAAATCTATGAAAGAAGGTATTATTGGATTTACCTGGTCACCTGAAGTAATATTATTACGGTATTGAAGGAGATGGTTTGAAGACTCTTCAAAATCAAATTTTTAAAAGGCTAGATTATGGTCTTGACTTCTGCTTATAGGGTGGGGTGAGTAGTTGTCTATTGCAACAGTGCCTCCTAGACTGGAAAAGGACATTGCCACCATATACATTTTTATGGTAGCATAAAGGGCAAGGAAATAGATAGTCATGTCTCATTTGTCATGCCACAAATGCCTCAAATCTGTGGTTGAGATATAGGTGGTATGACTTTGTGCTGCTGTTTTGTGGCCAACATCTGTTTTGCTTTAAGACAGATAAGCACAGGCAGCCCAAGAATGGGAATTCCTGGTGCAGAGGTTTGGGCCCCCAAAGCACCTGTCTGGGTTCCTCTTTTGGGGCACACACCAGCAGCCTCTGGTGCAGTCTGAGATTACCTATCAGCTGATTTGCAGTCTCAGCCCTGGGACTGCACCATAGCTGGCTTTCCCCACTTAGATTCAAACCCTGGCAAGTCCCCAAGATGCGTCTCTGCAAGCAGGTAACACATTGCTCATTGTCCTGTCTTTTTCGTTCAGTGAAGCAGGTCAGTTGCACTGAGGTGCACCCCACCACAGCTGATCTGCTTCATTTGGTGATGCCTGTATATCCCTGGTGATGCTTTGCTTAACCACATGCAAAGATCGCTTTGTTACACCGTTTTAACTGGGTGCAGCATGTAGTTTTCCTTTAGTCTCGTCAGTGCATAGAGAGGGAGGGAAAAAGGTTCCCTTCCTACTTGGAAGAATGTTTCCTTGTGTTCTTAGTTAAACACCCCTGACAGCAAGTTCTCATTTTGTTATCTGGATTCTTTAAATCCAGCCTTCTCCACTAGCTTAGGAAGTGGTATTTTTAGTTACTGCATTTCACTCCTGCTTCTGCTTGCCTGAAAGGTGTTTTTCATAGCTAGGGAAAAGCAGTGCACTTATGTTTATCAAGCATCTTCATCACTTTGGCTTCTGTCAACCATTTCTTTTATGTCTGCTGCACCTAGTTAAGTTAAAAATGTTAAGCTAAGGCTTTCTTTCTGGAGATACCCATATTTCAGCCTTTCCTTAGTACTAATTAACTTGCTACAATTCTGAAGGCCATTTTGGATACATTGCCTACTGTCCTTGAGAATACCCTAGTCTTTCAGGATAGCCCTGGACAAAACCATTATCAAAGAAGTTGTGATTGTTATGTCATGACTAAATGGTAATTTTCCTCTGGCTACAAAAGGAAATGAGGGGGTGCATATTCCATATCCTTTTGACAGTGGTACCAAGTTCCTTAGGTGCCTGGGGGGACACGAGGGGGGACGGCTGACTACTGGAGAGCAGAGGGAGTTGGGGAGCAAAGTCTTACCTGCTTTACCTGCTGCTGTTCTCCACTGCAATAGCAGTGTTAGCTTGGGTGACAATGGCCTCGTGACCAGGCTTTTTGAGTGCCCAGTCTCTGAAATATGTTACTGAGCATGGGGCTCTGAGCTAAGACGCCCTGGGACAGGGGGGCACTATTCTGCTTGCCCTGTGCCTGTTGATAGGGTGGTTGTGCACTACACTGAATCTGTTCAGGAACCTTTGAATACATTAGCTGGGTGTGACACTGCCCTTCCCAGCTCTTATGGCAGGACAGGGACAGAGCAGGGCTGTGCATGCCATGGCAAAGGTTCCTGAAGTTGAGGTGGTGACTCTGGCACCTGGGTCCAGTGCCCCACTCACCCTGCACTGGTTACATTGAGGCCTTCTAAAGTTGGTCCTCTTCTTTAAGCAGCATGTATGCTTGTGTCTGTCTGACAAACTCTGAGCATCAGTGCAGGAGCCAGCACTGCAATTCATAGAGTTTGATATGACAGTTGGGTCACAAATAGGTTACAGACATTCAACTTGGTTGTTATTACCACTGTTCCTTTTCTCGAGGGGAAATTAGTACGCACATTTGTTGATGGCTCCTATTCAAAAAATAATATAAACAAGGAAAATAGCTTGGTTTCCAAGTTCTTTTTAAGAGAGCTTTTTAATCTTCTCTGTATTCCCTCTTTGGGAAAGGCAAACATCCATCTGAACAGAAAGACTTGGAAGTTAAACAAATAGCTCCTTCACTTAATCACCATCTGAACCCTTGAAAATACTAGCTGTTTCCTTCCTTCTTCAGGGGCTTGCATCAGTATATTGCTACAAATATCTGTTGTTTCAGTGCTATGGACTCAGGGTGTATAATAAAGATAATTGTGATCTGCTTTAAGGAAAGCATTGAGGAAATCTGAGCCTTCTAACAAAAGCTTCTTAAGGAAGAATATGGTCTCCCTTATTCATGCTTTTAATAAAAGTGTTCCTGAATAGATTAAATGTACGGCACTAACACCCTAAATGTGGGTTTAAACAGATATCTAGCCCTTTGATAGCTGAAAGATATGTTTGTGGTATGATCATTGGTTGGTCTAGAAATAACTGAGAACAGGTCGTGAAAGGCCTTAGTGAATTGATTTGATATTAGTACAATGACTTGAGTTGGCTTGGCTTTAAGTGAATAGATGCAGAAGTTGCTTTAGCTGCTTGCTTTATTCCTTACTGTAGCTATTTTAGATCTGAGTGCTCTTTTTTATCTCTCTGGCTTACCCACCTCATACCCGGATTTAAGGTTTCTGATAAACTTTTCTGGAAATTCTCCACAGTCCTAACCCTATGGTTTTAAGGGGACCCTCACCTCAGCGAAGAGGTTAGTGTATTTGTAATGATTGCTTCTCTTCTCTTCCACCTGTGCTTTATTGTGTGGGGCATGTTGGCACAAAACAAATCACAGCAAAAGTGTCTAGTAATGCCTTGAATCTTCTAGGCATCATCTCTTAGGTTATCATTTCTTCTCACGAAGAACAAATGCTTTATTCTGCTTCATGAATAACCCCATTATTTACTAGTTTGGCTAATATTCATTTCAGTCTTACTTGGTTCTTGCATAATTTCTGGATCATCACAGCTACCACATCATTCGTACACTACTATATTATTATGCTAGTCATTGCTAAAAGTGTTTACTCCTCCACAATCGGTTTCAATTAATAAGAAACACAGAAACAGGAGGTGAAGACTTTTGGGGTCTCCCCCTTCATTGCTGCAAAAGAGCTGGAGATATTAATATATCCCCATGTATTATATACCCATTATACTAAGGCATATTCCCAGTCCTGGAGCTTTCATCATAATGTCATGAAATGATTTTAAACAGAAAAGTTTTTACTTTATAGTTCAACTGCATTGGCATAGCATGTGTACGAGAGGACCACTCCCCTAAAATGTTCGGAGCAATCTCTGCTCAGGTTGGGAGGATAAATACTGGTTGCATCCACATGTCCTCTGTTTTCCCACCCTTAGCTTGTAAACTGTTTGGGGCAGGGCAATCATCATTTTGCGTGCATATGTACAATTCATGCTTAGGGTGCTTAGAAGCTACCACAGCATAAACAGTAATTTTCTATACCTGATTTTGTTTCTAAAGGTGAGGGTATACTTTACTGTGAGCTCCTCTTCTCTTCTCAGGGGAGCTGATAGATGTCTCTATGTGCTCCCTGAAGCCACGACTAGGAGTGGGGCAAGAGTGTGTAATGAGAAGAGCCTGGATTCCAAAAATGGTGTTTGCTCCATTGAAAAATATGGGCAAAGGTTGGACGAGGGGAATGTGTTCCAATGACATTTTGGAGGAATACTTGGATGGAGGAGCATGAGGGCGTGTGTTGATTGAGGGAAGCATGACTAAAGATGTCTTAATGGCAGAAGGAGTTGTGTGTGGGCAATGATGAAGGTAAAGCAAAGGAGGACGGGCGTGATAGTGGGCTAGCACGAGAGCGCAAGGAGAAAAGAGGGAGACTGGAGAGAACAGGAAGTGGTAAGAGAAGCAAGTGACTTTTGAGAATGGAAAGAGATGCTCTCGTTGAAAAAGAGAGAGTCAAAGATCAGAAAATAATCTTAAGGGAAACGTACATTAAAAATACTAACGATGAAAAACATGGTAGGAAAGGCAGGAGCTGATGGCCAGAAGAGAGGGGAGATAGATCACTGTTTTGCCATGCATGAAAATGCTAAGCATGTGACTTTTTGGTTGAAATATCATGGGTGTAGTGATAGATCTTTATATTACAAGGAGGGTGAGGTCTGTACAGGCTGTTTGACCATAGCTTCCTTTAGTTTCTCCATGTGTGTATATGTAGTTTGGCACAGAGCCCTGGTTCCTTCCTTTCCCCTGGATTCACTTCAGTGTCCTTCTGAAATTTTCCTTCCCATACACACTGGGTTTAATAATTTCTGTGTGTCACAGTTGTAATGCACATCTTAAGTAGTTTGCAACCATTAATTAAGAGATCTACACACAAAATGTGTCTGGCAAATTAAGTGCAAAGTATTCTTGCTGACATGGGTGGATGCCTACCTGGTGATTTAGGGTTGCTTTGATACATTCTAAAGGGAATTCTTGTCCGGACCTTCTCAAATGGCACTTGGAAACTTTTGCTGGCTGGCAGCTAAAAGGATTAAAACTAACTGCAGAGAGTAGAATTCTCTTGCCTATAAAGCAATAACAACAGCAACATTTAATCTATATTGTTCATAGCAGCTAAATTCTATCTAGGCTGAGAACAGCCACCAGGTGGCTTCTCTAAATACTAGAATATTATAATGCAGTATGTGGTATCTCACTGTTCCTTTTTATTGGAGAGCTCAGCATTCACTGCCTAGCTAGCTTTTTGGTAAAAGCTGACTATTTTTTATGTATCTTCCTCCTAGTGAGCAGAACAAGTCCTATACAAATTAGCTGGCGTGGATTCACGGATGATACTTCAATCCCATAGCTCTTTTCCACCATATATTGCACCTGAAATTCCTTTTATTCTCTGTACAGCTGTTGTGACTTGTCTTGATGTCACCCAAAATATCTCTCCTCCAGACTGCTATGCAGTTTTTGAATGCACAAAATGGCTGCTGGTGCTTGCCCCAGAAATGACTGCGTCTGGAGTGGTAGTGCATGTATAATATGGAACTCTTCTAGGAAATCAGTCAAATGTCCCAATTTGCACAAATTAATCAATTCCTTTCATAACCTGAAATCAGTTGATAGGAATTCCTTCAAATGTGTTTGGCTAAATGAAGAGCTACTGAATGTAGTTTGCGAATTATATGGCCTCCTTTCAGGTGCAAGTAACTATCAAAACGTAAGTTAAACACAGCTGAGGTGGTAATTATCTAATATAATATTTTTTATTCCATTGCTACTAACTGATTTGGTAACATGGAGAAAACTAAATACTGTGTAGCATGCCTTAAAATATATATACAATCATATTTGCATTTAATTTCCTTGCTTGAAAATTATCATTTTCAAATAAATCTAGCAGATTAATATGTGTTTATCAAAATTGTGCTTGGATTGGCCTCTGGGTGGCAGAAATGCACTGTGTACAGCTTGTGAGGAAGGAATTTGAAAACAAAAAATGGTTAATGATCTATACTTCCCCAACATGAATAATGCTTGTTTCTTAAATCAGCTGCCTTTTTTTCCCCCGATAGTGTCAGATTTATCAGTAAGCAGGTAGAATTTATAAGCTACTTTTAAAAGAGAAATACAAAAAAAAAAAAAAAGCAATCTTATTCAGAAGAGCTGCCTGACTCGATTAGAAGCTGCAAAGTATTTTGTAAAGTATAATTGCCATGATAACATTGGTTCTTGAAGCATCTTCTCAGCAGTTTTGTACATGTTCCCACATATATGACTGGGAATGTTTAAAAAGAACCCAAACAAACCACATTTTCAAATCTGTTACAATGTCAGATGCTTCTCATTTGCAAAAGTCTCTTAATTTATGACAGATAATAGACGATGCACAAAAATGCAAGGGGCAAAGGAGCTGAAAATAGAACAGTTGTAAGAGGAGACATTGCTCAGATTAAAAAAAAAAGTCAAGCAAATATGAGCTGTATCTGACAGCTTCATTATAAAAATGAGGAAAATTTTGCACTGCTGCGTAAGTTAGGTACTTTTAATTAGATTAATTAACATTATATGAACAATTCCATTGTAGAGGATGTAATTAAAATATTTTCACTTTGGAACATTGAGTTTAATTTGTTGTGGCATATGACAAATATACATATTGGACACTCATCTGATCCTCTTTTCAGTCCTATTTTTTTTTCTTTTAGAAAAACACTAGGTTGCTTTAACAAGAGAAGGAAGCTTTCAGAAAAATATTCTAATTAAACTGTTTTTCAGTAGAGAGGAAAACCTAAAGGGAAAGTCGTATTACAGTGGGTAGGAAAAAGGAAAATGCTGAACCCCTTCTCTTTGTTTTCCTCTAGACAAAGTCAGAAACGTTGCCCTTCACCCTCACCACTTCCATACGTTATAGTTGTTCAGTCCCATAATCAGAACTTGCAGTAATGATCTCCACTGTCAGGCTTCCAGGTCCAAGATCTGTGTTTCTACACAGTCTCTCTCGATTCCTAGCAGTAGATTTCCTCTCCAATATCCCTCCCTACAGCACCTGCATTTAAGAAGAAAGCCTAAAGTAAAGGATGCTGCATACAAATGTCAACTTCCATTTTTTTTTCCAGATTGAAAGCTGGTGTGGAGAGGACAAATTTGTGGTTTGAAAGAGCCAGCTAAGTTGCCCCAGACAGAGCTCTCCAGATACACTGTTCAGGACATGAGTTGTGGACATTGTCATTCAGTTCCTTCAAATCCAGCACGTATTTATGAGTTGGTGGCTTTTCAGTGATGTTGTGGAGTTTAATTGATCTGTTTATTTTCGCTAGCTTTTAGTTGTCTTCAGGGGTGGATCCAGCATTTGGCAAAGGGGAGGACAGGGGTGCAGGACCAGTTACCTGTGCTGCAGGGGTGGCTGCAACCTCCCCTCCCCCCAAACCAGTCCAGGCAGACTGTGCTCTGGGAGCCTTGGGGGACTTTTAAAAGACTCCAAAGCAGCTAAGAATTCCCCCAGCTTCCCTTTCAAGCCAGGAGGCAAGTCCTCCCTTCCCCCACTCTCTCCTGCTGCTTTCCCTGGTGTCCAGAAGCTTCTGATCCCAGCCCTTGTTCAGCCAGATGGGAGTGCGTAGGAAGGTCTGAAGTTCCTGGGACAGGAGCTCCCCCACCCTGGGACAGTGGAGAAAGCAGGAGCAGCAGGAACAAGAGGTGGGGAAGAGGAGCAGAGGGGAGGGCAGGTGCCTCTGAGCACTGAGGGGAAGGGAGGAGGGATTCTCACCTGCTTTGGGGACTTTAAAAATGTTTTCAGAGGCTCCTGTGGCCTGGTGTACTCTGAAAGGGGAGTGCAGCTCTGCCACTGCACCCCCTCTGGATCCGCCCCTAGTTGTCTTCATCCTAAACTACTGTAATTGGCCCTCATTGGTAATATAATTTAGTGGCTTCAACATAGATGCCAAGGACTCTATATGGAGACCATATTAGAAATAATACCTCTGTCCTTTTTCAAAGGGACTGTGTTGGCAGGACTGCAGTAAACCCTCCACTGTAGCTTCTGTTGTGAATTTTTCAAGGGAGATCCTCTGTCTCCACTGGCATATTGTGTTTGTCTTAATTACTAAATTGTATTGAGGTGAAAGTTAACATTGCACACAATTAGAGATGGACGGTCAAGACATCAGTAAAAATAGGTTTGGGTTTTTTTCATAGAATCATAGAATCAATGAGTGGGAAGGGACCTAGACAGATCATCTAGTCCGACCCCCTGCCATGGGCAGGAATGAGCACTGGGGTGGGGAGGGGTCATAAGACCCCAGCCAGGTGCCTGTTCAGTCTCCTCTTGAAGATTTCCAGGGAAGGTGAGATACCACCTCTCTGGGAAGCCTATTCCAGGCTCTGGCCACCCTTACAGTGAAGTAGTTCTTCCTAATATCTAACCTAAACCTATCTTCCCTCAGCTTGTGGCCATTGTTCCTGGTGACTCCAAGGGGGGACCCTGGTGAACAGACTTTCCCTGAGTCCCTGTTGGTGGCCCCTGAAAAGGTTGTAGGCAGCCACAAGATCCCTCCTCAGTCTCCTCTTGCAGAGACTGAAGAGATTCAGGTCCCTCAGCCTCTCCTCATAGGGCTGGCCATGGAGGGCCTCAACCATATGAGTGGCCCTCCTCTGGACCCTCCCCAGGTTCTCCACGTCCCTCTTGAAGTGCGGCGCCCAGAACTGGACACAGTACTCCAGCTGCGGCTTGACTAGCACCGCATAGAGGGGGAGCAAGACCTCTCTGGACCTGTTAGTGATGCCCCTGTTGATGCATGACAGGGTGCAGTTGGCTCTGCCTATTGCTTCATCGCATTGGCGACTCATATTCATCCTGGAGTCAATCCTGACTCCAAGAGCCCTCTCTGCCTCTGTGCTGCTGAGAGGGTCAGCCCCAAACCTATAACCATAATGCCGGTTCCCTCTCCCCGGGTGCAGCTTCCTGCACTTGTCCTTGTTGAACCGCATCCTGTTCAGATCCGCCCACTTCTCCAACCTATCCAGGTCTGCCTGGATGCGGTCCTTGCCTGCCGGTGTATTCACTTTACCCCACAGCTTGGTGTCATCGGCGAACTTGAACAGGGAGCTCTCCACACCCTCGTCCAGGTCGCTAATGAAGATGTTGAACAGCACCGGCCCAAGGACCAAGCCCTGGGGGACTCCACTGCCCACACCCTCCCAGGTCGACATCAACCCGTCCACCACCACCCTCTGGGTGTGCCCTGGAGCCAGTTTGCTGCCCATGTGACTGTGCATTCATCGTTTTTTCTTCTAAAGCTGTGTACTTTTTTTAAGAGAGGTTTTTTTTTTCTTTTCTTTTCCGTTCATTGGAAAAAGTTGAAGAGCCTAGAGATCTGGTTGAAAATTTCTCAAAATATTATCAATGAATCATTGAAACACTTTGCGATGCCCTCCCGCTACAGAAAACGGAGAGAAAATGGAGTTGTTAATAAAATACTTGAAATGTGGAACTTTTCAGTCCTCTCTATGCCTTCTGGTTTACTTTTGCTTCAGCCTGACCTTAACAGCCAAAATCAGTTCCCTGTATGCTGTAAGTAGCCTTTTACTAACTCACAGAGTGAATAAATTCCCAGCGGCTAAAGTGGAGCTACTTCTCACCCTATGAGTAAAGCTATTGGAATCTAGTCTTTGATAAAGCAGGGGTAGAAGGTACAGAAATTATGAAGGGACTTTTCCAGTCATAAGTAAGTTTTACTTGCTGACCTTTATCTTTAAACAGAGAAGATGCATGAGTCTTGAAAATGTTTAAATTGCAGAGGAGAACCATGAATCTGGATTTCTTACCATGAAAAGCAAAAGTAAATTTGCATAGGGCTGGGAGGGATCTCAGGGGTCATCTAGTCCAATTCCCTGCACAGATGCAGGATTTATGAAATACAAATTTTTAATAGTAACTTCAGAAAAAATGGGAAGTTGAAATACGATAGATTTATGCAAACCCTATGATCAGGCTGACTCACTATAGTTGGAATTTATATAAAAACTTTTATATTTTTAAAACAACACAATATTTGCCTATTGCCTCAAATGCCTGCAAGGTTTAGTTTTTTTTAGCATTTTGAGAGACTATAAAAGCAGCTTTTTTATTGACCAGAAATCTATTGAATTTTTTATTCTAATAGAATCTAAAATAATAAAGCAACCTTCATTACTGAATAAAATTTAAAACTGTCTTCCAGTAGTTCAGTTTATTTGGACAAAATCTTATCATGTTTGCCTTGCTACAGTAAAATCAGTGATATATAGTTGTGGGAATATTGTAACTCTCAAGGGATTTTGACACTCTGCATGCTAACTAGTACTACTGCAATGTAACCATTTATCATTATGGAAACCTTGAAGGTCTACAGTACTAATGCTGCCATGCACCGCTTAATATGACAAGACTGGTGTTTCTACAGATTATTCATACAAGACCATCAATGGGAAAGGTCACACAGGAATGAATTCTGCATAACATAATCATATTTCTTAATTTGTGGTTACCCTTATTTTCAAACAAAATATTTTCTCAAAGCAGTAAAATAGTTCCATTAACCTTGATGTTTCTTTTTGTTTCTTATTAAAGTTCATATATTTTTTCCTTTCTGGAAGAACAGAATATAAATTGCCATTTGGCTTTAAAATTATTTAGAGGTCACCTTTTGACAGCTTTTTCTCCTGTCCCTGTGTTAAAACTATGTTTTCTAGGAAGCAGGAGAGAGCATAGTAATATTGGATAATGTGTTTTCCAGAGGGGGTTGCTATCAAGTAATGTAAAGTTCTGTTCTGCTTTAGGAGGTGAAGGTTACTACATCTGTAGCACTCTATCTTTGACAGAGTGGGTTATGTTTTTGGTCCCTTCAGTATTAATGAAGATACCTGGAAAAGATTTGACTTTCAATGAGTTTTGCTCTCTCAGAAGGTGTTGATGAAAACTTTATACCATGGCACATTACCATGTGTTCTGTGTGCACCTCATATTTTATATAAAGGAAAGAAAATAAAACATTTTATTTGTGTTATCTTTCATCTGCCTGGCCCTTACCGCTGTGGCACTTAAAAAAGTAGAAATAGCAACAAGCGAGTTGTTCTTTTCTTTCCCCTTTTATGTGGAAATTCATGTTTAACTAGTTCATAGTGTTCTTTCGTGCATACAATAGAGTTCACCGAGGAAAATCTAAGACAAAGAAATGTGGCACTTTGGCTATGAATGGATTTAGTTCCAAGTCTGCTAGCACTTCTGTCTCTTGTGCTTGGAGGCTTCCCTCTATTGGTCAGCGGTTTCACCGTTCCAGGGGACAATAGCTGTTCCAGGAGGTCGCGATCCCCTCTCAAGCAGTTCATCTCTCAAGTAGCCAGGGTCAGATCCCCGAGGGGACTTGCTAGACAAGGTTGCTGTGGTTTCTGTGAGTAGAGCTGTCTAAAACTTTTCACTCAAGTTTTCTTGACACTTTTGAAAGGAAGATGTCTTCTTTTTCCATCAAAATGGAAATGTCATTTTTAAAGAAATTCTTCAGGTTTCCCTTGAAAAACAAAGAAAACCTGGAGTTTTTTAGTTTTCCCCTCAAAACTTAGCATTTGTCATAGGGCTGTTTGACCAGTCCAAATTTTCAGGAATGTAAAGTATTCTGGGGCTCATTTAAAATCCCCAAGTATTGATCAGACAGCTCACAGCCCTGTTGGACTGAGAGGATGACTGTAATCTCCTGCCCACATGTTATACAAAGCGCAAGGGCTGCAGGGAACAGAAGTAGCAGCTTCATCTTCAGAAATCTCTGGGAACGTGGTGGAGCTTAAAGATGTGCTCTTTCATGGTTTCAGGTCAGGTGTCTTAGGACCATCCAAAGCTAGAAGCGAGTGCT
Organism: Gavialis gangeticus; assembly: GCF_001723915.1. Lineage (NCBI taxonomy): Eukaryota > Metazoa > Chordata > Crocodylia > Gavialidae > Gavialis > Gavialis gangeticus. Next base: position 46,589,367 of record NW_017729033.1, read on the forward strand.
GTGTGCCATTGTGGAGCAGGGGATATTTCTAAGTTTTATTTACTTTTTATTTTTTGCAAGTTTACTGAAGTTTTAAACCTGTCATTGGTGCACGGATGACTACAGCCCATATGGCAACTACAACCAATTTGTTTATTGGGAGGGAGGGAAATTCTACACTGTTAGAGGAAGTCAGCAACCTTTGCAGGGGAGAAGAAAAAGCAACTCTTTGAAACCGCAGAGAGGTTTATAAAAACTAGACGTCTGTTGGAGACGGATGACAATGCAGTCAGTGCAATGGTGGATTAAGATTTATTGGGGCCCTGGGTAAGCAGAAAATTTGGAGCTCTCGCACACCCCAGCAGGGACTCCAGCAGGAGAAGGGGCCCCTTTTCCTCATGGTGCTCCTGCGGCCAAGGGCAGGGAGGGCCTCCATGCCCTGCAGGGGGAGGCTGGGTGG
>NW_017729033.1:46589919-46594838 GCF_001723915.1 Gavialis gangeticus
TGCCCTGCAGGGGGAGGCTGGGTTGGCCCAGCCTGGCTGGGGGTAGGGTGGCACATGCCCACCTCTCCTCCCTGCTTCCCATCTCCCTTGCTCCCCCCCCTCCTCCCCCCACAGCCAGAGTGGTGCCGAGCAGGCTGAGGACAGGTGCAGGCTGCACACTGTGAGCTCGGGGCTCTCTGCCCTGCTGCTTTTGCCCCGGGGTCCCTGTGCCAGCTGCATGTCCTTTGCCTGCCCCATAGTAGTGGGTGGCAATTTGTACCTCCTGCTGTTGGGTGGGCAGGGGGCACACAGCTAGCTCAGGGCTCCCGGGGCAAAGGCAGCAGAGCGGAGTGCCCTGAGCCCACAGTGGGCAGCCTGCATCCACCCCATGCACAAATCTGGGGTGGGGGCATATACCCCTCTATGTCTCCTCTGGGGGGTGCACACAGCAGCAGGGAGCTGCCCCCTCTTCTCTGCATCCCCTGGATGAGCCCCCTGTGGCTCCATCCTGCTACCTGCCCCGGCCCTGGATCCCATGCACCACCCTGGCTGGACAGTGCCCCCAGTCCCTGCCCCACTCCCTCCCTCACTGTGGGGCCTGGAGGCCTCGATCTGCCACCACTCCCTATGCCCCTTCCCTCCCTGCAAGGGGAAACCTGCCATTTTGCAAGGGAACCCTGGTGTCCGGGGGGCCCTGGGCCCCGCAGGCCTGTGCTGTAATCTGCCTATGAGTCAGTGATCATAGGCACATCTACATTTGGTCATAATTTTTAGTACACCAATTTACTGAAGGTATACATATATAAATGTGTATATTGCACTGTTGTATGCATATATAATCCTAGTGGGTATCTGTGTTCATGATGTAATGAAGATGGAGTTCCAGCTTCTGTCTTCCTGATTTTAATTTTTTTATAACTTTCTGACATTTCTTTGGGGTTGAAATCACTTCATGTTTTCTTCACAAAAAGTCTAGAACATTTAAAAAAACAAAACAATGCCCCCCAAACATGCAGCCCTCCAAAATATCTATTATAGCAGTAAATAAATAGTTAAAAAAATTCTCACTCTCAACTTGCATATAAACCTTTTTTTATGTTTGTCCTCTCATGTACCTCTTCTCCAATTTTAAATTTATCCCCAAAATATTTATAAAAAATATGAAAAAAGTTTGAAATATTTTATGTAGAAATAAAATCCTAATTCTGTTAAGGAAATCTGTTTAAATAAAGAAACAGATCATGCAGCTTGTTCCATTATTCACTCATAGAATCACATGCTTGGAAAAGATCCCAAGGGTCATCTGCCTAGCCCCTTGTGTAGATGCAGGATTTCCTATAACTTAATATGCAGGACTATAATTCATTTAACATTGTTAACAAGTCAATTAATTTTTATGTTACAATACCTAAACCTTACAATTTGCATCCAAAATGAATGGCCTGCACTGTCTTGATAGCAGCTAAGAGATTTCACTGGGGAGACAGTGGGATAGCCATCTCCTGGGACCATATGGAAAGGGTAAGAGCTCATGCTCAGATGCACCAAAGCCCTTTCCTCTCCTCATCCATTTCTGTATGTCAGAGAGAACAGGATTTCTCTGCTTCCCATTAAGTAGGGATTTGGGGGAGTTAATTGTCGTATGCCAAATCTCTTCTCCATTCAAAGTCCCGTTGGACATTTAGCAGCTACTACTGTTGGCCTGCTTCTGTGTATTTGTGATGATGTCAGGCTGTATTGCGAGGATCCTATGGGTTTGATTAGGCTATCCATTTTGGGATAAGGAAGGATTTCTTCCCCCTTGGTCTACCCTGGGCCAAGTTGGTAAGCCATGTGGATTTTCTGCCTGCCTTATGACATTTAGGCTGAAGAGGTCAAAAGGAGTACACATTCCTATTTTAATGTTAGGAATGTTTAATTCATCTTAATTGGCAGGAACATCCAGGGGAGATGATAAAGACCGAAAAGACCAACTCCCAGAGGTAGAGGAGAGTGAGCGAGCTGGGATTTAGCTCCCGAGTCTTTGGGGCATAGTGAGAAGAGGGAGACCTTCAGTCTTTACAGGCAGGGGTACCCTCATTTTGCTTGCTGGAGGGAAAGATCATTTGGTTGAAAAGGACCCATCCTAATTCATTGATTATACGATGATAAATTTCAACTGTCTAACTGAAAGTGGGACTGAATAGGATGTCAGGAGGCAATGGATAAATTGCAGCCTGCCACTTCAAAATCATCCATTTTATTTTTGTGAATTGATAAACAGCACAATTATATTGTCAGTTAAAAGATGGTAAAGGGTGGACAGTGTAAATCAGGGGTGGGGAGCTGATCTCAATAGGGATTGTTGGTGGGGGCAAAATGGCTCTTTTCTTTAATCGTTATTATCCAGATCCAGTTATGGGCTTCTAATGTAATAGGATTTTGTACAGCTGTACTGCCGTTGGAGCCCAGATGTGAGCTGGACTCTCCCGAAATGCATTTTCAACTTTAACTGATGAAAACTTTTTCTTCTGTTTGTGAGATGCATCTATATAGATCTCGGTTATGTATCAATCACGAAGCAGCGCTTAACAGCAGCTGGGGAAAATAAGCCCATGTTTTTCATCATTACAATTCAAGGGAAAGCAGCTTCACTTGATATATTCAGATCAAACAAGCATTTTTTTTTGGGTGAACAGCAGATAATATGGGAAAAGACTATTTCATCTTAAGTCATGCTAAGCCATGTAAAACCCTTATCATAGCTGTTTCCCTGGCTGCAGAGAGTCATTTTGACAAGGCTGCATGGATGCACTGTATTTTTCTGAGAATTGCACAAGAATGGGACTTTGAAAGTTTGTTCAATAGGCTTGGATTCTCTCCATCAAGAATTTATACAGGATTTTAAATTGTAGCTACTGTAGTCCAATACCATTTTATGCAAGTCTTTATTCAGTTTTGATAATTTAACTATTTGCGGTGTTTGCTGAGGAACAGATGCAAATGTGTTTTTAACTTAGAAGGTTTATTTTATGCTTACCTCTCTATTCATCCAACTTGGGTAAAATGTTTGACAGCTTAGGGGAGAAAGAATGCTGCTGTCAGATTAATTAATAAATTGTGGGGGTGTCTGGCACTCTTCTTTGCAGCCTTTAATAATTGTAATGATTAGTAGCTGTTTAGTAGGGTGAATACTCTTATACATACTAGTATGCACAATGTAGGTAATTATTCCCCAGTTGTATTTCTATTAAATGTTCCCATGTTGATGGTTACTTTTAGGACTTAAATGATTTATTTTTTCATTCTATTTTGGTTCAGGGTTAGCTGCACTTGGACCCCTCTTTGGATTGGATCCTGTAAGTGAGGGGATCTGCTTTTTCACTCCTCTCAGTACAGATTCCCCTGTTTTTATTTCCTTTTGTAGACTACTTGAGCCAGCCCTGTTCAGCAACCATGATTCCTCAGTAAGTCCAGGGGAAGTTTTGACACCAGAAAGAGATTTCCCTTCAAGAGCTCTAGCCAGTAGGTAAATACAGTAAATCATAGAATCATGGAAAATTATTTAAATAATCATGGGTTGGAAGGGAACTCAAGAGGTCATCTAGTCCAACCTCCTGCTCAAAGCAGGACCCTTCCCATTAGATCATCCCAGCCAAGGCCTTCTCTCTCTGGGTCTTAAAAATCTCCAAGGATGGAGAGTCCACAATCTCTCTAGGTAATCTGTTCCAGTGCTTTACTACCATCCTTGTGAGAGAGTTTTTTCCTAATATCTAACCTAAACTTCCCTTGCTGCAACTTGAGACCATTGCTGCTTGTTTTGTCATCTGTCACCACTGAGAATAGTCCAGCTTCATCCTCTTTCAAACTCCACTTCAGGTAATTCAATGCTGCTATTAAACACTGCCCCCCCACAGTGTCCTCTTCTCTAGACTAAATAAGCCCAGTTCCCTCAGTCTTTCCTAATAAGTCATGACTCCCAGCCCCCTCACCATTTTTGTTGCCCTCCCCTGGACTCTCTTCAATTTGTCCACACCTTTCTGTAGTGGAGGGACCAAAACTGGACACAGTACCCCAGATGTGGCCTCACCAGGAGGTGGGAATATAGGGGAATAATGACTTCCCTTGACTTGCTGGCAATGCACCTACGAATGCAGCCCAGTATGCTGTTAACCTTCTTGGCAACAAGGGCACACTGCTGGTTCATATATTCAGCTTATTGTCCACTGTAACCTCCAGGTTGTTTTCTGCAGAACTGCTGCCAAGCAAGTCAGCCCCAGCCTGTACTGGTGCATGGGATTGGTCCATCTCAAGTGCAGGACTTTGCACTTGTCCTTGTTGAACCCCATGAGATTCATTTTGGCCCAATCCTCCAATTTGTCTAAGTCACTCTGAATCTTAGCCCTACCCTCCAGCATATCTAACTACTCCCCCCAGCTTGGTGTCATCTGCAAACTTGCTGAAGGTGCGCTATATGCCATCTTCCAGGTCGCTGATGAAGACATTGTACAAAACTGGCCCCAGGACCAACCCCTGGGGAATCCATCTGAGACTGGCTGCCAACTGGACAGAAAGCAATTGATTACTCTCCTTTGAGCCTAATGATCCAGGCAGTTTTCTATCCACCTTACAGTTCATTCATTTAACCCATACTTCCTTTGGATTTGGATTTAGAACTGGACGGTTCTTTAAGGAATAGTTTAATCACTGAAAAATGCATAAAAACATAAGGAGTGCTATCCTGGGCCAGACTGCAGGTCAGTGTTTTTTGTTTCCCAGTGGTAGAGAGTCAATGGTAAAGGCCCCAGCTCAACGCCCTGCCTCCACCCACATGCTGGGAAGAGCCAGGGCTGGGCCAAGCAGCTGACAGGAACTGTGTTGGGAGTGGAGCAGTGGCAAAATTTGGGGTGGATGCAGTATCCTCCCAGTGCTGCTGGCACACGCTCCAAGCCCAGCCCCCA
>NW_017729033.1:46599838-46600727 GCF_001723915.1 Gavialis gangeticus
TCCTTCCCGACCCCGTGATATCTGGAAATAAGGGGACTGCAAGAAGAACCTCCTGACTGATCCAGTATGTTAATAAAACCAGGGCTCACCCTGAAGCTTGGTTGCGATGCCTTTCTTTATTTGTGTCTTCCTTTCTTCACATCCTCCTTGGAAAATGCAGCCAACTTCTCACCCACTCCCTGCTTCTCTTCCACCACACCAAATTTACCAGATGGAGGCAGCTGTATCAGGAACTGGATCAGTACCAGATGATTTGCCTTCTTAAATATCAGCTATTGGTATCAGCCCCAAAAATTTCTATTGGTGCACCCCTAATAAATACATATGCAAATAAATCCTCCCCTCACTCCACATTGTTCACAGTAACTCATACTTTCGTAGTTGGTAGGGTCAGAAGGGACCTAAGCAGATCATCTAGTCTGACCCTCTGCCATGGGCAGCAAAGGATGCTGGGTTCAAATGACACTGGCTAGGTGGCTGTCAAGCCTCCTTTTGAAGACCCCCAGGGTAGGGGCAAGCACCACTTCCCTTGGAAGTTGGTTCCAGCTCCTAGCCACTGTGAAGTAGCGCCTCCTGATATCCAGCCTGAATCTATTCTCAGTCAACTTATGGCCGTTATTCCTTGTTACTTCCGGTAGTGCTTGGGGGAACAGGGCCTCTCCCATAGCCTGCTGGTCCCCCTTGGCCAGTTTACAGGTGGCCACCAGATCCCCCCTCAGCCTTCTTTTGTGGAGGCTGAACAGATTCAGGTCCCATAACCTCTCCTCAGAGGGCCTGCCCTGCTGCCCCCTGATCATGCGAGTGGCCCTCCTCCGGACCCTCTCCATGTTGTCCATATCCTTCCTGAAGTGTGGCACCCAGAAATGGACACAGTACTCCAACTGCAGCC
>NW_017729033.1:46605727-46605966 GCF_001723915.1 Gavialis gangeticus
TTCAAGTGCTGCTGGCACACGCTCCAAGCCCAGCCCCCACCAAGAAGAGCCCCGTGCAGCCTTCCCCGCCCCACGCAGATCCTGGAGGCATGCCCCCCAAGCCCTCCCAGGGAGCAAGCAGCAGTGGAAGACACCTCCCCTCCCCCATGAGCCGTGGCTCTGTACCCCCACCCCACCTGGGCAGTGCCTGCCCCTGCCCTCTCTGTCGCCACAGGGGGCATTGATCTGCCCCCCCCCCC
>NW_017729033.1:46606239-46620190 GCF_001723915.1 Gavialis gangeticus
GCCTGACCAATGTCACGTAGAGGGGGAGGGTCACCTCCTTGGACCTGCTCGTGATGTATCTGTGGATGCATGACAAGGTGCAGTTAGCCTTATTGAATGTATCCTCACATTGGTGGCCCATGTTCATCTTGGAATCAATAGCAACTCCCAGATCCTTTTCTGTCTCTGTGCTGACAAGAAGGGAGTTCCCCAGCCCGTAGGTATACTGCTGGTTTTTCCTCCCCAGGTGCAACACCTTGCACTTGTCCATATTGAAACCCATCCTATTCTCATCTGCCCACCTCTGTAACCTGTCAAGATCTAGTTGTAGCCTGTCCCTCTCTTCTAGCATGCCCACTTCTCCCCACATCTTAGTGTCATCTGCAAACTTGAACACGGTGCTTTTCACCCCCTTGTCCAAATCGCCGATGAAGATGTTGAGCAGTGCGGGTCTGAGGACTGAGCTCTGGGGAACCCCACTGCCCACATCTCTCCAGGTCGAAAATGACCCGTCCACCACGACTCTGGCTGTGGCCCTCCAGCCAATTTGTGACCCATCTGACTGTGTAAGTGTCGACACCACAGATGCCTAATTTTTTAATGAGGATGGGGTGAGAGACAGTGTTGAAGGCCTTCCTAAAGTCCAGGAAGACTATGTCCACCACGACACCTGCGCCCAAGGCTTTTGTGACCTGGTCATAGAAGGCCACACACGGTCATAGAAGGCCACCAGTGAGTGAGTGAGAACTGGGTCACACACCACCGCAACCACAGCTCCAAGAGCAGAAGAGTTTCCTTTCCCTGCTGGAGTCTAGCAATTGCAGAGAGGGGCTAAGCAGATGCATGTCTGTTGTAATTCTGAGGGTTTTACAACATGCTGCACCAAGACCTGCTTCTGGTGATTGGTTTTGACTTTCTCGTGTTTTTTCCTGCTTCAGCTTCAGATATGAAGTTTTTTTCTTTAAATTTCTCCGGTGTTTGGTGTTACTTCCCTTGAATGGATTCTTCCAGTCCCCGCAGAGTTACTGAATGAAACAACACTAATAAAGTGCTTCAGAAAAACTAATGTCTGTTTGGTTTAAATATGGTTTAAGGTTATCTGCAGCCACTGACTTGGGTGCCTGCAGATCTGCAAAAGCAGATGACTGATTCAACTCCTAGTTTTCCTTTAGCAAGCAATACAGTAGCCATCAAACAAGCAGGTTCACAAAAATCATAAAAGTTTGTACAGATTTCTTCCATGCTGTTCATGCAATTTTCTTCCATTTTGAATTTTTTTTAAATATGCAGGCTTTTATCAATATGTACATGCCTTGTATATTAAGTAGAGAGAATATTCCAATTATTTAATGTAGCCAGTGTTTTTCATTGGGGTATATCTTTTCAATTCTTGAGTAAATGACTCCCAGACACTTTGTGGAGATACCAAGCAATATCAGGTCTCTTCATTTGGACTTTGTTTGAGGCTGTTAGTACAGGGCACTTTTAAAAATTAAGTGACATTTGGGCATCTAGAAATCTGTGCTTCATTTTAGATGTTATGTTTGAACTTTTTGGTTGCATATCAGTATTTAATACATTAAAACCTATAATTCTTTGCTGATAGAAATGGAAAATCCCATGTTGTTAAAGAATGTAATTCATAGTTCTCTCTTTTCATCCAAGTGTCACACCAGACAAAAGGGAGAAAAATGGAAGGGTGCTGGAATTTGTTTGTATGGATCTTCTTATAGAACAGGGCTCTTATACATTATGCCTTTTTGCGGTGACAGTTGTTTTGAACATTTTGCATCGGGCACCAAGTTGAGTCTCATGTCTTCTTTAGAAGAATAATCAGGCTATTTAAACACCTGAGAGAGGGTCATATCCCATCGTTGCACCAATCTTTGATATTTGTTCAAGGTGACTTTCTACTAATCCTTAGAAAAGTACCAAAATGTTTGCACTAAAATCCCAGTAGTATGTATGATCTAATGAGGCAAAGTCTAGTGAAATATCTGCATCCTGACTGAAATAGTGAACTCCTGATAAATCCATTGCTTTGACTGTGGCCTTGGTAGGGGCAGCATGATGTGTTTTGATTCAGTAATCTAAAAAAATCTGAGTTGGAGGGCCTGCTCTATTTATGGACAGAGAGAGTAATTAAGCTGTCTACAAAGAGACATATTGTATTTGACCAATGCCTTTATGCTGTGTGTATGCATACCTTGATTTGACATCTAAATTCTGTTCATTTAAATGAGGGGAAACATGCAGTAGTATCTAATTCTCTCTTAATCCTAACAAGACTTAAACTGTTTCACAAGGCAGGGAGCAAACTTGTTTGAGGATCTTTAATACCTCCATTCTTCATAGTATATTGGTTTATGGGTAGACTAGAACACTGCAGCTAATGTCATTCTCGAATACGACACCCAAATTACCTTTTTGCTATTAATATTTTAATCAAATTCACAGTAGATTACTGCAGCTAATCCTCATTATTAGCACTGAATCTTTGAAGTCCTGAAGACTGCAGCCCCTTTTTAATATTTTTCCTGTCTCCATTAATAGGAAAAAAAAACCCACTAGGAAATTCCACACAAAAACTTATGCTAAGAGTATTAAGCCAAGTATCAAGTACTGCCTTCAGAAGCCTGCCCATGCAATCTTATCTTTGTCTTACTGGTATCCATGTATTATGAAATTTATTCTAAGATTAGAAATTAAACAATTCTTTGTAAGAACTTCCCTTGCTAGTAAAAGGCTGTTGGAAAATGTTGTAACCTACACAAGGAGGCATATTTAAACTTTCAGTCTTTTACCATGTAATTTCTCAAAATACAAATGAAATATGCAGCCTTTACACTTTTTGAAGAGAGGTCAGAGGGTCATGGGATGATGTATGGTGATACATCAACTCTCCACTGATGTTTTTAATGTGTCACACTGCAGTTTTTTCCATTATTTTTCTAAGCCATTCCCAAAAATTAGTAACCTGGAAAATCAGACATTTACGGTGTCTTTCGAATGTGTCACAATCAGCAGTAAGTTTAGACAGTCACTTCTGAAATATCACTCCTTGTTTACTTCAGACAGTTACAGCTGATTCTGACAGATTGGCTTGCCTTTCTCATTATGAGTAGTTTAGACACTGTCAGATTAATTTAATGCTCTGTATCACCTTAATTATCTCAACATTTCCATACCAGTTTCTGAATTTTTTAGATTTACATAGACTAAAAAATCAGCTCTTTGTTTATTAGTTCCTTCTTTGCTTTCAGGAAAGTTCTTCATACTTCTTCGTGCGAAGAAACATGACAAAACAACAAGGCATAATGCTATTAGAAATGAAATTGAAACATAATGATTTGTGAACACCAACACTTTTTTTCTTAAATAACCTATTCTAGGAAATTTGCATCTTATTAGTGCATATCATGCCTTGTATGGAATATCTGATGAAGTATGGGTTAAGAAGGTTGTTGTATATTCCATGTAAAATAAAGTCCCACTATGAGTAAAAACACTGAGTCCATGTTTAAAATCTAATATTTCAAACCTGGCTTGCATGTTTTATGTTTGAGGTCAAATTAAGATTAGGTTCTAGATTTTTATGTTGCCTCAGTTCCTCATGGAGGAATTTTTGAAAAAGTGGATTTGTCTGTGTCGGAACCACGTGAAGGCCCCAAGGTCACGGTGGGCCGGGTGGTGGATTGGAACGAAACAGGCGGGATTATTGGCATGGAGGTCTGAGGCATGGAAGTGTATGGTTTCAATTAACTATGGATTTATTGACTTACGCTTAGTAGCGCAGGTAGTGTTGCGTTCTTCAGTTACAGTAACTATAAACAACAAAGGGGTCCGTTGGCCCACGGGGTTCTTGAGTGAGCCCTTGCTATCTAACCCCGGAGGGCTAGGGGCGGCTGCTCAACTCAATAGTTCCAGGGCTGGTCGATGGCTCATTAAAGGAACAAATGAACAACAAAACTGTAACGAGGTGAACGGAGAACGATGTCATGACGCCAGTCCAAGTGGACAAACGGATGGTCGAATGGCTGTGCCAAGGTCAAGTGCCAGGTAGAAGAAGTCGAAACCGTAGTCAGGGTACACAGGGATGATCCAAATCGTAGTCAGTAACCGGTGCCGAGATCAGTCACAAGCCAGAAGAATCAACACGAAAATGAGTACTGGGTTATGAGGAGAGGACCCGGGAATCGAGATCCCAATCTCTCTCTGTCACGAAGTCCCTGCTTATAGCAGCCTCTGCTAACAGATCAAGCTGCTCTCCCTCACTCACAAGACCAATGAACGCCCACACCTCCAACAACTAATCACCACCACCCACACACCGGTGGGGTCTCACAGGCTTTTTATAAGAATTTGGTGGCCAATCAGATCTTACCCTGAAAAGAAATTTCTAGTCTGATTATGTCATGCTGCAGAAGGACTGAGCATGCGCCTGATCAGGTTATGTGGGCGACTGAGCATGTGCGAAGCTGAAAAGTAGGTCACAGATGACTGACAGGCCCAGGGGTCGAGTAGGGGACATGCAGCCTAGGCTGTCTGCACATGTCAGAATTGACTCTTCTGTATTGGCAGCACACAAATCTAAAATTTTACACTGACAGTCTGGTTTCCTTGTTATCTTCGGCCAGAATCTCCCTGGAATGGATTTTTCCATGATACGATCCTTAGGTTTAATAATAGTCTTTGAGGTGAAGTTTCTCATTTGAAATTCATGAGCTTTGGCCAGCTCCTAAACTGAACCTGAATTTTAGAGGACGTCATTCAAGGGAGGATTTGGATGGGAGGGGCATGCAGCAATACTGATGTACCCTTTCTACCACTGCTGCTTCTATCCCTAGCTGACCCTGGTACAGGGATCCCCAGAGCCACTCCTGCCCTGTTCCAGCTGTGGTCTGGGCTTTGTGAGTTGCTAGGCTCAGCAGGGGACAATGACAGTAGTGTGAAGTTTCCTCCTTCTAGTTCCTGTTCCCTGTCTGCTCCTCCTCTGTAGGTGTCTCCCAATGGCTGGGAACAGGTGCTGGAAGGATGAATGTGCATGCTGCTACCACTGTCCCAGGCCCCTGACTCACTTCTGCTCCGAGCTATGGGGAGCAGCTGTGTGGGGAGTTGGGCTCAGCTGGGGACAACAGCAGCAGTGCTCAGTTTCTTCCTTCCAGCGCCATCTCCTGGCTAGTGGGGGGACACTGAGGGTGGCATGGGGGAGAAACAGATGATGGCTAGGTATGGAATGGGTTGAAGTGAAGATACTGTGAGATTAGATGGAAGGAGATTGGAATATACCACCAGCTGGTACCCGCAAACGATAGAAATTCACTGAAATGGTTCCTCCGTTTTCTTGGCCACCTGGAGTCTCTCACTGCCTCCTCCCTGCAGTTTATGGAGGTTTTCATGCACAGTTCTCCCTCTGGAGAAAGTGGAAATAAAGACTGGAAACAAGGTCTCAGCTAAACTCCTTTTATCATCTCTGCTTTTCTTTTTTTCTTTCCCTTCACTGGTTCTCCAAGTCTCACTGGAGTTGACACCTTGGGCACTTACAGAAATTATTGATATCACTAACTTTAAGCACTTTACACAAAGCGGTTAAAGTTTCAGTGGCATTGAAAGTAAACAGATGTTTGGTGTGGGTCTGAGCTTCCATGCACTAACTGAAGCTAGGTGACAGGAGGCACTATAACCTACTCTGGAAGCCCAGCAACTGGGCCAGCTGATGTGTCTGGGCTTGCTTCTCTACCCACCTGGAAACACCAGCAGCCAACCAGGCTGCCAGGGATCCCACCATGTGGAGGGGCTCTCTTAGGGGGTGGACCCTTGAGTTGGTGCCATTGGGCACTGGGGATCTGCTCCTAGTTGTGGGGATGCAAACCAAGGCCCTCTAGCCCCCCAGTGGATGCACTCTCCCTTCCCTCCCTGGCTGCACAGGGAGGAGACTCTTTGCCTCCTCTCTGTCACAGACTAGAGACATGGCAGGTAACCCTCAGGGAAATACCATGATCATTCAGGTGGTTTTCCTAGTTGCAGGAGAAAAGCATTTTCTTAGCAGGGAGTAGTACCTTGACTGAGGTAAGGCATAGTTAGCCTCCCACTTTCACTTCCAGCAAGAAGATCTTGGCTATATGCCAACTTTATGGAAATAGGAGACTCCTCCCTAGCTTGCTTCTGCAGCCATACACCTGAGGGCAGGCAAAACTCAGGGGCATCCAAACCCCAAGACTCCAGGCTTGGGCCTGCACACAGGATGTCTGCCAAAGGATTTGGAAACATCTGACACCCCAGGTGGGGGTGAAGGATGCTTGCTGGTAGTAGGGCCATGTATGGTTCTTGAATGACTCATGGATTTGGAATTGATCTGTCTGATTTGACTTGGGACATGAAAACATTTCCTTAAAAAAGGTAACCTTGTAGGGAACTGTATACAAGTTTCTTAAGTGCTCTAAGTTAGAGCACCTTCATTTATTATATTTTTTAATAAGGGTTACTTTTTCATATGATCAGCCATTAAAAAAGTTCTCTGCATCTGTGCATGTGTGTTAGGACATGGTTGCAGTGCACTTTCAAGGGCCAGATCATACAAAACATGTCACTTCTTTCTGTGTTCCTTGTTTCTATTTGGGAATATGGACCTATGGTTTGTTTGGAAATGAATTCAAGTCTGTAGCTTGCTGACAATAAAAAAATTATTTAAGAATCCCCCTCAGTGGGCTTAGAAAGTTTAGTGGCAGAGCTATGTCTGTTGGGGGTGGTTTTTTGCTATTACAAACTTATTACAGCTAGAGTTAAACAAGGGTATATAGTTTTATCCTGATGTTGTTTGTGCTGTTCAGGGAATCAGTAGAGTTAAAACAGAAAATTTCCCAGTAGAATTTTAAATCAACCCACCAAACAAATAACAAGATTAGTGTTAATTTCTACAGAATAACTGACATAGCTTTGCTGGGTAAAGCCAAAATAGAGCATATGTTTGCCTCCATCGTCCAATCATGTATGTTATTTGTGACTGTTAGGGATTCAGTAGTTATTCAGGGGTGAGAGGGGAAAGCGAGGAAGAAATTGCTAACCCTTTGAATAGTGTGACCTCTGGATATAAATGATACAGCTAATGGTGGCCAGTGGAGCTATTTGCTTTAGTTTCATCAGCACTGATGCAAGAAATACTATTCCTCTCCATTGGTAATCACTGCATGTAATTTTACATGCACAGATTTTTTAAGTTGTGACAAGAATCCTTGTGAAGAAAACGTACCTGTGAAGTTTACTTATTCTCCATTTGTGATGGTCTGAAGCACAGGTAAGGTCTTTGCTTTAGCTGGCAACAAGCTATCAGATGAAGGTTTATATCTGCTTTGTTTTCTGTTCTTTCATTCTTGTTTAATAATTTTGAAGGGACTCCAATAGTTTTTGTTTCTCTTTGTTGTAAGCTCCTCAGGGCAGGGACCAATTTTTAATGGTGTTTTTTACTGTATAGCACCAAGCTCATTCTTGATGCATAATCAACATGAGTCTCATTTAAAGTTTTGAAAAGAAGCTTGTTTATTAAGAATGAATCATAAGGGGGAGGTTTTACAAGGTGGAATGATTTGGAATGATTCAATTGCTCCTTGGGACTTGAAGGTACTTTGAATTGCTGAAGTGAACTGTGAGTGTCACATTTGAACTAGTTGTTGGGTGCTGTGATAGAATGCCTGGGGCATGTCAGTCTAAGGGTCAAGCAAAATTGACAAATAATTTGTTAAAAAAAGAAAAAAAAGCAATTCTATCTGGGTTGGTAAAATAGAAGTTAGTTGCTTTCAGGATGGGGAAATAATTTATCAACTATACCCAAGAATGTTGGACACAGAACTCACAAGTAGCTTTGGTAGGTAAAGGAATGTCTACCATCGTGTAGATTGTAATAGCTTGTGAAATGCTGGATTTGGAGACCAACAAAGGCAGAGAACAACAAATGGAAGGCAAATTCTTGTAATGGAGACAAAAATATTTGTTTCCTCCACATGGTACTCCAAATGAAACGCTGATATTTCTTGAAATAGTAAAAAATGCCCACACTTCAGATTTGCAAGCAAGTGAAATAAAAGGTAAAGAGAAATCCCTGGGAGGAGCTTGAAGGAGGCTGTGCCAGGGCTGATCAAAGAAATAGAGGAGGAACCAATTTCTTGCTGAGATAAAAGATTTTCTTTTCTCTAACAGGGGTTTTCAAACTTTTTAAACAACTGTACCTTTTTGGTCTCAAAGTTTCAGCTCATGTACCCCTTTTATATCTTTTTCTTGTTTTTAAGGGGGGGGTATAGAGGCCCCTACGGTGAGGGAGGGAGTGGGGCTGGGGCAGGGGCAGGGGCAGCTGCTGCAAAGGCAGAGGGAGAAAAAACTATTTGGGGGGCCTGAGTGTGCATGTGCGTATACATACCCCGCCCAACAGAAAGGTCTGTGGAGGAAGGCACAGGGTGAGGGGAAAGGGCCGTGGGGGGGAGGCAGATTGAGGCCCCCATAGTGAGGGAGGGGGCAGGGCAAAGTCAGGAGAAAGGGCTGGGGAGAGTGGGGCCTGACTGGGGCCCCACTCACCCCAGGTGCTGCTCCTGTCCTGCTCCCTCCATCACCAGAGGAGGGTAGAGGCCTTAATCTACCCCCTCCATGGTGGGGAGGGAGGGAGTGGGGCTGGGGATCGAGACCCTCACAGTGCAGGAGGGAGTGGGGTAGGGGTGAATCATTCATCCCTGCCCCACTCCCTTCTGCATTGTGGGGATTGTCCCATGCCCAGGCCCGGCCCAGCCCAGCCCAGCTGAATGGGGCCCCAGCCAGGCTGGATTATGGGAAAATCAGAGCCCAGCAGCTTGCCCAGAGTCATGTCATGGGGGAGTCAAGGGGGCAAACATGCTCCCCCTTGGCTCCCCTACAGCATGCTCAGTGGTGGGAGCCCTCCCCACCCCATGCTCTTGGATTAGCCGCTTGCACTCCCTTCAAGCCCAGTCACAAAGAAAGTGAGGGAGGATGAGTGATGAGTTGAAGGAGGGAGTGGGACTGGGGCCAGGGCAGGCACTGTACATCTAGAGGGGGGCACAGGACTGAGCTGCATGGGGGGGTGGCATCTCTTGCTGCTATGCACACCCATGGGAGGGCATGGGGGCATGTTCTCCCTCAATCTGTATGGGGGGTGGGGCAGGCTGTGGCTATGGGCTGAGACTGGGACTGTGCTGGGCTCTGCCCGGGGCGGGTGGTGGCGGCACTGGGAGTGGGGCTATGGGAGGGGTTGTAGCCCCCTCCAAATTCATTATAGCCCCCCCTAACCTCTCCTAGTGCAGCCTGGCCCAGTACCCCCACCAGGAACAGCCTGGTGCTGCCCCCGCCCCAGCCTGCAGCTGCAGCCTGCCCCACTCCACATGCTGATCTGGGGGCACGCTGCCCCCATATCCTCCTGGGGGTGCACATCGGGGTGTTGGGAGGGTGAGTGGGGGGGCTGTCATGCAGCAGCTCCTACCACTGTCACCAACACCCCCACCGCTGCTGCCCTGCTTGGCCATGTGCTGTGCTGCTTTCCCATGGCAGGTCATGGCTCTGTGGGTTGCTGATGGGCCTTGCACCTGGCCAATCATGTGCCACCGGGGGCAGGCACAAAACATGCTCCCCACCCCCCATCATTCAGACCCTCACAGCTCTGCTAAGGGGGTAGCGACCAGTTGGGAGAGTGAGCTGTGGTGGAGGGGGGAGGCACTGTGGTGTGGTGTGGAGGGCCGGTGGTGCCCAGCACGTCCCTCCCCCTCTCCCTCTCCCTTTCCCTTCCCTGGGTAAGAGGCAAATCTGCCAGGGGAGATGCCACCGCTGTGCCTCTGGGCATGCTCCGTCCCCATTTGTATGTACTCCCTACAACCTGCCTAAGTACCCCTGGGGTACGTGTATCTCCAGTTGACAACTCCTGCTCTGTAACAAGAATGAGAGCCTGCCTTGTTTAGCTTCACATCTAGTTTTGTTATTCAAACTATTTTTATTGTTTTATTACTATTCAGTCATCTAATATTGTTTTTTCCAAAAACCTGTTGTCACTTTAATAACTTCACACAGGCCACCCCACACCTACTGTAGATAAGTAAATGCAAGGGAGAGAAGGCATGTGCTGAGAGTGAGATAAAGTGAAGATAACATCTGTGGAATAAACGCTTTAGTAGAAGCCTCTTTCTCTTTCCCGAATGGTGTTAGCAAAAAATACCTATTTCTTTTTAACTTTGTTTTTGGAAACAGCACAGAGCAAATGTGGAAATTTTCAGCTGAAATGGTTGAAGCTTGTCAGAATTAGCAGCAAATTAGGAGTTTGTTAATGGAAAGATTCATGTAATCTTTTAGGATATGTTAGTCTAACAGAAGGACAGAACAGACTCGAGTATGGAAAGAAGGGAACTTGTAAATCAACTTCTTGAATTATAATCATAGGTGTGTTATCAAATTACCCTGCTACCTGAATGTGTCACTTAGCCCCTTTGTATTTCCATTTCTCCATCTTCAGAATGGGCTTAATACTGGTTTATAGGATTTTGTGAAGCTCAGTGTGTACTTTTAGATTTCCAGGTAAGGTACAACAGAAATGCAAAGGGTTACAACTTTGTTGAAACTTAGTGTCTGCACTTTAAAGGTTAATATAAAATAAATTTAGCTCAGAACATTGCTTAGACAGCTTTTAGGGTAAAGATTTCAGAGATTAATTCTGACAATCCAGTGGAACACGCCATATGTCATCTTTGAAAAGTGAAGACAGTATTCCTTCTGGTCTTTGTTATGCACTTAATGAGGTTAGAGAAATGTCCTTCGCTTCTTATGAGACACACAGGTAATAGGCCTTGATTTGAAAAACACAGATCAACAATGGATCTTTAGTAAGAAAATAAATTGAATTATGCCACTGTTTTTGTTCATCTAAATCTGACTTTCATCACAAAATTATTTAATTGTAACTGCTCACGTAAAACACATTTTATTACACCTCTCAGTGGAATCCAGTGGGATTACTGACTGCTCATTTTGTGTTTTAAGATGTCTTAGGCTGACGTGATGGCCTGATAGATTTATCAAAGATGTAGAAGCTCTGGATTGCAGAGCTGCCTGTAGGTTGGGGTGTTGGAAAGATGATTCTCATTCCTTAGCTGCTGAGTGAGGAGAAGTTGCATGCCTCTCATTTCAGCATCCCCCCTGGCCAATTATATTGTGACAATGCACTTTCATTGCCTGTTCTGCTGCCAAGCAAATATAATGAATGTGGCTGCAAAGAAACGGGAGATGGGCTTTATATGAGGAAAGGGACTTGGGAATAAACTGTGCATATGAAAAACTTCAGACCATCCCCCTCTGCCATATGGACCTCCTAAATAGTGACTTGGAGACCATTTAAAATAGGGACAGACATTCAGAAAGTCTCAGTCTGAATTGGTTCAATCTTTGCAGGTTAGTCTAACCTGACTAGGCTAAATGAGTTTTGTAACCACACAGACATCCCAGAAATGCAGGCACATACCTGCAGTGGCTCAGGCTAGAAGTTGGGGGGCACTAGAGCAGCCCTCCCTTCCCTTCCACACAGCTGAGCTGAGTGGGACATGGCTAAGCTCTGGCAGGAGGCTCTGATTAGGGAGGGGTTTCCACCCCGCAAGCAGCTCAGCAGAGAGTGTTGATCACCCCATTAAGGAAACAGAGGGACATTACCAGCTATCTGTGGATTCTGCCTTTGTCCTCAGCTTGGAGGTAGCCAGCATGTGGTCTGCTAGCTAATGCTGAGAAGCGTCTGTGAGGGACGGGGGAATGCCTGCTTAGCAGAGAGTGGGGAGGGAAGTGGGGGAGCAGGCAGATGCCCTGTGCCTGCAAGTCTCTGCCAAAGCTGCAGCCAGGGAACCCCATTCAGCCCAGAGAGCATGCCAAGATGCTGGGGGAGTCTGATTTAATTTAAACCAGCAAGGGGTCTGGGACAGACATTGCATAAACTGGTTTGAGCCAAGTCAGTTAAGTGTGATATACCACATTCAACCAGGTTTATTTCAAACCAGTTTCAGCCATTCTCAAACTGGTTTATGTGCACCGAACATCTGTTCTGTTAGAGGTTTAAACCAGTTTCTGATCACTTAAACTGGTTTGTGTGTAATGTCTGTCCCTAGCCTTTGCCACCATCCTATCTATCTGAGCTATGTATTCATATAACTTTCACTTTTATTGTGCCTGTACAAAAATGTTTCTAAAATAGGAATCTTTAATATTATAGGACCACAAGAAATGTTACCTTTGTTAGGTCTTTCACCTCTGTAGTTATTGCCATTGTGTAAAGTTACTCCAAGGAAATCAAACTTTTATCTATTAAACATTTCTACATTTAATATAGTTTAGCAGCTGAAAAGTTTAAGTTCACTAGTTGAATATTTATGTCTTCATTTTTATAGCCTTTTTAAGGTGTGACACTTCCACAAAATGCAATCTTCCTCCAAATGTTTTTCAGTTTTTCATCAAAAGTAAAAAAAATGAAGTTTATATTTCAGGGATTATTATTCCTTATTAGAAAGCAAGCCCAGGCAGAAACAACAAGGGGAGTCTAGCTTCAGTCTTCCAATACCAGAGACAGAAAATGTGGAAGCTTTAAACTTAAGCAAATCACATGAACTATTTGTAAATAAAAACTGGCTATTTTTTTAAACAAAAGACAGCCTTTACTTGAATTAATGCGATCTAGTTTTGAACAAAGAACTGAGACTATGTTTTCAGTTACGCAAGGTACTTAACTTGTCAGCACTGTTTCCTCAGTTTTCCATTATGAGATTCTGTTACACTTGACAGCTGTATATACATTTTTATTATTACTGGTATTAGGGACCCTCCCCTGCTGTCCACTCCCTTCTTCCCCTCCTCCACCCCAAGAATAAAGAAAAAGAAAAGGACAAGCTGTGAAGTGAGGCAAGGTGAAAATTCACTAACTGCAAGAAAAATTATTGGGATACAGTCCCACAAAGCCACAGGAAATTTTGGTTTTTAGAAAGAGTAATAGTTTGCAGAATACAACACAGATAGGTCTAATTTAATGGAGACCTGCTGATACCAAGGATGGATGATGACAAGAACAGTCATACACAGTACAAAGCGCAATGACATACCGTGAATGAGTGCATGAGAAACTGCAGCACTAATAATGTAGGTGATTCTCACAATTGGTTTACTATTGTTGGAAGAACTAGCAATTTTCTAAAGGCCAGAATATCGGGGTACTTACAAGTCAATAATGAAAGAAAGCCTTGACAAGATGGATGAGATTAAAAAAAAAAAAGTGGAAGTTTTCCAAAAGCTCATTGAGATGTCTGATTTGAGTTCTAAAATAGGTTTTAGGTCTGAAAAAGAAGTTCAAGCTTGCTGCTGAATAAGGAATAGAAAGAATAAATATGGTAAAAGAATCAGAATAGAAAAAGCAATGATGTGCCTACTGAATTAAGTGCTGGAAGATGTATGCTAAACTGGATGGCCTGTAGGAGTATGAGTAATAATTGGCTACTAACAGAATTTAAAGAATCTTACTTGTAAAGGATGCAATTTCTAGACAGAATATTATTTTTTGCATGTTCTACAGAGCAGGACATTGGACTGAGATCTCCTTGCACTTCTGAACTATCCTATTGAACACGTAGTACAGAATCCTTTTCACTTTATGTGCCTAAATGGCATGTATGCCATAGGGCTGTGTGAAGCTTCGGGTGCTGATTTGATTTGGAGGAGATTTGCCTTGATTTGGCGGCCAAATCTCCGAATCCAAATTGAACTGGGAGATCAATAAGAAGTTCTGAATTGATTTGAAGCTCTCTGAATTGATTCAGAAAAGATTTGGAGAGCTTTGGAGATTTGGGCAGCCCCATTTGCTGCTGCAGGGAGCTGGAACAGGACTCCATGCTGGGAAGTAGGGGGTGGGGAGCAAGGGCTGGGGGAGGGGGAAGGTAACCATCCAGATCCCATCCCCTTCCTG
>NW_017729033.1:46620481-46630359 GCF_001723915.1 Gavialis gangeticus
GCTATCACTGTCCCCCCAATAATTCAAATCTGAAGTGAATACTAGCCGATTCTCACAGGCCTAGTATGCACCCATGTGACTACAAGAGGAATTGGACTCTCCCAAATTTTTGCCCAATACGCTAATAGGGCACTTCTCCAAGGACTTGGAAACCCAGGTTTTAATTCCCCTTCATCCAAAGGGAGATTTTACTAGCACTTCCTGCTTCTCAGCACAGTTCTCTAATCACCATCTCACAGATTAGGCATTATCTGGACCTCTCTCAGTCCTTTTCTTGATACTAAGTCTTTGGGCAGCCAAGAGATGAAGATATGAGGGTCATGATGAAGGAAACAAGTCAGAGGTGTGTGTGTGTGGCTTTGAAAGACAGATTCTTCCCTGAATGGGTGGGGCCTGGGTTTGTAACCTTGCTCCCAGTAGGGGACAAACTTCCTCACTGCTCCCAGACATCTTGGTTGTTAAGGCACTTTTCTGGGAAGCCACAGATGAAGGTTCAAATACCCTCTATGTGAGGGGTCTAGAAGCTGGGTCTCCTGATTCCGCGGCCACGTGACCTAAGTGTTGGTCTATTGGGCTAAAACATAGGACTCCCCCTCCCTACTGCTTTCAGCCGGTATGTGAGCAGGGGAATTCTATTTCCAAAACACTGCAAAAGTACAAAAAAAAAGGAAAAAAAAAGGCAATCATGCGGCCTGAAGTGAAATTAGGATTCTGTTGTTCTTTTGGGTTTTCCCAATGATAAGAGTCCCTAGTGTTTAAAAAGCTTTGGTTGGTGCTGTTTGCAACTTCTGGTGTGTAATTATAATGCATTTATTTTATTTTTTTTCATACTATTTCTTTTACAGTCATTCTATCTGGTTCTGGGTATAACTATAAACTGCATCAGACTGGAAGGACTAGTGGCAACATGGTGTGGGTGCTTGTGGTGAGGTAGCTCTTATAAAATACCACAATGTTGCAACCTCCAGAGTAAGGTGAGTATAGGGTGCCTCAAAACCCTAGCCCCTACTGCCTTGTGGGTATTTCTTGGTTGGAGAAAGCCTAAGGGACATCACCCTGACAGAAACGGATCATCACTGAGGCATAAAGCAGTCAGCAGCTGTTCTGATCTGTTGCTGTCTGGCAGAAGCTACAGCCATTGAGGCACTGAACATCTGGACTTGGTCTGGCCTTTGGATTCTGTCTCAACAGGTGTTTATGCACATACTCTGGGAGTGGGGGGAGGGTGGGGGGGCCGCTCTAACTAAAGCATCTGGAGCATCTTGTGTATCAGTGTCTCCATACTGACAAATGGTGTTGGGGGCACTTTAAAGCTTGTCAAATGAACTTTAGGTCAAATGCCCCCACCCTGTTTAAGTGCGGGAATGCTAATACACAAGATGCTAATACACATTCTAGCAGACTCAGTTGAGTCTCTCCAATGTGCTGTAATTACAGAACATTGAAGCAGCCTTGCTGCATGTGTATAGACACCCAAAGGTCTAAGTGGGGGTGGGGATGGTAGGTCTTGGGCAGCCTCCATACATATGTATTGAAGCTCCTGGTGTGGGGATTACAGGAGACTGTACAAGCAGATTCATCAGGCACCTGATTAGACCTCTTATGCATACACCATGATCCAGAGGATCAACCTTTGCTTACACAATTCTATCTGCTGCGTGTTTAAGAGTACACTGCCTCAACTTGTTTTGAGAGTTTAGTTAAAGTGGTTGCATTTATGGATGAGCTGCATGCACATGCTGAGAGCTCTGTCATGAAGACCTTTCAATCTAATAAGTGCCCTCCACACTAAAAGTACTCTTGGTACTGAAAAGCAGAAGGCAGGGGTCTGCTGATCCACTTACGCATTTTTCAGGCATCTCCTCCTTGTTTTTGTCTACTGAGTTGATGAAACATGGTCCTACACATTCAGTTGCAGCATGTCTCATCTAGAGACAAACTAAGGTTTCCCTGTTGCTTCTTTTCTATTACCTGCAAGAGATGCTCTTAATTTACTTACATGTCAAGGTAGCTTTCATTTGTACTCCCTTAGAATTATCACAATTAAAAGCAAACCACAAGATTTAAAGCTACAGTGTTGCTGGAATGGCTTCTTTTTTGAGGTAAAATTATTTTCACAGAAAAGGCAAATGCATGAAAATACTTGTTACTGTAGCAGGCAACAGTTCGATGGTATTTTGAAAGGCTGCCAAAAAAAAAATGCATGAACACTCTGAAATGTCTAATGCTGGGCCTTCAAATTGCTCCTTGGCATTAAATGTGTTTTGCAGCTGTTATAAAGGTACATCAAAGCCACACACAGTGGGGGAGAAAATTCAAATGAGAGGACAGAGAGAGAATCCTGGTTGCAAATGGTTGATCTGCCTATAGTTAGACAAAGCCAAAAATTGCTTGCTATGAGCTATTTGATAGAAATGTTGCACAGAAAGCATGAACAGGCCAAAATTACTGCTGGCAAAAGCAGGGTCAATATCACTGAAGTCAGTGACTTGCACCACCAGTGAATTTGCCTCCAGGTTTTAAATGAGTCTTACATCTTTTAATGTCAGCACATAAAACAGCTTTCATTACAGGCTTTAAATTAACCAATTACACAAGTTCCCTGTCTTTTGGATTAGAAAACAAAAGCTTGCCTCTCTTTCTGTTTTTATCAGGTCTTTGGTTTGTGTCTAAATAACCAAGATGGAAAGCCAGAATACTCTCTTCTCTTTTTTACATTTGAGTCACCCTAATTTGCCCCAATTAGAGGATTTACTACCCTAACTGTAGCAGACCTGGATGTAAATATAAAGGGCCAATGGGTAGGAGAGCTGGAAGGGAGGGAACCTTATCTACATGGGTGGCCTGTATGAATAGAAAGAGTGGTAATGACCAGGGATCTGGGTTTTTTGTCTCCCATGGAAAAACAGAGAAAAATGTGGATTTCTCATTTTACCAGAGAAACATGCAGATGTTGCACTTTGCAAAGACTGGCAGAGTTCCAGTCTGCAAGGGGCTGAAGTGGGGACTGGGAGGAGGGTGGTCAGGCAGGAGGTGTCATGTGCATGTACATGCACATGGCCACCAGGAAGCCTTGAGAGCAGCTCCCGCAGGTAAGTCTTGGGGGGAAAAGAGGTGTAACTTGGGCACACAAAACTATACGCTCTCCCCTCCAAATAGAAGAGATAGGTAGCTAGGCAAAAATGCTGTGAGAGGGATTTGTAAAATACTGGCCAGTTCCCTCTATTCTATTCCCTCTATAGAGTCAGGGCAGGGCACTGTCCTTTTTTGCTGGATTCACCACATCTACCTCCCGTACAGGGGCCACTTTTTTGCCCCGGGTACACCATTACATCTCTTAGGAAAGGATTTACCACCACTACAGTGACCTACTTCCCTTTCAATTCTTGAGCCTCAAATACTCCATTGGGGGCTCTCAAAGTTCCCAATCCCTTTTTTCCAGGGAGGGTCTCCACTACAATGGGCCCCAGCTGCTGGTGCTCCCCCACAACCTGCATGTAGTGGGTAGGGCCCACTGGCCTTGGGCAGGGATCTTCTGGGGAGCCAACCTGAAGAAAATCAGAGATCACAGTATTTGGGGGGATTTCCCCATACTCTTTCTTTCCCAGGGGGCATAGGCCTTAGAATAGAGTGTGCATTGGTTACTGCTTCTAATAGCCCGGACCAGCCTGTTGCCTACAATATTGGGCCAGGACTTGGAATATACTGGAGTTGGTCCCACTGAGGAGGGAGGCCCCTTTCATCCACCTGGGTTACTAGGTCAGTGGAGTTCACCTCCTTCTCCACTGCAGCCACAGACACGGGGAACTTGATATGAATTTCTAAGTACCCATGGTATGGGCATGGGTTGTGACTAAGCCCACATAGACCCAGCCCAGTAAGAGGATGCAACATCACATGCTGAAGGTGTTTTTTATAGAACGACTCAAATATGATGGTCACTTGTGACCAACTGTCCAGAATAGCCATACACCTTTGGCCATTCACTGCCACTGGGACCTCCATCCTAGGGCCTATTAGTCCTTTGGGCAGCAAGTTTGGGAACAGGGCTCAGGAGTCTGACAGGCTCCGGGGTGGAGCCAGCTCCCTTCCTCTGACCCTCCCTTGTTTCCTGCCCCCCATCAGGCCTTTAGCCACTGAAAAACTAGGTCTGGGTTGTCCGGTTGTGTATACTCTCAGGCCAAGTGCCTGTATTCCCCACATTTATAACAGATCCGCAGCATCCTAGTCCCAGCTTCAGTTTTGGCCTGGGGTGGGGCAAACGATCAGGGTCAGGAGGAGCCTTCCAGGAGGAGCCCTTGGGACTGCAGCTGCCAACACTGGTGGGAAGGACTCTTCTTCCCCCTGTGGGGGCTCCTCTTCTTGTGGGGTCATTGCCATGACCCAACTAACAGGACTCTGTCATGAGGAGACACATGGCATCCCGGAGGTCATGAATGACTGGTGCCTCCTGAATCTGGTGGGGCACCCACAGAAGCTGCTGATGGCGGTGGCCCTGTCAGAGGGGGCACCAGCCCTACCAACGCTATCAGTGTTGGCCATCAGGGGGGCTTGTGCACCCCTGTGCACTCCCTACCAGTTGCCTATGCCAGAGGTGAAAGATCTCCTCCTCCTCCCTCATTTTTTTGACTAATTGGCTAAAACAAGGAAAGTTGTTTTTTTCAACCAGCCAGATTCAGATCCCTAATAAGGGCCAGGCTGTATCAGGCCCCTATTTGGACCTGGTGGACCCTCACATGGTCCACCTCGCTCAGGCTAATGGCCTCTTGCACAACCACTCTCTGCAACAGCTGCTCCAAGTGTAACAAATATGAGGATGCAGCCTCGCCTTTGTGCTGGAATGTGCTAAGCAGTTTGTAGTATGCTCCCCTGCCCTGGGACAGCCGTCCGAACACTTCTTGTAGGGTCTGAAGGCACTGCTGTGTGGTGATACCAGGATTCTGGAGCTGAGCGGTCCAGATGACTCCAAAGGCAGGCTCCCTCAGTATGCCAAGAAGACACCAATGCTTCTTTTTGTCCGGTATCTGCCATGTCATCGGAGTTTCCTGTATGTGGGCAGTCTGGGCCTCAAAACCTTCTTCTCCCACAGGGACCAGGAGATTTCCTGAGAAGTTCCTCAGTCTTTTATATGCAGCTCAGTCATTTGAAGAATATACCACTTGCCTGATGACCTGCTGCAAAGCCACAATCCGTTCAGAGGTAAAACCATGGGAGGCTGTTTTGCCCGGCCTTTCTCAGAGGATCCTTCCCATCCTCTCCCCCAAATGGTTGAGGACTAGCATGATCCGACATGATTCCTTTTCTGGATCTCCATAGGGACAGCCAGCACTTTACTATATCAAATTGCCTGCTAACAAATCCTGCACAAGCCCCCAAAATGTAACCCCGGCTGCTGGACACCGAGGGCAGCAGACTCAAGCTGCATGTGCTCCCCGCTCCAAATAGAAGAGATAGGTAACTAGGCAGAAGTGCTGTGAGAGGGATCTGTAGAATACTGGCCAGTTCCCTCTATTCCCTATAGAGTCAGGTCAGGACCAAAAATAGCTTGACTATATACAAATGTATTAATGTTTACGGGGAACCTTAAGAAGATAGCTATTAATATACAACTGACAGATATTTACAGATTTATAAGGAAGTATTGGTAAATATGTGCAACAGGTAAATATAGCTAGGCAGATAAACACAGGTATCAACAGGTAAGTTCAGGCAAGAGTACTAACAACAATTAGATACAGATCAATCTCAACTTGCTGACATAACCCAGGCCACATTGGAGGCTATCTATCTATCTATCTATCTATCTACCTATCTATCTATCACTATTTACAAAATGGAAGGCACAAGTCTTTCCCCCCCTCCAGGTACCCATGTGGCTGAGACTACTGGGCATTCCCCTAGGGTGCCAAACCCTGGCACCCTCCTAGGGGGAGGAGGGTCCCAGTACCTCCTTGGCCCCAGATGGGCCCACCTGGTTCCTGATCCCTCAGAACCCCGTATAGTGCTGCGTACAGAGTCCTTGGCTGGACACTGAGGGTAGCAGACTCAAGTTGCATGTGCGGCTCCCAGGGTCTGGTGGCTCTGCATACCGCCACATGCACTGGGTGTCCAGGAACCCGAGCTGCCTCCTGCAGCTCCCAGGGTCTGCCCCATGCACCGCTTTGTGCACCACTGTAGCCAAAGCCGCTTACTGTCCTGGTCCTGCCAAGGGGATCTTCCGGGGCTCTTTTGGGCTATTGCTTCTGTCCGCTAGGCAGCTCTCCTTAGCTGTTCTTAGCCCTGCCTGCTTCTTTGTCCCTTGATGCATGTGCCACATGCTGGGCACACAGCTCCTTTTATTCGCTCAGGAGGCTCCGCCTCCAAAGGCTTGCTGGATCTGCAGAACTCAGTCTTCAATCGGGTCCAGGAGGCTCTTTGCCCCGCCTCCCCTGCGTGAGGGGCAGGGCCAGCCCCACCCAGCTCTTACCTGATTGGTGGATGGACTGCACCAATTGAAAAGATTTTCCAAGCCCATTTGAGCTGGGCTGCATCGGTAAGTCAACTGCAGGGGGATTGAGGCCCCCATACGGAGGGAGTGAGCAAGTTGGGAAGAGCTGAGACCAAGGCTGGAGCTGCTCCCTAGCTGGGTGGTGTGTGGGGCTTGGGGATCGGGGCCATAATCCACAGCAGCAGGGCTCCGGTGGGGAGTGGGGTGGGGTTGGCTCCCTGCTGCTGTGTGTACTCTGGAGGTGGCGGGGGGTGGAGAGGGAGAGGGACCCATGCCCTCCAGATCTGTGTGTAGGGTGGGGGTGGGCTTACTGCTGTGGGCCTAGGTTCTTCACCCTGCTGTCCTATCCTGGGGCCTCCACAGCCCAGAGGGCAGATCCTGGTGTGGCAGGGCAGAGTGGGGCCAGACGGGGAAGCTCCTTGCCACTGCAAGCCCTCTGCCACCCTGGCAACATGCCCCCTGCCTCCCTGGCAGCAGTGGCATGGAGTTGTGCCCCTCACTGCTCTGGGGCAGGCAGGGGGTGCATTGCCA
The DNA here is from genome assembly GCF_001723915.1 of Gavialis gangeticus. Lineage (NCBI taxonomy): Eukaryota > Metazoa > Chordata > Crocodylia > Gavialidae > Gavialis > Gavialis gangeticus. The sequence goes on from NW_017729033.1 coordinate 46,627,500, forward strand.
GAACAGTCTGGAACTTGCAGCAGCAAGGACCTTCCCTGCCCAGCTCTGCTCTGCCTTGCCCCACCAGGTCCTGCCTGCTGGGCTGTGGAGACCCTGGGAGAGGGTAACAGGGTGGAGAGCCCAATCCACGCTTGCTCCTGCCTCCCCCCCCCAGCAGTGTGTGCAGCAGCAGTTAGCTGCCCCCCAACCCCTGAGCTGACAGCAGGCATCCTATATGTGCCCCACCATAGGCTGTACTCTGACCATGCTGCCCATGGGAGAAGGGGAGCTAGGCTCTGTACTCTGCTACACTGTAGCAGCCACTGCAAGCAGCAGCCAGGGCTCTGGCACTGCTGCAGGGGGCAGGGGGCTGTGAACCTGGGTCCCTGGCTCCATACCCCTGCCAGCTGAGGACCCCCTCCAGAAGGGCTGGAGGGAGCGGGGGGCTGTGGGATCAGAGTAAGGGGCACCAGCAGGGCCAGTGGGCTGTGAGGATTGAGGGGAATGAGCAGGTTGGCGGGAGGGACGGGGGGGGGAGTGAAGAGCTATGGGTTGGGGGGCTATGGCTTGAGAGTGAGGGTCCTGGATCTGCATTCTGTGAGCTAAGGGGGCTTGGGGAACTCTGATTTTCCATGATAAAAAACCAACGCCAGCATTTATAGGTGTTTAGAATTTATTTTATTACAGCAACGGAGGCACAGGTACGCTTCCAAATTGTGTCACAGTTGTAAATATATCAATAAAACATTCTTTTCAACTGATACCTATATATAGCGGGGTTTCATTTTAATTGTTGATTTTGTGTTTTTTGTAAGAAAATTTGCAACTTTTATCAGAGAAAACCAGGATCCCTGGCAATGACTAAAGAGCCAGGCAAGAACAGCAGAGCTCTTGTAGCTAAAGAGGAAGACTGCCTCGTATAAGTTGATGGATCACTAAAAAGGGCAAAGGATGTTTTTCTCCCGGGTTCATAGAAGATGCTCTAGCTCAGTGTTCACACACCTACAAGCAGTAGCTTAACTAAGGTGGGGGGTGGAAAGTGGGGAGTTGACTTGGGTATGTGCATACAAAAATAACACTCACCTGGGGGTGGCAGCAGCAACCTGACCCCCAGGGTTGCCAACTGTCCATAAATTTGTGGGACCGCCCAGGAGAGAAAGAGGCTAAAAATGCAAAGTCCATAAAATAAATTGACCTGTTAAAAAAACAAAACACAACAAAACAAAAAAATCTGAGAAACTGTGAGCTTGACTGAGGATTAGTCATAGGAATGAGGTTGGGTACATGTATTGATTGGAAAGACAGAACAGAATAGCTCCACCCCCCATCCCAGCCAGATGCTGCTGCTTTGTTCTGTTGGCTGTTACCTACTTATAATGGCTGATCGCCTTGAAAGGAGGCAGGGCTGTGTGGCCCTAGGCAATCTGTGGCACTGGGCAGGATAGGGAGGGGGCGGTGCAGCTATGGGGCTAGGAGAAAGGCAACATGCAGGGGTCCATGCAGGGTTGTGGGGAGTGGGGCTGGTGGTGGGAAGGTTGAGGTTGAAGTAGCAAGGGGGAAGGTGAGGTCAGGCCTTTCAGGTTTGGGGGTGATCAAGATACCCCTGGGCTCAGGCCAGTGTGGGGTAAAAGCACTGCTGTGGTCAAGTAAAATTTTATTTGTCTGCTGTATTTATTTTTGTATTGTATACTTCTTTGATGTAACCTACTTATGTTATGTAGGTTCAGCTATGATTATGTTCTATTGTAGCTGTGCATTCCTACTTTGCATATGTGCTTTAATATGCACATTTTGGAGGTTTTGGGGGCTACTTGTGCCTGCTTTAGTGGTTGTGGGTCTGCATCTTACTGTTTGGGGGTCACTTTTGGCTGGTGTAGGTGGTAGAGCCCGTAGATGACAACTTTGGATGTGTCTCCCTTCCTAATTTACCCAGCCAAGGTTAGCTCTCCTGGGTTGGTTTGCTAGTGATTGAGACTATTAACTAGTTGGGTTTCACTTAATGTTTAATGGGCAAGGTTTTCTCTAAGATTGTGTGCTTTCTCCCCTTGTAATAAACCCTGTTTTAGTTGAACACTGCTAGAGAGCAGGAAAGATTTGTTCACTTTAGAACACCTAGTCACATTTATTTTCCTAGGTTTTTGGATGGGGGCTTGAGCCAGACTGAGACAGTTGGTGTTAAACTTCTAAATTTGAACCTGGCCCTTGTTACTGCCATTCAGGGTCTGGTGGAAGGATTACAATTGAACTATGTAAAACTTATGCCAATAAAAATATTTGGCTGTCAGTAAAATGTTTGCAGCTTGTCAGTAGAAAAAATAAAAAAAAATTATTGGGTTGGCAACCCTGCTGGCCACTGCCACTGCCCCATGCACCACTGCCATGCAGAACTGCACAGCTGTGTTTCTGCCTACAAGGTATGTCTGCATATGCTCCCTTTCTTTTTGCGTCTTGGGGCTCCCAATCCTCTTTTTGGGTCTGCGGCTTATTCCTCATGTGGTTGTAAGGATGCCTTAGCAAGAAGCATTATCTTGTGTAGCATTAAATCAAGGGTAGGCAATTATTTCGGGTGGAGGGCCACTTACCAAGTTTTGGCAAGCTGTCAAGGGCTGCATGGGTAGTCCCCTCCCCACCCTTGACAGATGCCCTGCCCCCTGGTCACCATCTTGTGACCAGAAGTCCTGCCCTCTAACCCCTGATTTTTGCCACGAGAAGCCCCTCCCCTTGCCCCTGGAAATACTCATTTGAGCAAGGGGTTTTTCGATCTTGGAATCAGAAAAATACCAAATTACATTTGATTTTAAAAAAAATGTCCTGATTTATGTGCATTTGTGTAGTGTACATAGAGATGATTGCACAATAGATTAGCATGAAGTCTTACTCT
>NW_017729033.1:46635359-46637074 GCF_001723915.1 Gavialis gangeticus
CAGAAGGAGCCTCAAGGCGCACCCCAACCCCAAGCTTCCCTGACACCAGTGTCACCGGGTGCAGGGAGGGGAGTCTATACTAAGATGAGAGAAGCTCCCTTCCCATCCTGGCAGCCTCTTTGCTGGATAAATGGCACATTTTATACCCATGTTGAGCTTGCTGCTGTTCAACAAATTAGAACCATGTGCAGCAGGGAGGGGAGGCAGCATGTGAGAAAGGGGAAGGGAAAGAGGAGAGCTGGGTTGTGAGTGTGGGGGTCTGTGTGTATACCAGTGCGAATGGGGTTGTGGGTGCATGTGTATGGTGGGGTGTGCGTGTGGGACTTGCCCTATGACCACACACACTCTATGCCTCCCTTACTTTGCACGCATGCGCGCACACATATACGCACACACATATACACATACACTCTGTGCTTCCCTCAGTACACACACTCACACTCTGTGCCTCCCACACTATGTGCACATGTACACGCACGCACGCTCGCTCACATACAAACTCTCTCTCAGTCTCATTGTATCCTCTGTCTCTCTCTCCACCTCCACCATTACACTGACACCCTCTCCCCTCCTCCCAGCCCTCCCTCCCCTGGCCTTGGGTACCAGCGCAGTCCGGTGATGCATCTGGGGGCCATGTGGTGTTAGAGTGGCCGGTGGGCTGCAAGGAAGCAGTGAAAGCAGTGGCAGGCAGAGGCTTCCGGTGGGGGAGGGTCTGGGGGAGCAGGACTGTGAGATCTTGCTACTGGGTTCTGCCAGCTTCCCCTAGGTCCTACTGCCCCTGACTCCTGTCATCTTTAGCAGGCAGTCAGGAGCAGATAAATATTAATTTTCTAAATTTTTTAGGGGCCCTGTGGGCAACATAGATTGGCCAGGCAGGCCAGATCCAGCTCTCAGGCTGTATTATTGCCTGCCCCTTCATTCTTGGTTGCAAGAGTCTGTTAGGTCTGTGTTGATTCAATCAAAGGAATTTCATAGACAGACATTTGGGCTGGAAGGGACCCTGAAAGATCATCGAGACCAGACCCATGCCCCAGGGGCAGGACGTCAGCAGGGATCATAGGATCCCAGCAAGATAAACATCCAAATGTGTCATGAAGGTGTTCAAAGTGGGTGTTTGAACCACCTCTGGCGGCAGTCTATTCCAAACCTTGGGGGCTCAGACAGTAAAGAAGGTCTTTCTTACATCCAGACTGAATCTGTCATGGAGGAGTTTGTGACCGTTCAATCTTGTCATCCCTTGGGGTGCTCTGGTGAACAGACATTCCCACAGATCCTGATGAGCACCCCGATAAACTTATAGGTGGCCACCAGATGGCCCCTGAGTCTGCGCTTTTCCAGGCTAAAGAGTCTCAGCCTCTCATCAGAAGGTCTGTTTTCCTGACCTCTGATCATGCGCGTGGCTCTCCTCTGCACCCTCTCAAGCTTCTCCACATCCTTTTTGAATTGTGGAGCCCAAAACTGGATGCAGTATTCCAGCTGCGGCCTCACCAAGGCTGAGTACAACAGGAGAATGATGTCCTGGGATTTGCTTGAGAAGCATCTATGGATGCAAGCCAGCGTTTTGCTTACTTTACTAGCCGCAGCATCACATTGAAGGCTCCTGAGGTTCAACCTCAGGTGCACGTTGAATGTGCACCTGAGGCTAAAATTTCTCTGCTCAGGATCTGTGGGTAACTGCAGAATTCCTGCCCTGCTGGATGAGCTCATTATCAGCA
>NW_017729033.1:46642074-46646446 GCF_001723915.1 Gavialis gangeticus
AGCAGGCACTGGGGGAGTCCCTGTTCCCCCGAGCACTGCCAGGAGTGACCAGAAATAATGGTCACAAGCTTGCAGAGGGGAGATTTAGGCTAGATATCAGGAGGTGCGACTTCACTGTCAGGGCGGCCAGGATCTGGACCCAACTTCCAAGAGAAGTGGTGCTGGCCTCTACCCTGGGGGTCTTTAAGAGGAGGTCAGATGAACACCTTGCTGGGGTCGTTTGACCCCAGTACTCTTTCCTGCCATGGCAGGGGGTCGGACTCGATGATCTGCTCAGGTCCCTTCCGACCCTAGAAACTATGAAACTATGACTGGACAAGCACCTGGCTGGGGTCACATGATCCCAGCACTTCTTCCTTCCATGGGCAGGGGTTTGGACTCGATGATCCAGTGAGGTCCCTTCTGACCCTAGGATCTCTGAATCTATGTACTATCTTTGTTCTCATCTCTAGTAAGAAAACTAAAATAGGGATAAACCCAATTATTCAGTAGTAGGGATGCTTGGGAATTCCTTAGAAAGGTGTTTTGATGGAAAATACCACTTATAGAATATTTAGTTTTTCACAAGAAAATATATAACCAAACTGAACCATTGCACTTTTGGACTGTTCAGCCTAATCTTGCTCACTTGATTCACACCGTCCCTCATGGAAACCCAGCCCACAGAGGAGACCTAAGCCCTGAGGCAAAATCCTTCTGAGAAAGTTAAGGCAGAGGGTTCCATGTTTGAGTGGAAATGAAATTTTTGTTTCAGTTTATTGCTTCATGTGACGCTTTCCAAATTTAATATTGTTCTGGATTATGTTGTTGTGAGGAAATTTTAATATTTTAACATTTTATGCTAATTCAGGGGGAAAACCTTGGTTTTGAGTAGCTGTACTCAGTATCTTCGCTGCAAGCTGTTTAAGGGATACTTTGTTAACAGTTGTTGTTTGTTAGTTACAGTGCGCATTACACAATGAAAATGATCCTTTCCAGGAAAACCGAAAAAACTAATGGATAGATAGAAGGGTGGAAACGGAGAGAAGTATAGGTGGAAATAACTGTGGAGTATGTACTTTTGCTTGCTTTGTTTCTATAATTTGTGTTTCTGAGACAATGCAGAAGATGCCAGTCTTTAGAAGGATCTGATTGGGGAAAGGAGATGTTGTCTGTCTGCACAACATGAGTTACTGGAGCAGCACTTGCTGGCAACCGCACCAGTAATCAGTTGAATTCCTGAGCAGAAACATGAAATTAGGGCAGCCGTAAGTCATTTACTTGAAGCTGACTCTAAATCCTTATAATAAACACAGTTATTATTTGTATAGATTAAGTAAAAGGAAAAAAATTGCACAGCAGTCTAGGGGATTTGGATTATCCTGTTAGACAGTGAGGGCTACCGTCTAAATGCTGCTTGCTTCTGGTTTGTTACCACAGCCACGTACTGTTCCCCTGCTTAACATGCCAGTGCGGTGTCTAGTTCTAGCACTATTCTGGAAATAGTTGACTCAATACTGGAAGCTGAGACAGTACTTTGAGGCAAGGACAATTATTTTCTTATTCAAGGAAGGGGTTATTTAACCTCCTTGATGCAAAACTCTGAGAAAGCCCTGTGATGCTAAAAATCTTTATACTGCAAGCAAATGCATTACCAGCTATCTGAACCTGGATAAGACAGGCTATGATGGCTGTCAGATATCATGACAGAAGGAGCAGGTTCAAATTATGGGGGTGCTTGGAGGGGCTGATCCCCCCGATAAGAGATGGGAGCCCCCCTGTAAGATTTGGAATTCATAACGGGGGGGGGGGCAGGGCGCTCTGATTTTATTAGGGCATCATGATGGGCATCCCAGGTTTTTTTGTAGAACCCCCCCAAGAGTCAAAGGGTAATTCAAACCCTGGGAAGGAGGGAGGGGGAGAGAGAAGGTGCTGGTGTTCAGCCCAACTTGTCACTCAGGTTTAGATTCTTAGGTTGTGCGGTGGCTAGGACAGTGGTGAGAAAAATGGTGGATCTGGCCAGTGGCCGGACTCTATTTCCCAGCTCACATCACTGCGGCTGGTTTCCATGGAGACCCCAGGAGTGGTGGAGCCGTGATAGCATGGGGCAAGGGTTTCCATGGAAACTGGCCCAAGCAGTGCTGGCAGGGTTAACAGCTGGGCATGATGCTGCACTGGGACTGGGTTCTTGTGGTGACAGCATGGTCCAGAGCCAGGGCAGAGCTGTGATCTGCTGCTTGCATGCCTCTGCCCAGGGCATGCAGGCAGTGGATCACAGCTCTGCCCTGGCTCTGGCCCATGCTGTCACCACTGCAAGATCCTGGCCATGGCCCTGGAGCAGCTCCCCACTCAGCTGTGCACCCTGCCAGTGCTGCTTGGGCTGGTCTCCATGGAAACCCTGGCCCTGTGCTATAACTGCCCTGCCATTTCTAGGGTCTCCATGAAAACCAGCTGCAGTGATGTGAGCTGAGACTGCTGGGAAATGGAGTTTGCCATGGGCCTGATCCAGCCCATGGGCCAGACTTGGCTCACTCCTGGGCTAGGAGCATCCTTCATTAACACCAGTGAAAAGGCTGCAACTTTTTCTTTCAGATTTGGATCTGGCCACCACCATCCGTTCCTTTATAATTTTGAGGCCAGACTACAGAAATGTGCACTATGGGGTCTGTTCTTGAGGACCACCTGGTGCAGAATAAGAACATAAGTTCCATACTGGGTCAGACCAGTGGTCCATCCAGCTCTCCATCCTGTCTCTGACAGTGGCAGAATTTGATATTATAGAGGGAGAGCACTGAATCACATAGCTGTAGTCATCTATCCCCTATTCAATATCCTCCCTGCCACCCACCATATTGATTAAGAGATGTCAGAAGAAACATCTCCAACCAGAGACAACCGTATCAGGGTGCATGGCTTGGGACAAATCAGTCTGTGCAGGGCCTAGACATGGCGGTGGGGAGGGATGTCAAGTGGCCAGATGCAAAGCTGGCTCGGCTCTGCGGGGCCCCCCAAAGTGCGGGGCCCAGGGAAGTCACCCCAGTTCACCCCCTACTAGGGACAGCCCTGTCTCTAACGATTCTGTTCAGTAGCCATTAACAGATCTATCCTCCATTAATTTATCCAGTACCTTTTTGAATCTCGCTGTTTGCTCTGCCTTTGTCACCTCCTGTGGCAACGAGTTCCACAAGTTAACTACGTGTTAAAACAAACAAACAAAGAAACAAACAAACAAACAAACAAAAAGAACTTTCTCTCTTTAGTTTTAAACCTACTAATTTCTGTGGGGGTTCCCTATTGAATATGATGGCCTGACTTCTGACAGGGATGGGTTGCCACAAGCATGTTACTTCAGTACTCCAGAATCTACACTGGCTCCTTGTAGCTTTTTGGGTGCAATTCAAGGTGCTGGTTTTGACCTTTAAAGTCTGAAATTGCCTGGACCCTACCCACCCAAGGGACTGCCTCCTCCTTATCTTCCATTGTGATCCTTAAAGTCAGCTGAGAGCAACCTCTTGTAAACTGCATATACAAATTACCAAGTGTGTTGGGCAAAATTAGGTAGGAGATTGCTTTTAGCTGTTCCTGAGCTTTGGAGTTTGCTCCCTCCTGAGGCCCGTCGGAGCCAAAAGTGGTGCAAGACCTCAGGGTTCCACTTTGGAGTTTTTGGGGGAGTTTTTAGTATTTACTATTTTACTTTAATCTTTAAAAAAAAAACAAACCCAATGTATCTTATTTTTACTGTAACCTGCCCTGAGCCTTTCACGGGTGTGACATATAAATAAATGATCATGGGCGTACTACTCTTAAGCCAATGTTTAGAATGTGACCCTGTGGGTGTCAGATGTTTGAAATCCTAATGCTTCATTCAGAGGCACTACTTATTCATTTAGGTATTTATTAATGACCTGAGGGATAATTAAGCTGTGAATGTGGTACGTAATTAATAAGGGTCTATGAAGATGGGAGTGAAAGAGGTCCAGGGGTTTTGTGCTAGCCTGGAACTTGGACCCTGAGGGTTATTTTGCAGACTTTTCATATGTGACCTTGAGCAAGTTATTTTATTCTCTGAGGACCTCAGCTTCTAAATTGTAACCCCCCAGATTTTCCCTACCTGCCATAGATCTTAAATATAAGGTGGTAAGGTATTCAGATGCTACAGTGAATGGGGTGGCCTGTAGGTATCTTTGAGAGGGCCTTGTTATATGTTACACTGAGATGCACAAATGTTGACCAGTTGAGTGCTTGTTGAGTGCCTGCTTGAGTTGGGAGCAGTCACATTTCAGGCCACCAGGGGCCTGGAGGACTGAAAGTCTCCCCCACAGCTGCTTTCTCCCCCTAACTGCTCAGATTCCCATCTGGCCCGATGGATTCCCCTCCAGGTTCCCCCAGATCC
>NW_017729033.1:46646457-46646717 GCF_001723915.1 Gavialis gangeticus
GCCCCAGCTCCAGCTCCTGCCTTCCCCTGCTTCCAGGACATTACTTGTGGCTGCCTGTACTGTCTGTCCCAGGGGAGGAGGCAGGGAAGGGTTAATCTGTAGCAGCCGGATAGGCAGTTTAACCCTTCCCTGTCTGCTCCCTGGGAGACAGAGTGTGCGCAGCTACAAGTAAGATGAGGGGGAGGGAGTTGGGGGTAGTGAGTGGGGATCTAGGGTGGGTTGGGGGGCAGTGGGCCTAATCCAGGCCAGTAGGGGAGGGG
>NW_017729033.1:46646783-46647678 GCF_001723915.1 Gavialis gangeticus
GGCCTAATCCAGGCCAGTAGGGGAGGGGAGGGCAGGTGGGGCCTTTACACTAAGGTGTAACCTGCAGTGGCATACCTTAGTATAACATGAGCTGGGTAGTACGGATCAGAGATGATCCTGCCCTGGGGTGGCGTTACTTTGAGCTGCATAGTAAGTGCTTAAAGCCAGTTTCAGGTACTAAAGTGTAGACAATCCAAGGGTTAAGAGCTACAGGAGCATCCCAAAATGACTGTATAACAAGGCCCATAGATAAATATTTTTGCTGTAGATACAAATAACAATTAATGTGGATGGTTTATAGTCAATGAGCCTATGTAATTCTTAATATAGTTTATTGGCCTTTTTCATGTAGGGTATATGAAAGCAGTCATGCAATTGTTTTCCAAATGCTACCCCTCCCCACTTCACTGCACTGATATGTATTCAGACATTGGGAGCAGGATTCAAAGCCAAATGATCTCAGTAGAAATGTTCCCACGGATTTTGGTGGGTATTGCATTCAGCCCTTGATGCAATCCAGTTTCACTCCTGTTTCTTTTATGCCTTTTCCATTGGTGGTCTGTACCATTTTTAATAAGGTCTTGGAATAGACATTAAACATTCCTGAAGGCTTTAGCCCAAGATCCTTGAAGGTATTTGGACATCTAAGTCTGAGTGAAACTGGGTGCATCTACACATGCCATTAAGTTGATGCGCAGTTTGAGCTGGAGTCAGCTGTTCCCAGGCACCACATCTACACGTGTACCCACTCCTGCGGTAGTTTGAGCCTGGGCAGAGTACTCCTAGGCTAGCAGGACATTCTGGGGGTCAGCCGTAGCTCTGGGTGGCAGTGTTGGGCAGTGGAGGGGCTGGCTGGGGTACAATGATGCTAAAGTGTGAGGCAAGGCAGCAGACA
>NW_017729033.1:46657810-46661495 GCF_001723915.1 Gavialis gangeticus
GGGCTGGCTGGGGTACAATGATGCTAAAGTGTGAGGCAAGGCAGCAGACAGCTCCTGGACTTCAGCACCTTTGTGCCCTGCCAGTCCATCACCATCTACATGTGAGTTTTTGTAGAGTTAAGTACTTTGCTGTAAGATAGTGCTGTCCCTAACAGTACTGTCTTACAGTGGAGTTAATTAATTCACTGTGTGCTAACAATGGTGCATGTGTAGATGGTGATGGAGCAATTAGTCAACCCCACAGAAAAGTGCATGTATGGGAATGATGTGCCTCAATATCATTATGGATCTGTGTCTTTGTGTGTTATTTCTGTCCACACTGAGTATGGCCAGTGGGTCTTAAAATAAATATCCAATAACTTAGCAGGCAGAATGTCATCTTCGTGATCAGCTGAAAGTTCAGCTTTCTTTCCCAAAGAGAGAAATCTTTCAGGAAACAATTGTATTTCTCTAATTTGGCTCAAAACCCATTTATAAGGTCCAGTGAAGGAATGCTGCTGCTATTAGACAAGACTTACAATGTTTTAAAACCAGATAAAAATAATATACTCAATAAACACTACAAAATGAACTCCAATCTAATTGCATTTGACATACTACTATATCACTCCCATTTACACCTTGCTAATGATTTCAAATGCTCAAACAAGCCATTTTAAAATTGATCAAAGTCTATTACAGTTCTAACACTTACTCATTCCACCATCTAATCAGGTCTCTGACAATTCCTAAGTACTCATTTCCTTGGAAATAATTTGCAAGCTACTCATAGTATCATGAAGTGGTGCAGTATCCAGCTGTTTGTTAAGAAATACAGCATAAAATCTTTATTATTTAGATGAGCCTCAGAGTTTGTTGACTTGTGAAAGACTATCTGAAAGTACATAATACTTAAGTAGGCTTTAATTAAAGTACACCCTCTCCATGAATTTTCCATTCTCCTCTTTTGCATGTACTATGTTGTCAGGAGACATTTACAGTTTTTTATGACTAGTCAGAATATGACTGCCTGCATTACTGTTGCTGCTTGGACAGAGTAACTGGCTGATATTCGGGGCCTTGCTACATTGTGTCTGTTAGGAAGGGAATGGATATGAATCAGCTATTTCTTTGGCACAATGCTGTTTTCATGCCAAAAATACATACCATGTATTATTTCCTGAGTATAATAGGAACAAGCAAGAAACAGTTTCCGTGCTTTCACATCCAAGCTTGCTGTCTTTCTGCCAGAAAAGCAGTCATTTTGGCTTTTTTCCAGGGGCATGCTCACCGGTGGCTCTCTGGATTTCTCAGACTCCTAGTCCTGTCTGCAGTCAGATGCACACAGTTCCACCAATAAATGACCAAGCCTTTGCATTTGCCATGAATGTGAGGGAAACCTATTACATTTTTTCCAGGAGACCTTGCTTAGACCATTTTACGCCGAAGAATGTTTTGGGCAGTGGCTTATGTTATTTCAGCCATCTTCTAAACCAAGGGACAGTTAATTTCCCCCTATTTAAAACTGAATGAAAGGTGATCAGCATGCTTATCAACTTCAGTGAAATCTGTGATTGCTCAAACATAAGGCATAACAGCAATTTTCCTCTACCTTCCTTTTACAGAAATTGTGCATGGTTTTGTATATTCAAATACATATTATCTTAAATTAGAGGTTGCTAGATGACTTGTAAGCAGGTGCTGCAGCCTTCAGTCTGTACTAATGCTATTTCAGGAATCCATGATTTGTGTTGCTGCATTGTATTTCTCTTCATAATAGGCTGTTTAGTTATGTATGTTGAGAATTCTGTAATGTTAAAGCGAAGAGTCTGAACTGATGCACTGGCTAATCTGCTAAATAACTTCCCATGAATCTGACATTTGCTTTTTCTATTACTGTTGCAAAGAAGCTTCAAGTAGTCTTTAGTTTAATTTACATTTTATCACTGTTTGTAATATTCTGAATTTTGAAATTGCATTGCTTTATACCTCTTTTAGTATTTAAAAAAAAATGCCAAAAGGAGTAGAAAAAGCATTTTAACAGGACTTAAATTGTATTGCTTTCACTCTGCTCCCCCTGTCCCTACTGGCATTACATTTATATCTGAAGAGTGGTTGCTTTCCCAGGAAAAACTATGAGCATACAAACATTAATTCAGTTTCCCTTGGGGGAAGACATGCCCCTCCAGGAGAAATATCTACCAAGTTAACAACTGGAAGATCTCCCCTGTGAGAGTTTCTCTCAAAGAATGAACACCTGCATGCTGCAACACTCTCCTCCTGGTCTGGTCCTGGAGAGGTATGGGCAATGCTCCTCGTATTTCCGCAGACCTTGCCTTCTATTATATTTGGTTACCCAACCTGAGTGACACCTAGTGATAGTGATGGTGATCCAGGTACAATCAATGGAACTGTATTGGTATTCAGCACCTCTGCAAATTAAGACTCACAAAATATGCTGGAAAATGTGGCCTGAGTGACTTGACCAGCTACACAAGAAGTCTGGGGAAGAGGCAGAAACAGAGTGCATCTTTTTCTGAGTGTATTAGCCATGAAGACCATCTTTCTTTTGTATCTTGGACTCAGCTGGGGTTTGTTAGCCTGAAGCAGAGAAGAGACAGGTAGCTTTTCCAGCAGGTGTGGGACAGGAGGTAATAGAAAGGCCACAGATTGTTTTCTCTTTTTTGCTTTAATCCTAGGGGGTTATTGTCAGCCTTGAGAATGCATAACATGAGAAGAAGTGTAGACCACCAGAAAACCTACAAATATTTGTATTTCCTTTTGGGTTAGTTTCATGGTGGCATAGCCTGGCAGCTCTGTGCTTAGGTTGCAGTGGCTCTTGCCACTGGTGGTATAGCTATCTGGCAGTGGTGGCAGCTGCTATTTTTGTACCTCTAGTCAGTGTCCAGGGCTGCTATCCTGATCACTACCCCTTAGTTATGGTACTGGAGAAGATGTCTTGGAGAGAGGAGCACTAAGTTTGTACCATGCTATAGGGAGTTCAGCTGGGGCTTCAAGTAGCAAGGTAGGTTGGGGCCCTCCCCTTCCTGTGTATTGGGTTACTGCAAACTGATGACAGTATGACCCAAACCACCCAATTTCATTTGTAAGAAAAGGTTATTGAAATCCCAGAGACTTCTGTTTTGTACCTTTTATTTTTCCTCATGTGTTTGGTCCATCAAGGCTTGTCTATGTTACTGTTTTACAAAGGAATCCATCACCCATGCTTGGATGCATCTCTTTGAACCTGCTAAAACTTATTTTAATAACAAGACAGGAAGAAAATCTATGCACAGTAGATTCCACTTATTGTGATCACTTTGCAAAATGGTGATTTCATTCTATCAACTGGCTGATATCCATTAAAAGGAGATCCTCTTTTTTAAGAACACAGATACTCCTCCCCCAGCCCTGCTGGTGCCTCTTGTCCCCTAGCCTCCCAGCCCTGCCAGAGGGGGCCTCCAGCTGCTTGAAAACTGTGATTCTAATATGAGCGATTTTTACATGTAATAATATACAAATGGTTTTGGTTTCCCCATATTGATTCAAATACGTGGCTGATTGTATTAACCAGTGATATTATAAGGTGGAACCCACTGTAATTCCAATTTCATCTGTTTTTTGTAGCAGGAGGGAGGGTTTGTGATCAGTTCCCAGTGTTTGAAAACATTTAAAACCAATTTTTCATATGAAGTTGGAGTGCGGG
>NW_017729033.1:46666495-46668698 GCF_001723915.1 Gavialis gangeticus
TACGTGGCTGATTGTATTAACCAGTGATATTATAAGGTGGAACCCACTGTAATTCCAATTTCATCTGTTTTTTGTAGCAGGAGGGAGGGTTTGTGATCAGTTCCCAGTGTTTGAAAACATTTAAAACCAATTTTTCATATGAAGTTGGAGTGCGGGAGCTATCAGATCCCCACTTGCCTAAATGATAGTTACAGGCTCTGGTTTATGTTTTATGGTCATATGTATGTTTCCCAATAGCATAATTATTTACAATGCATATGGCACCCCTTTCAGGGATTTGGAATACGAGGTATTTGGCCTGATATTGTACAGAATATAAAAGGATTAATAAGAAAAACACCATTATTATTATATTTCTCATGCATATTTCTTTTAAGGACATTTCTTTTAAGGTGTGGAAATATTAGGATAAATTAACAAGGACAAAAATTAATTCCTTATATAGGAAATACTACATGGCACTCTCGTTTTAGATCTGTACCTGAAATAAAAGTTATATCCTGTTATAAATGTAGGCAAGTGTTGTAGTAAGTATTGACTTCTAAAGGGCAACTTCTGTTTTACATTATTAGCAGTAATAATGTGGATTTTCAAGTTTATTGTGGTCTTCCATTTTAATTATGAGATTTCAAAATAGTATGAATTATGTTTTAAAATGAAATGAAATAAAGGCCACCCTTAGCAAAAAGTCTATATGGATGTGGAATAGACTACAGTCTTTCATTACAGTCATATAATGTTTTCACGGACCTACCCATCATAAACCTATTATGAGAAGAGCTACATCAAGTTGTTATGGTAACTGGAATTGTACAGTAACTACAGTAGGATTAAATAGTTGATTTTCCTCTATATGGAGTTTTGTGAAGCATTGTTTTCACCACACAAAGATGAAACATGTTTCAGAAGAAAATTAATGAGATAGAGTCCTGCAAAATGTTCATGTAAATTGTTGGCATCTGTTCTTGAAAGCCCCAGCTCTACCTATAAATGATGGGCCTTGCCCCTTTCTAGGTAGGGATGAATATATTATCCCACTACAACACTGCGTTTGTTCTGCCAGGATATTTCTTTTCTCCATGCTTAATGTGTCCTTTCTTTTCACCTTTTTTGTTTCTTTAAACTTCTTATGTGATGATCCTTTTATTATTTGTTTCTACAGCATAGTTTAGAGGAGGTTTATGTCTAAGATGATTTTTCTAGAAGTATATTTGTTCTGAGATTTATTTGTCTAAGAATAATTTTCTTTTGGGATAATTGTAGCATTCTTATTCAGACTGGCTTGGTTGTGGCATGTCCTCAGTATATTTTTCTGTGATAATGTTCTATATTAACTGTTTACTCTCATATCATCGCTGTTATGTCTACCCAGCTTTATGAGACTGCCTTGTGCACTTGTCTCTATAGGAGATATGCCATCATTTTTTCATTGACATATGCCATTGTCCATGTTGGCTACAATCCTTGCATTTCTTTTTCTTGTTGTGTTTAGTTTTTGCTTTAGGCATTGATAGTTCCATGAAACTTCTTAATCCATTTAATTATTTTGCAAAGTAAGTATATTCTCACAACCCTGTATAGCGCCCTGCATGTCAGGGGCCTGGCCTAGTTGTCCAGAGCTATGAGGTACTAACATGTTTAATAATATGTTGAAATAGATATTGAAGCCCTAGTGGAATTTTAGATTTCTAACTGGTTTGTATAACAGTAGTCAGAATCCATTTTCCTATCCATGTATTTATATCAGTTCACCTCAGTTATATTTCCCATTGTGCAGTCAAATATGCAGATCTCAGATCAACACCATCAGTGATCTGTGGATTTTACCTATGCCTTCCTATTTACTGGAAGACTGTCATCCTTGTATTCAGGGACTCCAGCTGTTGACTTCCCATTAGCTATTGGTGCTTGTAGGTTTAAAAGCTGATACTTGATTCTGTCTATATGTTTAGTTTATATATTTACAGTAGCTAGGTTTAATTGTAACGCAGTTTAATGAGTAGTGAGAGGAGTTAAGCTGTTTGTATTGGCTGTCAGAATAACCTTCGGTGGGGTTTACCTGCTGCTTTTCTTTGTAGTTAAGAATTGCAGCTATAGAAAATACCTTAAATTCAGACATAGAAAAGACAACCTTAATATCTTACAAAATAAGAAAAAACACCATTATTATTATTATATTTCTCATGTATATTTCTCTTAAGGA
>NW_017729033.1:46668735-46669875 GCF_001723915.1 Gavialis gangeticus
AAACACCTGCCCCCTCAATGACAGAGGTGCTGATCAGTGAACATAAATTGTATGTGTACACACGTATGCATGCAATGTGTGGGTGTATATGTATGTATATATATGTATATATTCTCTCTCACTCTCTCACACGCACACTTTTACATATATAAAGAAAACCTCTAGCTGAAATTAAGAAGTACAATGTAAATTTTAAATCTCATCCTAACAAAGAACAGTAAAACATGCACATTTCAAAAGGCTATAACACAAATGAAACATTACCTTTTACAAACAGAAGGAACCACAGCCACCAACATAATTCTGATTGTAACATGTGACTGGTGATTATTTAAATGTCATTATGATTAATTCAGTTTATATTGATGAAAATAATCTTAGCAGAGACCTGTGAGAGCTAATGCATTTTTCTTCTGTAGCTTTCCATTGATAGCACAGAACAGTATACAGCAAAGTCATTTTCATGATATTAATAATGGGATTACAGATTCAGGTCACTTAAAAGAATAGAGCTGACTCAGCAATAGCAGTATTGGGATGAATGTTTGAGATTAATTCTTGAGCACACCCCATACAAATCTACTGCCGGTATCTTATTGCAGTAAAGCATCTGTCTCCTTTCATAAGAAATATTTAAAATGACAGTAGCTGACTTGTATCATGCTTCCTCTCTGTATTGGCAGGAATTCTTTGTAAAGGAGGAATTCTTTCAGTTTAGAGGTATGTGACTGTGACCACCTGGAAGTGTCAATACCTCATGGGGGGTTATACCTTTTGGCTGCCTACAGATGTTCAAAAAGCCTGAGGCAGAATTGAAGCAAGTTATGTGGTTAACTGTAAGTGGCCTGGTTTAGACTGGTTGTGAACAGTATGCACATTTACTGTCGTTGGCGGGGGGGGAACATGCAGATTTGGGGCACTTCTGCATGCCTTCCAGCATTCCCCATGGGCTCCCTGGGCTGCTGGAGACTGCCAAGCACAGCTGAGCACTGGGCCATCCCTGATTGCCTGCCAGGTGTGGACAAGGACATGTCCAATCCCCTGTCATGTCACCGCAGAGCTTCCCCTGTGCCCAGTCCTAGGCTTCCAGAGAAGCCCCAGAGTGACTGCCTCCATCATGAATTGCACATGATTGTGTGT
>NW_017729033.1:46674875-46686473 GCF_001723915.1 Gavialis gangeticus
TAACTGTAAGTGGCCTGGTTTAGACTGGTTGTGAACAGTATGCACATTTACTGTCGTTGGCGGGGGGGGAACATGCAGATTTGGGGCACTTCTGCATGCCTTCCAGCATTCCCCATGGGCTCCCTGGGCTGCTGGAGACTGCCAAGCACAGCTGAGCACTGGGCCATCCCTGATTGCCTGCCAGGTGTGGACAAGGACATGTCCAATCCCCTGTCATGTCACCGCAGAGCTTCCCCTGTGCCCAGTCCTAGGCTTCCAGAGAAGCCCCAGAGTGACTGCCTCCATCATGAATTGCACATGATTGTGTGTCCCGGCCTGTCCGCACACTGCCATAGTGTCCCACCACCCATGCCCAAGCATGGAGACCCAGGAACTGCAGCATGTCCTGCTTGTTGCCCTATGCGAATCTCACCAGAGGCTACAGGACATCATATGCGCTCATCTGTACATGATGGAGAAGCTTGTCACCATGGGACACAGCTTCATGCCCCTGAGCTAGCAGCTGGATGTCCCATGCAGGGGCACCTACCACACTTACCAAGCATGTGATTTTCACGTGGCTAACAAGGACAAGGCCACAACCTCCAGACCATTGAGTGCTGGTTCTAGGCCTGCACCACCAGCACTGCCTGGTGAGAGTGGGTTGTCCTGGATACCTGTGACAATGAACAGTGGGTCCAGACCTTCCACATGCACTGGGCTACCTTCATGGACATCATCACCTTTCTGGCCCATTACATCATGTGCCAGAACATCAGCATATGGCCGTCCCTCACTCTGGAGAAGCAGGTGGCCATTGCCATCATGAAGCTGGCCACCCCCAGCATTCTCCGCTATATTGCCAACCAGTTTGGTATGGGCAAATCTACAGTCAGAGATATTATCCAAGAAGTGTGCCTGGCCATCTAGAATGTCCTGGCTAATTGTTTCATCTGCCTTATCAACTCACAGGAGGCTGTCACTGGCTTATGCCACATGGGCTTTCCTAATGTGTGTGTGTTGAGGGGGGCATGGATAGCACCCATATCCCAATCCTCTGCCCAGCACAGGCTGCCCAGGTGTTCATCTACTGTAAGGGCTACTTCTTCATGAACCTGCAGGGCATCATTGACCACCACGGCTAATTCACCCATATCTTCACTGGCTGGGCACACAGTGTCAATGATGCCCTCATCTTCCGCAACTCCCCAACTACCCAAGATGATGGAGAATGGGTGCTATGCTCTTGGAGCCCCCAGTTTTGTCATGGTACAATCATTGTCTTTCCTCTCATCACTGGGGACCTGGCTTACTTTCTCCTACTCTGGGTGATGAAGCCCTAGGGGTGGGGTGGCAGCTGGACTGCCAGAAGGAGCAATTCAACTATTGCCTGAGCAAGTGCTGCATGATAGTGGAGTGCACCTTTGGCCACCTCAATGCATGCTGGTGGTGTCTTAGTATAAGCCTCAAGGTGGATAAGGAGAACCTGCCATGACTCATTGTCACTGCATGTGTCCTCCACAGCATCTGCATGAGTGGATGAGGGGGGAGGTCTTCTGCAAAGACTGGGCAGAGGAGGCATGGTGCACAGACTGGCATGGCAGATCATGCATACATGGTGCAGGGATGGAGGAGAGAGTGACCTCCCCCCATTGATATTGGGGGCACTGGCCCTTCACAATGGCAGACAGTCCAGATTCTTGAAGCCCTGGCTGACTATCTCCTTACCATGGAGAACCTGGGACCCTCTCTGGATGAGTAGGGCCAGAGGACTTTGAGTGCCTGTGCTGTGGCACTGGGCCATGAATTTCCTGGCCTGAGGTTCTTTGGTCTTGCATCCCACGTAGCATTGCCCACAACCCAGGCTGCTGAAATGACTTCCCTTCCTCTCTCCCCCCTCTGCCCTCCTGACTCCCCCCAAGGGCACACACTGGGATACAGGGGGAATGTGGTGCAAGAAAGAGATGTGCCTCAGTTTACCATGTTCCAGTTGCCAAACTTTTCTCATTTTCAATAAAGAAAATATACTGAATGTTGCCCATGATAGAACTTGGTCCCTCTTTCTGTTGATGCAAACCAGTAAGACTTTGGAGGGGGTGGGGGAGGTTTGTAAAAGGGGAAAAATAATCTGGAAGGGGGGTTAGGATAGGGATGGAGGAGGGTGCTGGAATAAGGGGGAATGCTGTTGAGTTCAGCTTCTGCAAACCTAAAATCTTGGAAGGGAGGCATGGGGGGCTAAGAGGCTTTAGACCTGGCACATTAATTCCTGAACTTGGGAGTGAAGACCAAGGACTTCTCCATATGGGAGATGGACAGGTTCTGGGTAATCCCAGATCCACTGTCCATCTGGGAGAGCTGAGGTGAGGGGAGGTGACTGTGGGGCCAGGAGGGAGGCAGTGCCACATCAGGGGCCATGGACTCCTGGCTCTCCCTTATGGGACTCCTGGGGCTGTCTTCCCCTTTAGCAATCCTGGCCCCATGACACTTGACCACACCTGGGACCCATGTCATGCAGTAGGACCAAGCCTGGGGGCTGCCTATCCTTGCTAAGGATGCACCACTCCCCTGCAGTGGGACCTAGGCCATGAGGGGGCCCTGTGGAGCAGAAGAGTTCCTCCTGGTGGGTGGACAAGTTGGGCTTGGCAGGCTTTGTTGCCAGCTGCAGTCCCAGTGATGACCTGGCCCAGTGGGCTGTGGGCTTTGCTCTCCTCCTGCTTCTGAGCACTCCTGTGGCTCTTCAGAACTGTCCTGGAACCACTTGGGGGGCCTGCATGCACAAGGCAGCTGCCAGGGCTGGGGGGAGTGAATTGGTTCTGGGAAAGGGGTGATGCCCCAGTGGCCCTGGCATCAGGACCCAGACACCCTGGTCCTGCTCCCCTCACCCACTGATGCCCATCAGAGTGGGCCCCATCTCAGGCCTTTCTGCTTCCCTGGACCATGGGTCATCTTACACCACTGCTCCTGTCCCGGGTCCCCCTTTCACTTCGGTAGCTCCCAGTCAGGGCACAGTGGGGAGTATTCCCTCCTGAGCTGGCATCCAGGATCCTGCCATCCTATTGCCCTGGGAAGAGTCCCTGGAGCAGGGCCCTGGGTGGCAGCATATCCTTCTGCTCCTGTTCAGGAGGACTACAGGCACCAGTCAGGGGTGTTGTAGGTTGATGCAAAGCAATCCAGGGCCCTGTCCATAAATTCCTTCCCCTGGTGCTGTGATTCTGTCAGCTCTGCATAGGCACAGGTGGCCTCCTTGAAAAAGCAGGGGGCCAGAGGAGGGACACTTGTATGGTTAGGAGCTTACAGGACAAGCCCTATGAGGACAGACTGAGGGACCTGGACCTCTTCAGCCTCCACAAGAGAAGGCTGAGAGGTGATCTTGTGGCCACCTACAAATTCATTAGGGAAATGCAGCAAGGGATCAGAGATGCTCTGTTCACTGGGGTGCCTCATGGGGTAACAAGGAGCAATAGTCACAAACTGACAGAGAGCAGGTTTAGGCTGGATATCAGGAAAAACTTCACAGTGAGGGTGGCAAAAATTTGGAATGGGCTTCCAAGGGAGGTGGTGCCCTCCCCTACCTTGGGAGTCTTTAAGAGAAGGCTGGATAGGCATCTGGCTGGGGTCATCTGACCCCAGCACTCTTTCCTGCGTAGGCAGGGGGTCAGACTCAATGATCTGTTGAGGTTCCTTCTGACCCTAGCATCTATGAATCCCAACCCCCCATTCCTTCACCTCAGCAGCCTGGGCATAGGTATCCCCTAGCTTGTGCCTGTCCCTGTTCCACATCCCAAGACTTTTCTCAGGCTGGTCCTGCAGCCCTTGGAGCCAGGAGTCATCTGTGTGTCCCTGCAGCTCAGAAGCAGTGACCAAGTCTTAAAGGATCTCTTCCTTGCTTCTTCAGTGCCTCCTACAGACATCCCTCATGTGCCCTGCAGCTATGCGGCCCCTTGGCCCTGGACTGGTATTGCATTCTGCGCAGGTGGTGCCTCTTCAGTTAGAAAGGGGAGACAGAGCCTCTGTATGAAGTTTTTGCTGATAAAATGAAGCATAAGGGCAGGCGTCTGGGACCAACAGTTGCCTTGGCACTCACGCAGTGATGGCAAGGTAGCTACGGTAACTTCCTTGTCTAGCTGGGAGCTGTGCCACTGCTTTCCACCTGGCACAGTGGAGCTGAGTGTCCCAGCTGTGCTGGGGCGGGGGCGGGGAGCAGGCTGTGTAGCAGTGCTGGGTTGGGTTCCCAGAGAGGGAGGGACTGTGTCCCTCTCCACACACTGTGGCAGGCACCTGTTCCACTCCCTTAGAGGGTCCAGGGCCGTCTGTCAAGGCTGCATAGAGCAGGAGTGGACCATATCATTCTGGGCTGCAACCCATCCTTGATCAGTGCCTGAGTCATCAGCAGAAATGTGGTGGGGGGGGAGGGTTGGAGCAGCAGCCAATGCACTGGTAGTGAGAGGAGGGCTTCAGGGAGGGATAGTTTATGCACCTGGAATGGGGGAAGCAAGGTGTCAGAGAAGTGGGAGTGGAACACCCATGGCAGCTCTGTGTGGGGAATGGTGTCTCAGGGCCTCCATACTCAGCTGCGGCGCATGGGATCGAGGACTGATGGGGGGTGCTCCTGTGAAGTGGAGGGCATGGGCTCTAACTCCAGATCCTGGGTCTGAATTTCCATGGTGTCAGCCCCCACTCCTGCACCCCTTGGTCCTTACGCTCAAACATGACAGAGAAGATGTCAAGGGAACTCAGGTCCAGCTGCAGGTATAACTTGGCTCCCCCAATCCTATGATGGTATGGGGCAAAGCACTAAGAAGGAAAACTCCTTGGGGACCATCACCAGCAGCTGACTGCTTATTCTGTGGCACCCAGGGACCTACTTCTAGACACCCTGTTCTCCCATCATCCTGGGGCCTCCCCGTGCTGCCTCTTCCCATGGGGCCCCTTCTGATGATGCCTCCCAGCCCTCAGTAGTGCTGTAGGTATGAGGACTCTTGATGGCCCTGTCCAGAATGAGGAAGTAGGACAGCTCCTCATAGAAAGGCATGGTCTGTTTCCTGGCCCTGGACTTTGTTTGTATCATGCATGCATTTATACTGGATTTTCATCCATTTGAGGCACTGCTCACAGTCCCTGTTGTGGTCCCATGCCTATATCTCCTAGGCAATGTACTTGGAGACATCTCTGTTCCACTGCCCTTTGTGGGACTGGTGCTGGGTTGTCTCCTTGCCCCAGATGGCAAAGAGATCCCTCTTTTTCCTGTAGTTCCAGTTGTGTGACTGGGGTTGAATAGAGGAGGAGGACGGGACGGGTTCAGCCATAGCTTGCAGCAGTGTCTGCGAGGTCTCAGTGTCCATGGGTCGATGACAGTCTGGCTGTGAGGGGGGGATGGAAGGAAGGCTGGCAGTGTGGATAGATGGAAGGAGTGGTAGATGTGTGTGGGTGTGGGTTTCAGTGTGCGTCTCCCTCTCACTGCAGCTGGGTGTGACCCCAGCTCCAGTGTGAACAGGGCTCCACTGGTCAGGCTATCCCTACAACCTTGAACTTTCCAGGAGCTTCCAGCAGGCAGCCCATGGTTCTGGCAAAACCCTATGTCCCTGGCATGGAAATGTCCAGTGTCCTGTACCTGCAACATGGAGGCAGCTGCCATACCCCACCTGCTCTTGAAGTTTTCAGGGGCATCTGCCTGTTTGTCCTTACTTGGGTGCTCAGTGCCTATCCCATCTTTCCTCCCATCTTAGTACTCTGGGATCCTGTAGCTGCAGGTCAAAAAAGCTTTGCAGTACCCCAGGTGTCCATGGCATGGGTATCTACCAGCAGTAGGTCACAGGGTTACCTCTGTGCAGGTCCAGTCACAATGTCTGCCCCTGCTGCCCCAATCCACCTGAGGTGAGCCACCTACACTAGCTCCTGCTCAGGGAGGGTTCATGCTGGGGTCCAGGTGGCAAAGTGCCTCTGAGATGTGGTGCGTGGGAGTCAGGGTCAGGGTCTGTGGGGCTGTGCCTAAGCATGGGGGTATGGGGGGGCATGGGGGTCCCTGGCTGGGTGTATGGGAGCCAGGGTCAGAGTCTTTGGGGATGTGCCCAAGCATGAAGGTTCTCCTGGGCTCAGTGTCAGGTCTGTGTGTACATCACGGGTTGCTTTATGACAGGGGATTCAGGTGCCCTGGGGTTGCACAGGGGATGGCTCCTGCAGTTGATAGATGGATGGAGTCAGGGCTGGGGAGAGGGGCTGTGTTGGCTCAACTCTGCTTGTGAGCAGGGCCAACTGGGCACCTGGCCAGAGCAGCTGAAAGCGGACTGGGTGTTAGCTTGCCTCTCTATGAGGGAGGGGTAGCGGGGGCTGCAAAGGAGGCTGGGTTGCTGGAGAACAGTGATCTAATTTGAATTGATAGGGAGTTGGTATGGAAATTTGATGCACTGCTCTAACCTAGATTGATCAGATTTGAGTGTACCTTGAACCAAGTCTATTTTAGACCACTTGCACCATTTTTAGACCAGTCTATATACAATGAACTTCTTTAGGGTTATGGGGTTAGATAGACCATTCTAAGTGATTGGAAATCTAAGTGTAATGTCTGTACAGGGCCTTTACATTGGAATTCAATGCAGTTTTCTCTCGTGGTTCTCTAATTTCCTGAAAGTTTTAGATGGCCGTGACTATACTGTGTATGAGCTCCTCTTTGTTAAAAAGTCTTGTAAAATTTAGCAAGGTGATAGGGTGGCCATCATGAAAAGATGCCTTGATAGACCTCTTCTGGGGGGCAGGATGCCTGTCTATTTAGAATAGCTGTTGCTGTATTTCACTCTTCTCTCTTCTCATGCTAGTCGTTACGATAGACTTCTTTACACTCCTTTTTTATGACCATTCCAGTGAGTTTACACAGTTATGCTGAAATGTGATACCTGCTCAAGTATCTTTGGAATGAGAAGAGAGAGAGAGAGAAAAGCACAAACACAAGTTCCAATTGATTTTTTTTAAGGTGCATGTTGCAAGCACACCACACAGCAATTTTGTTCCTTGTGTTTAAAAATACAACAAGAGAACAGCAGAAACATTTCAAATCAAACACAAAAGCTCAAAAAGAACCTCTTTTAATTGCTTTTTTTCCATGACATTCTCAGGGACAGGCATACATATAAAGAAATAATAATTTTGCACCTTTGCAATATACTGTTTCTGCATTAGTCATAATTTTGCTTGCTTTGTTGAAGTGAAGATTAAAACACAGGAGGGAAAAAAGCCTGTTTTTGTTCTTGTGGTAGCAACCATAATTAAAATGTAGTTAAAAGTTAAACACATTTGCATTTGTTCCCTTATTATTTCTTCCTGAACTTCAAAGTTTTTGATCCAAACATGCCTAAAATAAGTAAGTAAATTACTTAGGTACTGTATAGGAAAAACCTCAAAGCATCATTATTTTAAACTGAAGCAATTCATGAGGTTTTGAGTGTGATCTGCTGAAGACCCATGATCAAGGAAATGTGATTGGAGGTGATAAGAGTAAGGTGGCAGTTAGATCCTGTGCCTCTAGGGAAGACCGAGAAAGTTTTCTGCTACCATAATGAAGTTCTGACCTACGAGCCCTGTCCTGGTTGGTAAATGGCTGGTGAGCCATATATGGCAAGCAATATTTGCTGTGAATTGTATAGTCACTTAGAGATCAAAACAGATCATAGGCATTTCCTAAACAAACCAAAACTGATAACCCCTCTCTGGGTAGTAGGATGGGCCCTTTACTTGACCCTGCCTGGCACAGACCTTATCTGGATTTCCCTGTCTTGGCTGTAGACTGCTCCTTCCCCTTGCTTCACTTTCCTTCTCCCTCTCTGGGGTTTTTACCTTGAGTGGCTAATGTTCAGCAGCTAGGCCTCTACCACAGAATTTCTGCTGCCTCGTAAAGGGCAGACACCCTTTAAGTTGTGGAATTTTCTTCATTGGAGGTGTTACACGAATGTAGGAGATTCTGCAACTTACTTATGCAGATGTTCTACTGTCCTGCTATCTGATAGTAAGTACAGTTTTCCACAGATTTAGTATGTCTGCTGTGCTGCAATTTAAAACCATTGCATCATATCCTGACCTTGATGGTAAAGGTGAACAGTTATTTTCCCTCTTTATGGCATCCTTTCAAATATTTGAAGTGTGATCATGTTTCCCTCCCATGCCTCAATCTCCCTCTCTCCAGACTAAGCAGATCTAGTTTTCCTACCCTTTTCTTGTACAACTTGTATTCCAACCCCTTTAACATCTATGTTGCTCACCTCTGGATCTTCTCCAGATTCTCTGCATCCTTCTAAAATAGGATGGCCACAACTGGATATGATATTCCAGCTGAGGCCTAACCAGTGCCAAATAAAGTGGTACTACCAATCTATGATTTGGGCATATCCCCTTTGCCTCTGAGATTGCAGAGCTGTACTGGGAACTTGCAAATTCACTCTATCTTCTGGAATTAGTTCCACTTAGATATCTGTGGGATAGATAGTAAAATTGAACAGAGGCTGTAATTGGCTAAGAATGTTAATTCCTTATGAGAGTGCAAGTTGCTATATTCACATAGGTGGTTGTCTTACGTTTGACTAAGAAATTATCATTCTCATGTTGAAGGCTTCACGAATTACTACTAGAGCTTGTGGTGGGCCAGTAGGGCGTGCTCCTGTGCTGAGCCACCCACCTCACTGTGCCTGACCACCTACCAAGCTCCAGGTGCCTCGCATCTGGCCGACCCCTTTCCTGAAGCACACCCACAAGTCTGAGGGTAACGCAGCCACCACTCACGAGTCTCAGTCTGTTAGTGGCTCTGTGCCTCATGATGAGGTACACAGGCTTTATAGACCTGTGGGTACTTGACCCACTGTAAGAACTTGAGGTACTTCCCTTAGTCTGAAGCACAAATAATGGTCTCTCTTAGTCAGCTGGACCAAGGCATAATCTAGACCCTCTTGCAATAAGTCTCCCATACTGGGTACAGAGGAGAACTTTATTGATTACAAGGAGGAGGTTTGGAATAGGGCACAGCAATGTCAAAGAATAATCCTGAGAGCCAACAGTGGGATGGTAGCCTTTGATCATGCATCTGAGTTACTGCAAGCTATATATCTAGTTAGATTTCAAGTAGCTTACCCATAAGTATATTCCAGAGGCTGATAGAGCTTTCCTTTGGAGGCAGGCAGTTCATAGGGTGTCCATGGGTTTCAAGAGGGAGAGGTAGACAGCTGCTAAGGTTCAGCTACTTTCAGTGTCTTCATCATGGCTGCTGCCCCTCTTCCTAGGCAGTCTTTAACTTATATAGACCTTATGAACTCATTTACCTGATCCAATGAAGGTCAGCAGTTGTTGGCTGCCAGCCAACCAATTTGAAATGCATCACTGGTTGCCAGGTAGAATGGCAGGGTCTCTAGGCCCCCTCCCAGTCATGATGTTATTGCTTAGAACAATAGGGAGTTAAAGCTCCCCAACCCAGGTGTGTGAGGCCAGTCACTTAGGCAAAGGGAGCAGGTTCCTCCCTCCCTCAGGAATGTATCCAGCTCAGGTTACAAATCAGGGCTACCTGAAACAGATGGGGGCAGGGGTGCCTGACCATGGTACCAAATTGTCAGATAGGTAATAAGCCTGATAGCAGAGTCTGGGGAGAGACTGAGATGGCATTCTGCCACCGAGCTTTTTTAGGAAAGTTTGAAAAAGGTGACAATGGTCCAAAGTCACCAAGAATCCTCTGATTCTTCTTTATCCTTGTCAAGCTGAATTTTAACCCTAAAGATGGTATGGAGGATTTCCTTTAATAAGGAGCCAGTTGTGAACCTGAGGCCCTTCTGTTTTGTTTCTTACTTGTCTCTTTTGGCTAATGGGAATCCTGGTACTTCAGATGAGCAATTCCTAAGGGCCATAGGATCATAAGGATATTGGGCTAGAAGGGATCTTATGAGATCATGTAGTCCCGCCCCTGACTAGATCATGGCAGCCAAGTTTCTCTCTAACCTGCTCTTGAAAATTTCCAGGAATAGAGATTTCACAACTTCTTTAGATAGCCTAGTCCAATGCTTGACCATTCTCACAGTCAGAAAGTTCTTCCTAATTTCTTACCTACCTTTTCTCTGCTGCAACCTGTTAGTCCTGTTCCCTACAGCCCCAAAAGTCTGTCTCCATCCTCTTTTTAATTGCCCTTCAGGTATTTGAAGACTGTTATCAAATTCTCTCCCCTCAGTCTTTTCTTCTACAGACTAAATAATCATAGCTCTTTCAGTCTTTCCTCACAAGTCAAGCTTCCCAGGCCTGTAATAATTGTTGTCACTCTGCACTTTTGTCAGTTTTCA
Organism: Gavialis gangeticus; assembly: GCF_001723915.1. Classification (NCBI taxonomy): domain Eukaryota; kingdom Metazoa; phylum Chordata; order Crocodylia; family Gavialidae; genus Gavialis; species Gavialis gangeticus. The sequence continues at coordinate 46,685,156 of NW_017729033.1, forward strand.
CTCTGCCCACATCTTTCTTGAAGTGAGGGGCCCAAAACTGAACACAGTACTCCTGGTGAGGACTCACCAGTGCTGAATATAGTGGAAGAATCACATCCCTTGATTTTCAAGTGACACTCCTGTTGAAACAAATATGTATAAATATTTGTTTGTGCTGGTAATCAGCATACTACGTGAAGGTTTGCATAGATGGAGTATTGACAAGGAACAGTGAGTTGCATCACTTTGGTGGGGTGGGGGGTTAGTCTTCTAAAATACAATATTTTCTTTTTGCTTTTGATACTACTGCAATATTAACCAGGTTCTTGTGTACTATACTTATTTTTGCAAAGGCATTTGCTACTGATTTTTTTTTCTTTGTTTCATTGGAAATACTGTACTGCAGCTGGAAATCTTTTAATATGCCTTTCAGGGGTTGAAAAATTGGTTGTCAGGGTGTGAAAAGTTCTGTGCATATACCAGAAACTGCATTTCATCAGGAAGGTGTATATCTAATGATTTCTAGCCCAATGGGGCATGTAGAAATTCCTGCTGTGGTCTTCTGTACATATTTATTGGAGCAAAACATTGGGAAATGTTGCTAGTGTGAAGCAATGCATGGAAAGCATTCACCTTTGTATATGAGTGATTCGGATCCTTGGGAACAGTTGCAAGTTTAAACAAAATAAAACCTACCTACCCTTCTTGATTCCAGATGATTTATTTCCACATGAATATTGGGAGGTAAGGTGGATATTATAGTCTATTAAGATTGAGGCATTATCACTGCTTTAGGGCAGTCAGGAAAATATCAAATCTAGAAGTCAGCTATTTCTTTGTTGAGAGAGAAATGTGTTAATGCTGAATAATGTATTCTCAGTTATTTGCATGTATGTACGTTCTTAAACATAGCTATTAGATGGCAAAAGTGAAGCTTACAAATGACTGATGTGACACTCCAGCAAATAAACGCCTCTTCAAGTTCTCATCTATACTGTCTCTCTCAAGCCTTGTCCCAGCTTATGTGTGATTGTTCACTACAATATCTGAATCATTATGTAGCCAGGGAAGGGTGGGGTGTGGGATGGAAAAAGGGCAGGGTGGGGGGTGGGGCATGGCTCCTGCACTGGGGTGCACCCCTGGGGGGCACGGGGGGGGCATGTGCCCCCAGATATGCATGGGAGGGGAGTGCTGGAGCTCGGCAACCGTGGGTTCTTCCCAGTGGGAGGCTGAGCCAGGCTGTGCTTGGGGCAGGTGGTGGTGGTACTGAGAGGGGGGTTGTGTGGGGGAGGCTGCAGCCACCCCAAATTTTGTCGTAGCCCCCTCCCAGCACCACTGC
>NW_017729033.1:46691473-46708445 GCF_001723915.1 Gavialis gangeticus
TTGCTCCCCTCAATTGTGCCCACTTCCCAGCACCACTGCCTGGCCCAACCCTTCCCCCCGCCATGCCAGGAACAGACCAGTGCAGCCCCAGCTTTGCAGCTGCAGCCCATCATGCCCATGCAGATCTGGGAGCACACACTCCCCCATGACCTCCCAGAGTACACGCAGTGGTGGGAGCTGCTTCCCCCACACTCCCCAGATGAGCCTCCCTCCCTTCTGCACCATGGGGGCCTAGATCTGAGCCCCCCCCCCACTTTGCCCCCCTCCCCCATCCACCACAAGAGACTTACCAGCTGTATGCAGCTGTATTGGAAATTGGATTGGTATCGGCTGATATGCATCCTTAGAAATTGGCTATGGGCTCCAAAAATGTCTATCGGTGTACCCCTAGGGTCAATACTGTTGTCCTCATTCCACTGATGTGGAAACTGAAGCAGAGAGGTGAAGCAACTTGCCCAAAGCCAAAGAGCAAGTCAGGTGGTTTTTTCTTTTAGTTAATTTTACTATAAAACTGACTTACAATCAGTTGTTATACAGATCTGGAGCAGCTGTTGAAGACCTTTTTAGAAGAACCCAAGCAGATGTAATGTCAAACTAGTATAGATATCTAATGTAATTAGGTACATACTAATTAAACTACAAAGCTAGGGTCTGACTCTAACCGCAAAGAGTAGGGAACCTATAGATAGGATGCCGATATGCTTGATGTGGGCAATACTTTCTATCTAGGAATTTATGTTTTGCTCATTAGGATGGAAGCTAAGTATCTAAACAGACAAAATGGAGGTGATATTGGGAGAAGCAGTTGGAAACTTTGACATAAGTAGTAGCTGCTGTCATTATTAAGGGGATATGATCACTGAGACTCACTATCTGGCTGTACTTATCAATTCCCTCCTTTCCCAGCCTCACACACATTGCTCTTATGTATTCAGCTTGTTTTAATGGCCAGCAGCATGACTTGAACTACCTATCTTGCAAGGGAATTGTGACCATTTCTTTTCAATGCCCACTTTGGCATAACCACTTTTTGAGCACCATATTACAGTAATGCGAAGTGCTCTCTATGATGCGTGGTTCTTGAAGGCTATGCAGAGGAACTAGGACATATAACATCAAATCCGAAAAGACAGCATGAAGTCCATGTGAAACTATATGTGAAAATCAAAATGTTGGTATTGATTTCTAATGAACCATGAGGATTGAGGTTCTAAGTACCTATGAAACAACTTTTCCCTTCACATTAGTAAGGAGTTAAAAGAAACTGAAAGCTGGGCATACCCTTTATTTTGGACTTATGGGGAAGTGTGTGACCTTAAAGCTTCAGCAGAGGTCTAGTATCCAGGAATTACTGTTTCACTTCTAGGTCTTCCGTAGACTCTGTGGGTACGTACAGACATCCATGGAGGTTAGAAGAAGTCAAAAATGGCCACCTGATCTATGGCAAGTCAGGATGGGGGGGAACTAGCAGAGGAGCTTGGGGGACCAGGAGGGCAAATGCAGTCTGTGGGGGAATTGGGGTGGCAAATGGGGTCTGTGGGGGAATCGGTGGGATGGTCTCTCCTTCCCCCAGACCAGGGGATATTTTTAGCCTCCCAACCCCCGCCCCCCCAAGCAGCCTTCCCGATCCCATTCACCCTCACCCCTGCCTTACTTCCTCAGGTCCTGGCACTGGTGAATGCTAGTAAGACTGGCACCAGGAGCAGCTTTGGTGGGCTCAGGGGAGCTGGCTGATCCAAGGAGGGGGCAGAGGGGATGAAGCGCCAGGGGGATAAAAATAAAAATTGCTGGTTGGGCACTGGGGTGTGGTGTAGTGTGGTGGCTGGGTTTTCCCAGCTCTGGGGCTATACTGGGAACTGTACAGAAGTTCAGTTTGATCAGCCTTGCCAGACCTAAGTTAGACTGCCTCAGAAGTACAATTAACTTAGATTAGTCGACCATTTTTAGCCTGATTTAACCTTCCTGAACTTCTGTAAAGTTTGCACGTAGATCTACCTAAAAAGGGATCTAAATGTAAGTTCCACCGGGGTGAATTAAGTTAGATTGGGTGGCCACTTTTAATGTGATCTAATCTCCCTCTAACCTCCCTAAATGTCTATGTACCCTACTGATTAGTAATGAAAGCTCTTTCTCTTTATTTTAAAACAAGGTGAAAGCTTACCTAGCTCCCCATGTCGCAGGATGCTGAGTATCTGTTCAGCACTTTGAAGATGTGAAGTGCTGTACAAGAATGGTGCCTGTCTAATCTATTGTGCATTTTTTTTGGGTACCTACGGTTGTAACATCTAATTTTGACAGACCCCGTGCTTGGCTTTCAGGGCAAGCTCTATTTGTGTAAACTTAATTGCAGGGTTTATATATAGCATTAATCTGAGCTGAGTTTATTTACTGTATTCATTACCTCATGCAAATAAGGAAGAAGACTGTGAACAAAGGATCTCCATTGCTTTTGAGCACAGGAAATTGAGGGGCGTGTGGCATGGGTTGAATGATTCCTAAGAGCCAGGGGAGTGGAGGAGGGGATGGATAGTAGTTCATTCCTTCCCTATGTGCGGGCCAAGGCTGTTTTGTCTTGTGACAATTAAAGCAGATGGCTGACTAAACATTCAGAGAAGTACCACTGTCGCTGCAGTGAAAGCTGATATAACTGTACTTCAGCATGCATAATAAGACTTACTAGTTCATAGATTTATAGATTGTAAGACCAGAAGGGGCCATTGTTACCTTCTGTATTCACGGGCCATAGGGCTTTGCTAAATTAATTCCTGACTGAACTAGAGCACATCATTTTAGGAAAAAAACCTCTAATCTTGGTATAAAAATTTCCAGTGATGGAGGATTTACCATAGCCTTTGGAAGTTGTAGATGGATTTCATCACAGTAAAGTCAACTTGAGAGAAATGAGCAAACATTTTCATCCTAAATTAAATCTGTCAAAATAGTCTCTCTATTTGAGTCTCTAAAAATCCTTCCATCCTTTACCAGTTCCTTAAAAGTGCACTAGGGGGCGCTTCAAGACCGAGTATGGAAAATGGAAACCTCAGTGACAAATAATTCCACATCATCATGAGCTAGGTAAACAGTCTTGCAGAAAACAAAATATAAAAAATACATAAGCAATTAAATATGTATTTACCAGGAACTGTGATTCAATTCCTGTTTTTCCCCCAGCAGCTGCACCTCCTGAAACTGGACACGCAAGTGAAAATTACATTCTTGTTCTAAACAATTTGTATCATTGCCATCTTGTCCTCTTAAATAAATGGACTTTGCATTTCAGCACCTACTGAAACACAGCACCAGGCACTGTTTTTGGTCATACTTTCTCTGTGGCTTTACAGGTATTTGTGATAATTTTATGGTTGCATCCTTTTCTGTTTCTGCGCAGAAGGGTATTAAACGCTAAAGGTTCAGATTCTAAAACTGTCTCTTTTTCAGTCAGGTTCATCTGACTGCAGTCCGCCTGACCTTTGTTCTGTTCCAGGACAGTCCTCTAGAGTACTTCCTGAATAAGAGAAGCTGTTATTGCTGCAATGTTGAAGTTGGCTTCCCTGCCAGGAAGATGTATTTGCCAAAGAATTTGGATTCTGTAATAATTTGTCTTGTTAAGCACATTAGAAGGACATAATGATTAGAACTCCCGACTCCGAAGGAAGCTGCTGCTTCTAGCTGGTTTACAAAGGTTTTAGAAGCAATCAAATTAATGTGCTAAGTGCAAGTGGTAGTAACACATTTTGGTACATTCTCCTCGATTAAAAAAAAAAAAAAAAAAAAAGCACCCTTCTGGTATAGTTTACTTTAATAATATCAGTAAGCAATATCTTGTACTAAATAAATATATGTTGCTAAATAAGAATGGTGTTCTTGTGACTATTAACCACTGAAACAGTATTAAATATACAGGATATAGTTGATGCCATGCAGGGACAGTTTGCTTTATACTGATGGTCCTCATAGAAGATGGCTGGACAATTAGTCAGAAACTTTCCTTGATCTGCATTTTGGGCTACGATGTCATTGCATATCCCCTTTTCCTGCTGATAATGAGCATTTAGCTGCAGTTCATTTTTTCAGGTCTCAGGCATTTGTCTGAAAAGGGCAGTACTGATCAGTACTATTTCATTAAAAGCTTTTAATCAGAAAAGGCTATTTTGTCAAAACAGAAGGGTTTTTTTAAAAAACTTGTGACTTTTGATGTAAATTTCATTGAGAAGTTTTCCTGGGATCAAGAATTTTGAAAGAAGACACACAGAGAAACCCACCTGAAAATAGTTCATTAGCCCAGAGGTTAAAGTATATTGTAGTGATGTTTATTGTATCTAGGTTCCCATGATAACAAAAGTCCAATTCAGCCTGTTACATAAAATTTGCAAAAATTGGCAAAATTTTGGGACAGCAAAATTCAATTAGTGTAAACACAAAGGTCTTTTGATGCTACCCAAGGACTGAGAGGATCTGCTAAGCAAACAAAAGGTATGTGAGTCTACAAATGAGTGGACCAAGGTTGATGTGTTGAAATAAGGACTAATTACTGAACAAATAATGAGCAGATGGGCTATTCTGCCCTAAGCTCCTGTTGAGGGTAGACTGTAAAGGACAAACTCCACAATCCTGGCTCCCACCATTGCTATTTCCTGGGATCCATCACAGCCTTGCTACTGGAAGATAATTTGTTAGAGGGGGATCCACATTATATCATCACCTCTACTTCTTCAGCTAAGTCGTAAATGTGAGTCTTATTCTTCACGTCTGCTTTTCCTTCTTTCCTCTTCCCACTTCTTTTTGCTTTCCTTTGGTCTGGTCTGGTTTGGTCTGATCATGTTTAGCATTTTTAGAGATCCAGTAGCCAAAGAAGCAGACAAAAACAATGTCTTAAACAGCCAGATACTGATGGAAATTTATCAAGTCTCATAGGGGCTGATGAGGCTATGCACTGTTCACCCTTTCAAGCAAGAGTATATTTAGGCTACATTTATGATTGTGACTACAGTGCAGTGTATACATGCCTGACCTGGTTTTCTGCTGGTTAGCTCAGCTACTAGTAGCATTGTACAGGTTTCCCACGCTTTATGCTGTACATGTGTTCCTGGAAAATGGTGCATAACTCAAATTTGCATAAAGGGAACCCACTTTACAATGTAACAAATAGGGATATCTTCCAAGACCTTGACTGTACTGACCCCCAGACTCATTTCTACCACTTTTACAAGACAATATTGGTACTCACCAACAGCAGACAGTACACACAAGCACAGGGTGGTGGTGGTGAATATTACCATAATGGGGATGGCAACTAAAGAAACACGTGTTGCAGACAATGAGCAAGGAGCACAGATCCACCCAGGAGACTGTATTTTGCTGTGCGTCACCCCCACAATGCACCATGCAAAGCAGCTGACTGTGGGCTACTACCATACCGATGGCATAAGAGTGAATTTACCTTACATATAACAAATTTTGGTATAAAAAGAGTACTCGCATAAGAGCAAATTCGCACATATAGAACCTGCATAAATCAGGGAAACCTGTAGTTGGAGTTCAGCGTTATTTAACCCAGGAAGGATTCATCCAGGGTTTATAGCCTGCTCTGTATTCTGTGCTGAGGCAGCTACACTGCTAGCAGTATTTGAGCCACCTCATTTAAAGTTGGCTTGCTTATATTTAAACAAGCTGCAGGCACAACACTGGTTGCCAGGTAGATATGGCCTGAGAGTTAGTACCAGAACCAGCAGCTGAATTTTCTCTTTGCCCTCTTTTCTCCCTTTTGAGAGTATCTTGAAGGGATCAGGATCAGACTCTAGCAATAATTATTAGTGCAGTCCATCTCAACTAATTTTTTCTTTTTCCCCCAAAAATTATTAAGGCTCTTTAATACCATAAAACATGGGTTAGAAAGTGCCTTATTAAAACAAAATTAAAAAAGGCCCTTTAAAGTTTAAAAAGGAAGGGAATAAGGCTAGTTGTTAAAATGAAATCTTCTCTCAGTATTTTACATTTTGAATTCTTTAACTGTGTTTCCCCTTTTTAAAAAATCTTTTCTGCAAGGTTAATGTTATTTAACGGGGATAGTCTTCCATGAGACAAAGGCCTTTCTACTCAAACCCCACAATCTTGTTTAACTGTTCAATATTGAACAGTGGCAGGGGTGATGTTAATACCTTTGATGTTCTTGGCCAATTTATTCCACTCAAGTTAACAAAGCATGGACTTGCCTGGAATGTGGAAGGCATATGTTTAGCTCTCTGTTCTACTTATTTTAGAGCCTGTCTTATTCTGTGTCTCTGATCTCCCAGGTAAATCCTGGGACCAATTGGTTTTATTGGGGTGGGTCTTTATCATTTTTGAAGGGTTCAATTCAATCTAGAATAAAAAGACACTGGGAACTTTTTAAAAAACAAATCTGAAGCTTTGCTTTTCACACAGTCCAAATACTGAGTGAAAAGGTTTCCACAGTAGCTGTTCTGCAGTTTGTAGTTTTGCAAAATGTATATCTTCATATTCACACAGACTGAGGGGAGGGGACTGCAACCTCAACTTGTAAGATGCTGGCGTCCCAGGGCCGGCAGTGGGGGAACCATTAGGGGCCTGATCCTTGTTGTGGCAGTGCAGCCCTGGCCTCTTCCTTGCCATCTGCCCTGAGGTGCATGTGTCAAGCAAAATACCTTCATGAGCCATGCTCTGGTGCTTGTGCTGGAGGTTGCCTACCTCTGGGTTAGACCACCTGTAAAATATAAGCGGGAGAGTTTCTATAGTGGCACAGTTGTATTGTGGAACACCTGGACTTGCTTCAGTGCTTTAAACCCCAGGTAGGAGGCTATTTAGTTATATCAAGGTCCATCTTTTTTGTGTATCCCATTGCTAGGAAAGGTAGATTTCAGTTTGTGGGTTGTGGCTGTTTATTTGGTATTGCTCAGGCTTTGAGTGCAACAACTCTGCTATACTCTAAGACAAAGACGCTTTATAGCAAGAGGGTACACCTTCCTTCTGATTTTGCCTTATAGGGCTCAGGAAACATCAGCTGCACAAGTTGTCTCAATCTTTTTCATGTGTGTGGGAGGCTGCCAGATTTTGAATGTAGAAAAGCCAGTAATATTTCTAGTGTTGTAGATGGCAGTGGAGTCTGTCTATTTTTGACACCATTTAATATTTTGACTTGTTTAGTACAATGGAAGGGCACCCGTGTTGTTGGAACTCTTTTATTTCCATCTGCTCATTTTGACATCCAACATAAGCTTGTGGTTAACACAAAAGGAAGTCATTTTATCTGATAAAGGGGGGATGGGTTCAGGAGGGTTCAGCATAAACAAACTGATGAGATGAGCGTAAATAAGAATAGAGCATTCTCCTACAGATGGCTATCCCTCCTATGCCTTATATTTACTGTGCTCGTAAAGAAGTGATCCCATTGCTTAAGGGAATGATGATTCTACAGTGAAATACGAGAGTGTCAGAAACTTATTTTCTGAAAATAAGGTTTGAATTCCTCAGCTGGGGCTGAAATATATAGTACTAAAGGAGAAACGAGGAGCAACATTTCATATGTAGGATGCTAGAACAATATTTGTAAGTAATGCAGTTCATTAACTGTGTGCATCAATAGTGGTCATAATCTTTCCTTACCAGCACTGCATTGGTAAAGGAGCTGTTTGCATTTTCATTTTCAATAGGAATGTTCTGATTTTTCTTGTGGTTTGTGGTGGGGAGGGGGAAGATTTTTCAGTTCTGATTAAAAGCACGCAAAAATCTTTTCTCATTTAATCCTGGTTTCTTGAATCTGTTCCTATTTCACATTTATCTCTAATATCACACTTCCCACACACACTTCCATTTGATGGCAGACCTTGCTTTTACAGTGAGACATTCCCTCAGGCTTCATATAGAGGTGAGGGGGGAGAGTGGTAATAGTTTCCCAAGTTCCATCTCCAACAAGATATCACCAATCTGTGACCCCAAACTGAGATGCTTACATGTTGGATTGTGCAGATGTTTAAAATAGGATCAGGGATGCTTTGGTGGGCTCTCCCCCAGGCACAGCTCCCCCTTAAAGGGGATGTACACAGGACAAAGGCACTGATTTTTATTTTTGCTGGTGGGGGCCTAAGATGATGGACATGTGGAAAATTTTACGCATTTCAGGTGACAGCCCTCTTCCTTAGGGGGGCCAGGGCCCTCAGGCCCTTATGTACTTGGTGCCTCTGACATAGGACCAGGGATATATTAAGACCTTGACACAATAAACACTTGTCTAGGGTATTGGCTTTCAGAATTATATGACTAAAGTCCCTGTCCATATTTCTGGTCCCCATTATTGTGAAGAAAAGCTTGAAAACCTGACCAGTTGTGACCTATGCAGGGATGTTGACCTGAGCTTCCAGATAGCCTCCAGTAGAGGGAACAGCCAGAATCACAACCTAGAGAAAAAGCTGACATAATCACAACCCAAGAGTTTTGCTGCTTGCTGTAGCTTTGTAAGTTGGCCTTTTGGGCTCTATTCCTTCCCTTCGGTGTTTTGGCTCCATGAGTCACATTGTAAGTGCATGGAGGAAACAATAGATTACTCCAAATGCTGTTCACTATGTCATGCCATTCTCAGTGCAGATCTTCATTTCTGATTCTCCTTCTGTTCCTGACTAGGGGTTGAGGAGGTGCTCGCCCAGCTGTGTTTCTGTTGCATGTGGGTATGCAAGTCGCACCTCAAGGTTTTCATTGCAGCTGGCAGAGCTGGAGAGCTACTTATTTAATATTGGAGTTCTGCAGTACCAGATGGAAGCCTCAGAAGAGACTGGATTGCTCATTCACCAAAGGAGAATGTAAGGGAGGCTGTACGAGCCTTCTCTCAGCTGCATGTCAGATGGGGAGAGAAAGGCAGAGACCCTGAATACCATGTCAACAACGCTTTCTCTCTCTGCTCCAGCTGGTGGGGCGTCCAACACGTTATTAATGTGGAGGATCTAGAAGGGGCTAGTGCTTCACAGGGTTAAGAAAAGCCTCTGGGATGTCAGAGCAGTTCTCCCTGCTGAAACTAGGTCCAGATGGTTAGATGACTCACAAGTGCTTTCTCTTTTGAGCCTAGTGCTCTCACTGCTGCTGCTTCCTGTCAACATCACTTCTGCCTTTTGCTGGTGAAGCCTGAGTAACTTTTTTGCATACTCAGAGTCCTCAGAAAGGTATAAGGTCATCCAAATAACAGCACTGTCAGCATTTGCTGTGAGAATTAGAGCTCTCTGTTATTAATGCCTTGTTGACACTAGGCTCTGCTTGTCTCCTCTTAAAACCCAACCAATTGCTGTATAGAAAGGGGAGAGGATTGATCCCATGAGACTATGCTGTGCAGAGACCTGCAGTGAGAAGGCACAGTAATTCCCTTGGCTTTGATTTTGAAACCAATTTTTTTGGTATAGGATGTTACTGTTAGGGGTTTTTGCTGACCACAAGCTGAATGTAAGACAGGAAGCTGGTGTCTTTCTTTCAGAGGGGCCAAAATAATGCTTTATGTTCCCACAAAGTAAACTCTTTTATATTTATACATTGTGCTCATGGCAAGGAGGTGACCCTTGGGTCACTAATATGGTTCAAAGGTGACCCACTTAGAATTGTTCCTATACCTCCTTAGCCACTGTCCCCCTAATACGAATGATTGAGAAAAGGTAAGGGGATATTACAAAACAAGTTTATTCTGAAATCTAACGTGAAACTTTACAAGCTATGGATTTGTATTCATTCTTTCACATTTATAATTAATAGGGCCTGTCTACAGATCTGTGAACTTCTTATAAAAATTAAAATATATACAATGAAAGTAATACAAGTATTAAATGGAAAGACATGTCCCAACATATCAGTGTTCTCTCCTGAGAGCACTCCAGAAATCAGCTACTTCTCTTGTGCTCAGCCTGAAGAGCTGTCCGAGCATGTTCCCTGCACCTTTGAAATGTAAATCAGGTGCTCCACACAAAGTAACTAAAAGGAGAGGGAAAACTTAGCATCTCCTGGATCATCTATCTAACAAGATGATGGTGTGTTTGGTGCATGTATGTGTGTATTCATGCTAGTCAGCATAGGTAACAACTGCAGTGAAGGTGCAATAGTATGGGCTATGGCACAGGCTAACAGCCAGAATACAAGGTGACTAGGGCAGCTGGTTATAACATTACTAGACAGCACCACATCTTCAGTGGAATTGTTACTTAATCATACTTCATTTTGCTAGGAGTATCATAAGAAAGTCTGGGATCTTGAGCTCAACTATTTCTCCCCTGGAAAATGATTAGGAAGGAAAAAGTAAGAAATTCCCTCCCTCATTTTTTCCTTAAATGGGATCTTACCGTGATCCATTAACAGACTTTAAGCTGTTTAGAATCCACTTAAAAATTACATGCATAAAGAAAATCTCAGGGTCAGTCAAAAATAGGAAATTAGAACTAAGGGCAAGATTTTTTAAAAGTGCTCCCACGTGCTGAATACTTCTGAAAATCCAGCCCCCCATGGGCTTTTCTTCACTGCAGATGCATCTGAGGCAGGAGTTCTGGTTAACAGAGCTGACCTTGCAATGGGTGTAAATAGGCTACATTTGTTTTATTCTAATGAGAGGACTATGTTAGACCCCTTCCCCCATCACAAATTAAAATGCAATTGTAACCAGGTCTGAAAATGACCAAGTTGTGAGAAAACAGAAACACAACTGAGACCAGGTTACCATGTCTGTGCTCTGAACTGTATTGTCTCTTAATTTCCTGTGTTTTTATGATTTAGACCTTTAAATTTTCTTTATTAGAGTACTATATGGATTATATGTGAGTGCTGTGTAGTTCTGGATTGCTTGCTAGAGGGTAAAAGCCTGCAGACCTCTCAAATCTTTTTCTTTATTATTTTATTCAAATCTGTCATATGGAGCAACAGGACAAAGATTTTTCAGGCCAGATAGTTGAGCTTTAAGGTACATTTGAGTGACAGTGGAGACCTAGTTTAGGTTCAATAATTCACAATGTAGCTGAATCTCAATTAAAAATAGACTGTAATTAAAGCTGGTTAGAAGAAAGTTAATTAAAAAGATCAAAACCAATATTTAGCTCCTCAGTGAAATTGTAGGCGTGGCATCTGGGGAGAAACTTGATTGTTTATAGGTGTGAATGGGAAAGACAATCTAGAGCAGGGGGTGGCCAACCCCAGGCACATGGGCCACAAGTGGCAGGGGCAGGGGCAGGAAGCAGAAGCAGGAAAGGGGCAGGAAGCAGAAAATAGTGTAGCAGATTAGACAGGGAAGGGGATTGGAGTGGCATCTGAGGAATCTTCAGGGCTAATTTGTGACATTCCTGCCAAAAAGATTAGTCTCCACTGAGTAGAGTACTTTTTTACCATTCTTATTTTAAACCTCCATTTATAAATTTGCTAGAAGGTATGCTGCTTTTTCTTGGTGCAGTTTTTTTCCCCTGTGTAGCAGTCCTATAAATGTAGAGTGAGATCTGCTTCATTTATTTCAAATACTGTTTTCATTCTAATCTTTCTCAGGAAGTTTTGAGTTTGAATATCCTTTCCCCCTGAATATTTTGTCAAGTTATGATTCTATTTTAAATCAAAACTGAGAGAGAGGTTTCTAGTTCAGGCGGGTGATTTCAGATAGTAGCTGGGTCTCACTGTGCGAAAAAACAAGTTTCCGTTTAAGACTACATCCCATTACCAAGTTTTCTTTTGTTCGTTTATGAATGAATGCAAAGTTGTGTTTGCACTTTGACTAAGATCTCTGAATCTGTTATGTTTGTCTTGGACTGTTTGTTGTAAATATTAACATGCCTTTACATTTCTGCTCAATTTAACATTTGTTTTTACTTTTAGGTCTAAGTGCTGTTTCAATATAAACAAACAAGATCTTTTCAGATCTTCAGTACAACTTTAAATATATTGTAAATGTAGCTGAAATGTTTTTCATTGTGCTGACAATACCCAATACTTCTGCCCGGACATAAATGCAGGAATAGCAGAAATATCACTGAATTAACCTTGTACAAAAACATATGAATAAATGATAGAGCAAATGCATCCTACTTGTGTTCTAAATTCATGTTGTTTTAAAAAGCTGCATATCTTAGTAACTCAGCAAGTGACTGAAGGAAATGTTTCAAATTGATTATTAGACATTTTTTAAGATGCCTAAGGAACCACTGGCTACATTTTGCTCTCAATAACACTGGTGTAAATTGGTTATGCCAGTGAAGATTGGGGTCTTCTAAGTGTCTATTTTTGTTTTATTTTAGTGGAAAGGCATATATTGTTAGACTAATCATAAAATTGCTCAGGAAAACATTGTGATTATCATCTTTTTTTTTCAAGTCCCTGTCGTGAAATAGGTTTCTGCAGGTCATAATTGATTTTGTTTTGCAAGCATCAACACCCACTGTTCGTTTCCTCAGTGTGTTTCAAGCCAATCAAATGTTAGGTTAATGTCTAATTTTAGAGCTAACCTAGAAAGACTTTTTTTTGAATTCACTTTCCTGTTAGTGACTTTAATATGGCTCTTAATATGCTCTGTACAGATCCTCCTATTTATCAAACATGGATGATGCATCTCTAACAAAGCTCTTTGGACCCATGCTGTGATTTTAAGTGCTGGTGGGTTGCAGGACATTTTTGTTGCTGTACTCTGCAAAGCAGGGCTGCTTTTTACAAATACATTAAAGATTAATACAGACAGAATGTGCAGTTTTATAGTGCAGAAGCTTGATTTTCCTGGACATATATTTATTTTTTTTTATTAACAATCCTTCCTTTACTGCACATTTCTCTTTAGAATTTCAGAGTTCTGAAAGTGATTTGTTGGACCTTGCAAGTGTTGTTTCATTTAAGACCAAGGGAACCAATGAAACTCGCTCAGATTTACATTTCAGTGAAGTCTCATAAGTAATTTATGAAGCATACCTTAGAACTGTCTCCTGGAATACCTGAAATACCTCACAGCATACATGACCTTTTATGAGGAAAAGTTATTCTCCAGCAACTCCCTCTGCCCTGGCTTTTCTCCTTAATCCCCCCCCCCCAAATTGGTACAAAAGTAGCATCGGCAGTTGATTGAAAACTGTTCAAAATGTCTATGCTTTAATTAGCAAGAAAATTGTTTTTTCATATAGTCATGACTGATTATGGTATATCACAGCAAATACTATACTTTGTGCCATTAATGCATGAAGCAGAAAAGTCACATTGAGAATTTTGAATAGGAGGGTTAATGTAAATGAATGGATAATGTTGCCAAGGAACCTGCTGTTGAAAACAATTACCCTAGTTTAGAGCTTGTAGCTAAAGCTTCCCCTCTAAAGCTCTTCAGGTATTTTTCCTTTGCTCTGTGAGGTTTTTGGATTTTGGCTCTGGTTTTAAAGTGGTTGCTTCATCTGATATGAAAATTGTTTTTCTTGTAAGCCTAGAATAATCCACAGTCACCGTATATCTACCAGTATCAGAGCATGATTATTAACCATGACCTGACTTCAGAATGCAGAAAGCCTTTATATCTTCTGCCAATACATCTCCTTTTGCACACTGCCATATTGGTATGTATTACAGCTGACCTTTATTATGTTATATAATCCTCCTGAATGAAATCTTAGGTCGCGTCCACATGAGCATGGACGTTTGGTTTCCCAAGGACAAAGGGACACCTTGTGCCTCTTCTGGTTGTCCCCAGGGAACACCTGTGCCATGTGCCCTCTGGCATGCAGCAGGTTACCCTGGGTGTTGGTTCCAGCAGCCTTACTTGGGGT
This sequence comes from Gavialis gangeticus, assembly GCF_001723915.1. Classification (NCBI taxonomy): domain Eukaryota; kingdom Metazoa; phylum Chordata; order Crocodylia; family Gavialidae; genus Gavialis; species Gavialis gangeticus. Next base: position 46,705,225 of record NW_017729033.1, read on the forward strand.
CCTGGGAGCCTCCTGGGGCTGTAGCAGTGGTGATCCTGCTGCTCAGAGCCTGGCCAGCAGCTGGAGTGTGCCTTCAGCTGGCCAGGCTCCAGTTCTGAGCAGCACGCGCTGTCCCCTTGTGCGTTGCTCTGCTTTCTTCTTGCACAAGTTCTTTTGACCCCTGTATACCCAGGGGTCAACCCGCCCCCCCATGCTGCTCCCGTGCAGTGTGGAGATCAGCTAGTGTGTGGTATGTGGCACCATATACTGCATGGCTGCGCTCATCTGAATGCAGCCTTAAGTAGCACCAGTCTGTCTTTCAGATACAACCTCCTCTCTCATAACATGTTGTAGGTCACAAATAGAACTTGGACACATGCATAAATCTTGTGTGGGGCTACAAAAATCTGTAAGTAATGCAGAGTCCCGAATCAGTGAAAAATATGTGAATACGGGTGTAATGTGAGCTACTTTGAAAAGGAGAAAAATGAAAGATTTCAATGACAACTCTAAGTAGCTATTGTTGACATTAGAAATTCAAGGATTAAAATGATATCTGTATTGAAATGCTAACAAGTACAGTGATTTAGATTGTGCGCCCTGTTTCTAATTATTATGCTAGCTTGCACATAACATAAATAGTTGTAACCTTTGTGTGAAGAGCAAAGTCAGGAAATGTTAATCCATAGGGAAGCCATCTCTTCTCTCTAACTTCTACTATGAAACTCTAGCTCTAATGCTCACTCTTGTTCTTCAGTTCAAAAAACCCCTTACTGCAGTTGAACATCAGCCATTATGCTGTGTGTGCATTAGTAAAATTGATTTCCATAAGAGTTCTTCAGCCTGAATTACAAAACAATATCATCCAATGCATCTGCAAAAGCTGTAGTTAGGGCGAAAATGAGTAGGACTAGGAATGAGAGCTTTAGAAATTTGGAAATACTAAAGCTAATTAAGGTTGGCAAGGTTTGAAAACCAAACAAGCCCACAGCTTGGCTGAAGTTTGAGCACACTGTACATAGAAGCAGGCACTTTAGATAATGGTCTCCTGGCACCAATTAGACTATTAATCTGCATGTAATTTGGTTTTATCCATTTATTTAAATTTGAATTCCCAGTACTTGTGGTTTTTAAGAGTGGGGGAGGGGGAAGGGAAAAATGTTTTGGGTCATCAACATGCTTTAGCACATGAATGCATTATCATGAGACAGCTTAGTGTGTAATCCTTACAGTGTGCCAACTGCTGTGTGGTAACTTCTGTGTACCTGCTCTTACCCCAAACTAAATGCCATCTAACTGTCCCTAATATAAGTGGGAGTACTACGGGCAAATACTATGTAGTAGAGGACACTGTAAGATCACATCTTACCTTGATTCATGGCAACCAGTTTGTATTCCCAGACCCTTTAGATTGTCAGCTCTTTGGGGCTGGAGCATCCTTTTGTTCTGTGTTTGTATGGTGTCAGAGTGGAGTACATAAGTAGGACTCCTAGGGACTCCAGCTGCTGCCTTTGGGAGTGAGGGTGCAAAAACAGTGTTGCCGTGTTATCCTTTTAGTCCATACAATTTATAATTAGGTTTATTATGAGGATTTGAACAGACAGATTCAAGTAAATGACTTCTGCCTGTCCTAATATCCTGTTTCTACCCAAGAACTCAACTGACTGCCTGCAGGTACTGCTCCCGTAACTCATGTTCTGCTTTTGTCAGATTTTTTGAATGAGAACTTGACTTGATTCTTCCTTTAGTCTCAGAGGTCAAAGGATAGTTTGTGTGTTCTTAAGATGGTCTGTGGCTATAATCCTAGCCTTGTCAATAACCCTTATTTGGTTTCAAGAAGAAAATGTTTGTACAGCAACAATCATAAAAAGAATTAATGAAAGAAAAAGTTGATAATACTTGAACTTCCTTACTAAGGGGGCAGAATTTTTGTGTGTTCAGGTGGGATTTTGAGAGGAAAATGTTTATATCCTGGGTTCAGTTGGTCCTTTTTTTCTCTGTGGCTAACCTGCCTTCTTTCGTCCTTCCCTCTTCCAGGCCTGCCCAGGTGTGATAGGATTGTGAAATCTCCTTTCTTTACCACAGACAGCCTGCCAACTATTTAGTAGCTCATCTCAGAGTACATATTCAAGTTCATCTTTGGGAGAAGCAGAAGAAAACAAACAAAGTGTGTTTGCTGTGTGGTTTAGAGCTCCTTTTATTTCCTTCCCAGCCTGGTTGGACCATGAGTCAGTCCCTTTTGGTCATCTCTGATAGATCTGTCCACAGAGCCATCATTAACTGGAGTCACTCTTTAAGACTGTCAGGTACAAAGACCCCTTAGTTTTTTGCTAGTGATGTCCTGAGCACATGCAGAGCCCACTGAGTTTCAAACTGAAAAATCTGGGCACTAAGGAAAGTGTTAGGATCAGTCCCTGTACAGCTGCTCTGGATTTCAGTGAAGGCTTGTGGTTACTGAGTCACATAAACTGAGAGATCTGTGCTATAGAAGACTTGAAATTTGGGGAAAGGGAAATGCCTGGAAATATGACAAACTCTTGCTTGTCTCTACTACAATGTGTCTGATGTTTGAAATGCATAGCATTAACTCAGTATATTTAACGCCTGAAACTGTAGCTTCTGATCTAAGTTATCAGTTCCCAATAAAATCAATGGTAGTTCCTTGAACAGCTTAGGAGAGTTAGAACATTACATGTCAGATATATGTGTCTTTTATACTTGGCAGTTGACACAGTTTTTATTCCTAATATTTACATTGCGTGTTTATGAATTGTTCCTTTAAGGTTCAGTATTTTTAGGGTGCATGTACATGAGCATAGAGGCTGCTCTGACATGCTGTAATTACAGCACATTGGAGCAGATTCAATTAATCAAGTCTGCTGGAGCGTGGTAATTACTGCGCTCTAGCAGCTTCCTGCGTCTTGTGTATCAGCATCCCTGCACTTCAAAATAGCAGCGGGCCGCTTGTAATGAAGTTTGTTCAATAAGCTTTAGTTTAAGTGCCCTCACCACCATTTTGAAGTGTGGGGATGCTGATACATGAGACACTGTGGTGCTTTAATTACGGTGCCTCTAGGAGCTGCTCTGTTTAATGCACTGCCCCCTCTCAATCCCCAGAGCACGTGTAAAAGTGTCCTTAATTTTGCTTTTTTATTCACCAGTACCAAAAATGATTAAGATCATTTTCTGGTTCTGGACTCTTTTATATATATATATATGTGGTGTGTGTGTACACACACACA
>NW_017729033.1:46708575-46719806 GCF_001723915.1 Gavialis gangeticus
CACACACACACACACACACACACACACACACACAGACATATATATGATCACATTTACATTCTGAGAGCATGCAGATAGCTTTCTGCCTTTCAAAGCAATTTGCTCCAAAGGTGAGATGTGATATGTTAAATTTCAGCCTGTAGTAAGTTTTTTACAGTTGAGTTATAAACCTCTGGGAAATGGAGGGGTGGGTTATCACAGAAATACTAATACAACCCTAACTCCAGCAGTGATGCTGTAATATAAACATCATTAAGTTTCCATTCTCGTGGAACACTTGGTGTATAGAATATTTACATTTATAGTACTATAGTGTGTCTTACAGTATCCCTCCAGGTAACAGTGAAATGATAGTTTCATGAGGAAAATTATGTGACATTATTTTAATATACCCATGCTGATTTAAGCTCAGAGAAGCTCAGGAGCAGGATTGTCATAATGCTTTCTTATATTATCTAGGAAAGTGTTCAGCTCCCTGTTAACTGTTAGGTTAGCGGTTGCTCAGAGAATGGCAGAGAATTCAGAATTTAAAGGATTTTCTATCCCTCTGGCCTCTATGGTAATTATATTATTCAGTATAGTTTTTTGTTGAAATAAATCTAATATTCAGACTTGAATTTTATAATTCTCAAACCCGAACTCGTCTTTTTAATATATTTTGTGAACCATTCATATATTTACTGTTTTATCCATACAGACTTCTATTCCAGGTGTAAATTACCTCTGAAATGTACTGGCAATTGCTTTTGTCTTCCTCTGTGTAAGGGAACTTTCTAAATAGAAAAACACAGCAGTGTTTGCATGGACATGGTGATTAAAGTTACTCCTTCCTTGCTTTGAACTTTTCTTAGTTTTACCTGAAGAACAGGAGTGAATAATACGTCAGTAAATAAATAGTGTTGTTATATTGTATGTGAGGTTGGTGGGATTCCAGTGAGCACAGGGATCTGTCTCTATGTAGAGAGTCACTTGTGGGATCAAAGCCTAACTGATTTAAGTCCTATTGGATTTCTGCTCATAAAATGCAGTGCAGCTTTTAGTTCTAAGTCATTCATTTGTCTTTTAATGAGAAAGAAATAAGGTACAAGGAGCCAGCATGAGCAGAGTAGAAATAGACATTCATATTTATTATGTTCTACATATTTTGAATATTTAAATGATGTAGAAAGTAACTAAGGGAATCTTTACACATGTTCCAGGGGTTGAGGGAAGGGGCAATTTAATTAGAGCAGCTCCAAATATTAAAGCACACGCAGCATCTTGTGTATTCAGCATCCAGCACTTCTAAATGGTGCTGGGGGCACTTTAACTAAAGCTTGTTTAATGAACTTTAGCTCAAATGCCCCCACTGCCATTCTGAAGCTCGGGGGTGCTGAATACATGAGATTCAGAAGCTGCTGAAGCGCAGTAATTAGCATGCTTCAGCAGACTTGATTGATCAAGTCTGCTCTGACCCAGTGTAATTGCAGCATGTCAGAGCTGCGTCCCCACACGCCTACAGGCACCTTACGCACCAGAGTGTGCTTTTGTGTGTGGTTCATGTACACATCTTGTGCCAGGCACACAACTACATATACAGGTGGATATGCCTGCATGATGCTGTCCTTGCTGTGCTCACAGTGGTGTGTTTGTGTTTCAAGTGAAAATGATGTAGATGTGACATGATACTCACAAACCGAATGCTTAAGCCTGGATCCTCAAAGGTATTCAGGCACCTGAAATGTTTTGCTTCTTAGCTAGGAATCTAAATCCCTTTTGAGGATTTGGGCCTTCTAGAAAACATAAAAGGTCTAGACTAAAGTAGCCTTGGACTAGGTGGACCATCTCTGAAAATGCCTTTAAACTGTGCTCTTCCCACTGTATATACGAAAAGCTATTTTGTACCATTCTACTGCCAGAGCAATTTACTGGAGATATTATTGCATCCCTGCAGAGCTTTGTTTGATCCCAAACACACAGCAGCCATTGAGTACTCTCTTGCAGGGTGCATGCTGCTATAAGAGAATGACATTTGAGTTAATTAATCTGTGGAAATACTGTTAGAGAGAAAGAGACTTATGTTGAGGACGTGACAGATCTGACTTGCTTTTTGAAAATACTTTCATGACAGTAGACTTCAGTAACAGGGATCAGTACTAGCAAACCATCTTGCTAATCTGTTCCATTATGTTTTTGTGTGCTCAAAGAGCTATCAGACATTTTCTGTTTGAATGACTCTTATTGTAAATTAAGAACAACAAAGTCAGAACAAAAATAAATCCCCATCACAGAGACCCAGCCTTTGTTTCTCTTTCTAACAACTTTTACAGAAATGAACTCAAAATGGCTGCCAGTCTCTACAGATTATTCAGTCTTTGGCAGACTGTAGTTCATTGAAACAGTCCTAAAGTACAAAGATACTTGTACTATAGATGTAATTGTTTGCCTCATTGCTGAAATTCTTTCCCATAAATTAATCCATGACTCTGCCTTTTCCTCTCACAACTGCCTCCTAGAAATATGTTTTTCTAAAGTCAAACCCTCTCCTCCTGATAGATGAAAGACAAAAGCTACTTATGGTAATTAAAAATCAAAACCAAAATTGCTGAATGTAGACAGTACTTGCTTACTAATTTGTCTGAGTCCTATCTTTCTCCCTTATTTTTAGAAGTAAAAAATATAGCAGTACTTCACACAGGCATAATGGTTTATTTAGAATAATAGAAAATTAGGGTTGGAAGGGACTTCAGGAGGTCATCTCATCTAACCCCCCGGCCCAAAGTGAGACCACCCCCAACTAGTTCATCCCAGCCAAGGCTTTGTCTAGCCAGGTCTTAAAAACCTCCTGATTTATTTCTGATCCTCTGTGATTAGTAATTTAGATCATCCAAATCAAGTGGTGCATTACTTGACCAGTCAAACCGTGCCAGTAAACCATGCTTTACTGGTTTACACAGGAATTTTAAGTGCAGGAAGTTCCACAGAACAGAAAGAACTAGCCTTGAAATAAAGAGCTCTCCCATATGGGAACTGAAGGAAGGTTTCCAGAGAAAAGAAATATGAAGCTAATCGTTACTGCTTAAACCAAGAAAATGATCTATTGTGGAAAGGAGCCCACAATGGAAGCTTCAGAAAGAGGGGCTAAAGGTTTGACCTGTGTGACATCATTTCTTGTTATTAAGAAATTGTCAGGAAGGAGGGATGCTACACTTTTAAAGCATATGGATCATTACAGAGTTGTCTTTAGGTATTGTCCTGGGGAAACAAGCCCCTAAAACTAGGTTAATTTTGTTGTATGTAAAGACCAAAGCAGGGAAAGGGGTCTAATGATAGTTGAAAATATGGCACCAAATAGGTGACATTGGAACAAATAATCTAGAGGACTCTGGAATGTAGTAAGATCCCAGATCAGGGACTGTTCCCAAATTTAAGAACAGAAGCACAGTGATTAGTCAGCAGGTGGTGCAAGTACTCACTGATCAGAGATGCTAGGAGTCAAGTCAATAGGAGAAGGGATAAACCAGCAACTTTGGTTGATTGGCTTTTTTGTCAACAAGTTTGGCTGTACATAGATTTTGACTATTGACAAGGAGACTTGGTTAGGGTAAGTGCAGCTGAGCAACGTGTGCATTATTATTCAAGTTACTTTTGCATTACTTGAACAATGAAGTGTGATGGACAGGAAATGCTGTAGATCATGAGTAGCTGTAAAACTTTGGGTAGGAAAGCATGTGAGTAATGCACTTGTTTTATTCAGCAGAATGCACCCTCATATTATTGAGTCTGTCCCGGAGCACGCAGCAGTGGTAGCAGTATGGCTAGAGGGTAGGCAGGCATGATGCAAAACAAATGAGGCAATAGGATAAAAAATTACCCACAGGAAAAAGTTAGTCTTCCCAATACATTAAAAATATCTGTCAAGAATAGCAGGCTATTCTGGACTATAGAGGTAAAATATAATGTTTACCAGAATGGCCGCTTGTTCAACTTATGTTTTTCTGTCCATGTAATTAATGATTTTGTGTTTGTTGTGCAGATGGTGCTTGTACTCCATTCTGTAACTTGAAGTTTCACTCTGAGCCGGAAGCTATTTCTTTGGAAGGAAGAGATTCAAGAGGGGCTTGCTGGATCAGTAATGGAGCAGCAGATTGGCTGAAATTCTGGCACTGGAGAAAGGGAAACCTTTTAAATGTCCGACAGATATTTTGCTTTTCTATTGTCTATTACTGTCTGCCTGTCTTGTCATCTTAAATTGTAAGCATATCATGGCAGACACTGTATCTTTCTATATGTTTGTGCATTAGCATGATGGGTTACCTAACAATAACTGGGGCCTTTGAGCACTGCTACAATGCAAATAGTACCAGAGGAGACCTGGTAAGTTGTTCCTTTCCTTCCTTGTAACTGACAGGCATTGTTGACCATCAGGTCAATCAGAAACTCATGATTGATAACAGAATCATAATAATTCTTGCGGGCTCAGATCAAGCGGGCTCAGATCAAGTCCTACACTTACCTGGCAAGAGAAGCACTGTGAACACTGAGGCTGTCTTCCTAGTTACACCTGGGGAAGGCGGCTGTCTTGGCATGGGGATAGTACCTGCCAAGGTAATGTATAGTAAACCTCCCACTTAGCTGCTGGAGTGGAAGGTATTGGCTTTATGCCCACTTTATAGAAAGGGGAGACTCCTTCCTAGCTTGTTTCTGCAGCCACATGGCTGAGGGCAAGCAAAACTTGGGGGCATCAGAACCCCAAGCTTCTGGGCTTAGGCCTGCAAGTAGGATGCCCACCAAAAGTTTTGGAAACATCTGAAGCCCCAGATGGGGGTGGAGGATGTTTGCTGGTAGTAGGGCCACTTATGGTTCTTGACTGACTCATGGATTCGGAATTGATTTGGCTGATTTGGCTTGGAACATGAAAAATTGTCATTAAAAAATAAAAGTATAGTTTATACAAGGTGCCAAAGTGCTACTCAACAGTGTGTTTAACACCTTTGTTAAAACTTGTAGCAGTTTTAAAAAAGATAACATACATCAATTCTGGATGAAATAAGTCCATGAGTAATGTATGCAAATTGATATACCCATGTTTTATTTCAAGGTTATTGTTTTCAAGTTTGTTTCTCACTTCTACCTGTTCAAGGAGAGCAGGGTCTGACAGTAAGGGGAGGAGGAAGGGACTGCCAGGGGAAAAAGTTGGGGGCAAGCAGAGAGCAAAGGGCTGTCTAACTCCACCCGCCTCCCCCCCAATTTATTTTCCCTGCTGCAGCACTGAGGGGTGGGGTGGAGGACAGATTTTAAGGCAAATCTCCAATAATTAGATTCCATACCTGGACAATTATAGCAAATTTATACATTCCTTATATCTTGAATCTAACTATTCGGATTTCATCTTACAATCACAGTCGACTTCTATTCAAGTAACTATGGTAATTCATCTCACTTATTCTGCTTTTTTTTCTTGCTGCTTGAAGCCAAGGAACAGGAGACTTAGGTGGCCTGTTTTCCAAAGACTAACTGTTGAAACAGTGGAGAGGAAGGAGCTGATATTTTAATCTTGATTCTTCATCCAGGATCCACTAATCTACCTCTCACCCTCCTGGATTCGTTACAGTAAGATATGATGCAAGTTTAAACCAGTTAGCATCTCAATTTGTTACAGCTCTTCTTAATAAGTTGGTTTTCCTGAGTCAATCAGAAATTTAGAAAAGAGAGGATTTGGAATGATCACCCAGGGAATAAATAGAAGTGTGAGCTGAAAGAGAGATATTTTGAGCACTAAAAGCCCTGAGAAATTTTGCTGGCTGAAAGATGCCTTCTGGCACTTAAGCCTTGAAGCAGCAAGGTACATATCCAGCTCTAAATACTTTGGGGGAAGCACTGAAGTAAATGTAGGATTACATGGTAAAAGTTACTCATGCAATTTAAGTACCTTGCTGATTTGGGGCCTGAGTTAGCACAGTTTTAAGCAACTTAAGGTCACCAACTCTTGTAATTTTATAATGCACAAGTTTCATAACGCTTATTTTTCTTTAAAACTTTAACTTCTGGAATCCTGTGACTATATGAAAAGCTTAGACTTTTGCATTAGGAAGCATTCTGGATGGTCTGTGGAGAGCTGGTCCTATGGTGTTGGCTCTCTTCCTTGCTTTCACATTGTCAATTAGCATTAAGAAATGCTACAATGTGTATGCATCATTAATTGTCTATATAAGAAATTGCTCTAAGTTGCCACAAGGAGTTTATGCAATTTAAATGGGTTGAGAGGTGGTTAACAAACAAATCTCTTGGGTCTGCATTATGAAAAACATTGGAAACTCTTGCCTAAATGGGTTGATAGTCTGAAAAGAGGAGCATCTCATAATTTCAGAATTCTGGATTAGTGAGTATTACATACAGAAAGTTAATTTACAGTGAGTGCAGTGGAAGCTGCCTTTTACCAGTCTATTAGTAGATAATTCTTACTCAAAGGGCTTGTCTGTAGTGTTAACTTATCATGCCTGGCACCTTACTGAAAAGTGGTGTGCTGCTCCATGTGCACTACCACTCACACTAGAAGTAGCTTAAGTGCTTTGATGAAGTGTCATGGGCAAAATTAATTAGTGCAGCAACATCGCTGCATGAATTACTACTACCAGTTTGGAAAGTGGTGCCCAAAGCCAGCACAAGTGCCATCTGGCATGGTAAGTTAGTACAGATGTGCCTAAAGGTAGTATCTTAATTTCTAGTGATAGTTATTTTTTACTTATATTAGTGAATACTAATAAATTCAGTCATATGTTACCTATCATTGTAGAACAGTTAAAACTTTGTACCCAGAGGTATGAATTTACTATTATAAGTGCTTGTTAGCAGCTGTTTCTAAAAGTTTAGTATTTGGTGGTGGCAGGTCTCACTTTTAGTATATTAATCTGTTTTAATGACAGATTGGATAAACCATAGCTTTTTTTTAAATAACCCTTCTGAGGACAGAAATTCACAGGACACTGATCCAATTTAGCCTTCTGTGTACTTTCCTCTAAAGCTTAGTTTGTCTTTCACAACAAATATGTAGTTGATACTTTTTACAAGATCAAGCAGGCTTACACTATGCAGGAGGCAAACTGAAATCTTTCAAATGACTTTTTAAGAAGTGTATTATTTAAGTATGAAAATTAAATGTGTACATAACTTCTTAAATAAATTCTCTTAAACCACTCATTATGTCTATGTCAACAACACGCTTACCTGCACGCTCAACTCTGGTACAGAGTACATACAGAAATGGGGAGTTTGTGACATGAAGAGGAGATGTATTGAGTCCCCTTCGATCCTTTCCTTTACAGGTACATATGCAAGTAATAGCCACAATTTTAGTTCTGACAAAAATTTGAATGTGTTTTGTTTTTTTCCCTATCACAAAAGCCACTTTGTCAGGAAGTTTTCTTAGTTTGCAGATATAATTTCTGGACAGAAAGAGACAGTCTTGCCACACAATAGCCAAATGGCTGAGGGCAATAGGACTCATTTAAGAGACTCTCCTTTAAAACCATTCTCTGAATCAGCTGGAGCAGACTTAGAGCTGGTTTTCACACCCTACGTGAGGGGTCTTACCTATCTGACTGGAGGGTGGACTAACTTCCTATAAAAGAATCCTTTAGATTTTTTAAAGATTTTTCATTTCAAATGAGCTTGAATTGTCAAAAACACAATTTTTAGGGGGTAGGCATTTCAAGAAAAAAATCAAATTTGGGGCAACTAAATTGGACTAGGAACATTTTTTTTTTTATCAGTTGGCCACTGGTTTTTCCCTGATGTGGGGTGAGCGGGGGAGAGAGAATGAAAGCTACAGAGGAAAGGACTGAAGATATGTCCACTTTTGGTAACTGCTTTTGATGGCTCTTTTCAATTTTGCTTTCTTGAAGACAAAAGTAAAACTGACAAAGTCTGAAATGGGCAGTCAAGGATCTGTCATTTCAGTTTTCCCAATGGTACACTACGATTCTTTTGCTGAATTGGGTGTAATAGACAAATTTGGTGTTATAAAGAGATGTATTATGCCAGAAATTTCCAATTAGATCTACAATACCATCTTTGTTTCTACCCTCCCTCCCTCCATCCCCCAAAATAAAATCTTGTGTTCGTTACATAGTAGAATGAAAGCCAATTCTGAAATAGAATTGTTCTTTTCTAGCCGTCCTAGACTTCCCCTTCTTGAAGTGCAAATGGGGAATTACTTGCAGTGGTAGTATGCCCAAATAAATCAGGCTTTCATTGCGGCATCTGCTTTTGGATTAGAGCCAATAAAGCAGGTCAAGAAGGAGGTCATCCTGCCTTTACTGAAAGGCTATGAGAGACATAACATCACGTCTAATCTTGGAAGCATTCAGGTTTTCTCAATAGTGAGGTCTCTGGGTTCTGCACTACTTGTACCTCATTAAAAGAAAACCGGTAATTTAAAAAACAAAACAAAATATCACAATAGATTCCTTTCTGTTTATATCTTCCACTTTTGTCAATAGGGATTTTTTTAACCCCTTTATCTCATTTCATAATCTCTTCAACAGCACTATTCTGTTGTCCTCCATTTTCAACTTCTACATCTTCGTCTTAAATGACATTCAGTATACTAAGCTTTGAGTACTGTGGAGGTTAAGTCAGACAAGACCATGGTTTTTATACCCAGGAGCAGTGTTCTCAGTTATTATGATAGTGGCATGTACAGTACATTTCTAAATACTTCAGAGGCTTAAAACTGACCCTTTTTGGGATAACTTGCTGAAAGGTCTCCCTGGTGCCCCTTCATCTGTGTAGTCTTCTTTCTGAAGCCTATAATTGAGAAAGAAAAAGGTGCATTTTGCAGGAACTGCAAGTACTAAATGAAAGGTAGCAGTGAGCAAGGTTGCGATTGCTAGTTGAAGAAGACTCGAGAGTAAATTGATTTTAAAACTAGCAGTTTTATAGCTCCCTACCTCAAGATAATAAAGACATTCTATGGGTTACTGAAATTCTATCATAGCAATAAAAGCTTTGTAAAAATATTTGAACACATTTCATTCTTTAGAAATATATCAGTGTAAAACTAGTGCCAAGAGAAACTTTTAAAGCCAGTTAATACAACATTTGACCAACCTTTCTGTTGGTTCAACGCTCAAATCCAAAACTGATTTACCCCTTAAATATAAGCACATGAAATCAGGTTTCTAAGTTTCTGTATAGGTTCACATTTTCAGAAGTGCCAAAATGACTTAGAAGCCCAGTGCTTCCTTGTTGACTTTAAACTCCACTCTTTCACAATTTTGGCCTTGGCTCTCAAAGCATGTTACACAAAATGTTTACACACCACATCACTCAAAGTAGTAACCTCTGAAGTGAGGGGCAGATGCCAGCCAGCATAAAGCGTACTGATCAGCAGTGAAGAAAGAGGGACTGGAGGAAGGGCCTGGGAGTAGAGTGAGCATGTCTAACATCTTTCCCAACTATAAAGTTGGCCTAAAAAAAAGATACCACCAAAAATACCCTTGCTTCTTGTATATTTCCTGGTCCATCAGAGCTACAACAATGCTCCAACCCTACTGCAGCAAATGTAATTTTTTGTACAAGGAGATTAGGATGAACCCTTGTTCTTAAAGGCAATGCCTCTTCTGTGTCTGTAAGTATGCACTGCAAGCATGATGGTTAGATGTTCAACTTTATTCTGTTTTAATGGGACTTGGGTAGCTCATTTTTCTTCGTGCCTTTGAATATCACTCTTGACATTTTTAAGGTGTCATCCCCATACGTTGGTAAGTTCCAAATGAACGGACATCCTAAAAGGCTTGGTCAGGATTCTGTTTATTGTTAGCAGAGAAATATTTTACATCATAAGTAACTGAGGCATTTCAGAAGTGGTGGCTTTCATTTGGGAATTAATATATGTCCTCTAAATCCCACCATTTTATCCTGAAGTTGGTAAACTACAAGGAAGGAACATGTTACTAACGTCACTCTGCTTCTGTGTTACTATTTTGGTTTTCTTTAGTCAAGGTGTTTTTTCTATGTCTCTAGTAATAAATGGGCCTTGTCCACACCTTCCCAAGGGAATGGAGGCTTTCTGTACTTTGCTGACATTGTAGAAATTTAGATGGGGAGCAGTCATTTAGTGGAATTTGCCCATCATAAGTGTTGGCACAGGGTTAGTTGAAACAGTGAGAGTCCAAACATTACAGACTGTGTACTTTGAAATCCCCCATGCATTTATTTTTGTCCAGACTTTTATTCCTGTCACTCTGTATATGTGCTCTTTGTGACAGAACAGTTACAATAACCACTCCAGCAGGACCTTTCACATTTGGTTCAACTCAGAGTTCAATGCAATTTGATTAATATATTTCATTGTTCCAAGAATTCTCTTGCTAAAGCATAGCAACTCAAACTTTTAGATTTCAAAAGAGATTAAAGTGTACCTCTAATTAAAAGGAGTCACACTCTTAAGAGCTTAATTCTGCATAATTAAACAGTTCTTTCGGCTTTTAATTTTCTTAGTTAACCTGTTTACAATACCATGATGGTCAAAATAATCACACTTACTGTCCTATGCAATGCAGTTTGTTTTCAGTGACCAAATCTGATATGTGATTATGAAGTATAGCAGCTTTAACTCCTCAGTTGCTGTTTGAATTCTGGATTGAATGGATAGTCACTGGAGGCATGTCTTTATTTAATCTGTGACACTGGCATGCAGATCTCAGCATCTGTATTTAGTCTAGCTGGGGTGTAGACAAGTCTCCACAGCAAAGGCTTCCTCACAGTACTGTGTCTCTAGTTTTTCTGAGCTTGCTTGTGAGAATCTGTGAGGACATTCCATATTCTTTGTGCTGATACTCAGGAGTCTTTCCCAGAAAATTGTGTCAATTGCAGAAAAACTTCTCTCTCTTTTGAGGGGAATCATGGGGATGGCATTGGAGAATTGTCAGCACTTTGTGACTGGCAATCATATGCACAAGGTTAATAATCCCTTTTTGGATTAAAGTTGTAATAAGTGGTTAGAAATGGCTAGGAAATGCAATGAAATGCTAAAATTCTGGGATGAATAAAGGGCATGACATGAGAGGCAGAAACAGAGGTTCCTTCCAGATTGCATGGGTATAACAGGCCAATTAATATGAGAAAATGATGCACCATTAATATAACAAGATACTTTCAATTTAAAGTGAGGCAGTTGTGCCAATGGACTATTTGTAGCTACAAGGAGCGCTACACAAATGCTGTTTCAGCAAAACATTAATTAGGAC
>NW_017729033.1:46719932-46728246 GCF_001723915.1 Gavialis gangeticus
CAGCAAAACATTAATTAGGACACTACTGCTGACTTTCCCAGATTAATTTCCCATTATGCATACTGTGTATGGCTTGTAATTATAATTGGTACCTGGACTCTTTCAGAACCAAAGACAAACTGTGATCAACTTGATGGATCAAAGTGGAAATTTAGCCCTCACCTTCTGTCAGTTATGGTAAAAAAGTGCAGTTTCTGCTTAAGAACAACTACAGTGACTAACAGCTGTTATTTGGAGTTGGATAGGAAACTGCAAATACAGTAATAATTTCAACATTTTTCTTACTTTGTGTTTAATGAAACCAAGAGATAGATTGGAACCAGTGCCAAAAAAAGGCTGGCTATTAAGAACACTTGCCTGGGATGTTGGAAAACCATGTTACATAGCTCTACCCCCGGGGAAGGATCTAGGGGGTATGTGTGGGTGGGTGGGTGGGGACGGAGCACCACTGCACTCCATCCCATGCTGCTGCGCAGGCGCCACCCACCAGCTGGATGTGAGGGTGGGAGAAGCTTGCACGCGACGGCTACTGCCGCTTCTGCATTCAGCCATGCACCACCCTACCCCCGCCCAGCTCTGTGTCCAGCTGCTGGGGGTACACTGCTTTGTATCCAAAGAGGTTGAAAGCCCCTGCTCTACCCCATTGGATTGGGCTTGACTATTGTATGCCAGATACTGGTAGGCAGAATGTTTGTGAGAACATGCCCATCTAATCCTGCATGTTGTTAAAATACCACATAGGTGCCTTTTGCCATGAGACCAGTGCCACCATAGTAACAGCTAAATAATATACTTTTTGGACTGTAGCACATATAGCAGAAGCAAGTGAATGAAGCATTTGAATAGAAGAGCTCTCTTGTGTTGTCTAAATCAGCATAGCTAGCTCATTTAGAGCAGTGACTTAATACCCAGTTTCTCACATTTTAACTAAATGTTCTGACCAGAAGGCTATCAACTATCTGAAATGGGTTTCTCTGTCTCTCATATGGAAGCTATTCTCTCTATAACTAATCAAAATTTAATTGGGATAAAGATAAGGGTTTCTTGTATCCTCATGTACCCTTGCTTAAGTTCGGTGTTTTAGGTATGGATATGTTCTGTAATAGTAACATTATGTATTCTTTCTCTGTATACCCTAATTAGTTTGCATATTTAAGGATACTCATGCTGTTTCCACTGTTTGTGGGCTTGGGGTTACTGTTTGGGATTAACATGTGTGTAGCAGGCTTCATGTTTCAAGGACTACAGCTTAGCCAGCTGCAGGTGGTAAGAAAGTGATTACAGGCCTGCCTAGGAAGACTGGGCCACAGAATAGTTGGCTGGCCCAGGGGAAGTTAAAAGCTCCTTGGGAAGAGAGCTGGGAGGGAGAGGCTGCAGCACAGAGCTACAGCACTTTCTCAGGGTCTGGGGAAGGACAGCTGGGTGTGAGTTAATTCTTTACTGTTGTTGTTCCTGTTTGCTTACTTATGGTTTATGTTGTGTCCTGGGAGTCAAGTTCACCCCAGGGAGTTAAAGATTGTGTTGTGCAAACAGACAACCCATTACACATGGTGGAGAATGCAGGCACCTTAAAGTCAACCCCAGCAATGGAGACAGAAGATCTGCCAAAATGGATGGAGACATTGCAGCAGCAACAGCAACAACAATTTGAGCAGTAGCAGCAACTGCAGCAATTCTAAAGGGAGCAGCAGCAGCAACAGCAGGAGTTTCTACAACAACAGTGGGAATGGAGAAAGAGCCCCACTCCACTTGGTGAGTCACCGGGAGCCCTGAGACTTGAGGGTGGAGGGTTCCCCAAGTTGGGACTGGCTGGTGACCCAGAGACTTTCCTTGTGAGATTTTACTGGATGGCTGAGACCATGGGCTGTGGGCTGTGAGGGTGGCCCCACTGTTAGCTACAAAGGACCAACTCACAGTTTGATTAATTCACTGCTGTGATTAGTTTAAACCGGTGCTTCTGTACCTTTAACAGTGAAGTTTCAGGGAGTTCCTGTCTCTGTACTGATCCTTTCCTCTCCTTGGTCTGTGGTTTCGTAGGTGTTAATTGCTGCTCATTAGCTTGTTATCCTGTCTAGCTACTGTGTTATGCAATCAATCAAGATTCATTCGGTGACCCGCTCCACACAGAGAAGCTGAGGTTTGAGTCCTGCCCTTGCTAACATTGTTACATGGTACAACTTACTTTTAAACTTAAAGTACATTTGTTACAAAGTTAAAAAGCATAGAATATAAAACATCAAAGGGTGAAATGCCATGGCACATACAACAAATAGAACAAATACAATGGCAGGGTGGAGCGGGGGGAACATACTGATGCAGAATACTATTTTATACCCATAAAGGCATCTACAAACTATATTTTTATTACAAGTACACCTTATATTCTATAAAAATAATAATAATATAGTAAAAGAAGAAGAGAAGGAAGGAAGGAAGAAAAGGCAGAAAAGAGAAAGCATCCCCCAAAGGGGGCAAATACTGTAAAAGGGGCTTTTTGCCATATGGAGGGGCTTCACATTGGAGGTGGGGTAGACAAAAAAAAAAGGTTTCTTGATATACCACTGCTAACTGAAGAGGCCCAGGCCATGTACCAGGCCTTGGGAGCTGATTTGGCCCGGGCTTACAAGACCTTCAAGGTGGCCATATTAGGTTAGGTCTTACTGAGGAAGCCTATTCCTGCAGATTTTGGTCAGAGACCTGGGACCCAAATACCTGGCCCTGAGCCATAGCCCAAAGATTAAAAGACATGTGCACCCACTGGATAAACCCAGACTCTTGGTCAGCTGCAGAGATTGTCAAACTGGTAACATTAGAACAGTTCTGCAACATCCTCCCAGCCAAAGTCGAGAATTTGGGTGTATTAGCACCTGGTGGCTGGTTTGAAAGAGGCTGCCTGGACAGTGGAGGACTTCTTGGGGGTGCAGTTAGACTGTTGAGATTCCTGAAGAGACCAGAAGCCTCCAAGCCCAAGGAGTCTGGGATTTCAGGGAAAACAGGCCAGGTCCCTCCCCCAGTGAGGATGTCACCTACGTCTTGTCCAAGGCCCCAACCAGGAGAAGGGCCCTTGAATGGCCCTGCCAGAGAAGACAGCCACATGAGACTTCCTTACAGCTCAGGAGGAGGATGGGAGGATTAACTCACTTGCTTCTGATGAGGGGAGAAGGGCCATCACTACCAGGATTGCCCGCAGATGAATTGTGGATACACTTGCATCTATATTTTGGAGGTGAGGCAGGAGCCCCCAGCTCCAAAAGGATCCCAATGATGATTAGGGTTGTACACATTGTGGGACTTGTAGACTCTGACTTAGGCCAGACTTTTGTGCATGACCACCTGGCAATATCTCAGTGGGGGAATGTACTATATTATATGCATTCACAGGGATGCCTTACCCTACCCCATAATTTGCCTAACCCTGACAATCAGGGAACAAGAAAGCTAGGTGAGAGCTGTAGTGGCCAGCCATTTAGACTACCCCATAGTGGTGGGGTGAGACTGGGGCTTAATGGGCAAACTTTCCTGGTGTGTGCAATGAGGAGATAGAAGACAGGTGGACCCTAATCCTATTGAACCCAAGCTGGGAGAGATTTTTCTTTCCTGGACTCTGGGCTCTTCAGGCCTGTAACAGGGGACCCTAACCCTATTACCTAACTAGAAGAGGTGAACAGGGGTTGGAGCCATAGGTGTAGAGTGGGGGGACCAGTGGCAGTGAGCCCAGTCCTACCCCTTTAAGAAAATGGAGCAACTGGCATGGAGGCTGTGTGTTAATCAAAAGATGAAGATGCTCCTGTGGAGGGTGAGACAAGGCAGGCAATTGGCTGGCTGAAAGGGTCCTTAGACACAAGCACCTGCTGGAAGCTGGATAGGGAGAGAGAAGAAAGGGAGAAGTCTGGCTGGTGGGGTGAGAAGAGGGTCTTGAGCCTTGTGAGGATGTGGGGGGGGGGCGGGGAGAGGGAATGTGGAGGTCGGGGAAGGGGGCTCCTGTATAGTAGGTATAAGAAACTTCAGTGGCTTAGATGCTGCAAGCCTGTGATGAGTTGCTGGGAACATTGGCCCAACCCCTTCTCTGATGTTTTTATACTATGGGTGAAAGACCTGCTGTTAAAGTGATAGTATTCCTTTTTCTGTTTTCTTTTCTCTACTGTATTGTACTCTGGGAAGGGGAAGTTTAAGTAAGGCAACAGTCTATATTGTTTTTTGTTGGAGGTGGGGTGTTGGTGAGGCTCAACAAGGGTTAGTGTCTTGCCAGCGCCGGGCATAAGTTGGAGAAGGCTAGAGGCTGAGTGAGCCAGGAGCCATAGCCCACAGGGCAAAACCAGGGTCAAGAACCTAGAATCGGAGAAAGCTGGAGCTCATAAGTTGGGCCTGGTTGTGGTGGCCCAGGCTGAGGGAGTCCAGCTAGAAAAAGGGGGTGGAAGCCAGGGAGGGTTGAAACCCCAACGAATGTTTGGAGGCCAAAACATGCCAGACTGTGCATTGAGGCAAGGTGCCTCTGCAGAATGATATCCAATAACACTTGTGATGCATGGGCAGACTGTGGGGGTGGCAGGAGGTCACAATTATTGCATTAAGGCTTAAATTGGAAGACTGTCCTGAAAGGGGAGGTCAGTGTAGTGAATTCTGGA
The DNA here is from genome assembly GCF_001723915.1 of Gavialis gangeticus. Lineage (NCBI taxonomy): Eukaryota > Metazoa > Chordata > Crocodylia > Gavialidae > Gavialis > Gavialis gangeticus. Next base: position 46,724,558 of record NW_017729033.1, read on the forward strand.
GGATTGTGCACCACGTTGGGAAGAGGCTACACTTTTTTTTTCTGCCGGCAGCTCCTGAACTGAACAATAGTAAAATAAGATCGTATTATGGCAGGCCGAAGATTGGAGGCAGAGTAGAGACTGAGGAGCTTGAGCAGGCTGGTTTGACTGCTAGGGAACCTTGGATATCAGGTGGCTAGCCTTGGGTCTGCTACAGGGCCTCAGCCCAGGTCACACTGAGAGTAGTGGTGGGTTAGAAAGGAGGCTCTTTCTAGCCGGCAGAAATATTCTGGAAAAGGGGTTGGAGTACAGTGCAACCTAGAGGGGGCAGAGAGGCTAAGAAACTTGGGAGACTCCAAAGAGAAGGGAATGGACCAGGTGTGGGAGATCCAGGAGTTCATGAGAGATCAATGAGAGGACCTGGTCTATGGCCCTCTATATGGATGATTAGCTTGGGCCAATGGCGTCATTGTAGATGCATGTTTACCTGCCCAGGGCCCCCACTTTGAGCTTCAGGGGGATCTTTTTATGAGGGTGACCAGGGACAAAACCACAGAGGCCCAGCTGTCAGAGATCTTAATCCTAAAGCAGTACTGCTGGCAGGTGTTGAAGCTCACACATGACATCCCCTGGAGGGGGGTGTAGCATCTGGGGGTAGAGAAGAGACAGAAGAGGGTGTCAGCATGATTCTTTTGGCCTGGGGTATATTAGGAGATCAAAGAGTATTTTGCCTCCTGCCCCAAGTGCCAATTGATTGTCTCCTAGCCCATGTCTAAGGGCCCACTGGTGCCTGTCCTGATGGTGGACAGGGCTGGAATTGATTTGGTGGATCCTCTGGAACCTAGCTTGAGAGGACCCAGGTTCATCCTGGTCCTTGTTGACTATGCTGTTGGCTACCCCAAGGTGGTAGCAATCTGGTTGGCACCAGCACAGACAATGGCATCTGAGCAACTGCAGATATTTTCATGGGTGGGCATTCTGAGAGGGGGTCTAAACTTACTAGGGCATTGCCTTTATGTTCCAGCTTTTACAAGAAGTCTAGGCCCTGTTGAAAGTACACCTGGTAAGGACTTTTGTGTACCATCCCCAGATAGATGGCCTGGTTGAGAGATTCAGTTGGACTCTTAAGGAAATGCTGCACAAATTTGTCCTGGGGAAGGCATGGAACTGGTATTGCCCTATGTATTATTTGCAATTTGGGATGTTCCACAGTCCTCCATGGACTTCTCACCCTTCAAATTATTATATGGGCAGCAAACCCCAGGATATGATAGATCTCCTACAAGCATCTTGGCAGGTCCAGGATGCTGCAACCCAGAACGTGGTCCAGATGCAGAGAAAGCAATACAATAAGAATGCCAGGCTCTGGGTAAAGCAACCATGGGACTGGGTCTGCAAGAAAGGGATTAATAAGAAGAGTAAATAGCTAGCAAAGTGCCAAGGTCCCTTTGAGGTCTTGCAGAGGGCAGGCCAAATAGACTATGAGGTTCACCTCATGGGGAAATGGCAGGATTCACAAATTAATCATGTGAATTTATTAAAACCCTGGAAAGTACAAGAGGCATGCATGGCTTCCACCTGCTTGCTAGGAGCCAGCCTGGGACCCCCCACAACCCCAGATCTGGTAGCTGACCTCCAGCTAGTGGAAACTTTGACCCTAGCTGGCAGAATTTAAAGAGATGTTCTTAGGGACCCCAGGAAAGACTAACTGGGCAAACACCAGATTGTCTTCAAGCTGGGATATGCAAAATCCAGAAGGAATACTTGAGAATCCCAGACCACATGAGGGAAACAGTATGGCAAGAAATTAAGAAAATGCTGGATTTTGGGGTCATTGGGGAATTAAACAGTGAAAGGAGTAACCCCATTATGTTAGTGCCAAAACCCAGCTGTACCATAAGGTGCTGTATCAACTTGCACAAGGTCGACCTCATTTAAATAATGGTACATATGCTCAGGATAGACAAAATGGTGGAGGTTAGAGGCAACTCCAGATATTTATCTATCCCAGACTAACTAAAGGGTACTGACAAATACTGTTAGACCTAGCTTCTAATGAAATCACAACTTTTGCAGTTCCTTGGGGACTTTACCACTTTAGGACTTTTTCGGCTACACGGGGCCCCAGCAACTTTTCAACAATTAATGGACATGATACACTGCCCAGACCCAATATATGCAGCTACCTACTTAGATGATGTTGTAATATTTGCAAACACGTGGGCAGACCACCTCCAGCACCTGAGGCTGATGTTGCAGTCTATATGCATGCCTAGACTCATGGCCAATCTAAGTAAATGTCACCGAGGAAACACAGAAACTAAATACCAAGGATATATATGGAGTAGTGTTAAAATCAGGCCTCTTGTTGTTAAAGTGAAAGACTTGCTTGAGTCAGTAGTGCCAATGACAAAGAAGCAACATATGTCTTTCCTTGGCCTAGCGAGTTACTATTGATAGTTCATCCTGCAGTTTCCTGACATTATGGCCCCACTAATGGACCTATTGTGAAAAGGGGTACCAAAAAGGGTCTAGTGGTCACCCAAATGTGAGACAGCATTTGGAACTGTAAAACAGCTACTGTGGAGCACACCAGTTCTGCACAGTCCGGACCCAAGAAAAGATTTATTATACACACAGATGCCTCAGAGCAAGGCCTTGGAGCAGTTATCTCCAAAAAGCTTCCATGGGGAACACCCTACCCAGCTCCTGCTACTAGTGACATAGGGTGCTCATTGAGTACCCAGGGAAGAGAGTGGGGAGCATCATTATGCCCATCCCACTAGCCCCCCAGTTACACTACTGTCTGCTACTACTGGCTGGGGTAAGCAGTAGAGCCTCTGGACAGCAGCCCTGGGTGAGTCTCCCTTCCAGACTGAATGGGTAAGCAGTAGCTTCCCTGGGTTGGTTTGCTAATGACTGACACTGATAACTATTTTGGGTTTTGACTGGTTTGCTTTTAGGTTGTATGTTTGTTCCCATTCTCCCCTGCAATAAACTCTGTTTTAATTTAATGTTGCTTGCGAGGGGGGAGTTAGTTCACTTTAGAACACCCAGTTAAAATTTATTGTCTTAAGTTTCTGGGTGGCAGCTCAAGCAGATTTGCAAAGTTGGTATTAAACCCTAAATTTGAACCTGGTGCGTGTTACTGCTGTCCAGTGCCTGGAAGAAGGGTTACACTTATCAAGTGTTTCTTCCATTCTGCTCCAATACAAACTGGAACAGGTCTCTGAGAAAAGAATGAGAGCACGGGATCCCCCTCACACTCCAAATAACCAACCACCTAGCAGTCAGAGTATTTACCTGACATGGGAGATAGACATTGAAGTCCTACACATGAACGTGGAGTCTGCTCTGATGCCCTGGAATTCCAGTGCATCGGAGCTGACTTGATTAATAGTCTGCTGGAGCATGGCAATTGCTGTGCTCCAGCAGCCTCCTGCATCCTGTGTATTAGCATCCCTGCACTTAAAAATGAGAGCAGGGGTGGAGAGCTTTATCTAAAGCTCATCGAATGAGCTTTAGATCAAGTGCCCCTGCTGCCATTTTTAAATGTGGGGACGCTGATACACAAGATATGGTGGTGCTTTAATTAGAACGGCTCTTGGAGCCACTCTGATTGAAGCACCACTCTCCACCCCTGGGGCATATGTAAAAGTGCCCCCTGGTATGTGTCATGGAAAATCTTAAAGGTGTGCTGACAACACAGA
>NW_017729033.1:46728257-46729345 GCF_001723915.1 Gavialis gangeticus
GCCAACCCCGGCCCACCGTGACCTTGGGGCCCGATTCATTGGGTGATTTTCCCCGACAGTATGAAGCAGCAGAGATGAGTCTCCCTTATCCCAGGTGAGTGCCTTAACCACAAGGCTATTAGCTATTTGTGGGTGGTGTGGTTGTCTCTCATTTTGAGCAGAAATACCTTCAGGGACCTGAGAAACATTTTGAGAGAAGCTTTGGTCTTGATGCAAAATGGATTTGTCAACAGCAACAAAAATATTGTTGGAAAGTTCCCTATCAACTCGAACTGATCATTCAATTCTTTTACATGTGGCTTTTCTGTACTAAAATGAAAGAACCTCTGTGCACTGTACAGACTGCTCATGCAACCATTCTCTTATTTGCCATATTAGCATATGCTAATAACCATTAATGTGCTAAATTGTTGCTGTGAGTCCATGAGCCACCCAACAAAAATATGCTAGAGGCAGGGAGTATTTTGCATACTCTTAACTCCCACTGTGCACCCACATCAGGACCAAACGGAATTTGTCCTTAATTGCTTGCTTATCTGTAATTGCAACAGATTTTATCTAGTCCTACTATGCTGCTCTATTATTCCCCTATGGTAACAAGACATATTAAGGACACATAAATTACCATGTACAGCAGTTAGGTGTCCTGACTGTGTTGGGTAAAACTCTGATAACAGCTGGAGCTTGCCCCTTAAAAGAGACTGGGAACCACCTTGTGGAACTGCCAAGTAGTAAAGGCATACATTTCACCCAGTGACAGTCTCCCTCTTTACCAACTGCCTAAAGTATTTTACTTTATTAGGTATGTTATTCATAGGTGATGTGTAAGTGGTGGACACAACTCTGCACCATCACTGCAGTGGGGGGACACAACTCTGTGCTGCCACCAGTGCCCTTGCTGCTGCTGCCACCTTTCTTTCCTGCTGCTGGATGTTAGGTCCATCTGTACTGTTGCTCATGCTCTGCTGTTGGCACAGAAATCATGCTGCTACTTCCACCCCCACTGCTGCTGGGCCCTGGCTCTGCCCAGACTGCAGCCCCATGCCCTGTGCCCCACTGTCAGTGCAGAAATCTGGGGGGGGGGGGGG
>NW_017729033.1:46729545-46735645 GCF_001723915.1 Gavialis gangeticus
TGGGGGGGGGGGGGGCCACACATGCCCCCTATTCCCCCTCAATGTGTCATCTATGATATTATTTCTGGTTTCTTTAAATGTTTCTTCCAGCAGAGGTGCAGTATTGGAACATCCCCATATGACTAGCACCTCAGATTTCATTATTGATTCTTGGTACATCTTTGTGTATATTCTGGTATCTCTGCTTCTCTTTTTCATCCTTGGTAAAATGTAGAACATATTCTGGGGGCTCTAGTTTTAGACCTAATCAGGTACACACTGGGATAAATTCAGTGATTCAGACCTGGTGGGCATGATTTAGCTTCGATGGAATCAATGGAGGTACCTGGCAAGAATTGGCTCCCTGCATTAAGCAATGGGTGCACAGGCACCATTAGTATCCACATTAATAAAACAGTCTCATGCATAATTCAGCAATGAATACTGAACAAAAGGCATTAACCACATCAAGAGAACAACACAATTCTAATAACATCCCTGAGATCTGTATGTAAAAGGAACCCTCCATGCGAGGCCCTCAACCTTCCTCTGTTCAACATTAGCTGCTTCCACAGTTCTGACCCTCTCTATATAAGATGTGTCAAAGGAAAGGAAGGCTGGATACTTACTGACTGTTCATTGGCCTCCTAAGATTGCATTGGATTTAATTTCTGTACTGAGGCTTCTAAGGGAAAAAACAAGGGGACAAGAACATCAGAACTCCAGGTACAGGGTCCTTTGCAGCCTCTAGGTATGAGACTAAAGCCAATTCTAAATGTGGAGGAAGAGGTGAGAGGAATATTAGGGGGGAAAGTGGAGCAGGCAAACGCCGTGCTCTGGGAAAGGATGTAAGGAAAACTGCATGAGCAAAACCTTTGGTGGCTGCCTTCCTCCTGCAGGTGTTACTATGGGGGTAAGCCATTACCTCCAAAATAAGTAGTGGACTGACATTTTAACTTTCTTGGTTCCCACAAAATGCTTTATAGAACAGTTGGCAGTGCCTGGTTAACAATTCTACATGTCTTATTACACATATAACATGCATGACATATTCTGTGTTTCCTTTTACAGAGAACAAGGCTGGACAGTCATTTGTGGCTAGTCAGGAATAAATCTGGGTAAAGAAGAGTGAAATATTTAACTCATGGCCGGTTCATAGGGCATGTCTGTGCTGCAGCCTCTTGGCATGTTCAGGGAGCCTGTAGATGATCACGATCGTATTATCCACACTGATGACTTTTTTATGTACATCAGAGGATGAGTATAACCCAAACTGGCAAGACCTGCTAAGTGTAGGTAGGCAGTCTGCACAGTAGGTCACTGCCTGCCCTGCCACATTTTATAGTATGGGTAGAGCAAAGCTACAAGTACTTGGGCTCACATATCAATAGTTTTCCATTGCCATTCCCTCAGTTTCCTAGACCTGTGTCTTTTGACCTATCTATCTACTCTGTATTCACTCTCTGTATTCACTCTCTCCTCCTTGGATGTTTCTTTTCCTATTCATTTTCTCATTATTTAATCTTTCATTTTTTGTGTAACCTTACTCCAGTTTTAACATAGCTATCTCTGTCTCTTCCAAATAAAAACCCTCCCAGTATGCAGATAGCTGACCAAGAGTAACAGAACACTATGAGTAGGGTTAATTTCTAAAAAGAACAACTAGCAATTTGAATTTAGCAAGTGTGGCAAGAATATACACCACTACGGGGCCATCTTGAAGCAACTGCTGGTGCTCAGCATCCACTAGAGTAGAAAGCAGTGCTAAGAATGGATCAGAGGCCAGAAGCGGCTGTTCAGCCTAGCTAGAAATGGAAACTGAAAGTCTGGCAGCATCTCCTTTCTGTGCACGTGCTGTAAGGAGTTCAACAAAGTCCTGGACAGTGTCTCTAGCACAGAGCCCAGGTCTCTCATGACTCCATTCTGAACCTGGAGAGACTGATGTACAGAGAGAAGGGATTATATTGAGGAGGAAGGCCATGTTCCAGCTCATGCGCTGGATGATGTAATGGGCACCCTCTGATTTCTCAGAGAATGGGTTCTTGGTGGAGCCAGGAGACAGATTGGCAATCTGGTAAGTGCTGCTCATAAAATTTATTATCATAGGGGAAATCATGGTGTGAAGAGGGTAGAATTTCTTAATTTATGGTATTAGGTGATCATTATAGACAGAAGTCAGGTCTTCCCAAACTTTATGAACACTCTCTTTCCCCCTAATGGTTCCCTGCAGTGCAGTTCAACCCAGCACAGGCATCTCCCTGCTCTGTTCTAAGTCACCACCCAGGGCTTATGACCTTCTAGTTTACCTCCAATTATGCGACTGATGACAGAAGATAATGCAGATGCTGGGTTGTGTTCAGCAGTGACTGAGGCTGAACGCCTCATAATTTCTATGGCTTACTTTTCTCCCTTTGCGGTCTCTTGCAATCCAAAATGGCAGGCAAGCAGGGGAGAAAAAATAAGTACCAAGTCTTGCTTCGTAGTATCTTTGCAGTGTTTAGCAAGTTTACAAAACTCGATTAAAAGCAGAAATGCATATTTTTGAAAATATTGGTCTTTATTGACATATGGTACCTATATAAGTTGTGTATTTAAACCTTTATTTTTTTTTTTAGCAAAGCACTGTCATAGACACCATGGGTTTTAGCCCTATGGGCTGCTTAATATGGTAAACCTCTTTGTGACAAAGTCCCCTGGCACCAATCTTGTCTTTCTACTTTTGTCCTTTTGTGGAGCATTGGTAGGGGAGAAGGGAATACTCTGCTGATATCATTTCTCTGTTGCATAGTTCAGTGTTTTACCAATGCTCCTACTGATTTTTCTTGACTCCTCCATAGGTGATGTTTGCAGTTTTTTCATGCAGTAGGAATTCCAGTAGTTAGCTGGGTTAGCTGGTAGGGAGAACTTTGCAGAGCCACCTTAGTACTAGCCCCAAGTTTCCTTTGTGTCCGTGAATAGAACATGGCTGACCTGAAATGTCAGGTCAATTCTGACAAAATTGTCATCAAAATTATTCTAAAACTTAGATTTTTCCTTATCTATTATGTATTTAAGAAGGAGAAGACATCTCCACAGCATGAGATCCCATTTTGAAATGTAACCAGCTACAGTTTGATGATACCACATCTACTCAGTTCAAAATGGAGCATCTTGCCACCTTTCTGGCTGATTGATATGTGGTATTCCAGAGGGGTCTTCTAGAGATTGCTTGCTCTCAGATCTGTGTATAGTATCATAGAATCATAGTGCTTAGGGTCGGAAGGGACCTAAACAGATCATCAGGTCTGACCCCCTGATCTGTACAGGAATGGGTCATATCACCCCAGCCAAATATCTGTTCAGCCTCCTCTTGAAGACCCCCAAGGTAGGAGAGAGTACCACCTCACTTGGGAGCTCGTTCCAGAGACTGGCAGCCCTAACTACAAAGTAATGTCTCCTGATGTCCAGCCTGAACCTTCTGTCTAACAATTTGTGGCCGTTATTCGTAGTAGCCCTGGCTGGTGCCTCGGAAAATACAGCCTCCCCCAATTCTCGCTGGTCCCCCCTGGTGAGTTTGTAAATGGCCACCAGATCCCCTCTCAGCCTTCTCTTGTGGAGGCTGAATGGGTTCGGGCACTTTAGCCTTTCTTCGTAGGGCCTGCCCCGCTGCCCCTTTACCATGTGAGTGGCCCTCCTCTGGACCTTATCAATGCTAACCACGTCCGTCTTGAAGTGTGTTGCCCAGAACTGGATGTAGTACTCCAGCTGTGGCCTGACCAATGCCGCAGAGAGGGGAAGGATCACCTCCCTGGACCTGCTTGTGATGCATCTGTAGATGCATGACAAGGTGCAGTTAGCCTTACTGACCGCATCCTCGCATTGGCAACTCGTGTTCATCCTGGAGTCAACAATGACTCCAAGATCCCTTTTTGCCACCGTGTTGACAAGAAGGGAGTTCCCCAGCCTATAGGTGTGTTGCTGGTTCCTGCTCCCTAGATGCAGCACCCTGCACTTGTCTGCATTGAATTCCATCCGATTCTCATCCTCCCACCTCTGTAATTTGACTAGATCTAGATGGATTCTGTCCCTCCCCTCCCCTCCAGTGTGCCTACCTCGCCCCACAAATTGAAATTAATTTCATTTCTACCTAGGAGAATTTTTACAATCTTTGCAATCTCCTATGCCTGATGAAGGGTGCCTGTGCCCCAAAGCTTGCAAATAAAGAAATTCTTTTGCAAATATCTAGTTGGTTTAATAAAAGATACCACGTCTGCCACGAGTTTTGATTCCTTTTGCCTCTAGACCCATACAGCTACAAAATGGATACCTGAGGTCAATTCTGGAACTTTTAATATAGTTTATGCTTTCAATGGGTTGACCTACTTAAAAAGAAGGTAAGATACAAGAAGGAGCAACAGTCTCAAGTTGCAGCAAGGGGAGTTTAGGTTAGATATTAGGAAGAATTTTCTCACTAGGGGGGTAGTAAAACACTGGAACAGACTACCCAGAGAGATGGTGGAAGCTCCATCCTTGGGGGTTTCAAATCCTGACTAGACAAAGCTTTGGTTGGGATGGTCTCGTTGGGGCTGGTCCTGCTTTGAGCAGGGAGTTGGACTAGATGACCTCTTGAGTTCCCTTCCAACCCTAACTTTCTATGATTCTGTGATTCTATACTGATTAATACTGGCCATAGAGGCCTCATTAGGGCTTATGATCCTCTCAAATTGTACCCGGGGGCAATTTAAGAGTAGCCTCTTTTTTTTTAAAAAAAAACAAGGACTGCAAAGTTCTTATGGATTCATTCAAATGCAGGATTAATTTTGGGGGATGCTATATGACATGCATTAATATTTCCCTGATTTAGATTTATTACTGTCATGTTGGTCTCTGTTCACAACTAATGTTAAGCTATGCTTAGTTTTATTATTTCTCTGTGTGTATGACTCATGGTATTTGGTATAAACATATTTCTGAATTTTTATGATTTGATTTAAACAGGCAATGAGGTGATTGCTGAATTAAGTGTCAGAAATGGCTACAACCAGACAATACCTATACACAGATCTGAGAGCCAGCAATCTCTAGAAGACCTCTCTAGAACTGGTATACATATTGATCAGCCAGAAAGGTGACAACATACTCCATTTTTAACTGAGTAGAGGTGTTTGCATTTGGTTACATTTCAATAGGGGATCTTATGCTGAGGGAGATGTCTTCTACTTCTTAAATACATAACAGATAAGGAAAAATCTAATTAAGGTTTAGAATAATTTTGATGGCAGTTTTACTGGCAGAATGGGCCAGGAGGTGGTGCACCATCTTTTGTCAGGCCAGGTTGCCTAGCTCCATGTCAACTTTTAGGATAGGGGTAGAGGTTCATGGGAGAAGTGATATGAAAGGGTTCCATGACTTTAGGAGGTTTGAAAGCTACAGCATTAGAAGAACCAGAGCCAAACATGATGATGGAGTAAAATCACTCTTATAATTGGGACATGAAGGAGAGAGAAATTCCATGGTATACTCCAAGCCAGTTTCTTGATAACTTCCAGTCTGTTTGGTGCTAGGATTCCTTGGGCTTGTCCCCATAAAAATTCTAGCTTTAGTCATGTGTACCTGTAATGACAGTTTGAATATTTGTGAGCATGGAGTAGGCATCTATGACACTATAATATAGGCAATCTGTGGTGGGTTTGTCTGGGATATGCCTGCATGTGTGGGAGCACCCAGAATAATATAGATACGCCCTCAATCTTCCTCATTAGATGGGATAAGTCACCACTTTTTTATTAGCTCCTTCCCCCACTTTTTCTCCTTTTTGCAGCTATTTCTTTCCTGACTGATGACCAGTATTCTTAGAACCAAATTACACACTCAGAGGCATTCAATTAATATCACATTTTTAACAAGGGAAACTCTGCTCACCTTCAATTCTATACGCTATTGTGAATAATGAAATCACTTCATTTTTCTCAGGGAAACCTGTATGATAGAGAGATTTCATCTTAGCTATCAGAAATCCTGCCTTCTTTTATCTGTCAAAGACATTGGTCTGTCCTGATCATGCATATCTGACTGGGAATAATTTGTAAATAAAAATTCAATTACATTGGAGGAGACTAAAAAACAAAGATTTTATATATAT
>NW_017729033.1:46735786-46752420 GCF_001723915.1 Gavialis gangeticus
AATATGGCCTAAACAAGGGGGTATTCAGGAAAAATATGATACTGCCACTTGATGTGACATGCAAATAGCAGGATAATAGCTAGAGGAGGGGTTGTCAGCAGTATAAAGACATGTGGATGTAGCACCAGTGTTTGATGTTTTTGTACCTCTGGTTCCCTTAAAGACCCATCATGGGTGAATGAGTGGCACTATGTGTTATAATCTATTTTTTGATAATTTTAGTATTTTTAAGTAGCCTATATTTCTGGGAAATGCACATACCCAGTAATTATGAGTGCTAGATGTGAAGTAAGTGTTTATTGTATATCCCCCCCCCCCCACTGACTTGAGTGGGTATTTCACTATCTGAGTATCTCTAGTTAACAGATAATGTCAATAGAAAAGCATGTTATCACAGGATAATGGTCTCCTGCTGCTAGATAAGTGCTGACTTGAAACCACAATGTTTATTTTCAAGTCAGGGGACATTGATCCTGTGACAATGTTCTTTTTCAATGACATTCTTTCTATTACTTTAGATTGATGCACTTGTGAATATTTTGTCTAATGGACAGTGGTTTAGTGAAGTGACAGCTGCTCATTGTGCCTCTACATTTTAGCTATGTTAGCTACCCTTTGATTGGCTGGGAGAAGACAATTCTTGTGTAACAGCCGTAACTGTATAGATATTTCTTGGAGAAAAGGATTGTGCTTTTTTATGAATGAGCTGCTCAAGATCTTATGTTAGTTTTACTTAGTGTTTATTACTAAGAAAGGTCATTTACCTTGCAATCTGATTGAGTGACACAATTGCCATTTGCTATATACTACTGAGTAACATGGAAGTCCTTCTCACTTTAAAGAAAAAGTTAATGTGAGGATGCACATTCCTGTACAAACCCTACCTTAGTTGACCCCCTGAATATTTGGAAATATTCAAGTAGGAGCTTTTCTCAAGCGGGAACTAGTAATTTGTTCTTTGGAGAACAAACAAATTGCTAAAATGCTTTCAGTCAGTGGAATTACCATTTTACTGCTCTGGAGAAGACTATGTAAAGCATTACAGAGAGAGAGAGAGAGAGACAGAGACAGACAGACACAGTAGATTGATTCCCAAGGGGAAAACAACCTTTTACTGTAAAACATTTTCACTGCAAGCCATGAAGTAAAGATCTGGTTGTTGCTCCCCCTCTCCTTTCTAGGTTCCTGAATATTTTAGTGTCATTACCATGGCTGAATGTTTAGATGCTCATACTCTTTCCACCTTGCAATGCAGGGCAGGAGGCAGTTTTGCAATTTGTTCTCCAGGGCTCAATTTCAGCCCTTTGAAAAGGTTTTATAGAAAACTGTAAAATAAAGTACTCACTTTTTGAGTTTTGCACACATGGAAGAAAGAGAGGGTATGGTAGCAAACCTTACTAGCAACTGGCAAAACTTCCATAAAGATGGTTGTCATGATTGAGGATGGTGTTGCAGGAAAAGAAAACTCTGCTGAATTTATCTAATTAGTTGGTGTGTTCCTGTGATCAGCGGTGAAAACCAGATAGAAGAAGAGAGAATCAGAGGGTCTGATTCATGTCCTTCCTCCAGTGTTGTTGCCTTTTTTATTAATGTGTGGCCTCATTATCTTAAATGGGTCAGCTTGTTTAATAGCAGCTTACTGGCCTGAAGGAAGAGAATTGGAATCTAGCCTTTGGAGTCTAAAGACAAAACAAAGGGCAGTATATTTTCTGTACTTATGATATGTTTCCAGTGCATATTTACTCGAATGTAGGAGAAAGCTTGCTTGGGTTTCATCATGTAAGGGAGAAAATTAAAGAGAAAAATTCTGAACAAAAAACCCAAGAATGCAGTCCAGCTGAAATCAACACAGCACATTGCTGTGAATTTTGTAAAATGTCTCTTCCCTTAGAAAACTGGTTTAACACATTTTAAGGTCTCTTATTGCTTTGAAAGTTAGATTGCCACAATGACCAAACCTTCAAACACTTAAAAGGGGGAGCTTGAACATACAACTGATTCTCTGATGCTAAGCAGAACATAAAATAGAGGAAGAGGTTCTCCTATGAAGTTATTGTTAATCTGTTTCAGCTTCTTAAATGTTCTGGGAAAACAGATTTACTTATGTTGTTTCAGTACTTTGACTTCTACTCCACTTGACATTGAGATGTCCAGATGTATGAATATAGAAAGAGAGAAACCATAATGTCTTTGACTCTCAGGGATATGGTTTGGTTTGAAGTGCATGCAAGTATAGTTAAATGCTTTTCATAAGTAAATTATGGACAGATTCTCAACTGGTGAAAAACAGTGTCTATTTATGGCATGTGGCAATCTCTTCCAATGCATTTTGTTGGTTTAAGCTGTAACTTTTCAGGGCAATGAGTTGTCATTGTATGTATCTGCAGTGGGCTTAGCCTGCTCTGTAAATCATAAATACTGGTAACCAGAGCAGCTGAGCTAGTACTGCTATTTTGGCATTATCAGATAATCTGCAGCTATGGACCCCTAACCATCCTAGTCTGGATATAAACTGCTACTGATGGTGAAAGCATTCTTGACTCCTTAACGAACTCCCTATGCTCTTTGAAATACTGTAATCTAAAAAAGCTAGTTTTAGAGAAGATGTCTTTAAAATGAGATCGTCATTAACCTGGATTCAAGTCTCTCTAGGCAGTGGAAAAGGTTGGAATTTGCAGCATTTTATGTAGGTATTTTTTAAAGTCTCTTTCGGTAATGCATTTCATGCAAGTGTGATGAAATCTGGCCAACAGCCAAGAAAATGGTCCCCAAAATTAGTGGCGATAGTGGACCTAAGAGACTTTTTAGGGTGAAGGGTACTAATGGCTGACAGTCTAGGAGTTATCTGCTATCTCAGCACTTAAATTCATTCATTGCATGTCCATTTTACCAATGTAATACTGGTTCTGGTAGCATTACAGGAATTGCAGATTACATGTAATCTGGTACAGTCTGTAAAGAGCATACTTTCTCCATGGTTCCCACAGATGTGTCTTGCTCATTACAGAGCAATAGAACCCAAATCTCCCATGTTCTAGGTTTTAGCAGTTTTACCCGTGGCCTTCCTTCCTCCTATAACATATAAAGCATTTAGGATAAAACTCACTGTAGAAAGAGTTAGAGATCCTACAGGAGCCACTGACAGATAATTTAGGTTATTGTGTGCAGTTAAATATCTCTTCTTTCACTGGGCTGTTAGACCTTCCTGGGCTTCCTTTGTGTTGCAAGGGAGATGCACAGAAGGAGATCCATCTTTTCTGGAGCTAGGGGAGTTTTCCTAGGAAAACAGGCACAGAGAGTATGTTTTCAAACTTATGAAAGTCCTGGAGAGGAGAAAGGACAAGCGTAGTTGTTTCTTGATTCAGGGCAGGGAGCCCTGGCCTAGGATTTCTGAAAGAAGGAGATGCCTATATGCAGAGGTTGACACCCTAGTTCACAGAAATAGCACTTGCCTATATTTTGTAAATAAATTACATTAAGAACATGTTTGGAACACGCTTGCCATGCTTAGGTGACTCCAGGCACTGAGTTCTCCTCCATGAAGAAAGCTGATGACCTAGAAGTGAAATCTGTTTCTGCCCAGGAAATAGGAAGCAAACTATTATGCACAGCATTCCCCCCACTATGTTAACAAGCTGAGAATGATGTTTAATAAGAATCACTGTATTTTCCATTGCTCCAAGTCTTTGGTTTGAAAAGTCTTTGTTGAAAGTGAAGTTGAGTCATTAGGGCACTAGCCCACTGTGGCCATGTTGCAGAATTGCACTGCCCTTTGGAACATTTAGGAAAGGATGGTACAGCCTGTGGAAACCTTCAGATGTACAATCAGTTCTGCAGGCCACTACAGAAAGGGCATGGGAAAGCAGGTGGGAATTATAACTATGCCGCCTCTCCTTTCCCCTCAGCTTCCTTTAATTGGCAGTCCCTGGGGCACAGTGGGTAGTGCAGGGACTGTGGTTGTCTGAGGTAGCCACAAGGGACTTTACAGCCATCTACTGTGTCTTTATGCAAAAGCCAAGCACAATCTGTCTGCTCCTGAGCAGCCCTGACGTTAAATCTCTTGACAGTGAACTGCTGCATGAATGACCATCAGTCATAGAAGTAGTCTGTATATCAGAGAGATGAATTCATTTACTACTCTCTGATAAAATGACATATCAGCCTAATAAGATACCTGTCAAAACTCTCTCTCTGTTCACCTGCTTATCTAGACTATGTGGAACAAACCCATAGATATAAAAAAGAGACATGAGAGAATAACTGGAAATTAGCCTGATTTGTATCCACTTGCTTTCATTTAAATCCATTCCTATCAAGTGATTGACAGCATAACATAAATCAAGAATTTTTTTACTTATTAATATAATATGAACTGCAAAAAGATTAAAGTCTCATTTACATAACCTGAGATGAAAGGAGGTGAAATATTATAATTATCTTTTCAAGCTAAATTTGCACTGCCATTTAAAATTAACCTATGCAAATGACAGGTTAAACCTTAGGAAAGCTCCTGCTCTGTAAAAAGTCTACTTGTAATTGTGAGTGGGTTTATACACTGGTCACTTAATTAGCCATTTGCTGTACAAACATGGACCAGCATTCTGAACATTGTTTAGTTCTGTCTCCACAACAACACTCTCGGCCTCTGCAGCACTATGTTAATAAGGCCAGATTCCCTCACCCTTCTGCACTGTGTAAGTGGAACCATTGAAGTTAAAAAGAGGGTGAGGTATAACTTAATGTGAGGAAGGAGGTGCGTCTACACGTGCAATTAATTCGAAGGAGGCTTACTGTGTAGTAAAAGTACTGTGCAGTAAGCCTGCTGGCAAGCACATCTACACATGCTCCCTCTTGGCAGCAGATTTGCTCCCACCCTGCTCTGACCCCCTGCAGCAGCCAGAGGGAGTTCCAGGCTCCTCCTGGGTGCTAGCCCAGGGTCTGGCAGGGAGCATGAGGCCAGGAGACAGCCCCGTACACATAGGGAAAGGTCCAGATGTGCATGGGGTGGGAGAGTTGCAGCTCCAGACCTCTCCTGCCCCGTACACCTGGGGAAAAGCTCTGTGCCTAGTGAGGCTTTCCCAGTACCTATCCCCATATGGGGCAGGTCCTAGCCAGCTCCAGGCTGTGCCCCTCTCCTGCAGCTGTTTCCCAGCTCTGTGTCATGGTTAGGTGATAGGGGAATGGAGCTGGGAAGAGTCCCCTCCCCCATAGCTCTTTCTGATCCCCATGCCCAATCAGGAAATTTGAGCAGGGGACTGGGAAGAGTCCCTTTCCCTGCAGCTGTTTCCCAGCCCTGTGATCTGATTGCATTTGCAGGTAGCAAATTAACTGTGAAGTAGACCAATTTACTGCACAGTAAGCATCTGCACATGTAGATGGTGATGCTTACCATGCAGTAAATTGGTCTACTGTGCAGTAAAGCATCTCATGTAGATGTGCCCAGAATGCCAGAATTTAATATTGGACTTATGGTGCATTGCACACCCCAACCTCAATGGTAGAGGGAGAGTTTAACAGGGAAATAAAAAGGTAATGGTTCTTTCAGGGGTCCTCCTTTCAGGGTTTGTGATAAGAGGGTAGCCAGAAGGAAGGGTAGGTAAACCTTTATTTCCAGCAAAGATTTAAGAGAAGATAAAATATTATTGATTTCATTGTAGGTTGGCTGATAGGTTAGGAGTACTTTAGCAAAACAAACACAGAAGCCTGTGGCCCTATCCAACTTTTCACCAGGTAGATCTTTCTGGGGGTTGAGTCGGAGACTTAGACGACTCATTGTTAAACTGGACAGAAAAGGGGATATTGTGTTACGGTAGTGTAAGAGTGATGTGGCCATGATGAGGCAAGGATTTCTTAGTGGGATATAATTTATTGAATCAGCTATGTAGTTGGAATAGAGTTATACAAGCTTTTGAGTGAAAAACATTCTTTGTAAGGTGTTAGGAGGACATACAGATGTGACTGTGCTTTATTGTGGTATTCCATGTTAACTGTGTTTACCATATTGGTATAATATTGTGCAACTCAGTTCACCTTCTTAGCCCATACACAGAGAAGGAGGTTCGGGATGGTGTAAACCCTTCAGTGAACAGCTCATAAGGAATACAAAACAAGTTTTAAATTGATAATCCTCTAGTGGAATAAACTGTGAATTAAGTGCCAGTGCTGGCTACCTGCAGAAGATACCATCAACAGTCAACTTTAGCATCAACTTTAGCATCAACAGTCTTGAATGGCTTAGCTGACGTATCAGAAAGGTGAGATGGCCAATATGCAGGAGTCAGAGGGGATATTATACATGACCGTGGGAGAGCATATTGGAAACAAGCAGCCTGGCAGTCCCTGGCAGAAGAGTCTGGGGACTGGTGAAAATGGAGAAGCTTTGTGCGTTGGTGGGGTAGGGGGTGGAGGCGGGGGGGAGGGAATTGTGGAGTATCTTTGGGGATGCTCAGGGTTGCATGGGCTTGATTTGCAGGTGAAGGGACTGCTTAACTTCTTTGGAGGGGGCAGAGAACCTCTGGGTGGCTGGCCTTTGCCTCAGTAGATGTCTTTACTGAAGAGAATGTCTGCTCTGCCTCTCTGAATGGTGGGTTCAACTGGGTCACTCCAAGAGGAGGTGAAGTCCCTCTCTCAGGAGTGGAATTGGATGCTAGCTCCTTGAGTCAGAGCCATGAAGAGCAAAGGAAGATGAGGTGCCAAAATGGTCTTAGAGTGGGAAGGAGTCTGGGTTCTTTCTAGGCTGGCTTCAAAGGCGTACTCTCAGACGCGAGACAAGGCCACAGTGGTTCTAAGCAAGCCATACTCCTGGAGAGCCCTCTGTGATGAGGGCATTTAAGAAAATTATAAGCTACAAGTTTGATCATCTTAATTTTTTAAGCCTACAGGATGGGTATATTGCATTTAGCATTTGATAGTCTCCTTAGTCATGCCTGGATCCAATTCATTATTAAGGCTAAATGAAGAGATGGTCATTTTATCGAGGGTTGGAGAATCCCTGAATCAGTAGAAAAGACTTTCCTTGAAGGATGGATTGCATACCCAGGATAGACCTGAAAGTTAGTTTGGATATGTTGAGAGGCACTGTCTTGCAGATTCTGGGAGAAAAAATGGAATTCCTTTAATGTGGAAGGGATCCAATGAAGGACATAACCTTATTGGAGCTCTTTCCTGTCTGGGTGACACCAATTTATGCAAACACCAAAGAAGCTGTTCTGAAGTAAATGGCAGGCAATGGTCAATGTTGGTAATTGCTGATTCTTTAGGTCGCTCAAGTGATGTGACTGGAATTCAAGAGCAGAATTATTGCCAGTAATTGATTTTGGTTTGGCAGCCATACTATAAAAACAAAACATAAAGTACTTGATTCAGATGGAATGGCATTTACAATTTTTCATTTTTTTTCTTGCTAAAGCTAAAAACCACAGTACAATCGGTCACCTTTTTGTTTGAGGCGAAAGGTTCTGTTTGACATGAAATGAAAGGATTTGTTTTTAAGTATTAATATGAAAAAATAAACAAAGTAACATGCAAGAGGAACTCATAAAACTGCCAGAGGAACAGGGAAGATGGGTAATTACTTAACAAAAGTTTTGCATTTAGTGCGTGTGTTGTTCAGGGATATGGAAGATAATTCTTCAACTGGGGAGGATGGTGTAGTTTTGGCTTGGTGGTAGAGAAGGACATTTGTTAACTATATAGGAATCTGGGTGGAAGGTAGAAGGAGATGGCCAGTCAAGCTAACTGCTGATGACTTTTTGTGGCAGGTGTCCAGTGTGGGTTTTGTTTTAGGAGTCTTATTTCCTGATGACCACAAGCTAGAGATGGGCTTAGGGAAAAGGCATCTGATAAAGAACCTGGGGAACAGGCTTGTGGCTCCTAATATCTGGTATAGTGAGGCCACATACCTTCTTTCACAGCTTCTTAACCCTATCATGGTAGGGTACTGGATGCGTATGCCACTTGAAGTGCTCAGGCAGCCTGTTGAGCTACCAGCAGGTGAGGGTCAGGGCTAATTGCAGTCAGCTGAGGCAGGGGGAAGGCAGGTGAGGCTAGGCCTGAGCGAGGGAGTCTCCAGGCTGGAGGAGGGCTGGGTGTAGACATGGTATAAGCCCAGACCCTGAGAGCAGGGCTGGCAGTAACATCTTGGCAGCTGGTGAAGGAACATCCCCCAGCAGGAAGGCTGCTGCTCCTGAATGCCAGCAAGGTGAATGACATCTGAAACACCTGGATGTTTGGGTAGGAACTAAGGGGGTTGGAGGAGGCTGCTGAAGACCATAGGCAAAGGGAGAAAATATTTATTTGCTGGGGGGAGGGGGGACTGAGCATGCGTGCAGACCCTCCCAGGACATAAATCTGTGGAGGGGAAGGGGCAGGGGGAGAAGGAAAGGATGGGGAGGGGGGCAGATTGATTGAGGGAGTGGGGCAAGGGTGAATGGGGCCCCAGGGCCAGGGTAGGTTGTGGGACAATCAGAGCCCCAGGTGGCTCATCCAGGGGTGTGCAGGGGAGGGGGACTCCCACTGCTGTGTGCACTCTGGGAAAGGCGGGGGGGGGCCCGTGCATTTGTGTGCAGGCCAGGGGCAGGCTGGCATTGTGTGCTGGCCTCTGTGCCCCATTGTCTTTGCTGCTGCTGTGGGTGCTGTGTGATGCCATGTGCCTTCCACCCTTGGACTGTGCCACGTCCTCTGCCTACCTGGTGGCAGCAGGTACATGGCATCACACAGCTCTCACAGCAGTGGCAAAGGCAGGTAGCAGAGGTCAGAGCCCCAGCTCACAGTGACAGCCTGCCTCCACCCCACACAAATTAGGGGGTACGTGCCCCCCTGTATCTCCCCCCAGGATGCACACAGTGGCAGGAGCCCCCCAGAGCCCCTGGATGAGCCTCCCAGGGCTCCAGTCATCTCACAACCTGCTCCAGGGCCCTGTTCACTCCAGCCCCTGCCTCTGCTCCACTCCGCCCCTCACTTTGGGGGCCTTGATATGCCCCCTCCCACTCCTCCCTTCACAGACTGTGGCTTGCCTTCCATGCTGGGCAGTGATCCACATGCTGGGCTGTGAGTGTCTGAGTCTGTGCTCACCCCTCTCCCCCTGCTGCAGCCACCTGGAGCCCATGCCTGGGCTGCCCTGCAGCCCTATCCGCTGCTCTGTGTTTGGGGGAGCTAAGCTGCATTAGCCCCAGCCTTCTGCCGTCTATGCGGGGGATCCAGTGTGGGGGTCCAGAGCCTTGAGAGAAGGGCTGAGTGCCTGGGTGCTGTTGAGAGGCCAGACAAACTTGTGGAGAGAGGGGCCAAATGCAGAGGAGATCTAGTGAGAGAGCCCCTGGGAGAGGGGCTGAGAGTCTGTGGGCTGATTGAAGTGTCTGGATATGTCCAAAGAAGAAAGGGGCTATGGAGGAAGATCTATGGAGGGCTCTGAGCCCACAGAGAGTGAGTGATCTATGGAGGCATCCAAGAGGATGGACCCACAGAGGCAAGGGGGCTGACTGCCAGAGGACTGACCCTGGGAATATCAAGTGGCCTGTGAGAGGGCCAAGGGGTGCAATAGACTGCAGCAGAGATTGCTAGAGAAGGGTGGGCCTGGAGTTCGACTGGGATGAAGGCCCCTGGGGGTACTTTGCTGAGAAAGGAAGGGGTGGAGGAGCATACAGCCCAGAATGACAATGGCTGGTGGGTCTGAGTGTGAGCTGGGTCCAGAAATGGAGGCTCAGGGCCAGGAGGGCCCGATAGTTACCGGTCCACGAGGTGCATAGAACAAGTAAAATCAGGAAGGCCTGAAGATCAGTCCTAGGGAAGACCTGAAATGGCACCCTACTGGAACTGGTAGGTGTGGTAGGGCTGCCTGTGGCAAGGCATCCTCCGTGAAACGCTATGCATGAGCCACCAGGGAAAGGTGAGGATGGGGCACTGGAAAGTTTCAGCTCCCACTGCTTTGTGGGTTACCCCATGGAGGAAAGAGGCTAGGGGAGCACAATCCAACAGAAAAGCACTTGGCAGGGAGACTGGGGACCATGTGGGTCCAGCAGCCCAGTGAGGGGCTGGAGAGTAGAGTGCAGGGTTGGATGGGTCTTAGGGCCTGGTGATGATATCACTTTAGGCTAAAAAGACCTTGTTGTGAATGGAATTTAAGTAAAGAAAAAATTCATTGCTGTTTTTGTATTTGGTAGTTGAACCAGAGATGGAAAGTTCTTTAGAAGAGCTGAAATTTCTTTTTAGCAGCCATCTGTTGGGTCTGAATAAGTGAATGTGATTGCCTGATTGCTCAGCTAGTAGACTTGATAAACTTAAAACAAAGAAAACAAGATAGAATTATGTAGGAAAAAGGACAGAAAAAGAAAAAAACAGACTAATTACCTGTGTTGTTCCCAGAAGATGCCTTCAGTAACCTACTTCTTGTTTTATAAACATCTAAAATAGAAAACAAGTAAAATATTTAAAAACTGGAATCTTCAGTGAAGCTAATGATATTTAAACTGCTGAGAGAATGAAATATGAGTGTTTTTTATTCTTAATTGTCTGAACTGATTGCTGTTCTCTTTCATTTTTTTATCTTTGTATTTCTGCAAGCAAAATTAATAACAAAGATGAACTGAAACCTTTGTGTCCAGGCAACCTGTTTAGAAGGTAACCTTACTTGTTGCTCAGAATGCATTGGCTGCTTAATTTTCCAGCTCCCTGAATTTAAAATATAAAAACCAAATCCTGACAAATCTTACAATGTGGATTATGGAAAATCATCTACATGATCAATATTCAAGTTTTTTAAGCATTTTACTTTTATTAAAGGCATGAATGTAAAGTTCTTGTAATTGGAATATTTTAATAGTTTTATAGACTATTTTAATAGTCTGCAAAGAAACTTTTTATGCTTTGAAAAGTCAGAAACTATCACCTGAGGTGTTATACTAATGTGGTGTCTTACTGATATTCTAGCAATTCGTATAACCTCTTTGGCCAGAGGTTTATAGCACTGCTGGGGTTTGAAGCTGTAAACGGGGATGCTCTTTGAATTTTAGTCTTTGCAGTCCTGGATGGTTGGAATGTCCTGCCATCACTCCAGGCATGGGGAGGGTCAGGGAGATTTGGCTTCTCTGAAGAATCATAAAAAACTAGAGATGAAAAAGACCTAGTGAGCCATGTAGTTCATCTGCCTCTGGGGGAGAAGATATAGGGCAATAGCAGATGTCAGTTGGAAACTCCCAGTCTGCCATTATAGAGGATTAAAGGATTAATTGCCTCTCCATGCCTTTATGCAACAAGTGAAAAAAACTCTTTGAAATTTGTACTAAATAATGTCTTGGGCATTTGGCATTAAATAATGTTTTGAGGGTATGTGTCACATGTTAGCAATGAGTTTTGCTGTTAGCTTTATTCTCATGGTTCTAAGATCATCTACAATATATAGACATCTAGTATAAAGTATTTCCTTCTTCTCCTCAGTAAGCAGTGATGGGTCCCAAACCAAAAGCATGTGTCTGAATATCCCTGCATGCTAGGAAGTTCTGAATATGGGCCTACACTGGGTTATAATTTTTCACAAGCTGTGGTACTAGGAACAATACACTTGTGCTGGGGTAATGTTCTGCCCAGGGTGATGTACCTTGTTTCACAGGAGGTGTTTTTTTTTTTTTTAAGGAAAACACTTGAAGGGGGAAAGCGTACTTTAATCTGAATAAGAGATTCAGAATCTGGCCTGAAGTAATGTTTCAGTTTAAAAATGTGGCTGAAACTCATTTTCCTGACATGTGAGAAGTCACTCAGAGTAGATTGCATTTGTCTTCAGAATATGGCATTCCCTCCTTTTTTTGTACAAGCTTACATGAAATAGCAAAAATATTGACATGTCATTGGCATACGATTTACTTGCCATTGAGGTGAATGGGATAGTTTATCTCTCATGGCTATTGTTTCAGGCTCTCTGCAAGCTCAGATACAGGTTCCCACCCTAGTTACACAGAAGTCTTATTGCCAGGTTTGTTTGCACAATATTTTACAGCTTGCTTACAAAAGCAAATAAGGAGTTTGGAAGACTGCTTGTGTAATGACATGTCTGTCTTATGTCTTACAAATGATCAGAGCAGTAAAAAATGATCCTTACCAACAGATGCTGAAATACTCAACAATAGAAGTGCAAAAAAATTCCCCTGAAGAGCTAGAATCTAGTTGTTATGCTGTGAGCACTATACATTTCCATATTTCATTCATGATATAATCCATTGTAAAAGGGCAATAACAAAGCCACTAAAGACTGATTGACTGCAATGTTGGTTTAGCCACAGGTTTGTTTATTTTTTAAATTGTTGACGGTCTAGTTCAGGTTTATTAGAAACAGACAAGGCCGTGTCTCATTGAAACCTAACTGTTTCAAATCATTAATAAGCAAACTAGGCTTTTATCACTATCAGTAGTGATGGCTGTTTCATACAATTAATTTTTAAAGGTCAGCTTTCTTTATTTTGCCTCTAGTCCTGAACAATTTAAATGACTCTAAATGTAGCTACAGAAATGATTATTGGCAGTCAATATTACTGAAGAAATAAATTTCCTGGGTTATCATTTCAGCAGTATGTACACAGGGGGCGCGTCTACATGTGATGCTGTGTCACTGTAGCAATGCGCTACAGTGACGTAACATCCACGGGCAAGACCATGACGTCGTCACTACGTTGTCGGAGCAACGTGCTCCCTTGGTATAGCGTGTTGCTATGGTGATGTAGTGGCTAAAAATAACTGTGCACTGCCAGCATGGTGCAGTCCAGGCTGTTACTGTGCCATCATTTAGTACTTCCTTTTGGCGCAGTAACAATGGTGCCATAGGGGCACGTGTAGATGCACCCAGTGTGTCACAGTTTGAAATTTCAGGTTTAACTCCTAGTCTTGCCAACACCAAGTGTGTATTTGTTACCTTGACAATCACAATTAATATTCAGATGGTTATGAAGGGAGGATAGTTTGGTGATTTTCAGCTTATTCTTCTTGGTAATAAACAGGAGAAAAGAATGCATACTTCTGTTTTAATGCAGTTCAGAATCAGTTGATAAAGTTGTGCCTGTAACTGTACAGTCAATGTCAGTTATGATACAACTCTATTAGAGATTTTAGAAATTTACATAACAACTTTCAGCACCATTGCATATATTATTTATAGCAACAATGTAGTATCGTTGTAGGGTATTTATAAGCATTGTGCACTAGGGCAGAATTTCAAGTTTGGGCCTTCATTAAATTTTAATTCAGCAGCTTAATGCAGCTAGGTAAGTGCTGATAGTAAGAACACCCAAACTCTTCCCAATTCTTGAAATGAAAATGCTATCTTATGCTCAGTGCCTCAACAACCCTGAGGGACAAATTTTAATGTGCTTATAAAAATGTATTTACCTTCAGCATATTAACTCAATTTCTCTTCCAAATATGTTTAATTTTAAGCATACCAGCCCAATGGAGTCACAATCAGCTGTGTACTGATGAAGAATGTTGCATTAAAAATGATTATACAGTTGTTGTGTATAAAATATATGACAGGTTGCAACCCGGTTTTATCCATATTTCCCATGTTTGAATGTTCATCACTTTGTTCATAATGACTAAGAAAGGGCTGATTAAAGGGAAAATGGCTTTCATTATTTCTATCATAATAATAAATGTGTTTGTAAAGGAACCATAAGGGGACAAGTAACTAGCTAAAGGTCTGAGGGAAAAGAGGGATTCAGATCCTGATCACTTTCCTACAGCTTGGACTGGGTCCTGGGCTCGCTACAGAACCTGGCTATGCGGGGATACAGAATTCTACCTGCTTTTATTCCATGTTAGGACCAGGGCCCCAGCCTTTTTTCTCTTTGTGCTTTGTTTTCCATCCTTGACAGGAGGTGCCCCTACTTCTTCTATTACATTTAGTTCCTGGGAATCCATACTGAACAAGTAGATCTGCACAGATGTCCCTTCTCTCTGCTTTGCTGCCCAGCCACATTTGCATTTTGCTGACCCAGCAGAAACTGAGCTTCCAGTGCTGGAACACTCTCCAAGGGGAAGGGTTGAGAGGAACCTAGAGCATGAAGTGGAAAGTAGACGAGTTTACATAACTTTAAGGTATTACAGTCATTATTTTATTTTGTGGTTTGGGATGGGGAAGATCTGTTTTCCTTTTGAACTGGTTCATATTTGTCCTACCCATTGTGATATCACCTATCTGGAACACTTCTCAAAAGGGACAGCATGCAACGGAGGTGGACATTCCTGCTTATGCAGGTTCAGGTTCACGTTTGAATTCAGGAGGAGAAAATTTGTCCAAGTCAAGGTGTGAATTTTAATGAGTAACGTTAGCATTAAAATGGAACTGGTATTAAGAGTAGTATTCTTGTAGTGAACTTGGGGCTTGGAAGATTTGGTTTCCCTACTCTGCCATGATCCTTCTTTGTGGCATAGGGAAGGTCATTCACATTTTTCTGCATAAGTGTTGCCTTCTGTGAAACTGAAAGCAACTGTATCAGGGCTGTGCAACATTTCTTAAAGAAAGAAATACACCAAGCCATTATTTTTCCATTGCATTTCTACAAGTTAATATTTCTAGTTCACAATTCACCATTTTACCATTGAATTTGTGGAAATTTTTTAAATTCAGTGCTTTGATTTTTTTTTTTTATCTTGAAAACATTTTTTTTTGCAGCTGTTTACCCTATTAATTTTTTTCCAGAATTTTTATAAAAATCTAATAGAATAAAAAGCATCAGACTATGAGTTTTTCAATATTGTATTTAAAACTAACACTTTGCCTCTTTCCTTTACCATACAAAGCTACATTTCTTATTAATTAATGTCTATAGGTACTTTCATATTCTTGGATAATTGGAATTATAAAATGTTCTTAACTGTTTTTTTCATTTTTTAAGATTTGTCTATATTGTAGAAAATATATTTATTTTTTTCCTACAGATCAATATAATTGTTTCCAGAAATAGTTTGGACAGCACAGAGGCATTATAACCAATGGAGACTTTCATTCATATTTATATATGAGGTAATTAACTGGTTCTAATATTATTAGTGTTTCAATATTATGCATTTTATAAGGTAAAAACCTTGAAAATTTATATGGTGAATTAGCCACTTAGACTCCTTCCTACATTACTGTGATAGCTTATTTTTATGTGTTGGTTCTCTCCCCCACCCCCAAAGGATCTTGGGTAAATGGCACACTGCTGTGTGTGTGTAGTATAGGGTCTGTGTGTATGTGCATATCTTATATTGCAAGAATTACTCAAATAAGCTTCAGCTTATTTTTAAATAAATAGAGCCTCTAGGAAAAGATCTCAGAGAGAAGGATACAAATCTCTGGAAGTGACCTATGAATGCCTCTGTTGAGACATCTCTGGCTTGATTCATAGAAGGGTGAAGGATCCAGAGTTACAATTAGAGTCAATGAGGGCTGTTGGTATATCTGAAAATCTAACCCTAATTTCTCCAGTAGGGTACACAAAAATGGACAATTTAAAATTTGAACCTAAATCGTCCTATAGGAGGCTATCAGAAAACACATTTAAAGTTGCTGTTAGTTCATAATTGTGCATTCCTTGATGCAGATGCCTGTTTGTAAAGAAGCAATTCATTTTGGGTGCTGTAAACAATGTAAATGATGGTAAAATACTGTTTTTATATAAATACCAGTTTTATAAACTGGTGAGAACAAAAAATAAAGGACCTGATTTTAAGCCCATTGAAGTGAAAGGAAATAATTGCATTGACTTTAATGGACTGTTCTCTCAGCCTGGGGTGACTGTTTTTCTCCATGTGACTGTTTGACTCCTGTTTGGTACAGGTCAGTGCAAGTACTCTTTTGGAATTCAGCATCTTTCTAAATCTTCCAAAAAGGTGGATGTTCTTTGGGTTGTGGTGCCACCTCAGACAATTTCCTTGTTTTTGACATATTTCCTGGTATGCATAGACTTTAAAATAGAAAAATCAAGATAATGTGCAACGTCAACTAAAATTAATACTATCCTGAAAGTGAAGGAGAATGAAAAATGCTTGCAAAAATATCTATGCTAGAAATAGATACTGTGATAAGAGGTGACATTTGGGCTTTGAGACTTTCTTTGGGCTACAGACATGAAAGAACAAAGTTAACCTTGTTCTATTTTTTCCCATAGCCTGAAGAAGGCCTTATGGCAGAGATTTCACTCCTCATTTTATTTTCTGTTTCTAGTGTGTGTCTTTCTTTTTCATTCTTTTTTATTATTTGTATAACTTATGTGTTGATACAGCACCAGGTTTGTTTTTTAAGTGAATACGTTATCTGTTTACTATTCAAATACCATTTTAAGCAGTTTTGCTCAGCACATTTGAATTCAAAATCCTATTAAAGATGCAATATTCCTTTGCCACTTTGTTCCCTACTGTGTTGACATTAGGTTTCTCCATTTTAAATAGAAATATAATATTGTTTATCTGTTCAGGGTGATGTAATTTCCAGCATTGAATTACTGATATTTGGACAGGCTGTTCACCTTCCTATCATGGAAATTTTGTACTCTCACACCTTTTTCCCCCTGCATTTACAAAATGCATTATTAGCTTGGCTATCTTGCAATTGCTCCACAGAAACACTTTCATTTTAAATCTGGAAAGCTTATCTCTGTTTCCTACCATCT
>NW_017729033.1:46757420-46767299 GCF_001723915.1 Gavialis gangeticus
TGTAGGAAGTGTTTATCTGTTCAGGGTGATGTAATTTCCAGCATTGAATTACTGATATTTGGACAGGCTGTTCACCTTCCTATCATGGAAATTTTGTACTCTCACACCTTTTTCCCCCTGCATTTACAAAATGCATTATTAGCTTGGCTATCTTGCAATTGCTCCACAGAAACACTTTCATTTTAAATCTGGAAAGCTTATCTCTGTTTCCTACCATCTGATGGAAGTCATGAGAATTGCTGAGTTAAGATAAACACCCTCATTTTGCTGTAGAGAGGGGAGGGGGTGAGAAGCAAAATGTTAATTTGTTTTAAAGTTAAAAGTACTGACCCATGCACTGAAGATAAGCATATCTAATTTTAAATCTTCCATATCTATTGTAATGTCTAATTGCATAGTTAAATGAGCTGTAAAAGCAGAAATGTCGCTATAACCTCTAAACAATTTTACACAGTTCTAGAACATTTGAGATAACAAAAGAAAGCTTTTCTCCTCTAGTAATACTCATACTTCAGAGGACACAGTTTATTGAACAAGAAATGGTTTCTGCTTGGCCAGCATTTTCTTATTATTGTAGGTACACTTATATTTTAGAAGGCAATGAGATACATCATATGGTCTATAAACAGTATGAAATGGACTAAAACATTAGTTGGTCAGTCACTATGGGCTCGGTTCTGATCTTGGGCAACTGCCCTGGATTCAGTGATTTTTACTCCAGATAAATTGAAGTATTCTTAACTCTTAGTACTATGGTAGCATCTGGGGTCCTAACAAGGTCAGATCATAATAGTGCTAGGCTCTATGGGTGTTTCCAGATGTAAACCCCCCCGCAATGACACTCTATTTTCAAGTTGGCGTGTTCCCCCACTGAGCCCCATGTATGCCCAGATGAGGCAACGCATTCAACCTGGTTTGCCCAACGTCTGTAGATTGGGTGCTTTAGTGGGGATTTTTGGTGCTTTTATCTAATAGCTGATTGACTCACTTTTGCCTTAAAGCACCAAAACCCCCAGCTGAAGCACCCAATCTTTACAGATGCTGCAGAACTGGGTTGAAATAACGTGCTGCTGCTTCCAGGAAAGTGCATTTTTTTAAATGTCTGCCAGCAGCCTAAATATATTAAAAAAGACTGTTCTTGCTCAAATAGCTTTCACAATGATTGGTTTAAGACAAACTGCAATGATTGGAAAGCTTGTCATACAAGACTGGCTTTAGGTGCTTCTCCATGGGCAAAAAAGCCAGCATCCAAGTCCCTATTCTGCCATAGCTTTTTTTCTCTTTTCTATGACCTCAGGCAAGCAACATAGGGCCACATCTCGTGTTACACTTAGCATGTATTAAATGCACTTAAAATGTGAGTGACCAGTAAAACATGTGCTAAATGTGCTCACATCCCGGTAAAGTTATGACTTTTCACACAAGGAGTATTTTGGATTGTATTAAGCAACATATTCAGCTGTCATCTGGCTGCTCCCTGGAGATAATACAGGCAATTTGCAGTCCTCACCCAGCCATGACATCAGCCAGGGACCCCTCTGCTGTACCAAGCCTCCAGGTAGGATAAAGAAAGCCACACATGTGAAGAGGAAGGATCCTGGATCTTTCACTTTTCAGGTTCCTTCAGGGTCCTAAAAGGCAAGTGCCCTGAAAGGTCCTAGGGTTAGGACTAACAATCAGCTGATTTGAAATGTTCCATGTGATAAGGCCCATAACCTCTTTGTCCCTCAGTTTTCCACCTGCAAAATGGGGATAATAACACTTCCCTACCTCACAAGTTTGTTGTGAGGATAGACACATTAAAGATTGTGAGGCACTCGGTTCCTATGGTAATGGGAACTACATACATATCTTACCTTGACTATATTGGATGAAACCAGAAAAGACTCTATGGATCTGTACCCTGAATCAGATTATGTAGCATTTACTGACTTAAATAATTCCATGGAACTGCTTATGTTGGTAAGATCTATGTAATACACCTAAGGATGGCAGACTTGGTAAAAGGAGTGGAAGAGGAGGAGAAAAGGGTGACAGTAAAGTTAAACTTCCTGCACAGATGGTATGGTTTATAGATGTAATAAATAAAACAGAAACAGTATCCCAGGCTGACTGAAATTAGAATCTGGCCTTTTGTACACTACCTACCAAATGTGTATGATGTAGCACATTGGATGTTTGCTTTCCTTGGACAGGATATCAGTCCTTAATTTTTGGTACTGGCATAATTATTTGTCCTTGTTTCTTCCTGTACTAACAGTAACAATGTAGCTTACACTGAGAAATGAATTCACTTGCCATGTTCTGAGGGCAGTGTCACACCTTACACTTAGGACACGTTAACTACTTAAAATGCAAACACCCGTGCCTTCAAGCAGTAAAACACACTAAGTGCAATGGTATCAGCAAAGTTAGGCCTTTTTTGTGTGAGAAGTTTCTCCAGATTGTATTAAGTAACATGTGTTCTGCTATTGTCTAACCACTCCACAGAGATAATAGGAGCGATTTGTGGCCCTGAGACTTTACCAGGGTCTTGAACTGGCTCTGGTGTTGTGCAAATGTGCTTTTTAGGAGCTGCAGACATGGGGGTTGGAGTCTTGAACTGGCTCCAGTGTGGTCTCCAGGCTGGGACTGACAATCAGCTGATTGGACATCTTACAGATATCTTGGGGGCCCCAGTGCTGTGCTGGGGCTGGGTTTGACAATCAACTGATTGTAGGTGTGATCAGAAGCACGGAAGCTTTTGTGTACTTGCAGAGGTTTGTTTATTCCAGTGAGACTAGGTAGGAAATAATGGGACAGCCATCTTTATTGTACTGAAAAAAAGACTGAACTGAATCCTTTTCAAGCACAGCAGCAGCCAGCAACAGGACACAATAACAACATGGAATATCCCACCTACTAGTGAGAGTGCAGATCCAGACCTAAAGTCATTCCCAGGTACAGCACTTCCCCCTTAGATAATATAATCCTTAAAGTACACGGGCTGGATAGTGACTTCTTAAATGATCTGATTTCAGGGGTTGGAATCATCTCACTGGAGACTTGGGTCTTCCTGAATTACTTTAGTAACTGGAGGATTTGAAGGGTATAGAGGAACAGCTGATAGATTACTAAGAATTGATGCACTGTCAAGTCTTCTAGATTGGGAGATGGTGCACCATCTGGAACTTGACCTCATACGAGGTCACCATGTCTGCAAAGTGTCTTGCCATCTGGAGTCTTGGTCTTGTATGACACCAGTTCCATAGCTTCTAGTACAGTTGTAGGCATTCACTGTGGCCCAGTTGCATTGTTTTGGATGGGCACAGGATCATTTGGTTTTATGAGGAGTACAATGGGAGTAAACCATGAGGGATTTACTACTGCTTGTGGAACACCTTGTTCTACAAGATGATCAATCTCTGCACCAGTTTTTGGATGGGAAGTGTATGCAACATGAGGCTTCATTTGAACTGGTGCCACAGATTAATCCAAAACAAATGAAATAAATGGGACTAGCTACACACCTAGCTCTTCTTCAGAAGCTCCTTAAATTCCTAAATTGTGTCTGTCGCAATGCTGCGTGTTTTGTTAATTTAGGGTCTGGACAGACATAACACTTGAACTATACCAAGATGTCACTGACTGGGAACTGGTTCACAACAGTCAGATTAGAGGTTCAGAGGTATCCACATGGACACTGCCAGGGGCCCTAAGTAGAACAGTCACCTTTTAGGCATTTCAGTGCTGTCAAATCACCACCAGAGGGTAGTAGTAAATACCTATCCCAGCATGCCTCTGAAGGATGAGTGCCCCAATTTCACTAGTATTCCTTGAGTAGGCAAGGAAGACCCAGATTTGCTGGACACCAAGCAAGTCTATTGCCCACAGCTGCAATTTCTGATCTCTCTTCCCAGTAACACTGAGTTCGGTAAAGACCCTTCCTGCACTTTTGTATCTGCATGGTAGTACACTGCCTGGTGCCCACATCTGGGGGTTAGCAGGAGAGTGAGGGTGGGGATGCCTAGACCCTGGCTTCTGGGTTCGTGAGAGCTGCATGCTCTTGGGCTGTTGGAGCTTTCACGGATTTTAAAGATAACTCCCCCCCTCCCCCCAACAAGCCACTACCAATTTAATTCAATTCCTGGAAATGTATCATCGTTTGGTGCATCACAGGGTGATTTGGGGGTCTATAGGAGTGACCAGTTGGTTGAGGAAGCTATCTGGACCCTTGCTGCTTCCTTCCCAGGGGGATAGGTTCTTCCAGAGGCTGCCCAGGTCTCTGGCTCAGGCTGCTGCCTTAAAAGGACTTTCCCTAGGAGCAGATGAACCTCTGCTCCTGTGTTCCTGGGGAGCTGGGTATTCCAGGGGCTGTGCAAAGCCTCCATCACTTTTAAACAGCATTTTCCCCCAAGCTGCTTATCAATTTCACTACATTTATGGCACTTGACCAGGCTTTTGGGCATCCAAAGTTGATGTGGCATGGCAGATGTGGGTGGTGGTGGGGGGGCGATGGGGGTGGAGAAAGGGGTGTCTCTTTCTGAAAATAGTTCAGGGTTCTGCGGTGCTGGGTGCTCTGGGGGGCTGGGGTTTGCATAGGGTCTCTATGTCAGTTGCTAGGAATGGAATGCAGTTGACCACTGAATTGGGGAAAAGTGCTGTTTAAAAGATGTGGAGACCTTGAGCAGAAGCACAGGCACCTACTCACTTAGCCAGCCCCACAGTCCAAATCTGCCTGGGATGCCCCGAAGCCTTATCAGTTGCAGCCAATCGAATTACTCTGACAAGCTGCTTGGGGGAAAGTACAGAGACATTGGGCAGCCCCCCTGACCCCAGAGTCCTCAGCATCCTGGGGACCCAGAAGAAAGGGTGCCCCTGAAGTTGCAGTTCTTGGACTATCAATGCAACTCAGCTGTGTAGGTGACAATCACTTTGTCGGAAAGCTGATTGCATTTGAAGTGGAATGGACTGTTGTTTCAGACTGAGTCTTTGTGGAGTGATTTTTTAATT
This sequence comes from Gavialis gangeticus, assembly GCF_001723915.1. Taxonomy (NCBI): domain Eukaryota; kingdom Metazoa; phylum Chordata; order Crocodylia; family Gavialidae; genus Gavialis; species Gavialis gangeticus. The sequence goes on from NW_017729033.1 coordinate 46,762,413, forward strand.
TTTTTGTTTTTTTTAGTGAGGTGAGGATTTCTTTGTCGGTCTTGTCACAGGGTTTGACTAGGGGCATGAGTGAATAAACAGTGTCAACAGTGTGCAAGTCAATGACAGTCATCACTGCTTGCTTCTGGTAAGCTTCCAGGTAGATGAGCTGGTTGGTTTAGGAGTCACAGGACACTCCTAAGTGTGGCCCAAGGTAGCCACTGTGGAGAGCAGCTGTACTGAACATGCCATGGGCAGGAAGGAACCCTCTGGTCTGGGTTCCCTGGTGGCACAAATCCACTTCTTCCTTGGAGCACTTGGCACTTATGACAGTATCCTGCTGATTGGGATCCTGTCCTTGTTGCTAGTTTAGTGGATTGCAAAGGTTTATTTGTCCCAGTGAGCACAGTAACATGGGAGCAACAGGGCGATTACCATTACTGTGCAAACAAAAGGCTTAACTGAATGCTATTTAAACATAGGTAGCAGCACAAGACAGACACAACCTGGAATTGCCCCACCTACTGACAGGAATGCATGTATAGATGCCTGCCCTCCTTCGCACCCCACTCAGTCTTTCCTTGGTGCATAAAAAGAGCATAAAAGAATTACAGTGAGCTATGAGAGGTGTCTAGGTCTGGGGCAATCCTCATTAGCGTATGTCCGGGTTCTCCTGGATCCTCTTGATCCAGAGCAGCAGTTGTATAGCTGTACTAGGTATGCCTTGTAAAAAGGGGCTATGGAACAGCTCTGGGGGCAGACCCAACTTGATAAGAGTCTCCCATTGCCACACAAAACCTCTGTGTGGTAGGAAATGCTACTTGCTCCATGTTATTTATGGGGATCAGAGAGACTGAGGCCAGGATCTTTAAAGGCATTAAAATGCTGACTTCCCACTAAGGATCTGGGCCTATTCAAGGTCCCATAGGAACTCTCTGGGAAAGCAGAGGATCAAACCTGGGTTCTGGATCCATAGCTAGGATTATCACACCCAGGATCTCTCATGGGTTCCACTGACCCATGCTTCCTCCCTGAGGACAGTCTATTCTCCTGCCAATGTAGGTTTCTTACCTAGCTAACTTAGCGTGTTGTCCAACTCATTGTCAAATGACTCAAGTGATGTAGGTTCCATGATAATCAGCAGTCAAAGGGATTTACCCAATAGAACACTTGTCCTCACATTTGTCCTATTTTTTCCTTTACTTTACATTTTCTCACCTTGCCTCCTTTATAGCACCCGTACTTACTTAGGTCACCTGCAACCAATAATGAATAGAAATTCTTCACATTGTCAAAGAGTGGTGTTCTATTATACACATAGTTGAAAATTAGGCTGGCAACACTAAAAGATTTACCAGTATGGGTGATGAGATATACTGTAATTTTTGGCTGCAAACTGTTCACATAGTTTAGCAAGAAAAAGGTTCATTTAAACACCAGATGGTTCAGTACTGTGATGAAAGAACTAGAATTACAATCAGATTGAAACTACACTCAGACTCAAAGCACATTAGTAGCTTTGTTGAAAATGGAGTGAATTTGCCATGCTGCAGGAAGACATTTAGTGGATCAGGGATCAGAAGACAGTCTAAACTTTTTATATGTGAAGTTCTCTAATCTCTTTCTAAAACAGCATTAAAATTAGTGATAGTAAAATAGAGTGGGTGCAATCCTGGCCCACCTGAAGATGATAGCAAAACTTCAGATGACTTCAGGGGGCCAGGATTTCACTGAAAGCATTTGGATGTTCAATGTGGTTACATTTAAACCTCTGGTAAAGCATTGCCCTTTTCCTCCCTCTCACTGCAGTACTTATAACAAGTGTATCTCCATTTTGAGTCCTCTCTCAGTATCCTAAAAATAGGAAGCATTTAATGGAGAAAGTTTTAAGCTTCTGTTAGCTTGAAAAATTTTCATGGGAAAGCCTGGGGCATCTTGGTGATAGCATTTGCTGTTTTCAAGGCTAGTTCTTGGGCTATGTTCCCAGTAAAGAGTCGCAATATTGTATAACTTCATCAATCATAAGAGCAATCCTGATTTTCAGCATCTTCAGTATAAGGTCTTTTACTTCTTTTTAATTGACTGTTCCCATCCTAGAGCATTGTTTCTAACCCATCACATTGTCCATAAGACTTTTTGCTGTTGGTTATGGCCATAATAAAAAATTATTTCCATAAACACATTGCTTTAGTTTGACAGGGAAAGCCAAATATGATGTTGCCCAAAGCATGTTATTTTATCAGTACTTCTTGCCCAAAAGCTAGGAAAGATCGGAGACTACTACTTTAGAGAGATCAGTGACCTACAGCCATTGGTTTTACAGGTCTCATCAGAAATCTCACTTCTTCCTATCATTTTTTTCTGAACCAGAGAATTAATCAAATTTTAGAAAATAATTTATGAAAATCTTTTAAGTAATGCAGTGAATTTACAATGGCTTATATTTTTAAACCTATGTTTTAAGGGAACATGATTAGAAACTGATGTCAATATATTCAGACATGGATGCCTAAAGTTACCTTTATGTATATTTGTATTTGAGTTTGAAAATATTTTATTGAAAGAGAGGGTTGTTCTTTATGTTTATACCTTCCCACAAATTGAAGACTTTCTACCTGATATGTGAAAAGCTAGAGAATGACTCCCATATGTCATGAAAGCCAAACATAAATATATTTTAGTGGCAAGTCCTAGGTTTTGCTGGGGTTGGGTTTTTTTTATTTTTTTAAATTTTTTTACTGCTACTAAAGCATGTTCATTGTAATTAGCCAGAACTGGGAAAGGAAAAATTAAAGCAATTAACTCATCTGCTCGGTTTGTAGATTTGTGAGCAACTGAACAGCAAAACTAGGGGTCATTACCTGAATTAATAATATTTCATGTTTTAGATTGATTATTTCTAAATGTTAATCAATTCAAACCAAATGGTTGCTGTTGATTCATTCATTTTTCAATTTGCTATTTGTTTGACTTCACATAACTGACAAAGTATTAAACCATAGCTTCAGTTACACTGTTGTTGCTACCAGAATTAGTAGCCACATCTTTATAACATGTTAACTTAGTAATAGTTAAGATACATCTGTACATGAATAACAGTGTGTTCTTGGTCATTTTAAGGTGGTTGCTGTAATATGTAAATGAAAGTTATAACATATCTTCTTTGTTCGAGAAACAGGACAGATTTGAGAAGTGCACAGAAACTCTACAGAAATATAAGTGTTGTTAAATTTTTTGGTCATATTTAATTTGTGAAAAGGTATGTTTGTATGCTAACCCAAGCAACAATGGCAGTCCTGACTTTCAGTGTGTATGTGTGCAATGTTTTCTGGCAGCATAATGAAGATACACAACAGTGAATAATCAAATTCATTCCAAGGATCATTATTTTTAAGGCTGATCTATCAGGGTTTTATGAAAAGAATCTGAATAAAGCAACCTATTAGGTAGTTTTGGTCTCAGAACTGAGCAGCAGTAACTTGGTATCCATCATGATTCATGTTCATTTCTGTGACACTGGAAATGGTCAAGGGGTAGGGACATAGTAGGAGAAATGTTAAGTAATTTTCTAACAAAACAGTTGCATGAGACAATGATGACTTGTTGATTCCATTTTTTTCAGAAGACATCCTTGGGTTTGACCAGCTTTCACTGAATTACTGGTGGAGTTCTGACAGAATGCTAGCAGGCCCCTGGGAACCCACGCTTTACAGGATCTACTGGTCTGGGGTACTTCCCCTTCTCTCCCAGTCAGGGTCTACTGTTCCAAGGTTAGTACACCGTGGTTACCTGTCATGGAACTACTCTTGGCTTGCCCTATTCTAGGAAGACATCACAGCTTGAGGAAGTCCAGAACACTTGAGAACTAAATTCAAGTAATTAGGAACAGTTGTGATGTTCCTAGAGCCTTATATTTAATAATATGGATCAGTTACATTCAGGATAAAGGAACCTTTTCTTAAACTTTTTGGCTGAGAAGCAGGGTAAATTAATTCACACTGAGTAACGTGTACCATGGCTAGACTACTTTCTATATTTACCCATTGGCACATCTGAAAATGTGACTTTTGGATTTTTTGAGAAGCTTCAGGGTCGAGATGCTATGCAAATGAAAACAAACTTTATAGAAAGATGAGCCCAGGGTTTTCAGACTTATTTTACAGGGTTTCTGTCCAAACATAATGCCACTGAGCAGAAAAATTCTCAGTGCCTTAGGCCATAGTCTTTTCCTTCATTTTAGGATAACATGCCAGATCCACTGAATGTGATGAGAGTTTTGTTACTGAATTCAGCAGATCCTAGATATGACCCAAAACATTTAAGCCTGGATTTCAAAACGAAATATGTACAGAGGAGAAGAACCTTAGGGCTCCAATATACATGCAGGGAGCCAGCTCTGACGTGCTGTAAATCAGCATGTTGGAGCAGACTTGATTAATCAAGTCTGCTGGAGTGTGGAAATGAACATGCTCCAGCAGACTCTAGTATCATGAGTACAGTATCAGTGTCCCTGCACTGAAAAATGGTAGCAGGGCCCTTTTGAACTAAAGCTTGTTTGAAGAGCTTTAGTTCAAAGTGCCCCGCTGCCATTTTTCAGCATGAGGGATGCTGATACACGTGATGCTTGGGCACTTTTAATTAGCGTGGCTTGCTAATTAAAGTGCCACCCCCCATGCCTCCCAGAGCGTGTGTAAAAATGCCCTTAATGCCTACAGGCTTTGCCTATACCAACCAGTTGTAAGGAAAATACCTTGAGCATCACACGAGGCACAAAACAACATTGTTGGAGAAGCGCTGAAGACTCAGAGGGGAGGGGAGCCGGGTGTCCAAGGGGAGTGGTCGCTCCTTAAGGAGACGATCCTCCAAGCCCAGAGGAAGGTAATCCCCAGGAGGGTCAAAGGGGGCAGG
>NW_017729033.1:46767837-46811172 GCF_001723915.1 Gavialis gangeticus
GGTGGTGCAGGCTCCCACCCTGGGGGTTTTTAAGAGGAGGTTGGATGACCACCTTGCTGGGGTCGTTTGACCCCAGTGCTCTTCCTGCCATGGCAGGGGGTCGGACTAGATGATCTGCTCAGGTCCCTTCTGACCCTAGAAACTATGAAACTATGAAACATATGTATCATTCAGGTTCTAGCAAATAATCTCAATTACCGTGTTACAGATACAGTTGAATATAGGGGAAGAAATTCTCAGAAATAGTAAGAAGTTTAAAATATGGTAAGATAGCTGCAGTCCACACTAAGAGGAGGCTGCCACATCTTAATAAATAATAAAAATTGAGAGCTAGCAAAGATGAAGAATGAACAGCTAATTTTTAGGGCTGTGCAAAACAACACTCTTTTGTTTCAACTTCTGTTTCACCATTTCAATGGGACAGTGTTTCATTTCGAGTTTCATTTTCTTTTATCGAAACTGTTTCGAAGTTTTGCCCATAGGCTATAATGGGGAATCACAAAACTGCCTATAACTTTGTCATTTCTTGCCTGATTCAAATGATACCAGCAGGGAAGGCAGCCTCTCCTGAGGCACAAAGCCTGTCAAATTTCAAGGAGATAGGTACAGGGGTCCTGGGAAACTACACCTCAAGCTGCTGACAAGCAAAACTTGTGATGTGTGTGACTTTGTGTGTGTGTTAAGGCATGCCCTCACTGGTGCTAGGGCCTCTACGCAACATGATAGTGTGCCCCAATGAGGCCTCCTCCTCCCCTAAAGCTTCAGTCTGGTTCACCACTTTAAATAACAGCAGGTAATAATTTAGTAAGCAGCACAGTAGCATTAGCAGGATTTCAGGCAGCAAAACTGTCACAGAGCCATTCTTTCCTCTCCTGCAGGAGCTTCTTCTCCAGCAGCTGTCTGAGAACTCCCTCTGCCAGCCCCAGCCCTGGGGCTTAGATGTGCCCAGGGCCCTGCATCCTTCCAGTCAGGTGCTAGGGGTGTTGGTCTAAGGACATGGCAGTGGCAGACAGGTTCTTTGGGATAATCTAATCTGGTATCTTTTAGTAGACCAACTGAATAGTTACAGAAATATATCTTAGTAAGCTTTCAGGTTGAAAAACCCTTTGTCAGGCTGAGAGAGCACCTGCAGTTGGTGTGTGTGCTGTTTCTGGATGGAAGGAATAGTTAAGAAGCCTGAGGCTGGCATGCAATGCGGGCAAGAAAGCCAGTCAGTAAAAATGGAAATAGAGGCATCAGGGGATGAGAAACAGGCTGGAGGGTGTGGGGTGGGGAGTGGAGGAAGGGGGATGCAGCAGGTAAAGGTGGAGAGGTACCTGGGGAGTCAGGTGTCTGGCAGGTTGTAGTGTGTCAGAATTCCAATGTCTGTATTGAGTCCATGAGTTTCCGTACCTAGGAGGTTGATGAAATGCAGTTCATAGGCTTGTCTGTGAAAAGTGGTTTGTAAATTCAAAAAAGCATTGAACCTCGTTAACCTCATCACCAGAAGCCAACTTCCTAGAGCCCAAAACACACTGAATGGATTCAGGCCATGCCATGATGAGATATACAAAACCTGCCAACAGTATCTCCAGTATGGAGATATCTTCACAATACAATACATATCTCCATCAAGAAAATATGTGGAGACCTCAAGCAACAACTGTGCACCAGAATGAGCGCACGCTGAAAGTCTGTCGAAGACAAGAACAGAACACCAACTGTCTCCAATCTCTTAGGCCTGATCCTCAAAGGGAATTTACTCATCAGTGGTGGGGCTCAAGTTTTGTAGAGTTCCTCTTTTCCCATTTTTCTTTGCATCCTAGTTGCTTCTGGGATGTCTACGATGATAAATACCCACCCTTGCCCTCTAAGATATTAATTCCTCTTGATCCTACATCCCCCTCACACAAGTTCATTAGCTCACATTGCTGTCATTGGACATCTGCTTATCAAATAAATTGGAAAGTAGGGAGTGAAAAGAATAAAAAGGTCTAAACTGTGGTAATTCATTCTTATGTCAAAGATTGTAAAGAAAGGAGGAAATGCAATAAATTAATTCATTTTAATGAGAAAAGATTGTAGTAAGACTGGAAAGATGCATTCAGCTAATCCATCCTTAATATAATCCTAAAAGAATGATCTGGTTTTTCACTGATACCTTATCTTGAGATATGACAAGGCTATTCTTACCCAGCTTTTCTGATTATAGAAAAGGTGTTATGCAAAACCATCTAAGCAGTAGGCAATCTGAGCAGAACAGAGAGAAGTTCACTTAACAAAGAAGCAAGTTGCTTTATAGCACTCTTTTAAAATATCAAGGGCCATTTTCACTTAGATAAGCCGGTCAACACCTTGATTCACATGGTGGCTGAAATAAAGTCTTTACATAAAAATGTGAACAATAAGAGAAGGAATGTAAAAACGAATCTACATGGGAAAGACAATCAACGTGTAGGTAGTTAATTTATCTAGAAGTATGCAACATCTGTGTTATTTCCTGCCATTTGTTACCAGCAACTATTTTCTGCCCTTTTAAAACTGCACAGCTCCATCCTGCAGACCTCACATGGACCTTGCAGAGTGCTTTATGCAGCTGTAGCAACTTTACACACAAAGGAAAAGCCCTAGGCCCCTACTCATTCATGTAAAGACTCTCCAGTACCAACACTTTTTGCTGATTTTAGAAAATTTTATCTCAAGAAGGAATAGGGCCCTTCTTGTTCATTAAACATGATGCAAAACTTCCAGGGTGTTCACAGGATTTGATTTAGTTTATTTTGTAAACTATCATAATTTGCAGTTCTGGAGACCAGTGGCTTGTACTTTTACTTTCAGCTTGTATTAATCTTATTGAGATTATAAGAACGGTCCCCTGGAATCACCTTTACCTTTGTTTTCCATCACATGGTTGTTATTAATTAGGGTTGGCATCTAGCCTACTGTTCCCTTCCTTGTTGGGGGATTTGCATACTGAATAGGAAGGCAGATCTGTGTAATATGTACATATATTCGTCCATATTTGTTTCTGTCATTCAGTATAATGCAGAGAACACCTGGATAGTTAAAACTGATCATTAAAACTCTGGCTTTCTTACATGTTTCTGTTTGTGGTTATTTCATAGCCCAGTTGTTTTCTCTGGTCAGGTGTTCTTTTACATACGTTTACTCGAAGCCCAGTAGTGCACATTATAACTAATGCTGAAGAGGCAGCCTTTCAAATTGTATAACCTTGCTAGAAATTGGTTTCTAACATTGTCTTTATTTTATTTTTTAGTTAGGGTACTAGGAAAATTTTGTTTGTATAGTTTCAGGCCAATTGAATCAGGCTTTTATTTTTGTTTTTCCTAAAAAGAAATGCCCCTCTGGGTTTAGAACTGTTCAGAGCACAGAGATGGTCCAGCAGGGTGCCACTAATCACTTGCTTTCAACTGTGTCTGGCACTGCTGCATTTGTTATGTTAGATCTTTTAGTAGCATTTGACATCAGTTGACATTGTTCATCATGGGATTCTTTTGGAGCATCTGGAATTCTGTGTTGGCTTAACAACCATTGCTCTACACTGCCCAAAGCAGTCAGTTTTAATCTCACTTAATTTGTATGCCTCCAGTACAGTAGCTCTGCAGTTAGGCTTCCTCTTTCTGTCCCTGAATTCTTGATGTCTACATACTGCTTTTGGCTGTAGTGATTAAGTAAAAGATGATTGGCAATAGAAATTAATTGGGTAATAAAGTCCTGAATACATACACTTAAGAACTGGGGAAAATGAAATGAAAAAGTTTCACAATAATTTTATACTGCTCTGTAGCATTAAGTTGTGGTCAGCCACCATACTTGCAAGTATTTAGAGAATTATTTGTAGTAAATAAATTATCCAGCAAAGTAATTCACTTTTTTAAAATTTTGAATTGTTCATAGACTAACCATTTTAATAATTAATTTCCGGTTTATAATTGTTAAATGAATTAGGGGTGGTTTGTGAGCAGGTCATTGAATATTTGCTTTTCCTTAATTGTGGTATATGGTTAGTCCTTTTATTCATGTGGGATTGTTTATATGTCCTGCCTGTATCACTGAAATTCCAGTGATTTATAGTATTATAGTAGAAATACCATATTTTCCCTTATACCACATACCCCCAGGTAAGACCGGCACCTCATTTTTCTCGATGGAGAGCTGCAGCTGCATGCAGCAGGCACAGAACCTAAAGTTCAGTTCATTTACCCTTCGTATTTCTGCTCAGGAAAAGCTCCAGTTTTAACTCTTTTACAGCTGAATTGTCAGCAGCTCTTGACTGCTCAACCAAAGGGTCAAACTAGCTGCTGCAAAAGCCTGGACTCCATGGGCAGACCTAGGATTTTGGAAAGAGAGAAAAACAGTCTTCAGGGCCGTGAAATGGTAGGAGAGAGAGACCAGGAGTAGCTAAATTGCAAATTCATCAGCAAAGCTGCCAAAGAAAAGATAGCTTTATTAGTGGAACATCAAGGCCATTAAAAGGAGGGTGGGTCATTAACACCTGTTGAGTGCAGGAGAATTATCAGGACTCAAGTAGATTTCAATGAGCCATGAAGCCAACTGACTCCCTCAATGCTGCCTGAATAGAAATGTCCCTGCTTTATTCGGGGCAGAAAAATCAGTTTCCCTTTTTAAGATGCACACCTTAGTTTTGGGAAGTTATATTTTTGCGAGAAACTGCATGTGGGAGGTGAGCAAATATGATATTTTAACACGTGCCTATGTGTACACAAAAGTGATTCAAGACTGGGAACTCCATTAAACAACAGTATGCCTAGGAGTAGAGCCAGAGTTGATTCTTGGGCTGCATCTAGGTGAGAGCGGCCATGCAGTATGTGCTGCCGCAGACACATCTGCGGTGCTACATACTGCACATTCAGCTGTTTCCCCCCCTGCAAGGTAGCAGCACAGGAGGGTTTGTGGTGGGGGGGTTGACCCCTGGATATACCAGGATCTAGAATACTTGTGCAACACCCCCCACCAACAAACAACAACAACTGAGTGGTGCACACAGTGGCAGTGGGTGCCACCAAAAACTGGAACCTGGCCAGTCAGAGCCATGCTCTGGCTGCCAGCCAGGCTCCAAGTGGCAGGATCGCTGCTGCTGCAGTCCCAGGAGGCCCCCAGAACCCCAGGTAAGGCTGCTGGGGTCAACCCAGTGCTGGCCCCAGCCTCCCTTACCCCACCCAGGGTAATCTGCTGTGCACAAGAGGGCATGTGGAAAGGCATTTTCTGGGGACAAGTAGCAGCAGCACAAGGTGTGCTGCTTCTTCTTGTCCCCAGGGAAACAAATGTCCACACTTGTGTGGATGCAGCCTTGGAGGCCAGTGGCCAAAGCTAAGGTAAGCCACTCTTCTCTGGATAACCAGCACTAACTTAGCCTAGTGAGGACCTCCTATAGTGGAAAACTGGACAATTTTCCTTACTGCTTATACCTAAATCTGCTGCTTATACCCAAAACTGGCCATATCTAGGAGTGAAGCATTACAGAACTCAAATTGAGGAGAAGTTGAGTTCAAGCATTACATGCATTTGACATGAGTTATGGTGCTGTCAGTACAGAAACTTTTTCATATTAGAGTGTTTTCAAGTGGTATAATTTCCAGATCTTGGCCCAGAAGGTTTGGAGATGAAGATATGCTGGCTGTGATCCCATTGATGCTTGACTAAGTAGTTTGGCATGGCATATTAATTACATTCTGTCCAATGCTGCTCGTTGTGAATTGAAAAAAAGGATTGCCTTTTCTTTGATTATGCATATGTTGTAACATCTACTATCTGACTAAGCAGAAGGGCACCTTTTCTCAGCACCCTTTGTCACATGAGCAGTTTTGCTTGAGAATAATGGAAATATAATATTTGTATTAACAGGGGGCTTGCAGAATCATACCTGATGGTATTTTATGCTCTGTTTTATTTTTCTCTGTTGGTGATTCTAGTGGGGCAGCATTGTGTTTTATAAGGTGTGTCCGTACTCTACAATTCCATCTTTGGGAATTTTGAGTAAATTTGTATTAGAAAGGCACAAACTTTATAATTTGTCTTTTAAAATAACAGTGTTAATTGTTTTCCATCTGAAAGTGGTGCAGTGGGTCTGATTTTGATCTTGTTCATGGTTTAAAAAAGCAGCAAAACAAACAACTCCCCCTCCCCCCTGCCCCCCCGATAAATCTACAACAACCTCTCTTCCCAGTCATTAAGTCAATGAAGATATCCTATTGTAAACCTGTGAGGTCAGAGTCAGTCCTTGAGGCTCAGGTTCTTTGGACTAACGGAGTTGTGTTTGGGGAAAACTCTTCAAATTAAACCTTGTGGAATTTTCCTCTTGCTGTGGGTTTTCCATGACATAAGATAGTATAACCTGTTTTGTCATAGGAGTATCTTTTCCACAAATACCTCTTATGAGTTTTGTTTACTCACTTTGGATGGATATTTGTAAATCTAAGATAGATCTGATATGAATTATTGATGCTATGAGGATCAAAAATGACAAATAAAATAACTTGTTTCACTTAAAAATATTTACTTGAAAATAGTGATAGATTTCAGAAAAAGACAATATTTGTTTCCCCGCATGAGAAACTGTTCCATTAGTCCTAGCAATGTCATTTGTAAGCCTATCTTTCAGAAAGTTTCCAGGATCTGTCAATATTATCTGTGCATAAATAGCAAATCATTTCATTTTGCCAACTGTTCAGAAATTATCTGACCAAGCAGGGAAAATTAATCTAACTCTTGTTACAAATGAATGTTTGCTGGGGTTATGAACTCTCAGGAAGATGATGGAACCTCTCTCTCCTCTGCTTCTGAACTCTCTGCTTTTTATCGTTGTTCTACGCTTTTGATCTTTTTTCAGTTGTAACTAATAACAGTGTGTTGTTCAGGTCTATTGATCTTAATATACAAATCAAGCCATTAGCAGCACGCGTCTGCATGATGGTATACCAATTAAATTAGGAGATTAAAGAATAATGTCCTTGCCCATGACTAGTTTACACATAAATATCAATTTGCATAGTTCTTCAAAGACACCAAACTCAGATATTTAGTGAATTTGGTACCATTAAACCTTAAGGCAACTGGGGCAGCAATACAAAGGTTGAAGGGAGTGGAGAGTTTTTATTTTATCTTTATGTAGTGAATGGGAGTGATATTTCCTTTGAATTTATTCACTGCACATATATGAGAAAATGTTCTGTGATTTCTCTAAATTTAGTTTGCTCCTGAAATGTTTGTTTATTTTCTGTCCAGTTAGGCTAAGTACAGACAGTCACCAAGCCTGAGGCTGAATTGATTCAACCTTAGCAGGTTAGTGTAAGCTGCATAGATTGAACCAATAAGCAAGTGAACAGACATTCAGTTTTGATGCCGGAAATGCAGCCACATGCCTGCAGTGACTTAGGCCAGAAGCTGGAGCATGCTAGAGCATGCCTCCCTGCTTCACTGAAGCAGATAGCTCGGGTCAAGGCTAGCCTACCCATCCTGGGATGCTGGAGGACTGTAAAGTAACTTGAATCTGGAGGGGATCCGAGACAGAAGTTCAAGAAAAGGATTTAACTTAAATCAGTGAAGTCTGACACTGCATCCATCCAGGTTTATCTTAAACTGGTTTCAGCTATTTTGAAAGCTGTCTATATGCACTGAACTTCTCTTGTATTACAGGTTTGAACCAGTTTCCAACACACACAAACCACTAGAAGTGAATTGTTGTCCCTAGCCTTAGTGTCCAGAGAATATCATATTTGGTTGTAATCACTATTTGGAAAGAAATAGCTTAAAGCCAGTGTTGATAAACCTGTACACAATCTTTGGATTAAATAAAGACAAGGTTAGAATGACTTACCAAAAAATGGAACCAGACCAGGAATTCTTGGCCTTGTGGTCAATTGGTGTGCCTCCAGAATCAGGACAGGCAGGGCGACAGAATACATGACAATATGAAATGAAGCTATTGGCTGAAGACACTCTTGAAGGGCACAATGCAGATAGTTACCTTGGAGCTTTGAGGAATATAAAGTATATCATATGAGGAAGTTGCTAGACTGATATGATATCAAGGTGACAGAGTGAATAAGGCTTTTAGCTGTCTGTCATAGGATGCCCACCCAGTTATTCTTGCTTCCCAGGTGATTTGCAAATGAGAGAAGAAGTTTTATGGTGCCGCCATAGGAAGTGGATAAAACAAATTAAACCTTTAGGATAAATACAGAGGTTCAAAAAGTCTGAGGTGGAATTGATTCGATCTTTGCAGGTTTTTTGAAGCTGCATAGATTGGACTGATAATGAACTGAACTGAAGCCTGCACTGGCCCAGGCCAGGAGCCAGGGGGTGCTCACACATGCCTGCCATCATGCCAGAGCCCCAGCCTACCCCTTGCCAGCCTCTGGCCTCTTTGAGAGGTGGAGGGTGGGGGGAGAAGGAACTCACCCCCTCCCAGTCTGGCATTGGCCCCCACACCAGCAGGCGTCTGCATGGCATGGAGGGGAGAAGCCCTTCATTAGGAGTACTGTGTTCAGTTTTGGCCTCCCCCCCACAACAGAAGGGATGTGGACAAATTGGAGAGAGTCCAGCAAAGGGTGACAAAAATTGTGAGGGGGCTGGAGGACATGACTTCTGAGGCGAGGCTGAGGGAACTGGGCTTAGTTAATCTAGAGGAGACTGAGGAGGGTCTTAATAGCAGCCTTCAACTACCTGAAGGGGTGTTCAAAAGAGGATGGAGCTACACTGTTCTCAGTGGTGGCAGATGACAGAACAAGAAGCAATGGTCTCAAGTTGCAGCAAGGGAAGTTTAGATTACATATTAGGAAGATTTTTTTCTCACTAGGAGGGTAGTAAAACGCTGGAACACATTACCTAGAGAGGTGGTGGAAGCTCCATCCTTGGTGGTTTTCAAGACACGGCTAGACAAAGCTTTGACTGGGATGATCTGGTTGGTGATGGTCTGGCTTTGAGCAGGGAGTTGGACTAGCTAACCTCCTGAGGTCCCTTCTAACCTTAATTTTCTATGATTCATGTGGGGGTTTTTCCCTCTGCCCATAGCTCAGCTCAGAGAGGTTGGCAGCCAGGAAGAAGGGAGGGTGTGTGTGTTCCCACCCAAGCCTCTCAGAGAGGCTAGCAGATGGTGAGGGCTGGAGCTTTCACAGCTCAGGGGCTCACAAGGCTGGGGGGAGAAAGCTTTGGAGACCTGGACTGGGGGACCCTGGGGATCTGTTCCCCACATTCTGCCAGGCTGACAGGTGCAGGCAGGATGCAGGCTAGAGAGCAGAGGCTTTACTGCCTCTTCACTGTGACAGCTAGGGGCAGGGCCAGGCCTGCTTCACTGGAGCAGACAGCACAGCCCATGGCTTCAAAGCATCCTTGGAGTCTGTGAAGTAATTTGAGTTGGGAGGGGATCTAGGAGACAAGTTTTATAGATTGATTTAATGTAAATACACCATCCAACAAGGCTTATCTTAAACTGCGTTCAGCCATTTTGAAAGCAGTTTATGTGCACTGAACTTCTGTTATGTTACAGGTTTGAATTGGTTTTCAAACACTTATCCCAGTTTATGTGTAACTTCTGTCCCTAGCCTTATGGTCTAAGCTTAAAGTTTGTCTAAAGTGCAAAGATATGACCTTTTCTGATGTTGCCACATTGAGTGATGCCTCATGTTTCAACATATTCTGCAAAAGGAATGAGTCATGCAGATCTTGAGGCATCTGAAAGAGCAGCCAGCCTCTGGCCTTGTCATATCTATACATTTTAAGATGCATTATTTTTCTGTTCAGTGGATATAGCTGATTATGAGACAATTTATATGTGCATAGAATAATTAGGGCCTGAAAGGCAGTTGTTTTCTTGTCTTTTTCATGAAAGGTCATGGTAGAATGAGCCCAAGAACTTTCAAAACCTATCCTGAAAATACAGGGAAAGAAAATGCATGATGGGGCCAAACCCCAATGCTCAGGGCACTGCCCTAGGATGTGGGAAGTCCTGATTCGTGTCTTTGGATCTGTCATTCTCTCTTGTATCCCAGGGGAGTGCCCTATACACCAAGTTATTGGCTATTCATAGAAAGGTCTGTGAATAAATAATAACATGCCACATTTTCTTGCATACAAATGCACCTTTCCCCCCAAATCACCCCCTTCAGCCCAAACTGTGGTGCTTTTAGTAAGTGGGGAAGCTATTTTTTTGCCCTGGATCTAGGTACCCTTCTTTGACCCCTGTTTCACAATGTAGCAGCTGTGGAATTAATATTTAGGCCACGGAGGGAGTCCGTTAACTTAATGGCTTATTTTTCTACACTCCACAGGTATTAACTATAGTCTCCTTTTTCATGGGCTTGATGTTCTATTAAACAAGTTAACCTTTATTAAGTCAATTTTAGTGTCTTCTAGTAGCTTGTCACAGGGTCATGCAGGTGCCCTGTGCCTAGGAAGGGTTAAGGGCAGCTGCCGATCACCTAGGGAGCCCAGGTGGCGGTTGCTGGGGCAACTGGGCTGGTCACATGACCAGGAGGGGGCAGGGCCGGGCCGGGCCTTTATAAACAGCCCTGGCCGGAGCCTAATTAGCAGTTCCCTTCTGGTAGCCTGATGTGCGGGAGCTCTGCAGTAGAGCTGAGCAGGGCCGATGGTTGCAGTTTGACCACCCAAGCAGCTACAACATGGTAAGGGTGGAAAGAACCCTGATGGGGAGGCTACTGATAGAGAGGCAAGTACGCTTAACCCTATGTTTGAGCAAGGAAGCTTGTTATTGAGTTACAGCTGGGGTGCTTATGGTTCTGTTTAGTTCGTTGTATAAATACCGGAGGACCGGGTGAGGCTGTAGGGGTGTGAGGAAGCCTCATGGGAACTACCCAGGAGATGGGGGGGTTCCTAGTGCCCTGTGTGGGCACGGCAGTTGTGCCAGGCACGGCACAGTTGTATGGTGCCGAGGCGGCGCAGCAGATGGGGGAATTGACCCCATCCCTGGACAGGTGAGAGTTGTGAGACCTGAGCAGGGGAAAGGACCCTGGCAAAGGGGCAGGGGGCCAGGCACGGCTTAGGCCACCTGAGCCCCACTGACGGCGCACCAGTGGAAAGCCTGTGGGTGGCTCGTGTCAGTCCCCAAGGGGAGGGCCCACATGAGTGGAAGCCTCAGGTGGGTGCTAATAGGGTGCCAGGGAAGGCACAGTTGTTTCAGGGCCAGGCACGGCTTAGGCCACCTGAGCCCCACTGAAGGAGCACCAGTGAGAAGCCTGAGGGAGGCTCGCGTCTGGCCACGAGAGAGAGGGGGCCACACGAGCGGAAGCCCCGGGTGGGTGTTGCTAGGGAGACGAGCCCAGAGAGGGCGAGTCCGTGGTTATAGAGAGCCCAGCAAAGGCAAGGTGAAGCCGCAGGAGCGGGCGTGTATTTGAAGGAAGCCCCAGGAGGGCACGGATAGAAAGAAGCCCTAGGAGGGGGCACACATAGTTTAATAGACACCCCGAGAGGGGTGTGGACGGGGAAGAGTCCAAGAGGGGCTCCACGGTGGTATGGACCCCGAGGAATCCAGACGGGCCAGGTAAGGCTTAGGCCGCCTGAGCCTAATCAGAACCCAGGCCCAGGAGGGGGCACTCATATTCTTCACAGACACCCCAAGAGGGGTGCGGACCAGACAGAGTCCCAGAGGGGCTCCACTGTGCTGGGAACCCGGAGGGGCCAGAGGGGCCAGGTAAGGCTCCGGCCGCCTGAGCCTAACTAGACACCGATAGTTGACAGGAACCCAGAGGGGCCAGGTTAGTCTTTGGCTGCCTGAGCCTAATTGGACATAAATTGAGGACAGAACCCAGAAGGGCCAGGCAAGGCTTAGGCAGCCTAGCCCAGTGGGGAAGAACATCATTGGTAAGCCCGATAGGGCTAATAAATAGAGAAGTGCCGGGGGCGTGACAAGCCCAGGGGCGCCAGACCAAGGGCACCGGGGGTGTGACAAGCCCAGGGGCGCTAGGCAAGATGCAGAAAGGAACAGGACCTGACAACATCTGGAAGAGCTGTGAGGCTTGGGGTGTGCTAAAGGGAAGGTTGGAGGCACGCGTAGCCCATAAGGCTGGGGGTGCACCGGGTCACTCCAATAGAACGGGGAACAGTATTAGCATACACTGTGTACAAGGGGATCGAAGGCAGCCTCCCATATACAAAAGTACATTTCATCAAAGATGTGGCGGGCAAGAATAGAGGGTGCTGGATCGCTTACTTGACAAGGTAGGGGGCGCTAGCGGGATCACGGCCGCTCCTAGGCCCCACTCCATGACACAGCTCCTAGTGTCTCTCGACTTATTTTGTAGCTTTGGAAACTCTTTAGTTCTTTTCAAAATCATAGATCCACCCAGGAGACCAGTTTTCAGAAACAGGTAGGGTTTCAGCTTTTGTTAAGCAGGAAGGGGAGGGTGAGCGAGCTGAATATTAGGCTGTGCCCTTGGTCTATACAGCCATAACTGGAAAAAGTCTTTTTTTTTTCTTTATTCTACCTGTCAAAAACTAGGTTCCAAGTTCTAGGTTCTAAGTTTTGAATTAAGTTCAAAAAGTGGTATTCTGGGGTGTGTTATATGCAGAAAGTACAGTATCTAATGGAGCTTCTCGCTCTCTGTCATCCTGTAGGAGTGCCTTAAACCATGGGCTGTTCCACACTATGGGTCCTTTCTTGCCTGTGACTAGAGATTGCATTCAGGAGCTGAGAACCTTTTCTGATGAAAGCTTTGTGAAAATTACAACCTTTCTATAAAATGTTCTGATTTTGAAATTTTTCTGATGAAAACCTGTTTTGTCAGAACTTTCCTAACTTTAATATCTGTAAAGTTTTTAGATGCTTAGGCAATGATGAGTATACTATAAATGCTCACACAATGTGCTATGTTTTTCCAGCCCCTGCTGTGGGCATGGCAGGTGTTTGTATGGTGGGACAGACTGATGAAGTGCAAGCACACCTGGGCTAAGTACAGACAGTCAAAGCCTGAGGCTGAATTGATTCAGTCTTTGCAGGTTAGTCTAAACTGCAGAGATTAAACTGAGAACAACTGGACAGACATTTGCTTTTGATTCAGGCAATGCAGTCACATACGTGCAGTGGCTCAGGCCAGAAACTGGGTGGCGGGGGGGAATAGAGCATGGCTCTGGCATGTAGCCAGCATGGGCTATGCGTTTGCTTCCTTTTCCTGCTGACACCAAGCTCTCTGGGATTTGCAGTTCACAATAACAGCAGAAATTTGCAGGGTTGCTCATCACTTCCTCTTCCTGCCTCCAGGTGCCTCTGGAATTTGTAGTCCACAGTTGCAACCAGCAGTAAGTTTTTAGCAGGGTAGGACAGATCTGTACTTGGGGGAAGGGAAGTTTAACTCCCCCAGGCCCCAGCTGGGGTTTGCCAGGAGAGGGGGCAGTCCCTGCCTTCCCACCCCCTCACCTGCCAACTCTTCTCTGCTGGAGCAGACAGCACATTCCAACCCAGGGCTAGAAAGCATGCTGGGACGCTGTGGGACTCTGATTTAAATTGAACCAGGAAGGGACCTGGGACAGAAGTTTCATAAACTGGTTTGTCCCAAATCAGTTAAGTCTGATACTACATTCAACCAGGTTTATCTCAAATGAGTTTCAGCCATTTTGAAACTGGTTTATGTGCACTGAACTTCTGTTCTGTTACAGGTTTAAATTAGTTTCTGATGGTGACTTAAACTGGGTTATGTGTAACTTCTGTCCCTAGCCCTGGGGTGCCAACAAAACAGGGACCCCAAGTTTTAAGAATCTTGCTGGATACTTTCTGAGTAACATTGGAAAATATGGGAATCCTCTTTTTTTTCTCAGGTCTCTACTTTCAGTGGCCAGAGGCGGGAATGGGCATGAGCACTGTCCTGAGTGGAACCCGTCGTGCATTCCTCTGACAGACTTCTGACAAATACCTGGCAATAAAAAGCTTCTTGTGGACTGCAGTGAAGTGTTAAGTGGGACTGGAAGGGCAATGAAAAGGGGATAGCCTTCCTCTTACTGGTGGGTAAGAGGAAGGTTTTGCAGAAGATTCTGGAAGGAGGGAAAGGGGTAAACCTTGTGTCTAACTTGTCTCTCAGGTTTTTGGCAGACACCCCTGTTAAGTTTCTAAAATTGAAAGCTTTTGCAATTCATTGTACAATGATAACTGGTGATGCCTTCTTGAGAAACGTGTTCCTTTTTCCCAGCAGGCAGATGGAAGGGTGTGCCAGGCTGGAGTAAGAGCATGTAACTGCCTTTACACGAACTCATTCCATAATATGCTGATGTATTGCTAACAAAGCTCCAGACAAATAAAAACAAACAAAATATCCCCTTTTCTCCTCCCCAAAAGCCTGTACTGTCGCAAAGCATGTTGTTATTCGTGCCTGCGCCAGGCCTCTCTTTCCATCTTCACATATCTTTCAAAGGGAAGAGAAACTTGAGGTAGGGGAAATGGGCAATGACAGGGGAAGTGGGGCTGGGGAGCCAAAGGCAGTAGTTGAGAAAAAGCCTGGTTTTCTGCTCATGTCAAATACTCCTGCCTGTCCTGTAGAACTTCTGGTAGCACAAGAACAGCGAAGGTGGCATGATGTGGTAGGCCTTGTGCACAGGATGGTACTTTTCATTTTTCCAGGATGGCACTGTGCTCTTTTCACTTTTCCTGTTCCTGGGAAATAGGATTGGCTTTTGGGTGAAGTAGTGAAGAAGATAACCCTGGCAGGTAGAGATGGCCAAGTTTCATTGTCTCTGAACCCATCCCATTCTCCTGTAACAGAGCAGCTGGCACCCTGTTCTCTGAGCACACAATAAAACAGTGGGTAACTGTATTTCCCTGGCTTTGGGTTCTGGGCATGGGCCCTGCTGTCCTCTGTGAAAAGTTCTGGGGCTGGCCCCCCACAGCCATCAGACAAGAGCCAAATGGTAGATCATGGGGTGGTGAGACTGACATTTCAGTGCTGGGCCATCCCTGAGCACCTCGATTTCTGACACAGAGGCATAGAGTGAAGAATGCCAGCCACACAGAAGAGAGAATCCCTCCTCTGCCATGGATGCGTGGTCTTGCTCTTGTTCTTGCTCTTGCCCTTTTTTTGAAACCAGTGGTTTGTCTTCATGGTTTAATGATTATCTTCTTTGGAGAAGGACTGTTTCTTCCTTTAGGCTTGGGTATATCTACGCCACTCACCAGTTTGTCTTCGTGAAATTGCTGCTGAGAATTGAGAAGCAGCATCTACCCGCTTGCTCTTGTTCCTGACCTGCAAAACACAGAAATGAGGTAGTGAAAGTGCTCCTTGCTGCAGCTTTTGAGATCTCTCTGTCTGTTGTTCTTGAGATTGATGCTGGGGCGGGGGAGGGTGGGGAGCCTTTTTGGCCTCATTTCTGAATTTGTCTGCGGAGTGGGAACACTTTCTAAATAGCTGTTTCAGGAGCTGCCACAAGTCCTCTGCTATAGGCTTTTTCATGTTGGATTTTTAATCTTTCTTGGAGTTTATAGGTACTACTATAATATAACTAAAAAATACCCTCCTTTTGTTTTATTGCTTATTTCATAAGTGTTTTCTCAGGAAGGTGAAATTTGCCCTTTTAAAGAGAGACTGCATCAGACTTTTAAAAAAAAAAACCTTTCAAAGAGAGTTTCATTGAGTGCAACTATGCCTGAGCTGACTTATTAGCTCCACAGTAAAGCATCACCATCTACATGTGCAGTGGTATTAGGGATTGGTAAATTAATTAACTCTGCTATAAGATAGTATTGTTGGGGACAGTACTATCTTATGGTATAGTACTTAACCCCTCTGAAATCCATGTGTAGATGGCAAGAGTGGTGGGTGGGGGCATGAGGATGCTATAGTGTTGGGGGCTGGCTGCCTGTCACTTTATCTCCCTCATGCCCCAGCCAGCCTCACTGCCACCTGATGCCACCACCCAGAGCCTGGGGCTGCTCTACTTCAGGTCAAATTGCTGCTGTCCCAGGTGCACATGTAGATGCTGCACCCAGGAGCAGTTAACTCTGGCACAAACTGTGCCAGAATTTATCACATCACCTTAATGGCACATGTAGATGCACCCTGTAGGACTTAAATTGGGTTACTTCCTGTAACATCTGCTTGTCTTCCTGGTGATGAGAAATTATTTTATAAAATGAGATTCTACAGAAAAAAGACTGCATTAGTGGTTTGCTTTCTGAGTTGGGAGTTAGGAACTTTGGAGCTCTAATTGACTAAAAGACACTGATGCCTTCTGTGTGTGTTGCTCCTCTGTACATCAGTCTTTATATCTGTGAAGTCAAGATAATTCCTGCAGGCTGGAAGTACTAGTTAGATAATGTCAATGACTGCATTATGATGTTAAAAACATCATATAAATGTGGTGCCTTATTATAGTAGTTATTGTATTTATTTAAATGGAATGATTTGACTTCATATGTGAAAAAATGATCTGTCTCTAAATAACCATAAAAACAATTTTCTACAGGAGATACAGTTAGTCTGGGGCAGTTAGACATATTAGTGTCTGGAACAAAAAAGTGAATCATCTGAAGAGAGCCCTCTTATAAGTAGTAAAGCATAAATATATTTAAATGACAGTTTGTGCATAATTTCTCTATGGCTTCATTTCCTTTTAACATAGCACCTGGCAAAACACAAGTTCAATACATTGTGCTCAAGTGAAGTGAATGCATTTGTTCTACCAAAGGTGGGAAAAAAGGGAAAAAGCAAAATAAGAGACAGATCTAATCTTGGCGATACAATATGTGTTACTACATATCTTTAAGCCCAGCACTAAAACTTTACAGCTCAATGAAAATAATGTGATTCTGCAGATGTTATAGGTAGCCAAACAATTCAGTGCAGCATTAAAAAGAATAAAACAGTGCAAGTAAGTCACAGACTAACATTTTAGTATGGAAATGGTTCTAGAAAAGGTACATCTTTTAGCGAGTGTGTAAGGACTTCAAGTCAGAGACCATCTGGATAGCATGCAATGACTAGCAAAATATGATTCCAGGCTTTGACTGGGGTGTTTCTGCATGGTAATAGGAAAAATAATTGGAAAAGACCAGAGAAACAAAATGAAACAACTCCAGATGCATACATAGAGAAATGATAAATGGGCATAGATAGCATTTTGACTTCTATGCATGTTGTTTCACTTTTTATTTCTTTTTACCTTATTAGGTAAAAAAGTTATACCTGTTTGGATGAATTCATTCTTGTTTGTGGGCAGCTGGGATATTACAGGGATCAGAAAAGTATATATTACACTAATTGACAAATTGAAACAAAAACAAAATACAATACAAATGTTGCAGGCTCAACTTATTGATGCACACTCCCTGCAACTTTGACTGCAGTGAATTTACAAGTTTGTTAGGGAAAAAATCTTAACCAACTTTTTTTTTTTTTTTGTTTGTACAGGAGGATGTTAATTGAGCATGCGACTGTTAGACGCAACTCCGGGGAAGATGTCATTTTGACATTTTCACTGTACAATAGCTTTTTTGTTCATTCTCCTCACCATCATCATTGCTATTTATTACTGACTGTGTTATGTCTCTCTAAGATTTTGGGCATTACAGATATGCTAATGTGTTTCAGCAGCTAGGTTAATCAGTGGATATTTACCAGAATATAAAACTATGTCTCTGTAGTTAGTAAAAGAAAACAATTGTTGTAAAGTAAAGCATTTTCCTTGAGTTGTTATAAACAGATATGACACAGAGTGTAAATACCATAGTCTTTACTTTTGGCATTAGTCTTAGCTGTTTTAATTGGCTTAGTGAATATTTTTCAGTCCAAATATTTTACAGATATTTTGTGGAAATGCATCCATAAATAAAGAGACTTTGGGTTTTTTTTTGGCTGATATAGGGGAAAAAACCAGTGCATTTAAAATGCAGTACAAAGGCAGATCACAATCATAGTTGTTAAATCATAGTGACTATAATTTAAAAGTGATCAGAAGATTTCCAAAGGCACAACTGGGCAGAAAAAAAATAGTATGCAGTTCAACAAAGACAAGTGTAAAGTGCTGCACCTGGGCAAAAAGAACCACCAACACACCTACAGGCTGGGTGATGACCTTCTCAGCAGCACAGCAGCGGAAGGGGATTTTGGAGTTATAGTTGGCTCCAAGATGAACATGAGTCATCAATGTGATGAAGTGATCAGTAAAGCTAACTATATTTTATCATGCATTAGCAGATGCGTGACGAAGAGGTCCAGGGAGGTGATGCTTCCCCTCTGTGGTACTGGTCAGGCCACAGTTGGAGTACTGCATCCAGTTTTGAGTGATGTGGCAAGAGGGATGTGGAGAATATTGATAGGGTTCAGAGGAGGCCACTCATATGGTCAGAGGCCTGCAGGCAAGCCCCTATAAGGAGAGACTGAGGGACCTAGATCACTTCAGCCTTTGCAAGTGAAGGCTGAGAGGTGATCTTGTGGCTGCCCATAAATTAATCAGGGGAGGGCAGCAGGGAACAGGAGATGCTCTATTTACTAGGGCACCCCCTGGAGTAACTAGGAACAATGGCCACAAATTGATGGAGAGCAGGTTTAGGTTGGACATTAGAAAGAATTTCACAGTAAGGGTTGCCAGAATCGGGAATGGACTTCCAAGGGAGGTGGTGCTCTCCCTTACCTGGGGGTCTTCAAGAGGAGACTGGACAAGCACCTAACTGGGGTTGTCTGACCCCAGCACTCTTTCCTGCCCATGGGAGGGGGTCGGACTCAATGACCTACTGAGGTCCCTTCAGACCCTAACATCTATGAATCTATGAAAGGCACAAATCACTATTAGGTGCTTAGTTTTGTTCATTTTTGCCTTTGAAAATTTCCTCTCATTTTGTGTGGAACCAGAAAATGTGCAGAAATTTAAAATTTGAAATGGTCAATTATTAGCAGCTGTGAAGACTATTTCATTGCTTGCTTTTGGCTTTCAGTCATGCCTTAATATGCATTAGACACAACTTGCTTTTGGCTTTGTATATGGTATAATCATATACTTGTTGAGATGATCATTATCAGTTAATGTTCTGTTCTCTGGAGATTCTTTGGGAGCGGCGGTTAAATCTGTGCTTTCCTTCCTTCACTTGTTCAATGGATTTGGATGCAGTTGAGAGCTCAGTGTAATCTTTCTTATTGCTTTGAAAAACATTCATTGAATCAAATAATTTTAACATTCAGCTTTCATAAAATCATAGAAAAATAAGCCAAGAAGGAATTGCAAGTGGTCATTTAGTCCATCTCCTGTTCAAGGCAGGATTATGCTTATATAACCTTGCCTAGACAAGTAGGGGGTATGTACAAATGTTTGCCACACCTGATCTACAGTCATATGGCTTACCTGAAGCTGTATGATTGTAGATAGGGAGCAGCATATACAAGCATTCACCATTTCTGGGAGCTGCACTGGGAATCCTTTGTAAAAAACTTAGAGGGAAGGGGCGAAGGGCTAAAGCGTATGTTAGTGGGGGAGGGGTTGGCGGGCCTCCCTGCAGGGAGGGGTTGTCTGTCCTGGAGTGGGAGGGCCGGGCACTAAAAATAGCTTGGTTGGGGTTAGAATAATAAGAGAGCAGCCCTGAGCCTGGGGTGAGTGACTGGGCTTTCCTAGCTCCAGGGCTGAACTTTAAACATATGCAGACATTTGCTGGATTGGGTTAACCCATTCCCAATGTAAAATTAGTTCAGCTACTCAGGTAAATTAACTTAGACCAGGCTTGCCATTTTGGCCTGATTTCAAATCTCCCAAATGTCTGCACAGAGGGGCATTTAGATGTCTCCAACCCTAGTTAGGTTGATAAATGTAACATCTGCATGTACTCTGTGCGTCTAACCTGCTCTTATAAATTTCCAGGGCTGGAGATTCTACAGCCTCTCTAAATAGTGTGTTTTAGTTCTTTACCAGCTTCAGAGTGAGAAAGTTCTTCCTGGGCACTGCCAGACATCCCAGTGGCACTGACAGATGTGACAGTTTTTTGTATGATGGGCCATTGAAAGTGTTCTACAGCCATTCACTGACAGACTGAACTCATTTTCCTTCCCTTTCCCTCCTTCTGAACACGGCATGAGGAGCAGTCGGCTGCATCAGCTGAGCCCTGCTCCTGGCCATGTTGACAGACATTAATGAAGGTGCTCTGCTTTGGAGCACGCTCATCTGAGCCCTGCTGTAATGAGGGTTCAGATTGTCACCTGATCAAGCATTTTTAAAGCACTCTGCAGCCACGCACTTCTGTTGGTGCACACTACCTAGAGAGCTTGTAGAATCTTCAGCCCTGGAAGTTTTTAAGAACAGCTCTGCTCCATGCGCTATATTCAGGATGGGAGTGTGGGGAAGGAAGGTGAGTGAATTTGGTCTGTGGGTTCCATAGCCAGAGCTGGAGAGTGGAGCAGGTGGATTGGAGCCTCCTCCCCACCCCCCCAAGATGGGGGGGCTCCAATCCACACTCCCTCCATTCCATTATGGCTGGGAAAACCCCAAGCTGAACTCACTCCCTTGCCCTCTCCCCTCCCCCCCCATCCTGGGAGAGCACAGGAGCTGGGAGAGAGGGGTGGGGCTAGGGAAAAGACACTGCAGACTTACAGCCTCTCCCTCTCCGATCAGCTCCAAAGGGGAGGTGGCTCACACACCCTTCTGATCTAACAGCGAATGTCTGTTTGATTGGGAGGGTTGGTCTAACTCATGACACTTTCTGTGAAGTGTCATGAGTTAGCTTGGCGAGCTGCACGTCTGTCAGCAACCTCTGTTATCCAATGAAAATTTCACTTGTTGCAATTTAAGCCCATTACTTCTTGTCCTATCCCTTGCAGCCAAAGAGAATGGTTTAATGCCCTTGCCTTATAATCACCCTTTGATGGTATTTGAAGGCTGTTTTAATCCTTCTCAGTCTTCTCTTCTCCACACTAAGTAATCCCAGATCTTTCAACTTTGTCTTGTAAAACGTATTTCCTAGACTGCTAATTATTTTTGTTTCTTGCCACTGAATTCCTTCTAATTTATCTGTCTTTCTTGAAGCACAGTGTCTGAAAATGGCCACAGTACTCTGGCTGGAATGATTTGGAATGATCAAGGTTTTTTTTTTTTTTTTGTCCCCAGCTCTGGTGAGAGATGCATGGGCAGAAGCCCATTGTACCCCCCACTGAGCCCAGGGACCCCCAGAATCCCCCAGTGGGACCCTGACCCAGACCCCCAGTGCAGCTGGAGGCAGGTGGGGCCCATGGAAGGGAGGGAGGGACCCCCAACCCAGTCAGCTGCAGGGCAGCTGAGTGGAGTGGAGGAGGGACACATCCCTCCCTGCCTTCTACTTGGCTCAGTCTCCAGGGAGCCATGCCCCTGGTCCCACCTGGCATGAGACAGGGGAAGGGGGGGCACTTACCTGTCCCCTTCTTCTGTGAGGCAGGGACCTCCCAGCCCCTAAAGCAGTGCAGCACCATCAACGAGTCCTTCTACACATGTGTGCAGTTTAAAAGGGGCCTGCCAATGGCAAAGCCAGATTTTGTCCCTGGCTCTGGTGAGAGATGTATGGGTGGAAGCCCATATTGCCCCTGTTGAGCCCAGGGCCCCCCAACAGGACCCCAACCTGGACCCCCAGCACAGCCAGAGGTAGGTGGGGCCTGCAGCAGGGAGGGAGGGACCCCCAACTCCATCAGCTGCAGGGCAGTTGAGTGGAGCTGAGTAGGGAAATGCTTCCCCTGGCTCCTACTTTGTCCAGCCCCCAGGGAGCCACATGACCAGAGCCTCACTAACAGAATGAGCAAACAGGCACGCTTCTGGGCCCAGCACGCGAGTTTGCGTGGAGGGCCCTATCAAAGGTAGTGACAACAGTAGCTGGACTACCAGTGACATGATGCAGATGGCCACACACCACACCCTTCGGGTCCCCTCAGAGTCTGTGGTCTCCCCCTCTGGCATTTCTGAAGTCTCCACCCAGAAAGAACCCATGGTTCTGGGCTCCACACAGATGGAGCCTCTGGCTCTTGAGTGCAGGGGCTGCCTGGCACATTTCCAGGCACTTGGGACCAGGAGCATGGCCACCTCCCCTTGTGAGGTTTTCTCCACTTTGGAACCTCTGGGGTGCAAGATAGAGGAGCTCCAGGCTACAGTCCAGAGACTGCATGCCAACATGGATGGTGAGCAAGAGATATACTCCTACTGCCAGGCCCTTTGCCCCCTGGAGGCTGAGGGTAGACCAAGGTCATCTTCCAGGACAACAGAGAACTCAAGGATCACCCATACTGTCCAGCCAGGGGGTTGGACCAAAGTAATCAATGGCCCAATGCCTGCTGCACCAGGGTCCCCTCTCCTTTGGAGCTTTGCAACAGGTATGAACCTCTTGCAGCCCCACTAAAGCCTGCAGAGCTGCCAGCTCCTGCAGGCAATGGAGGCTCACTCACAGCTACCGTCCCTGCTCTCCCTAAGGCCAAACTTAGAGTGGTCATTGTGGGAGACTCCCTCCTGAGGGGGACTGAAGGCACAATCTGCTGCTCTGACTCCTTAGCCCAGAAGGTCTGCTGCCTCCCAGGAGCCCATATCCGGGACATAGCTGAGAGGATCCCAAAGCTCATCCAGCCCACTAACCACTACCCTATGCTCCTTATCCATGTGGACATGAATGACATGGCTTGGAGCAATCCCAGTCAGGTTATGAGAGGCTGGACTTTGGGAGCAGGGCTTAGGGGGTTGGGGGCACAGGTGGTGTTTTCCTCAATCCCCCAAGTTTTGGGTTATGGGCTGAGGAGGGAGAGGAGAATCAAGGTATTTAACCAAAGACTGTGGTGCTGGTGTCATCGTGAAGGCTTCGGCTTTCATGATCATGGTCCCCTCTTCGGTGAGAGAGGCAGTGGTCTGCTGGGAAGAGGTGGCCTCTACCTCACTGCCCTGGAGAGGAGGCTCATCTCAGCCAGACTAGCTGACCTGCTCGACTGGGCTTTAAACTCAGCCCACCAGGGGATGGGGGGGACTACCACCACAGGAAGCCCACTGGGCAACTTTTGCAAATCCAGCAGGCTAAGGCACTCAAGGGAACCCACCCCTACCCTAGTCCCGGAATGATGTGTATGGAAGACTAGGGCTTCCAGTGTGACACTTACATGCCTGTACACCAATGCTAGAAGCTTGGGGAATAAACAGGAGGAACTGGTCCTCCTGATAAACAAGAATGACAGCCATCTCAGAGGGATAACGGAGACCTGGTGGGACTCCACCTGTGACTGGAGCACAGGTATAGATAACTAAACTTTGTACAGGAAAGATCATGTAGAAAAAAAGGGGCGGGGGTGTAGCTCTCTGTGTCAAGGAAAGCTACACATTCCTGTAAGCTGACATTGTTATTCAGGCTGGATGACTGGTGACTCTGGGTTAAAATCCGTGGTGAACATGGTACAGGGGACACAATAGTAGGAGTCTACTACAGACCTCCTAGTCAGGATCAAGAGCTCGACCAGGAATTTGCCAAGGAACTGGTTGAGGCTGCATGCTCTCAATGCATGGTTGTCATGGTAGATTTTAACTACCCAGACATCTCATGGGAAGAGCATTTGGCCAAATCTGAACCATCACAAAGCTTTCTTGCATGCGTGGATGAGCTCTATCTGACTCAAGAAGTCTATGGACCAACAAGAGGCAAAGAGCTGCTCGACCTGGTACTGGCAATGGGGGATGACCTAGTCAGTGACCTAATGATCAAAGGGAAGATGGGAAATGGTGACCATGAACTGATCACTTTCACCATCCACTGTAAAGCTGGCAAGTCAGTCAGCAATGCAGAAGTCCTCAACTTTAGGAAAGCTGACTTTGACAAGCTCAGGAGACTTGTTGGCAAGGCCCTAAGGGACCATGGCCCAAAGGGGGTGGGAGTTCAGGATGAGTGGTTGCTCCTCAAGGGAGTGATCCTGAAAGCACAAACAACGTCTATCCCATCTCGTAGGAAAGGCAGCAAAAGGGCACAGTAGCCCCCTTGGCTCTGCAGGAACTTGTGGACCTCCTGTGTCTAAAAAGAAGGACCTATAAAGGATGGAAGGCTGGAACCACCCCAAAGGAGGAGTATTCTGCACTGGCCTGGACCCGTAGGGAGCGAACCAGGAAATCCAAGTCTGCAACTGAACTCCAACTGGCTACACATATCAAAGACAATAAAAAGTCCTTTTTAAGATATGTGGGGAGCCGGAGGAAAAGCAAGGGTAACATTGGACCCCTGCTAAACCAAATGGGACAACTGACAACTGACACCCAGGAAAAAGCCAACCTGGTTAATGGGTATTTTGCATCTGTTTTTCACCAGTCCCAAAGGACAGCCCTGCTTAAGATGGTATGGATGGCCAGGGTGAGGGAGAATTGTTATCCTACGTCAATGTAGATCATGTGAAGGAACACCTGGAGAGGCTGGACACCTTCAAGTCAGCTGGCCTTGACAGTTTATATCCCAGGGTACTTAAGAAGCTGGTAGGCATCATAGCTCAGCCACTGGCACAGATCTTTGAGAACTTGTGGTGCTCAGATGAAGTACCTGGAGACTGGAAGAAGGCCAATGTGGTATGTATCTTCAAGAGAGGGAGGAAAGTAGATCCAGGGAACTACAGGCCTATCAGCCTGACCTCTATCCCAGGGAAGATCTTGGAAAAATGAAAGAGACCATTCTTGATGAACTGGCTGATGGCAACATCCTGAGGGATAGCCAGCATGGGTTTGTTGTGGGTAGGTCTTGCCTGACCAATCTCATCTCCTATGACCAGGTGACATGTCACCTGGACAAGGGAGAAGAGATTGATGTCATATATCTTGATTTTTAAAAAGCCTTCAATCTGGTGTTCTATGGTCTCCTCATGGAAAAATTGGCCAACTGTGGCCTCGGCTATGAATATGAGCCACCAATGCGATGCCGCTACTGGTAAAGCAAGCAAAACTCTGGCTTGCATCCATATAGATGCTTCTTAAGCAAATCCCAGGATGTCATCCTCCCGCTGTACTTGGCCTTGGTGAGGCCACAGCTGGAGTACTGCATCCAGTTCTAGGCTCCACAATTTAAAAAGGATGTGGAGAAGCTTGAGAGAGTCCAGAGGAGAGCCATGCACATGATCAGTGGGCAGGAGAACAGGCTTTATGAGGAGAGGCTGAGAGCCGTGGGACTTTTCAGCCTGGAAAAGCGCAGGCTCAGGGGGGGCCTGGTGCTTGCCTATAAATATATAGGGGCTATACATCAGGATCTGGGAGAATGCCTGTTCACCAGAGCGCCTTTGACAACAAGGTCAAATGGTCACAAACTCCTCCAAGACCGTTTAAAGCTGGACGTAAGAACTTATTTAATGTCTGAGCCTTTAAGGCCTAGAACAGACTGCCTCCAGAGGTGGTGCAAGCACCTACTCTGGACTCTTTGAAGACACATTTGGATGTCTATCTTGCTGGGATCCTTTGGCCCCAGCTGACTTCCTGCCCCTATGGCAGGGGGCTGGACTTAATAATCTTCCAAGGTCCCTTCTAAACCTAATGTCTATGAAATCTATTAAATCTAGTTGGGGATGGTCCTGCTTTGAGCAGGGGGTTGGACTAGATGACTTTCTGAGATCCCATCCCACCCTAACATGAATGACTGGTGCTTCCCGAGACTGGGGGGGGTGCACAATTTGTGGGCAGCAGCATTGGAGGCATCAGCAGCAGGGTGGCAAGGCAGCAACTGCCTGCAGAAGCCAGTGGTGGTCTCGGTGTTGGGGGGAGGGGGTTGCGAGTGGTGAGAAGGGATTGGTGACCGCTCACAGAAGCTAGCAGTGGCAGCAAGTGGGACCGCCTGCAGAAGCCACCGGCAGCGTTAAGCAGTGACTGCCTGCAGAAGCCAATGGCGGTAATGGTCAATCTCAAGGGGGCATATGTCCCTCTGTGCCCTTCCTACGAGTCCCCTATGCACCCTAATTTTCTATGATTCTATTCCAGTTGAGGCTTCACCAGTGCTTAATAAAGTGGAAGAATCACTTCCCTTCCTATTAAATTTACCATGTCTCTTCTAAAATTGCAGCTGGTGGAAACTTTTGGTGTGTTGGCTAGTGATCCCTTTCAGTTTCTTCAAATTTTAAGGCTATGGTTTAAAACAGAAAATCTAGTTTAGGTCTCAGTTGTGAATATAACCTCCAAAATATAAATTTCTGTTGATTCTTCTTCTGGCAGCTGAAGTGAAGGGAATGGAAACAGTTTATTATGGACACTAATGACAAAGTTGTAAATGATTCTAATAAATAAGAACTTTATTCTCTACCATATATTAATACTCTTTAAAATGTTTGGTTACTCATTCCTTCTTAATTATGTACTGTTGCTTTCAGCTACTAACAACTACTCTGAATGTTTTCTTCCAAAGGTTTTACTGTTTTTTGGCTCAGTAAAATAGTAAAAATCTTCTAATGATTGCAAATGATAAGAGTTTGTCCCTTCATTGCAGCAATTATTGCTAATATTTCAGGGTCTGCCCACAAACACATTTTCCTATAAAGATTAACCAGTGATGGTTCCTTCATTATCCAGTGGCAGTAGTCCCAGGTTTAAATACATAACACAGTGCTGATCCTAGTAATTATCATTCAAACTAAAGCTACATGCAGAATCTCATTTATTCAAAGCTACATTAATGAGTCAATAAAGCTCTGATGAATCTGGCTCAGTGTCCCCGTATACATTATGTTGAAATCTGGGTTGCGACCAAGGCTAGGTACAGATGTTAAACATAATCCACACTAAGTGATTGGAATTCAAACCAAACCCATAACCATCCAGAAGCACGGGCCACATCATCTGGACTAAAAATGGTGGAACCCAGTCCAAGGTGGTCCTGGATCGATGTGCATTCAAACTAACTTGAATTAGGTTAGTCTGGAAGACTGACTGTCTATACTAGATCCCCAATAGAATCAAGTTAGTTTGCTGTCTTCTGGAATCCCAGGCTCCTTTGTGGGAGCTGACAGGGGGAGGGGGACGTGTGCCTGGGAGCCAATCGGGGGGTGGTTTGGCCACTGGGTTGTACTTGACAGTGCAGGAGAGTCCCCAGGCTTCTGCCCTCAGCCAGTGCAGAGGCAGCTTGTGTTCTGTTTGGTGCTGAACTAACCTTGTCTGCTTAGAGAAACCTATGTACGTTGGTCTGAATCTGCCTCAGGGTTTTTTAATGTATCTGCCTAACCCAATAGACCAAAGAAGCGTGTTTTATGTTGCAGTTTTTTTTAGTGGATAAAGTAAAATTCCCTAGCCCAGGCATTTTTTGCAACATTGCAAAATGTCATGTCAGATGCAATCATCCTTTGGTTCATGGTCCCATGCTAGTGCCCAAGGTTTTACTGTATGAAGTATGAATGTATTTTGTTGATTCAGCCCTGTGAATGCCCTTTTGCAATGGATGACTCTCTGTTTATGCAAGTTTGCTTCTGCTTTTTTGACAACCCATGCTTTAGCAGAAACCAGTGCAGTTCTTTGGTGTTGCCAACTCCAGGCATTCAAAATTCATGAGATTAATTTGAAAGTCTTGAGAGGTTTTTTTTAAAAAACTTTTTTGATTCTTTTTCATTTACTGTTTAGTTTTTGAACCATTAGCTTGTATTCATTTTTCTTCACAACCTGAGGGCTAGTAATTCCCATTTTTTTCTTGAAAGGAAATATATAATTCTAAAAGATTCCAACCCTTGCTGAGATTTAAGAAAAGCAGCGTGTACTAAAATCTTGAGATGAAAACTTGTGATAAAATCAATATAGTTGGCAACCCTGGGCCTTAACAAGTCTTTTTCCTAATATAAGTAAGTACGCTGCCAATGCCTGCTGTCCCACTACAGAAGCACTATAGAACATTTTTATAATGTTTAATGGAAAGGAAAGAAAAACTCTCTTAAACTAATGTTAATTATGACTGAGATTTGACCTGCCTAGAAGGCGAAAATTCAACATTCTGCTTCCCATGGAAGATACGCGTGCAGACACATATAGACACCAAAGACCTCTAGAAACAGAGAATACACAATTGTAGAAAATACAATGTATAACCAAAGTAAGGATGCTTGGCTATAATTGTTTTGTGGCAATGATATAAGCAAGTGAAAGCAGGAGATTATTATGGAAAAAATATAGATAAACTACAGACATTGTTCAGCTAAAATGCTTAGGGATTCATGCCCTTAATCTCTTGTTTTTTGTTCTCTCTTTCTCACTCTCATGTGTGTATGAAAGTTGTATGTAGGAAGGCAATATATATTCACAGAGTACATTTTCCACAGGAAAGCAGTCTGGATTACAAGAGGGTACTGGGGTCATCTCTCTCTCTGAAGGGATTTTAAGAAGGATTGGGAAGCAGGCTGGGTGTCAGTGTAGCCACTGCATTTGGGTGTTTTTTTTTTCAGAGTAGCCTTGGTTTATAAGTATTTCTTAAGCATTTGGGAGGGAACATGTTAGTGACAGCATACATGAAACACTAAGATGGTGCGTGGGAAGTTTTGAGTTGAACAGAGCTCAGAGACTTGAGAGCTGCTCCAGACAGGAAATTCTCAGTGACTGACAATGTGCTGCTATTAAATGGAGCTGTTGCATTTGCCAAGTATTCTTGGACGCTTTGTATTTTGTAAGCACTTGCTTTGTCCAGAGTAACACATACATTTTCTTCCAGAAAATACCTCAGCTTTCAGCATCTAGCTTGTATAAAATAATGAGCTTATGATTTCAAAGGACTGTAGGATAATTACATAACTTTATGCTTAGACTCATTTCTGGAATAGTTTGAGCACTTTGAGTACAGCTACTCAGTGTTTTCGTTTAGAATGGCAGTCAACTGTGAATCTGATTTATAAGGATTTTCTTTCCAAATTTGGCATTAGCAGAAAAGCTAAACAAAAAAATGTAAATGAATCACAAAACAGCTCTTGCTTGTAATGAAAACAATTATTTTTAATGTTTGGTAAATCAAAACATTTAAAATATTTAACTTTGAGATGCTTTGTTTTAGAAAAACGGAAGTAGTTTATTTTAATTTTTAAATAAAAGAAATATTGAACTTGAAAGTTATTTCAGCCAGAAAGTGTAATGTTTTATTTTGAAAATATTGAAAATTAGCTGTCCAGAATAGCTTGAGTTTTTAAATGAAAATTTGGAAAAATTAAAACATATTTGAAAAATGTTTCAGTGAGGGTCAAACTGTATTTTTTCAACTGTCAGGCATCCCAGTTTTGTGCAAAAAATTGTTGCCTGGCTCCAATCCCCCTGTCTGAACCATGTGTAGCACTGAGCCTAGTCAGAAGAATAGTACTTGAAAGGTGAGTAAATGCCTTTAATGCAGACTGAAGGTACTGGTGTAGGAGTACGGTATTCCTAGCCTGAAACCTGGCTTCAGAACATTTTAAGAATCTGGTCCAGCTGGTTTCTGTTAGCAGAACATGTGAAACCCTGTAATGTTGTATTCTTGTATTTTCCCTTATAAATAGCAGCACATTTTAAATCTGTGAAGATGAGTGCATGACCAGTCTGATATAACAGAAATGACAGGGCTTGAAGGACATACTGTCTGTGTGTCCAGGTGCAGTTCTCATTATTGGGTAGTTTGGGCATTAGTATAGTAACTGTGTAAGGGAGGCAAGGTAATTTCTTACCCCGTACTTACAGAGGCCACACAAATTGTCACTGATATCCTAATAAGTCTCCATTGCCTGTTAAGGATACAGCACCGGTGGCATCAATTAACAGGGGCCAGAATGTTACTGTGCCTTATCTGCTTGTTGTAATTGTCCCGGTGTCCTCAGTTAACCTATGATGGGAGCTAAA
Source organism: Gavialis gangeticus (assembly GCF_001723915.1). Lineage (NCBI taxonomy): Eukaryota > Metazoa > Chordata > Crocodylia > Gavialidae > Gavialis > Gavialis gangeticus. Next base: position 46,797,556 of record NW_017729033.1, read on the forward strand.
CCTGGAGCAGCTTGTCACTTTTAGCTCTTACTTACCAAGGGGTAATTTCAGGCACACAAAAGCTCCCATGCCCCTAAGCAGTAGCATAACTTGAGGGGAAGAGGGAGTGACTGGGACACAACCCCCCGGTGCTGATTCAGAGGGGTGAAGGAATGGCTGTCCCCTAGGGAGCCTGCACTGCCACTGTAGCCCCTGTTGGGGAAGCTTGCCCCAAAGCAGCCTCAGCCCATGCCACCACCATCTGCACTGGCGGTCAGCTCTCCCCATCCTCCCAACACTGCCCTAGGGGCCAAAAATATAAAGTAATTCCTCTCCTCCTCAGCTCCTCTGCAATAGTTCTTTGGAGGTCTGTTTTTACCCTGAAGTAGGTGGAAGCTACACCAGGGAAGCTAGTGTTTCATTCAGGGCTAAACTTCTTGCTGTATCTCCTGAGGTGGGTCCAGGAACAATTACCATGGGGTAGATGAGGTACATTAAATTCTTGCCCTCTGTTAATTGCAGGCACATAACTAGTGGCAGCTGTGCATACAGCGCTGAAAGAAACCCTCTCTCTGGAAAGCATGGTTAGGACTGGAGAATGTTTTGAAACAACTTAGTGATACCTTCATTTTCTTTCCCCATCCCTTCCCTTCTTATGTTCATCTAAATACAATTTTAAATTCTTCTAGGCAGTGAACTGAACTTGTGTGTGTGTGTGTGTGTGTGTGTGTGAGAGAGAGAGAGAGAGAGAGAGATGAGCAGAGCAGAGCACAGTCAATTCTCAACCTGATTGGGACCTCTGGTTCTTCTGTAGTGCTAATCATCAATATGGACTACTGGGTATTCTTTAGATTTATGGAGTTCTCATTTAGGTTCCCCATGAGCTGATCTTGATTCCTAGTAGACAGTAGAATTTTGGAGCTGAGCGGACTCCTATTTGTATAATGAATCAAGTAAGTGCTTTGCAATAATAACAGTCTTTTCATTACATGTTTGTACCGTGTGTATATCTTTGGGGCCTGATCCCTGCTTCCAGCAGCTAGTCAGTGTTGCTGTACAAATAATTGATCATTGTTGTTCAAAGGATGTAACTGCACCACGTGTATGAAATAGATATCTTTTTGTTCCAAAAAATGTGGTTTCTTGAAGCTTTGATGTTTCACATCTTCTAAAACATAGGTACAAGCAGGTAGAATTGGCTGCATGTGCCACTTGATTTTTAGCCAACATGATATTATTTTAATGTAAGCGTCAGCTAGATGAACGCACCAAAATTAACATTTGATGTCTTATTCTTTGATAGCTGGAATTTTTCACAGGCAGACCATAATAAAGAAGTCAGTTATTGCTATTAGATATATTTTAGAAGAATTCCTTTTTGATGCATATCTCTACTTGAATTATTAAATTTAAATTACTGCTGCTATCAGTTTGAATACTAATGATATAGTCTGCCAGATGGAAACCTTTAATAAATTTCCATTTTTCTCATACAGTCAGCTGTAAATCTTAAACAAGTGACTCTTTGAGTGAACTGTGTCGATGCCAGCTTTAATGCCTTATGTCCACACTGATTTTCAATGTCATCTGTACCTAGAAGGCAGGGAATTCTTAATTAAATGCCATTTTCTTTCTCTGCTCTTGAGCTGCAGCATAGCACAGGCTCCCCTTGGTTTGTTTGCCTCTTGCAGTAGAATACCTATGCATTTTATTTGTTACTTGTGGGTTCTGTTTGAGACATTTAACTGTTTTTGTGGTGTGCGCACTCTAAGCACCTAACTGAGACTGTCTCCTTTGCTGTGTCTTTCTAAAACTGTTGCATTATTTCTTTGCTGCTTTTTTCTCTGTTTTGATGAGAGACACATGATCTAGTCTCTTCTTACACTACGAGTATTTCTCCAGACACATTTGGTACACTCACTTTCAGACTTGTGAATCTTTGTAGGGGAGCTGTTGGGCTAAAATCTATATTAGCGTGGCAGGGGTGCATCCTTTGCAGGTTAACCTTCACTCTCCTGTTTTCTGTGCAGTTTTGAACAGCTCCTTAGAATCAGTGGTGCCCATCACTCTGTTGAAAGTGCTGGGAAAAGGGACCTGGAAATCCTGATTATTCAGCTGGGGAGGAATAAAACCTGGGTAAAACAAAAGCAAATGAAACCAGAGAGTGTTCAAACTTTCTATACCCTAGAGGTGGGGGAGGGGGGAGCCGAGAGAAAGCTAAAATACTTCTGTGAGTCAATAAGTATTCCCAGTAGAAATCTTGGAAGGCCTACAAGTAGAGCAAATTTTTCAGTTATTGAGTTATTTTCTCACCACTCTGTTTCACTTATTGATTTGTTTTGCCATTAAATCTAAAAACCATTGACATAAATGTGTTTCCTCTGTTGTTAAAGTGTTTTGCACCAAGCTCCTCAAGGAGTTCCATTAAAATCATTATCTAAAGCGCCGATAATAAGAAAATAATTAATAATACAATAATTCAGAGAACAGATTTTGCTGAGCTGTGTGGGGTGGTGCTTTATTAATCAGCTTTCTGCTTTGTTCTTGGCTCACAGTAGACTAAGTAAGGAAAATGCCCATCGAAACATCCCCTTTGCAGAACAAAAGACATCAATTATAAAGAAGTATGGGCACCAACAAAACATTTCAGACCATTTTAAGAAATTTTCTGACATCGTAATGGTAATTAGTGTATTTCAATTTCAACAACTGTAATTAAACCTGACCTTTAAGTTAATTATGTCTTGACATTTATGATTTTAAACTAGTTTTCCCTGTGGTAATGGTGTGTTATATAGAGATGCTAATAAGTAGTTTCTGTAGTGTGAGCAAGCAGATTTCAGATGTGCTCACACTGCTCTTCAGAGAGCCACATTATGGATATACTAGAATCTTTAGTACATTAGTGCAGTTTGAATTAACATTGCTCCTAGATCTTGTAATGGCATTTTGACGTGCGCAACTAAAATCACTGGTGGATTTTTGCAAGAGCCTGACTGAACTACAATTTATGCTGCTGTTGTATAGTTCCTTATTATTTATGTAGTGCCACAAGTTAGCATGGCACTTCAAAGAAAAATAAAACAGTGTCAATGCCTTGAGGAGTTTACAGGGAGGCATATAGAACTACATAAGACAGTTAGCCAAGGGAATAAGGGATGCAGGTTATATGATACAGAACAAGTTGAGAACTGCTTTTTGCTGATGGCAGAATGTTATTTCCAGGCTATTTTTTAAATATCAGGCACCAAAATGGATCAGATGGTGCCAGAAAAGAGCTTAGTGACTGAAGGCTGACAGAAAGAGTTTAGAGGAGTAGAGGGAGGCTGTTCTAGGATAAGATATGCTGTCAAAAAAAGGCACAGTCAAAACTGCTTTCTGAAAAGATAATATCAGCGATAAGAGAAACTACCTGACATTTGTCTGATGGAACAGTATAAAACAGCTAAGACTGCATCAGATAGCAGAGTGAGGTGTTCCTTCTTTAGGTACAAGGACAGACCCATAGGTTATAATCAAACTAGATAAACCATGGGTGAGATGTTTCTATTGAAGTATTCTATTTCAAAGATGCATCCCTTAGTGACACGAGATCAGATTTCTCATGCCTATGTTCTACTATGGGCATTTTATAGTTTCATAGTTTCTAGGGTCGGAAGGGACCTGAGCAGATCATCGAGTCCGACCCCCTGCCATGGCAGGAAAGAGTACTGGGGTCAATTTCTCGTGCTTCTGGGCTTTGCTGGTTGTTCTATGGAGCTGGAAGGGAATTTGTGTCCTCACCCTCCCTCCTCCACTCTTTCTGTTATGTCAGGATTTTATTTTATTTATTTTGTTAAAGACTTCCTCAGAGGCATTGGGGGTTGACTGCAACCAAGGCTGGAGATTTTGATTGGGGTGTGCCAGTGCTCCTGCTGGGACCTAAAGCTGGAGGTTCCAGGCTAGAGGGTGTTGCTCCATTGCTCAGGGTCAGACTGTTCACCATATTTGGGGGCAGGAAGGAATTTTACCCCATGGTCAGATTGGCACAGAATGTGGGGCTTTTTGTTTCCTCTGTAGCAGGAGGCATGGCTCTCTAAATGAGATCTCTTGAGCATATATTGAGAACCTTTACCTGAAGCAGAATGTTGGTTGCCATGGTCCCTCTACTATACCTGTGGTAGGTTAGGGTGTTATGTCTTGTGTCAGGGATGGTGGTCATTTTACTAAGAGGTTAAATTATGGATTGGTATAGGATCGTTTGGATAGGGTTGAGCCCACCTCGGGCAGGGGGTTAGAGTGGATGACTTATGGATGTCCCTTCCATCCTTCCTTTAATTCCTCTTGGATTTTATATACAATTAGGCATTAGGTCTGTTCAAACATAAATTGAAACTAAATTATTTGGAAAAAGGTAAACCACCACCTTCCTTAATGGATCTAACAAATTAGGCAATGCTATACATGGATATGTGATTCTTGTTTTTTATATCTTCAGATGATTGGTTAACGTATATGACATGACTGAGAAATTGATGGTGTCCATAAATGATGTGGACAACATATCATGTTGTGCAGTTTCCATGTGGAATTCTGTAGATATGAAAAAAATAATACAGTGGGTTGGGATTCCTGTGTTCTGTAAAATTTCATTATGATATTGTTAGTATTGATCATGACTGTAATGCTATATGCAAAACTAAAAAGCTTACTGAGCTTACATTACTGTGTTGTCTTTGTCATTTTATTCAGCCAAGATCATTTGATAATTAAATATGATCTGTAATTAAGTGGGAGATTAAAATGGAGCAAATTACATGTCTACTCCATTTACTGATTTTGAGTGCTCTTAGTCTGAATGCTTGTTGGTTGATTTGTACTTCTCTGATTAAGCATAACATTGAGTTAATTTATGTTTAACCCAGGGAAGCTAAAAACAAATTGTAGAACTTATACTTTGACTATGAGATCAAGAAATGCTTCTTCCCCTGTGTCCCTGGTTTTCAGTGTTAACAGTTCTGTAATGATCTTTCCAAAGTCATTTGTTTTGACCGTGCAATAGTACATGGCATTTGGAGAAGCCATAATTTTTTTCTTTGTCTTTGCACATATTTTTGACACATTTTTATGGAGGGTCACTTATGATGAGGAAAAGGTCAAAGTAAAACTCTAACTTTAACTGAATGGCCTAATCTTGCTTACAGTATCTGGATCCCAGTTGTCTGACCTATTCATTGACTGTGTTTTCTAATTGGGTCGTCATTGCTCTACAACCAGCAGTGCAATGTTGCTAACTGCTTGTTTATCCAGAACATGAAAAATCAATCTGCTGGTAACTAAAAGGGCATAGCAAGCATGTTCCCTGTAGAATATAGTATATTTTGCCTTGGAATTCAGTGGATGCATGCTCTGAGCTTTGCAATTGAATATTGTAGATTTCTTTCAAATAATGAATGGCCCACAGTTATTGGTACTGTATATTGTTCTTTTGCATCATATTTAGATATGATCTTTGATGTAAATACAAGATGTGGAACATATGGGTGTGAGATGTGTATGGAAAACAATTCCATTTATCCATGGGCCTCTGTATTGTATTGCAGTGAATATTTATTTTGATACTCTTTGCCTTGCATGTTACAATTAAAAGGCTTTATACAATGGATTACCCCCAAATGCAACTTAAAGAGTGTTTAGGTTTATTGTGTTAATAGAACACATGAAAAAGGAGGTCATACTGTATCAGTGGCATAGAAGCAGTGCCTCATTCTTTTTCTGAATAAGTTTTCCTCTAGCTATGCTGTTCTTGTTATTTTAGAAAAATAAAACAATTGATCTCATCTGAAAACTGCATGAAAAGCAAGAATGCTTTCATCAAAGTGAAAATGAAAAAATAAGCCCTTGACTTTTCTATACTTAAGTTTGTCAGATCCAAAGGAAATGAGACAAGCATGTGCTTGGATTGGAACTTGATTATAGAAATGACTTGGAAGTTAGCCTGGAAGTGATACTAAGCCACCCTATCCCTATAACTGTGTTTACAGAGTGCCATGCTGCTAGTCTCCTTCTTACATTTCCTGCCTAGATTAAGGTTGGAAGGTATTTGATCTTTGCCTTTCCACTTTGTTCCACAGTAAGTAAATCCTGGAGGCTTATTTTAATTGTGTAAAAGTAGCTTTTCTTGCAGGTTTGAACTTTTCTTTTCTGAATTGAAATGTGAATGATCTCTGACACATTTCTGTGGGCTGCAGCTGTAAAAATGTAGAAATCCCTCTGTTATTTTGAGTAGGGATATCATATCAAGAACCTGGAATAAAATATAAAATTATTCACAAGAGAGAGTGAGTTGAGAAGGGCAGACAGGAGAATTTAGCATACATTTAATGCACTGCGTCCATTATTATGGGCCTGATCCAAAGCCTATTGAAGAAAAAGAAACTTCAGTGACTTTGGAAAGGCTCCAAATCATTTCCCTAAAGAAGATGTTTGAGCTTTGCTTACTCTTAGCTAGCACAGTAAAGCATAGGAATCATAGTTTTATATGCTATCTTAGATGTACATGGTGCAGTGCAAACAAATAATTAGATAAGGTCCCTGCTCTCTACAATCTCACAGTCTAATTACGATGACTTCAGTATGAATGATTAGAATCCTGCTAGTGGGAGAAGACAGAGTCACAGGAACTACATGAATGGAAGTTGCATGAAAAAGGGGGCTTTAAAGAGTATGGAAAAGGGAGGCTAGGTGATGTAGCAACTGCCTTGGGATTGTTATTGAGGATAGGCTTCTGGGATTTTCTCTCCTGATTTTTTTGGGGGGGGAAACAGTCTGCTAAACACTATCCTCTTTAGCCTACTCATCCCAATTTCACATTGGGTGAAATTCTAGCTCCCTTGAAGTCAACGGGAGAATTGCAGCTGACTTCAATAGAGTCTGCACCTGGTGCATGTGGCACAGCCCCTACCTGTGTCTGCAAATCTCTGCATCCCTCAGTGATCAGCAGAACCTGCAGAGGGAATAGGTGGAATAAATCAGGCAATAGGGCTGTGGAGATGCCTCCTTTGTATCATGCTTCTGATTCCTTGAGTTACCATGGGATAAATCTAGGCCAAGAGCTGTAGGATGCCAATCTCTGTTATAGGGCCATTGCAGTGGCTTGCCATAATCCCTTATTATACCACTTTGTTAACTGGAAAAAGATTTGAAAAGGAAAACACACAGTTTTGTGTTCTCACTGGGCAACAATTAGTTAATATGCACCTGCACGTACAGTCTATTTTTCCGTTGAGAAATATACTCTAGGCTTACATCAGTTCATGGGGAATCTCACTAATAGCAGCTCTCTACTGGAAAGCTTACCTTGCAAATAGCCCTTAGTAAAGTTTGAGTTGTGTGTCCATGTCCTAAGGTAATGAGGAAAACATTTCATGCGTGAGCCACAGACTTGTAAGGGTGTTTGTGTGAGTCAAGTATTCATAGTCAGATTTTTTTTAGAAAAGAATCAATATACTAAATACACTAAGGAGTAAATGGACTAAGAACATTTTAATATATCTCCAGCATGAGTTATAATGTAAAGCTTATAGAGTGTAGTGTTTCCCAAAATTTGAAAGTTAGAGTTTGAAAAAACATGAGAAATGAATAAAAGAAAAATAAAGGTCCATAGAAAAGCATTATGCAATACAGCGCATGTGTGCATGCCACCTTAAGCAAGCTGGTAGGCAGTGCTGGGCTTCTGTCCACCATAAGACTTCATGCAAAGCAGATCTCTGCCTGATTGTCACCTGACATGCTAACGCCACCTACTTAGAACGAACTGTGTGCATGCCTTGACCTACTTCTTCGCAGCATAATGAACACTCAAATTACATTTGGAGGGAAAGGCATAGTGTTAGAAGGAGATTTCTGGTGGGTTTTGCCTGTTCCTCACGGCTCATTTGCATCTATATGTGAGAACAGTCTTAAAACAATGCCAATGTGGAGACATTTTAAAATAGTGAAACTTAACCATAATATGAGAACAATGAATGGAGCAGGTGAATTTGCTGGTTGTCTCAAGAGAATCTGAGACCGGGCCAAGTCTGCATATGGAGATTGTTCTGATTGTGAAGAACTGCATTTTGTAAGAAAGCAACTTAACTGAGTGGGTGTATGGTAGTGACTTAAGTGTACATAGTGTAGATAATGAACATAGTAACAAAGATATATGATTTCTGACCGAGTTTCTCAGCAGTTTGTCACTAAGCAGTTTGCCTCACACAGAAGGTGGGAATGCTTGTGAATCTCTTGTGAAATATGAACCAGAAAATTGGCTTAATTGATGGTATGAGACCTTGTAAAAAGACTTTACAATAACACTATAGACTCAGAAATGATAACAGGAGAGGTTACTGGAAAAGGTGTTCTTTTGCCAAGAGTAATATTATGCCCAACAGACACAGCTAAAGGTATAGCGAGCTCCTTCAGTGCCTAGGACATGGTGTGTTGGGGGTATTTTGATGAGTGGAGACTGTGGGGAGTGATAGGAAGGGGAGATGGAGTGAAGTCTTACCTGCCCCTGGCTCTCTGAATGCTGAAGGCAGCTGCTACTGGTGCTTCTGATGTTGTAGCAGTGTCTGCTTGAGTTGCAGCAGTCCTGTGGTATGGGCTCCCTGAGAGCTGCCCCTGGTGTTGTGTTGACTTCTGCTCACCTTCCCCTCAGATATATTATGGGGTGCAGTGCTTTGTCTGCCGTGGCAAAAGCTCCCAGAGTTGAGGGATTCTGCTCAGCCCCCTCAGCCCTGCTTCCCCCAGTTACGTTACAACACTATCTTTTAAGATGCACAGGAAGCAATTTCCTATCAGAGCAGCTTTTACAATGACTATCGACAAAAGCCAAGTGGGATGGACTATGGGTTTTATTGTGCTATTTCTGTGTTAACATTTTTTACAATATTGGTGACTCGGTTTACCTCATTTTTCTGTGCAAAGGAATGAACGATTAAGTGCCAGGGCTGGATATGTACAGAATGAGATGAAGTGGACTCTTAGCATCAAAAGTCTTGAATGGCTTTGTTGACTTACCAATCCAAGAGGTGTCCCTATGAGATGACATGATAAAGGGACAGCAGGCTGGAGGGGAGGCAGCCTGCCAGGTCCTGGCCAGAAGAGTTGGGAGACTAAGACAAGTAGAGAAACTTTGGGGAAGGGGTACAGCTGTGTATCTTTGGGGGTGCTCAGGGCTGTGTATGCTAGATTGTTCTTGGCCCTCCCCAACAGGAGGGAAAGTGCTTTTCTCAGGAGCAGAACTGGATGCTATCTTCTTGAGGAAGACCCAGGAAAAGTGAAGTACCAAAAGGCCAGGATCTTTAGTGTTAGGAGCCCGGGCTACGCCCCTGCAGTAGAAACCATGCCTGGGCTTGCTTTAGCAGATGCTCCCAGAGGCCAGAAAAGACCATGGTAGTCTTGGGCAAAGCTCTCTTTGAAGGGCATTCTCTTACACCAAGGTCAGACACTTGATTGAGTAGATGTTTACCTATGATAGCTGATGTTTGGACATGGCCAGCTATACTGTGAAGTGTCAAGAGTGAAATCGTTTGACAGTTTAGAAATGCAAATTAGGATCAGGAATAATACCAAGCTTGGAAGGCATTTACATGAAAAAGTGGTATTCTGCAAAATCCTCCAATGAGATTCATAATTATAATATGCCCCTCTCAAGATCACATGCTGTTTTTCTCCCCTTCATGCGTTACAAAATGGTTGAACCTACTTATGTTTATTTAAATGATGCCCTTCTGAAGGTATTCGGAGTTCAAAAAGTGATTCCAAAAGGTAAGTGGACTTTTTTGTTATATTTTAATGCCAGTTTCATCTTACGATTCTGTAGAAATATTTTGAAATAAACAACTTTAGATATCTCAATCATCTGTATGATAAGGTTGAAAAGAGTTGAAAGGCAGTTACAGACCGGGCCAAATTTTTGGCTAGAAGTGATATATTCTGCTTTATTGAAGATTTCAAAGTTTTTGACAGAAACTTTATGCAAATTTGACATGGAATTTGGCTGAAGATTAAGAGGAAAAACAAGAGAGAGACAAACCTTAAAAGGAAAAACTGTGGCACAGTGGAAGGAAGAAGAGGAGAAGTTGGGAAAACGAATGAAGTGAGCTTGAGTTTATGGTCAACGTTGTGATATATTTGTGTTACAACCTGAAGCACTTTTTAACTTTAAGTCTTCCAAAGGCTTGTGCAGAAATTCAGTACAAAGAGTTATTTGGGAAAGAATCTTATTTATAAAGCAAATATGCAACCACAATAAATGTTTTTAGAGAAATTTTACCGGGTACCCACTTGTTTGTATGATATTAATGCTTGAGGTTTGATTGTATTAGAGTACTAGCAATTTGTCATTTTACCTTTATTTGATGATTTATTTACTAGATTCATTTAATTTTCCAACCGTGCTTTTTCTGAGATGTTATCATTTTAATTACTTCTATATCTTGTGCTGTTAAGCTTTGAACATATATACGATGTAGTTTTTTTTTACATCACAGCAGAAAACAAACATTTTTAATTTATCAAAGGCCTCCTTTCATTTTGTGCCTGCATTTTGTTTTCTTTATAAATAATTTTTAAGTACAGTTTTAAAAATATCAACAAATCCTCCATGACATTTTTTTTAATGATCAGCAATATATGCAGTCTGTCAGATCAAAAGTTTTGCTGGATTTCTTATATGAACTGTGAAAACTCTCAATCCAAATACTGAAGAAAATTGTATTAGAGGTTTTTCTTCTATTGTTTCCAGTTTGCCTTTCATAAATCCCCAAACCATTCCTTACACAGTGTAGGCCTGATCTCACTTCCATTGAATTTAATGGGTATCTATATGATCTCAGTGGGAACGACTAATAGGCATATATAAAGAAACATCACTATTGTACAGCTTTCCTTCCATAGTAGAATGTGATAAGTAGCTTCTTAACCATCAAAATAAGTAGGGGTTGCAGGAACCAGTTTTTCTATCAGAATGAATTAGGATTTATTCTATTATTTTTGCATTGAAAATTTGCTAGAAGAAGAATGTCTTAAATTCAATCAGTTTCTCTCTTATTGTTCTCTTATTTTTTCAGAAAAATTACAGCATACTTGCTAGTTTTTAATAACCTGTGGCACAATAATTGGGGCACTGTCAGAACCCCATTTCCTATCATATCTTGCAGGTTTGTAATATTTTCAAAGTAAAAGTGGGAATTTGGTGAAGAAGATGGGTAGAAAAGGGGGAGGGTAACAGGGAAGTGCTTAATTGTTGAATAAATCAAGTTGTAGCCAGACCATTGGGGTAAAAATAGGAAAGGATTTTTCCTTCCCTCACTCTTTGACTTATCAAAATGAAAAAAATGGGGGTTCTTCGTAGTATAGAACAGAGTGGGAGAAAACTGTATTTATCTGACTATTGCCTTGCTGTTCTGTCTGGATCGCTAACTTGCCCTCTCAAAGCTAGCTCTCAACCTTTTCTCTCCTCATTGGTCTGACCCAGCATGACATTGTTTATGTTCTTAAGTTCAAATACCACTGAGTACCTATGTGTATTGTTAGGTTTTTGACAATCTGGCCTATTGTGCCCGATCTGGGAGCAGCAGCAGTTCCTCAATTTCAAGATGATCTCTACCATGGCGCATTGATGGATCTTGAGGTGACTTAAGTGTCCAATCCTTGAGCCAAAGATCTATTTGCAGAAGTTACAGGTCTTTCTGCAGGGGAGAGTAGGCTGTAGGCTGGGATTTCTCTTTTTTTCCCCTTCTTCCACTTTATCTTCTCTTCTTTGAGGGTGAGACACTTTACTTTAAGTGTGCTGCCACTTGGTTGAGGAGTCAGTCAGTAGCTAGCTCCTCGAAGCTCTTGATGTTGGCATCTGTTTTCTTGAGGTATGACTTTAATGAGTCCTTGTAGCATTTTCGTTGGCTGCCATGAGATCTCAGGCTGCAACTAAACTGAAAGTAGAACACTTGTTTTGGGAATCAAGTGTTGGGTGTCTGCACACAATGTCCAGCCAAGCAAAGTTGGTGATTGAGGATCACTGACTCAATCATGGTAATATAGGTTCTAGCAAGGATACTAGTGTTATCAAGTGATCTTTTCATTTGATGCAGAAGATTTTCCAGAGGTATCAATAGTAATGCCAGAGGTATCAATAGTAATCTCCAGGATCTTGAGATGACAATGGTAAGTCACGTGTTTCACATCCATAGATGAGAGAGGGGATGATGACTGCATTGTACATTCAGATCATGTTGTCTTTTTGGAGATTAAAATAAATGAAAACATGCCAAAGCAGTTTCCTGAAGGAGGTGCTTTCACACTAGATCCTGTGCTGAATCTTTTCAGAAATGTTTGCTCTCTGAGAAGGGTGGTTACTGAGGCAAGGGATGTGCTTGACTACAACCAGGGTCTTTCTCTCAATAGTAATTTGAGAAGGGGGTCATATTCATAGGCTGGAGCAGGCTGATTGGGACTCTCTCTCAATACCAAAAAGATTAAATTGCTCAAAGTTTGGTAAGCTTCTGCAGAGATTCAGTATAGTCTGGAGACTTTCCTCAGTGTGAACAAGGATGGCACAGTCAGTGTACTGAAGATGGATGAATACTTTGGTTTTTGAGTGAAAATGTTCCAGGTTAAAAAACCCTTAATCCGTTTGGCATTCAGCATCAGTTGTGGAAGGGAGGTGGTCCTTAATGAGAACCAGGGTGATGGTCAAAAAGATGGAGAACAGAATTGGGGAGATGTATATTTTGGGTGTACTACAAACACGTCAAGTCATTTTGTGCTATAAAGTGTGTTCTGGTTTCATGTTGCTGTGTATCATGTTTGTGCTCTATATTGTGCTTCCTCTAGGACTGGAAGAAGACCTCCTCCCACCCTCTTCATTATGTCTAGATCATTGTCTTTTAAGTTTTTTCAACAGAACCTGTAAAACCAGTTTAGTGACTGTGGCCAGATCCAGGAGCACTGACCACCCTTGAATTGATTGGTCTGCATTAGTAGTAGTCTGATGATGCTGTTTCTTGATTGGAATCCTGTGATGAGGTGACAAAAGTTATTTAAGGTTCAGGCCACCTGGACTGGGCAGGCTCTCTTTGTTTTTTCCCCTGGGTCCCTTCTGCAGTGGGGAGGGGAAAACGCTGGAATGCTTGCTGGAGTCTGAGGCCAGGTGGTACAGAGAATCAGGGTTTTGAGTCAAGTAGCCAAGTGGGGTTTGGACTGGAGGTCCAGGACAGGAGCTGGTAGCAGACCCTCACAGCCACTCAGGCAGGAGCAGAGATAGGCGTTCCACAGCAGCTTGCAGATTTGCATCAATGGAAATCCAGGGCAGGAGCAGAGATTGGCACTGCCCAGAAGGTCAGTGGAGTTGCATCAACTCACTGAAGGGCACTTCACAATGCAGAGGGAAATGGTGCCCTTAGTGGACAGCAATGGCAAAGGAGACAATGCCCCCAAATTTCCAGGAAATAACCTCTTTTGGATTGAGACTCCTCCACTTTTGGACTGCTAAGCCTGGGGTCAAAGGCTCCCCAATAGGGGTAGGGGTGATGCAGGTTATACTTTGAACTGGGACACTGTTTTGTTTTTTCTTGACCACATTTTATATTCTGGTGTTTGCCTTTGTAATAAATC
>NW_017729033.1:46816172-46822752 GCF_001723915.1 Gavialis gangeticus
CTGTTTTGTTTTTTCTTGACCACATTTTATATTCTGGTGTTTGCCTTTGTAATAAATCAGGGGGTTGTGTTCAAACTGCTTGGGAGGGTGGGGATTGTTGGTTTTATTGGACATGTGAGTGATTCATTTAGAGTTTCCCGGGTGGTCTGGGCAGGGCCTCGAGCCAAGGTGAAATATATTTATTACCCCAAAATTGAACCTGGCCCTTGTTGCTGCTGACAGGTGCTTAGCAGAAAGGTTACATTTTCTTGCTTGACCCCAGTTTGGATGACAAATGGATCCATGTCCAATATGCTACAAAGAACAGTCACAGTCATTTGGTTGTAGAGAAGCCTCAGGACATTGATGTATTTTTCACGGCATCCAAATCTGGCCAGTACTTTCCACAAGGCTTCATGATTGTTGGAATCAAAGGCCTTAGTAAGGTCAGTGAAGACCATATACAGGTCCTGATGTTGTTCCTGACACTTATCTTGGACATGACAGGCAACAAAGATCATGTCATTTGCCCCAAAGGATAATCTGAAACCACACTGAGATTTAGCAGGACTTCCTCAGCAAGAGGTACAAGACAGTTCAGGAAGATGTGACAAAAATGGTGAGGGGGCTAGGGGACGTGACTTATGAGGAAAGACTGAGGGAACTTGGCTTATTTAGTCTAGAGAAGAGGAGACTGAAAGGGAACTTAATAGCAGCCTTCAACTACCTGAAGGGAGGTTCCAAAGAGGATGGAGCTACACTGTTCTCAGTGGTGGCAGATGACAGAACAAGGAGCAATGGTCTCAAGTTGCAGCCAGGGAAGTTTAGGTTAGATATTAGGAAGAATTTTCTCACTAGGTGGTTAGTAAAACACCTGGAACAAGTTACCCAAAAAGGTGGTGGAAACTCCATCCTTGGGGGTTTTCAAAACCCAGCTAGACAAAGCTTTGACTGGGATGATCTAGTTGGGGATGGTCCTGCTTTGAGCAGGGGGTTGGATTAGATGACCTCCTGAGGCCCCTTCCAACCCTAACTTTCCATGATTCTATGATGTGGGCAAAGATTTTCCCTACTGTGGAAAGAAGGGCAATACTTTGATAATTCCCACTGCACCTGTCTGGTCTTGTATAGGCACTCTCTAGCGACCTTAGAGTGCACGCTAAGCTCTGGCCGCAGGGTATGTCCCTGGGACTTGTGCATTGGGTCATATTCACCCCGGAGGGAGGCCCCGAAACTCACCTGCCATGACTTGATCTTCTTTTCTTCAGTGATGGGGCTATCCCTCACAGAACCTCACAGACTGGGTGCTGCCCTTTGTGGGCATTCTTGGGGATCCACCTTCCCTACACCCCAGCCATAGGCCGCCTTCAGGACAACCAGATGATGGACTGTTGGCCCGTTCCCTTGGTGTTTGCTTCTGCTTTCATCGCTACTTGCCCATCCCTTGATGCCTCTTTACCCCAGGTGACTATGGGGTGCGGGACTGTCCTTGCCTCAGCATTTGCTTTCCTCTTTGAGGCATCACAATGCACTGTGTTGACTCTGTTCTTCCTCTTGACCCAGGAGGGGCACTTGGAGATGCCTTCCCTGGTCTGGGCTCTGTATGCCTTTCAAAATGATAAAATAAGAGCAAAGAGAAGAAAAGAACAGTTGGGGTATGGGCCTCAGCCCACCCCACTCCCAGATCCAGCGTCTGTGGTTCTCAGGATCCCTTGACACCATCCTCCTTGACCTGTCTACCCTGCTGAGCTGGGTGGGTATTCCTTTTAGGGGAGCTAGGACCCTTTCTGTGGGTCCCCACCTGGCCCCCTGCCAAGCTGACAACCCTGGCACTGCGCAGCCCAGGGAGTAGCTTCACCTTCTGGCTCCAGCTTGGCTGCCCCATCCCTGTTTCTCTGTTGCTAGTTTTTAAATCAGCTTGAAGGCCGGTTTTGATGATGTCATCTACTGACGCCACTCCCAGCCAAAAATAAAAGTGGCTGATGAACTGCATCGGTGACTCTTCTCAGTGCAGTTCGGCTTTTCCTAAAAATGGTAAGTGAGCCCTCTCTTCAGGGCTTTTTGTTCCTTCCTTCCAGCAGCTCAGCCCTGCCTCAGGCCCCACCCTGAGAGGGTGCTTCGGGGCCTCCATTTGTGTCCCCCTGGGACACTCACACATAGACTTATCTCCTTTCTTAAAGAAAGTCACAATGTTGGCATTCTCCAGGGCCCCAGGGATTTCTTCACTGTTCCAAATTCAAAGAATAAATTTATGGAGTCTCAGTACAAGTTTCTCAATGCCAGGCTTATAGATTACAGCAAGTATGCTATCTGGTCCTTGTTGGTCTTGGTTTCTTTAATGGCACACCAGACTTCTTCAAGAAGAGGAGTGTTGGTGAGGGGATCCCTTTCAGTGTTTTGGGGGATGGACTCAATGGAGGCATCCATTATAGTCGACTCATGGTACAGGAGTCCCTCAGAGTCCTCTTTCCATCTACCTTGGATAGATTCATTGCCTTTGAGGAGTATGAAACCATCAAGCAATCACAGGAAAGCAGGACGGTGGGAGGTTGGATAGTAGATGAATTTTGCTGACTTGAAGAAACTATGCATGTCATGTTTGTCTTCATAGAGCAGAATACCTTATCACTATTTTTTGATTTCCTGGATCTTTCTTTGAACTTCCGCTTTGAGGAGGTGATATATCTCCTTCTTTTGCTGAGATGACATGCCATCTTGCTGCACAGAATGACCTCTTCTCTTCTAGTTGAGGAGGGCTTGGCTATACCACCGATCAACACTGGGACTGGTTGGACGACAGCAACATCAAAGCCCTCCTCAACCAGAAAGGAAGGGGTCATTTCATACTCCTCAAAGACAGTTCATCTATCCAAGACATCCAGTCTATCATGGTCTCTAACAATAATATAGTTAAGGAGATGTCAGTGCTTAGAGTGAGTGTTTCTTTTATTTATCACTCTGTCTGAAGATGGTGTTCATGATGACAAGACTGTGCTCTGTGCATTTTCTCAGAAGGATTCCATTTGAGTTGGCTTTTCTTACTCTTTCCTTCCTAATGGTACCACTCCAGAGTTCCAGGTAACACCCAACTCTGGCATGAAGTCACCAAGAAGAATGAACTTGGCCTAGTTGGGAGTATTAGTCAGAACATGGTCATGATTGGAGTAGAATTGTTTTTTGACATCATCACCAGTACCAAATGTCAGGTCATATGCAGTGATGGTAGTGACATAGTGGTTGTTGCTGAGCCTAACGTAGAAGGTCATAAGATGTTCATTGGTGCCTATGGGGAGCTCCATACATTGACTAATGAGCTGATTCTTGCTGGCAAAACCAACACTGTGAATGATTTCTATTCTGGGCTGGTTTTCCCTTCCAGAAGAATGTGTAGCTGACTAGGTTTAGGGTACCTTTTATAGCCCTTTCCCTATGTGGATTGTGTAGAGGAGATCCTGAATAGGACTGCTCAGTCATGGTAGCAGTTGTCAAATCTCACTCCTGTCTCAACCGAGGTGCAAGATAACCATCAAGCTACTGCTGCAGGCATGTTTGGATTCACTGGTCCTGTTTCCATTACCACTTCCATTGCTGCAGTGCTTTTGGAGGTTGGCACAGGACAGTTTCCTGTTGTAGAAGCCTACATATCACTTTGTGTAATGTAAAGATGCTGATGCATAGAAACAACATGATCTTGACAAGGAGGAGGTCTGGACCCAGTAGCAAGGGACTTGATGGGACTGCAAGTTGTCTGAAACCTCCCCTCAGGCCTCTTTTCCATAGGTGACTCTGCCGGGAGTGCAAGACTCTGGATGACATAGCTTGGAGGATCACTGGGACACACAAGCCTCTTCACCACTACAAGGTCTTGGTCCATGGAGAGATGCCTCTCAGGCTTCAGTAATCACTAGATAGGTTTCTTATGGAGGTTAATAAAATGTCATGCTTCTGGTTGTAAGCAAAAGAGACTTCAGGGAACTGTTCTCTTTGCAGCCTTACATAATTGACTAAGTATATGTTGCGGCCTGATACTAGTTGGCCAGATCTGAGAGAAGGTTCTAGAGATTTCTGGATTAGATCACGGAGGGATGGTTACAAATAACAATAAAACAATAACAATGAAACACAAAATGTGACTATAACATACAGTAACACCACAAACATAAACATATATCAATGGCACTTATCGCTCAGAGCCGGTTGCCAAGTGTGCGCACTTTCTGACCAATTAGGCTTTGCTAGCCTCTCACAAGTCCGGTGTCCCTGAGTTTGTGATGTGACTCTGGCCAGTGAGGTGTGGCCCAGTGTGATCCTCGTCACGACCTCAGTTTCTGACTGATTGAGTTGAAGGTGATGGTCCCAGTGTCGATCTCGAACGTCTCCACCGCTGTTTGGGCGCGCTGAGACTTTATACTGTTGGATGAGCCACTCACAATCTTAGGTTTTGAATCATGCCATTATTTGGAAGACACCATCCCTTATGGATACAAGCCTCAGAAAGCGCGCATCATCGCTTGTGAGAAAATGCATAGTCATTTACCTGCGAGACTGAGCTATGGAAATTCCCATGGAAATTCCCCAAACCCCACTGGGAATCCACCTACAAGCATACATTTTTGGAACAAAAGAGGAGTTCTGAAGAAACTTTCTACATTAAATAGTGTGGAAGGCAGAACACTGGACTTTGGATTAATGCTCTGCCATTATATAATAAATCCTATGATCCTATTATAGTTACAGATTTAGGTCTTAGTTGTGTATTCCTTTCCAGGGAGTGATATTCTGTTGAAATCAGTTGAGAGAGTGATACAGACAAGCTAAAGCATCCGGTTTTAACTTCTGGCTTTATTTTAATAACTTTTTAAACAAGATGAGAGTTCTGTTTAGTATAATCAGTGGTTGATTTATTCCTTGCAACAGTTTTCATTTGCTCTCATTCTGCCAACCTTAAGCGATAGAGAATTTTGGGGGTTTCATTGTTTTAAGTTTGTTTTCCAAGCAATCCTGTTTTTATTTTAGATTTTAAAGCTACTAACAACTGTATCAGGAAATCAGAGACTCCTGTTAATTTATGGGGAAAGTGCAGCAGAGCCACCTTGAGGTGTGAGCAGAAGCTAGCTCCACTGCAATAAGGAGCCAAGTGGAGGATCTCTAGGCAACCAGGAGGTAAAGGGTGCAGACAGCTGGACAGGCTGCAGCAGAGGAGGGTAGGCTGACCGTTAGGCAAAATGGGAAACCTCTGCCTGTGGTTGGGAAGCCACATGACTGAAGGGGTAGCATGTTGGGACATATAAGCCCAGTGCCTGAAGCAAAGTAGGCAGTCTGGCCTTGAATGCTGTAGGGAGAGGCATGGGCAACTGGTGCTGCTTTAGTCTGGGTGGGGCACATGTCCCCCTGTGGCGAGTCCTACTGACTGAGGGGGGAGGTGTCCCCTGTGACTGATCCTGCCAACTGGGGGAGATGTCCCTGTGAGGCTGATCTTGCTACCCAGGGGCATCCCCGTGGCTGATCCCCATGCCGATCGCTACACCCACTTCCGGGAATGGCTGTGCCTGCTTCTGGGAGCAGCTGCAGCAATCGGCCAGTGCTTGCGGGGGGGGGGCAGCAGCACTCCTGCCTGCCCCCCGCCCATTGACTGAGCAGTGAGCGCAGCTGGTCAGGGGGTGCACTGGTGCTCTCAGGGGGTTCACGTGCACCCCTGTGCACCCCCTATGCATTGCCACTGGGGAGAGGAGCTGTAGGAAGCAGGCCTAAGCATACCTAAGAGAGAGATAAGGGGGGAAAGTGGCTTGATGTGGCATTGAACCATATGGGAGTGAATTTTAGTTGGGAAGTGGTTTGCTTGTATTTATGTTGTGTTTAAGTTTGAAACTATGTGACTGAGTTGTGACTATGGGGGTGGCATGGAGGCCACAGGGGTGCCTGAGGGGCACCCAGCATACATCCCAGAAAAGGTTGGGATCCCAGGGGTCTGGGAGGAGTGAAAGCAGCTCTGCTTGGGTCAGGGACTCCATGGCACTATCATAGAGAGGGGGCTAGGGGCCTGGAGCATGAGAGTGC
Source organism: Gavialis gangeticus (assembly GCF_001723915.1). NCBI lineage: Eukaryota > Metazoa > Chordata > Crocodylia > Gavialidae > Gavialis > Gavialis gangeticus. Next base: position 46,822,209 of record NW_017729033.1, read on the forward strand.
AGGACAGGGCTAGAGGTCCAGAGCATAAGATAGGTCCAGGGCAAGCAAGTGTGAGATAGGACTGGGACCCAGGAGCTCAGGTATGGGGTAGCGGACTTGGGCTGAGGGGCTCAGTCAGAGTAAAAGGGTGAAGACCAGGAAGGCCAAAACCCAAATAAAGTTTTGAGGCCTGAGGGAACAAGGGCTGTATTGGGCCCAGGAGCCCCCCTCTGAATAGATACTGAAAAACACCTGTGAGGCATGGGCATGGCTATAGGGGTGGCAGCTGGCTATGATTATAGCCCATAAGACAGCTTGCGCCCTGAGGCACTGGTAGGGCCAGGAAGGCCATAATTTAATGCCTGAGGGGCATGATTGGTGGTAGTTGGGAAGAGGAAGTAATAGCAAACTGAGGTGAACTGAAGATCACTTGGCCACTCTGGGGCAGTCTCCCTAAGCACTATGAGCTCCACTGAAGCTAGCAGGTGAGGTGGAAAAGAGAGGGTACCCTGAGAAGCCAAAATCTGTCAGGAATACTTTGGCTACTGGGGGGGGGGGGGGCATT
>NW_017729033.1:46822902-46829292 GCF_001723915.1 Gavialis gangeticus
GGGGGGGGGGGAGCATTACTGCTGGCCTTGGGGCCAGGTCCTGCTACAGTATTTAAAAGATCATTTTGAGGGCAAATGTTGCCAAACCCTGGGTATAAGTCATTGAAATAAGGGTGAAAAATTCCAAATTTTTAAAATATCTGCAACTGTTTCTACAGGACACAATTCTTCTGGGTTGGTTTCCCAAGTTTCTCTAGCCTACCAAATTAGAAACTATAGAAAATACTAAGGGTGAAAAAATTGATTGGTTCCTGTTTTTATTGTTTCTACTTAGTGTAGAATTTTTGTTCCCAAGTCTATTTTCTGAAGGTGTTCTGTAGATTTTCTTTGAGCACAAGGATTGTAGGATAAGAGACTAAACAGAGACACTGATTTTTGTAGTTTATTACAATCTATGTGTGATTCCTGGTAATCTCTCTACACACCAGAGGTGACAATGACCCTCTTAACTCTTGAATGGTATTTCTCTTACATTGATCAAGTTATCCTTTTTCCTGAAATTATGCTCGTCTTATGTATGATAATGTCCCTTTGCTGCCTTTTTCTGGTCCTCCTCCATTCCTTTAAGCAGAATGTATTTTTAAATGAAGATTTATACACTTGCCATTGTTCTAACTGCTACTTAATTCAAACCTATGCCTGCTTCTTTCCCAAAACTGAGGAAAGGTACCTGGTGTCCTAAAGCTTGTTTAAGATCTCTTCCAACTCTACAGTTGGTTCAGTGTAAGATATCATCCCCACAAAAATCCTTGTCTTGCATATTCCCTGGACCATCATGACTACAACATCAGTTTAACACTACTCCAAATTAGGCAAGGATTATTTTTGGATTAAATTAAATCATACTTGTTGTGATTTTGCTGCTATCTTCCCTGGTAGAAATGATTCCACATGATCCAGCACAATTCCTTACGTTTCATAATTTATGAAAAATGGAAAAGTGTTAGGTTGGTCTATATGGAAGCCATCTGAAGCACTGTATATCATTCATATTGTATGAGGGGCCGCGGCTATGAAGTGACGGTCTACGCGCTCATTGTGGGAACGCTCAGAGCCTGGGACCCCAGGAACGAGAGCATCCTGCGTTCCTGCCGCATTTCCTGCCGCTCACTATGCCAAGCTGATGCACTGCCTCATGGTGTCTGACACCATCTGTTGGTCCCACGACATCTACATGGAACACATCATGGGCCACCGCCAGTACTCTGACCCCACCAGACGAGCCGCCGCCGGACTAGACCTGGAGGGGACCGCCTGAACCGCACCCCCCCCCCGCACCAGGAGGACCTTCACTTCACTCCAAGAGGATTCTTCAACCACAGATGACCCTGATCCACCCAAAGAGGACCCCTGCGATGAGACCCTATATGGACTGAGGCACTTCCTCCGAACCACTTCCTCCACCATTGCAGACCATTGTAACAGGTTTGTGTGTATCTATCTCCTGTCTCTCTCAGCGTCACGAACCTCCTCCCTTCCCTTCCCCCTATCCCCCGCCCCCGGGCTTAGGTGGCTAACATTGTATCTCCTGTAACCTAGTTGTGCTCCCCTCCTCACCTTCATCCCTCTATTGTTAGTCCCTCGCTCAGGTGATCTGTATTTCCCTATCAGCTTTGTCATCTTTTTTTCTGGATTCCCAATCCTAAACATTTACTAATAAAAGTCAATCTGTTCTATAAGTCCTAGCTCCATTCAGTATAAAGCCATGTTGTTGATTAGATTGCTGCCCTTGTTCCCTCAGTTTTGATGTGAGACCTAGTTATTAGCCCTGCAATAACTGTTTGTTTCAACATTTATTTCACCACTTTGCAGGGACAGTGTATCGTTTTATCATTTTGTTTAGTTTCAAAGCACTGTCTCATTTTGTTTTGTTGAAACTGTTTTTCTGTTTTGATGCGTTTTGACATTTTGCCCATAGGCTATAGTGGGGAATCATGAAAATGCCTAAGACTTGTAATTTCTTGCCTGATTTGGATGAAAATTGCAAGGATGGTAGCCCCTTCTAAGGGCATGAAGCCTACCAAGTTTCAAGGAGACAAGTGCAGAGGGGTCTAGGAAACTGCACCTCAAACTGGTTAAAGCACAACTCCTGGCACTTGGCGGCAGTGGCAGCCTCCTCTCATCTGGTGAACAGATCCAGGGACCCTCACCCATGGGAGGGATGTGGGGCTGTGCTGGACTCCTCCCATGGGTGAGGGTCCCCAGATCTGTGCGCTGGCTGAGAGGAGACTGCTGCTGCTGCCTGGGATCGGTGCTGGGTGCAGCCCGTGCCCAGTGCCAGGGAAGATTGCTGCTGCTGCTATCTCAGGTGGCAGCAGCAGACTCCCATCATCCAGCATGCAGATCTCGGGGCTCGCATCCTGAGGAGGAGTCTGGCATAGCCCAGCAGCCCTCCTGGGGGTGCAAGCCTGTGGATCTGTGCCCTGGATGAGAGGAGGCTTCCTCTGCCACCTGGGACTGGTGCTGGTCACAGCCCTCACCTAGCAACTCGGAAGATTGCTGCTGCCAGCATCCCAGGTCATAGTGACAGCCTCCTGTCATCCAGGGCATGGATCCAGGGACTTGCACCCCTGGGAAGAGTCTGGCACAGCCTGGCAGACCTCCCAGGGGTGTGAGCCCCTGGATCTGTGACCTGGATGACAGGAGGAAGCTTCTGCCATGTGGGATAAGTGCTGGGCATGGGCTGCGCCCAGCACCAGGGAAGTTTTCTGCTGCTGCTGGTCCCAGGCGGCAGCAGCAGACTCCTGTCATCTGGCACACATATCCAGGGTCATCCTCAGACTCCTCCTGGGGGTGTAAGCCCATGGATGTGTGTGGGATGGGAGAAGGCCGCTGATGGGAGGAGGCTCTTCCATGGGAGTAGCTTGTGCCCAGTGCCAGGGAAGATTGCTGCTGCCACTGTTCCAGGTGGTAATGGCAACCTCCTCTCATCTGGCACACACATCTGGGGGCTCGCACCCCTGGGAGGAGTCTGGCACAGCCCAGCAGCCCTCCATAGGATGTGAGCCCCCAGATGAGAGGAGGCTGCCTCTGCCACATGGGACTGGTGCTGGGAGCAGCCTGCACCCAGTGCTGGGGAAGATTGCTACGGCTGCTGGTCCCAGGTGGCAGCAGCAACCTCCTGTCATCTGGTACGCAGATCTGGGGGCTCACACCCCCAGGAGGAGTCTAGTACAACCTTACATCCCTCCCAGGGGTGTGGGCCACTGGATCTGCATGCTGGATGACAGGATTCTGCTGCTGCTGCCTGGGACCAGCGCTGAAGCCAAGTAAGCCCGGCTTTGAAACTTTCGAAATGTTTTGAGTGCCCTCATTTTGTTTCAAAGCTGTTTCAAAGCCTTTTCCTTCTTTTCAATTTTGCTGTTTCGAGCTCAAAACACTTTGAAACAGCTTTAAAACTAAACACCTGGTGGAATTTCACACAGCCCTAGTGGCTAGGATCCACTTCTTGCTTGTGTGTGTGTGTGGGGGGGGAGCTGGAAGTGGTGCACCCTGGGATATGCTGGAGGACTACAAATTGCTTGTTTAATTTCCATGATACAGACTGATCTTACTGTAACAGGAGTTAGGTAGTATGGCTTGGAGTTAACTCTGGTCTGAAGTGGTGCAACTCTGAGATGTTCAGAGGGCATTTAACACAAGATAATGAGCTTCAACATGTAGACACTTGCATTTTAAGTGTCCTTAGTGTGGTCTAAGTGTACCATGTAACTTCACCCTTAAGGAATATAAAGAAGTAGAGATGAAAGAACTGGTCCTAGATGTAAAGAAGTCTATGCAGATAATAGGATGCTATAGTTTCACGCTCCTGATGCTAGGAAAAAACTGCTGTAGATAGAATAACTCAGGAATTGTACACATTGAACACATTCTTTTAATGCCTGTGTCAGACTTCATTAGCTCATGACATAGAAAGCCAGATCAGTTCCTACAGCATTTATAAACAACTGCTGCCATGAGAGAGATAATATTGGCACAGCTTTTCAATTGTGTAAGAATCGGAGGTATTTATTTCACACTTCCATCCTTCATTTTTGTCTTGTATACAAAATGCTGACTTGAGCCATTTTTACAAGCTAATTATGTAACAGGGATTTCAGTAAATAGCACTGAAGTACTTAAAATGGATACGAACTTTTAAAAACTCTTGATGTGACAGCTGCAGTAATAATCTCCATTGTTAAATGTAGCTAGACTTTCATCTGTCATATATCCTCAAAGATGCCTGTTTAATTTTTCAAATGCTTTGTTCCTTTCATGACCTTGCAACAATATTTATTTATTACATGCTTTTAGCACTCAGGAACTGTACAATAAAACCACATGCTCTTGAGTACATATTTTGCATGCATAGTTTAATAGAATGATTTCCTACTGGGAAAGTTAAACAGCTTTTCGTTTTTTCCTCTTTTCTTTTTCTTACCTGAAATATGATGGACCACAGGCTTCCTGAATGCTACTGTGTCAGATTAAGTCTGACCTTTCCTAATTGGGATTCCAATCAGTTGGAAACTGTGGAAAATAGGTAGTACTTGTGTCTTAACTCTAGATTTGAAGTTCCATGCCTTTCAGCATGTCTCTAAGGATATTTTCTGTCACAACATACTGGTTTGGCTCAGAAGGACTCATGGAAAGTCCGACTTTTCTGAATGTTGCACTTTGTCTATTGTCAGTAATCAGTAGGGTGACTTTTTACAATTTAACTCCTTTCTCCCCAATACAGTCACAAGGATCTGACTCTAGTTTCTCATTGAAGTATGTGGGATTTATGCATATATCTAGCATTAATATTCATGCTGTGCTAAAATAATTAGCTTTGCATATAATGGATGATCGTGGGGTAAACATTGACTAACAAGTCCTATATATATTTCACTTAATTACATACGGGTGAAGAAACAACTGCATGGTCTCCAATTTAAAAGTCAATCATTATTCAAATGTAAAACATACTGATGACTATAGTGATGCACTGCGGTATCCCGGATACCACTGTGAGTAACACTGACTCTATCCTACTGTTCAAAATATGCCTAATTATGTTTCTTTGGTATAAGTGTGTTGGTGTCTGATCTCACATATACTGGTATTGACTCTGATTTTACAGTAGGATCCAGTGCCATTGTATATTTGTAGAACAGCTAAGACACTGAGGCCACATATAAATGTGCCTATCACTGGAACTTTTCTCGTGGAAATTGGGAACTGAGTTAATATCTTAAAGATATTCTCCATACTCAGCACAAAGTGGTTAAACTATATAGACTGATACTGGACTAAAAGTGTAGGGTGGGGAGATGATTCTTAATCAGACTTATTTGAAAAAAATGTAACAGTGTAATATAAAAATAAGTATTATTTATTGGCATATTTTTTGGTATATACTTGACCCAATAAAGTTTAATATTTTTTCAGATTCTGCTAGATAAAATAACACTGTCTTGCTTACAGGAACACTGATCAGCTAATGACAATTGTTTTTATCAGGTAATGATTCTAACTTGTGTTTTAATTTAACTTGTCATTTGCTGTCCTGCTAGGATGGCTTTGGTAAGTACAGTTTCCATCAATCATAATGAATTAGAGTTGATTCTCTCTTCCTCCTGACTCTGCATGTTGATTTTTGATAACAATCGGTTGTTAATTTTTTAACTTGAATTAACAAAGACTTTGTTCTGTTCCTGGTAGACCCATTGGGAGTTCTAGTGCAAGCAGGAACAGGTCCAATACCCTTGGTCCAAAAATAATAACACAACAGGTACTTGTGGGCTGATTAACATGGAAGCAGCAAAAAAGAAAAACCTAGTTAATCCTTTGAAAATACCTGATGTGAAATTGTGCCCTGTATTGAAATCAATAGGTGATTAGTCATTAGCTTAAATGGATTTCATCCACTGCTGGCAATGATGTTTTAGCTTAGAGATAAAAGAACAAGAAGACTGCAGTGTAGTACATTCTGTGGAAACCTACCAATTGTAGTACAATAGGGTATATACCGATATTGCATTGAGATCATCCTAACCAGGGTTAGGTTGGTCTCAATGCCCAATCATACAGGCCTGCAAAAGGTTTAAATTGGCCCAATTTAAGTCAGTTCACCTAAATAGACTGAAATTGGGTTAACTGGATCTAAGAAAGGGTTAACCTGATCTTGCTAATATCTGTATGCATTTGCAGCATAGCCTGGGAGATGCTTGCCCTAGCCTGGGCTGTGCTATTCCCACCCCTCTGACCCTGATGGGACTGACCCCCAGTTTCTACCCTCTGCCCTGACCGGAAAATTTCCCTCCTCCCCATGGATCTGCTAACCCACCCTGATCCTGTGGCAGGAAGCCACCTATGTTCCTCCCCAAAATCTCTGGTCTGTGACAATTTGATTAGGATGGGCCC
>NW_017729033.1:46834292-46834963 GCF_001723915.1 Gavialis gangeticus
TGAGGGGTGGGTCTAAATTATGCCTAAGAGGCCGCTTAGGTCTGCAGACTAAGGAAGACTTCCCTTTTTGGCCCCCAACTTGGAGAAGTGCCCCAAGTGCCTGTACTGGGTCGAGTACACTTAGGACTATTAGGCCTGTGTTTCCCCGAGGCCACAGGGCCAAGATGGTCCCTTTTCAGGGTGGTGGCAGCTTATGTTACCCCCAGGCTAGCGAGTGTACTCCAGGAAGGGGGTCAGCCAGACGCGAGGCACCCCTAGGGAGGCACTCGGAGCCGGGAAGGTGCTCGGGCGCAGTGAGGTGGGTGGCTCAATGCAGGAGCGCCCACTGCTGGCCTGATACAGATCCCACTCACCCTAAGTTATTTGCACCATTTCCCCCACATGGCTCCCAAGAGTGACAAATGGCTGCATGTGCTGGTAGTGTCTAGAAGGGCTAGGCAAGCAAGATTGTGGCTCTGCAGTTTTTCCACCAGGAAGAAGCAGCTTCTGACTGCCAACTAAATGAACAGTAATACAAGGGGGAACATTTTTTTTTAGATGGGGAACTGAGGCACAGAGAAATGAAACAACTCTCAAGAGTCAGGAACTGAGTTCTTGATTCTCAGTCCAGAGTTTTGTTCTTTTCTAGGGATGTCACTTTATCAGTGTGAAGTGTGATTTTTTCCCCCCCC
>NW_017729033.1:46839963-46841662 GCF_001723915.1 Gavialis gangeticus
CTGCCAACTAAATGAACAGTAATACAAGGGGGAACATTTTTTTTTAGATGGGGAACTGAGGCACAGAGAAATGAAACAACTCTCAAGAGTCAGGAACTGAGTTCTTGATTCTCAGTCCAGAGTTTTGTTCTTTTTTAGGGATGTCACTTTATCAGTGTGAAGTGTGATTTTTTTCCCCCCCCCTCCCACCTTAAATCATTCCCAGTAATAGTTAATTCAAGTGGAGACCCCTCTGAGATAGACTAATGAAACCATAGGTAATGCTGATGACTGAAAAAAAAAATGACATGAAACAATTTTTGCTACCATCTTGGAGACAGTGATAACTAAAAAATATTTTGACTGTTTGATACTAGCTTCCTAGTAGGATTTGCTGTTTAATAGATAATTGTATTCAGCTGTACTGGAACACATTGGCATCAACTAGGTCTCAGAACTGGAGAGCACCTGCAGCTATGTACTTGACTTACTCTCCCATTATGCTTTTAAGATTCATAAAGCTAGTTTGTGTTACAAGATTTTTCTCACTGTAATTTAGGAAGTACTATTTATTAGTGAGAATAAATGAGTGAATTCCTATAGAAATTACCTAAGCACAATGGGTGCCACTTGTATACATTCTTATCTATATAGAATACATATAAATATGATATATTTATCACTAGAATCTTTCTTTTTGCTGCTCCTTTCATAACCTTTACCCAAATTAATCCATTCCCTTAACCTTCTATATCTGCCATGTTCACTGTCACATGTTAACTCTATTGTGCCACTGAAACTCATTTTCCTGTTTTGATCCTAATTTTGAACCTGAATCCCGTCACTATAGAAATGAGCTATATTTTGAATTGCTGAATGTGCTATGCTCAAATGGGTCCAAAATTAACACAATTTACCATTTCTTAACCTTTCAGACTCAGCAAGGTATGTCTCCATACTATTACAGATGAACAATATTTTCAGCAATTACTTTTAGATTAAACTTATTATTGTTAGTGAATTTAAAAACACTTCCCTCATATACTTGCTGTTGTATTGTTATAATTATGATGGAGAAGAACAGAAACATTTTTAAAGCGGTAGAACCATAACATATAATTGTCCACTGATTTCAGTATGGGACTGTACTTAAAAAATGGCAATACTCAGTGAGCAGTTTGAGCTGGACTGTACATCTTTAAAAGAAAATACATAGAAAATAAAATGTAAAGAAAACATGGCTGCTTGAAACTGTGATAGCTACCAGTATACAAGGCAAGGATTTTTAAATCTCCATCAGCCATAACAGCTTAGTTCTGATAAATTCTGGTATACATTTTTATTTGCCTTTGTCTTGTTGGTAGATTATTTATTTTCCCTGTATTTTAATATAAAATACAAAATATGGTCAGGTAACCATCTTCATGGGCATAGCATCAGAAGACCCATTCTTATTTGTAATAGACACTGTAATAGACAATAATATTTCAATAAACCCTATAAAAAGCCTTGGAATGAAAGTAAAGGAAGAGTTCAACTAGTTTCCACTGCATAGAGAAATGAAGTCTATTATTTTGTATTAAACCTTCTTTTCCTTAAAAAGAAGAGAGGACTCAAATACTTACACTGCAGCTTTCTCAAATTTCTCTGGAACAGTATCAACATACACCAATAAGTATGGTCATAGTTTCATAGATTTAGGGTCGGAAGGGACCTAATA
>NW_017729033.1:46843368-46845200 GCF_001723915.1 Gavialis gangeticus
TGTATAAAAAAAAAAAAAAAAAAAAAGGATTACACAAACACATACAGTTAGTAACATTCTTGAAACGTAGTTTCACATATGCTTAGTATGAAAAGAATATGAGTTGGTGTATGAATGAAACTCTTCTATGAGTCAGGGTCAGTTGGTGTTACTGCTCCCTTGTTAGGTATTTCCCCATCCCTGGGCCCTTGTGTGTCTACCCTGCAGATCTTTTACAGATGGAGGACCCAGTTGCCATGGATCAGGGTCAAGGTCCATCAACTAACCTTCTTGTTTTTTCCGTTCTTTAAAAAGGTTCTGCTCTTGCTTCTATCCAGGTTGCACTATTTAATGTTCAATGGGCCCTACCCTTTGCAATACCTCATATGGTCCTTGCCACTGGGTCAGTAGATTGCTGTTGTTACTCAGCATTGATGACAGCATTGCTGTTGTCACAAGCTGGCAGAGGGTAGTTTTAGGTTAGATATCAGGAGGCGCTACTTCACGGTCAGGGTGGCTAGGGTCTGGAACCAACTTCCAAGAGAAGTGGTGTAGGCTCCTACCCTGGGGGTTTTTAAGAGGAGGTTAGATGAACACCTTGCTGGGGTTGTTTGACCCCAGTACTCTTTCCTGCCATGGCAGGGGGTCGGACTAGATGATCTGCTCAGGTCCCTTCCGGCCCTAGAAACTATGAAACTACCTTGATTCATCTCTCCCTCCTCAGGCCATGATCTACAACCGGAAGGAGCGAGGAAAAGACCACCTGCACCCCAACCCCCTAAGCCCTGCTTCCAGAGCCCTGTAGTTTCTCATGACCTATCTGGGATTGCTACGAGCCATGTCATTTGTGCCCACATGGATAAGGAGCATAGGGTAGTGGTTGGGAGGCCGGATAATCTTTGGGATCCTGCTGGATAATCTTTGGCTGGGACCAATGAGTCCTTCACTAGGGTTTGCATACACCTATTATGGCCTGGTATTCTGAGTCTTGTAGGGCCACCATTAGCATGGGATAGGGTAGGAATTTCTTGGAGTTGGAGCTGAAACCACAGTCCATTGGCTCTGGCTTTCTTATATCTTTCATGCTTCACTTGGCAAGGTTGATTTGCCTTGTGGCAACCTCTCTTGTTCCATAGCTTAGGGCAGCCTGGAGAGCAGCTCCCACAGGTAAGTTTGGTGGGGGTGGGGATTGAGGCCCCCATAGGGAGGGAGGGAGTTGAGCAGGATGGGGCTGTGGGTGGCTCATCCAGGGGTCAGGGGCTGGGTGGGGCTGGCTCCCCACCACTGCTTGCACTCCTGCGGGGAGGCATCAGGGACTTGTGCATGAGGTGGGAGTGGGTTTCCTGCTATGGGCTCAGGCTCCCCGACCTGCTGCCCTCCCCCATGGCCCTTCACAGTCTAGTGGATGGGACCTGGCATTGCAGGGCACAGTGGGGCTGAGTGGGAAAGATCCTTGTCCCTACAAACCCTGCACCATCCTGGTGAGGTGCCCAGCAGCAATGGGTATGGTGGGGTGGAGTCGTACTCCTTGATGCTGCATGGGGCTTGCAGCAGCAAGGAGCTTCTCCACCCACCCCACTCTGTCCTACTGTGCTGGGTCCCACCGTCTGGGCTGTGGAGGCCCCAGGGGGAGGGCAACAGGGCAGGGAGCCTGAGCCCACAGCGGGCAGCCCACACTTGCCCCACCCCCCCATGGGCTCCCTTCCAGCCGTGCTGCCTGTGGAGTATGAGGAGCTGGACTATGTGCTCTTCTTTCTGCTTGGGCTGCAGCAACCACCACCTCCTTAATCAGGAGCTCTGATTTTCCATAATAAAAACCCCCAAATCAAATACCAAAATTTATAGGTACCAAG
>NW_017729033.1:46850200-46854917 GCF_001723915.1 Gavialis gangeticus
GGGGTGGAGTCGTACTCCTTGATGCTGCATGGGGCTTGCAGCAGCAAGGAGCTTCTCCACCCACCCCACTCTGTCCTACTGTGCTGGGTCCCACCGTCTGGGCTGTGGAGGCCCCAGGGGGAGGGCAACAGGGCAGGGAGCCTGAGCCCACAGCGGGCAGCCCACACTTGCCCCACCCCCCCATGGGCTCCCTTCCAGCCGTGCTGCCTGTGGAGTATGAGGAGCTGGACTATGTGCTCTTCTTTCTGCTTGGGCTGCAGCAACCACCACCTCCTTAATCAGGAGCTCTGATTTTCCATAATAAAAACCCCCAAATCAAATACCAAAATTTATAGGTACCAAGAATGTATTTTATTATAGTGATTGAGGTGCTGGTAGGCTTCCAAATTGCTTTAAAATTGTAAATATATAAAGAAAACATTGTGTTCAATTGATACCTCTCTCTCTCTCTCTCTCTCTCTCTCTCTCTCTCTCTCTCTATATATATATGTATATATATGTAAGTATGTATGTATGTATCAATTAATATCAATCAATCTAGTGTGTGTGTGTGTGTGGGTATATATAGGTATCAATTGCCACTTATATATATATAAAGTGGCAATTGATATATATAGTGGCATTTCATTTTAATCATGAATTTGGAGTTTTTGATCAGAGAATCTGTGATTTTTGAACAGAGGAAACCAGGATCCCTGGTAATCATTGTGATTCTGAGCAGAGGGGTAAGACCCTCTAGCCAGGGATGTCCAGCTTTGGTTTCGGCAGGAACATTGGCATTCCCCAGTCAAAGTCCCCAGCCTTGGCTATAACCAACACCCAATGCCTCTGGGAAGGCTTAATAACACCCTGACACATGTAGTAGAAAAATGGGGAGGTGGTGGGCAAGGGACAACCACCAAAGCCCAGAAACATGGAAATAACTATAATAGTTATCATAGCTATGCCTAGATCACCCCCAAACACTGGCTGTCCAGCCTCTTGTTGAACACCTGCAGTAGGGGAGAGTCCACAACTTCCCTAGGCAGTTTATTCTACTGTCTTACTATTCTAACAGTGAAGAAGAGTTTTTGAATGTCCTAGTTAAAAGTACTTTGCTGCAACTTCAGGCCATTGGTCTACACCCTCCTCTCTGCAGCAGAAGGAAAAAGGTGCTTTCCCTCTTCTTTATGGCAGCCCTTCAAGTATTTGAAGACTGCTGTCATATCCCCTCTTAAGTGCCTTTTATGCAAGCTGAACATGCCTAGCTCCTTCAGCCTTTGTTCATATGACTTGCTATCCAAGTCCTTGCTCGCTTCTGGACCTTCTCTGCTTTGTCCATGTCCTTTTTAAAATGAGGAGCCCAGAACTGCACATAATACTCCAGGGCTATGGACATAAATTACACATAAACTGGTAGGAGTGATTGGAAAATGATCCAGTTGTGTAACACAACAGAAGTTCAATGCATATAAACAGCTTTCAAAATGGTCTAAACAAGTTTAAGATAAACCTGGATGGATGTAGGATTCACTGATTTAGGTGAAAGAGGTTTATTGAGCTTTTGTCCAAGATCCCTTCCAGTTTCAAGTTAATTCTCAGTCCCCCAGCATCCCAGGATGCTTTGCAACTCCCATGTAGCCCCCACCTCCCCTCACAGGGTGGGCAGGCTAGCCTTGGCTGAAGCTGTTTGCTCCAGTGGAGCAGGGAGGAATGCTATAGTGTCCCCTGGCATCTGGCCTGGGGCACTGAAGGCATGTAGCTGTATTTCCTGAATCAAAAGTGAATGTCTGTTCACTTGCTTATCAGTTCCATCTATTCATCTTAGACTTACTTGTGAAGCTGAAATTGATTCAGCCTTGGGCTTTTTGAATGTCTGTACTTAGCCCAAATCAGGCCTAACCAGTGCTGAGTAGAAAGGCACTGTCATCTCCTGTGTCTTGCAACTAATGCTTCTGTTAATGGATCCCAAAACTGCATTAGCCTTTTGTGCAACTGCATCACATTGCAGACCATGACTGAGTCTGTGATGTACCAAGACTCACAAGTCCTTTTCCATAGAAGTGCCACCCAGCCAGATGTCACCCATTTTATATTTAAGTTTTGATTATTCCTCCTGAGGTGCAGCACCTTGCATTTGTCTACATTGAACTTCATCCTGTTCTAGCCCAACTTTCCAATCTGTTTAGATCCTGAATTGCTCTTGCATCCTCTAATGTGTTCATAATCCTTCCCAGTTTCATGTCATCTGCAAACTTGCTCAAGAAGCTTTCTATGCCAGCATCCAAATTGTTAATAAACATGTTGAACAGCATCAGAACAGACCCCTGTGGGAAGCCACTTGAAACCTCCTGCCATGAGGATGTGGATTTGTTAAATATTACCCTTTGCTTGTGGCTCTTGAACTAGTTATCTATCCACCTTACATTAGTTTTATCTAGCCCTTTCTTTCTCCAGATTGCTCATGAGAAGGTCATGTGGGACCTTGTAAAAAACCTTGCTGAAGTCCAAATACACTATATCCACAGCAATCTCTTCTTCCACCCACGCAGCTATTTTGTCAAAGAAGATCAAGTTTGCTTGACATGATTTGGTGGACAAGTTTCTTTGGGTAAAGCTTATATCTTTTATTAGACCAACTCAAACAGTTGGAAAAATTCCTCTGACAAAGGGTATTTCAACCCGAAAGCTTGCAAAGAAGAATTTTTCTAATTACTTGAGTCCGTCTAATAAAAGATATCAGATTTACCCAAAGAACCTTGTCTGCCTATGTCCTTAGACCAACACGGCTACAACCTACACCCCTTCGACATGATTTGTTTTTCATAAATCCATCCATCTAACTAAACAACTTACCAAACTTGGACTGCAGTCTGAGACTTTTCACTACAACAACTCCTACCCCACTCCTAGCTGTCTCCTTCTAGCTGTTGAGGGTACCTCTTGTCACCTGTGGATCTCCCTCTAGCACCCTCACTCTTGGGAGTACCTTTCCCTGAAGAACTCAGGACTCAGAGACTCAGGACTCTCTGGCTCAGGAATCAGGCTTTGTAGTACATTTGGCTCCACATCTTTCATCATCTGATCTCCTACCTGGATGCAGACGTTTCTGCTTAGCACTCTAAGCTTTGCAGTCTCCACTTACTGACTGCCTATAACTCTATCCCTTTGCCACCTGTTGTAAGGAAGCTTTCTCCAGGAAAGTCATGTTCAGTTTTAAAGCTCTTATTCCTGTCATCTCTTGGCTGATTACCTTCTTGTGGCTGATGCTTTGTCAGCTGCCTACCCTAGTTTGCAACTACATAGTGCCACCTCTTTGCTTTCAAAGAAACAGGGACTGGGGCCCATTGTTCTAGGCACCTACAAAGTATAGGTACTTCCAGGTCTGGGTGGATGCTGAGCAGGGTTTTTTGTGGTTTCTAAATCTTTTTTTTGGATTTGATTCTTAGCTCATTGAATTGTGGCCTATAAGTTAAAAGTAATTCTTTCAATGACTTGAGTGCTCCTCAAAAATGCCAGAAAGCACTGCAAAATGAAGCACATTTTTATACCTTGGACTTGGAGCAGATAGTGAATAATAAAGATGGTAGTTGAATAAACTCCTCCACAATGTCCTGCCAGTATAATTTTAACTCTGACCTGCAGAGATCCTCTCTAGAGGTCAGTCAGGCTTGGTCTCCATGACCATTCAGTCCTTAGCATCTCTGTGGTTGGCAGAAGGTTTTCTAATTATTGTGGTAGTCTACATATATATTAGAAATTGAAGAGAGGGAGAGACTGCCCAATTGATATAACTTTTTCCCCAAGTAGCTGTAGCACCCTGTGACAGGATAGAATCTGAGGCCTGCTGTGATGGCCCATAGTAGCCACCTCTATTCTGTCTGGCTGCTACTTGGCTCACCCCAGATATCAACCCACTCGCTCACCTGCCATTCCTTGATGTTAAAGAAAAGTAATGAGGGAAGTCTGCTCCCAAGGGCTGGTGAGTCTTTGAGGGTCTCTCTCTCTCTTTCTCTTTCTTTCTCTTCTTTCTGTCCTTGGTGTCTGTTATTTGGACCCTGCTGGAATTCAGGGCCTAATTTGTGGCTTCTGCCCATGCCGTGCAGATGCTATCAGCTAATCACTTCAATTGGCAAGCTTGCCCCCAATAGGCCTTCAAGCACTAGTCAGAACCTTGGCCTTCCTGGCTCCCACCCCCTTTTTTCTAGCTGGGTCTGTAGCCCAAGGCCCACTGTTCTGGACCTCAGCTTCTGGGTCCCAGCCCAGTCTTTCCCTTTCTGGGCTCTGGCTAGCCCTTTCAGCTTCAGGCCACCTCTATTTTTCTCCCTGCTTCAGGCTGTGGCCCTCCTGGCTCCAGCCTGCCTCTGCTTGCCCTTTGTGGGCTCTGGGCCCCTGGCTCTGGTCTTGCCCTTTGTGGCAGAAGGCCACCTCTGTTTCTCCCCAAAAACTCTGCTCTGTGATAATTTGGTTAAGATGGGCCCAGCAGAGGATACATACCTTACCCTATCTGTTTAGGTAACCTGGGCTGGATACATTCCTGAGAGAGGGGGGAAACCTGCTCCCTCTGCCTGCGTGACTGACATCACATACCTGGGTGAGGGGCTTGGGCACTCTGGTGGGCTAAAGACTACCAGTCTGCCCAGCAAGCAGTGATGCATTTCAAATTGGTTTGCTGACAGCCAACAGGTGCTGGCCTCTATTAGACCAGGTAAATGAGGTCATAAGGGCTATATAAGTT
>NW_017729033.1:46854928-46861104 GCF_001723915.1 Gavialis gangeticus
TGTTCTATGGGATTTCTCTGATACTACTCAACTCTGTACACTATACCAACCCTACTCCTTGTAACCAATAAAGTTCTTTTTTGTATTTAGTATGGGACACTTATTGGGAGTGGGTCTAGATTATGACTTGGGGCCCCCTTGGTTCATCTGACAAAGGGAGACCACTACCTGTGCTTCTGACTGAGGGAAGCACCCCAAGTTCTTGAAGTGAGTCAAGCACACTTGAGGGCTACTAGGCCTGTGTTTCCCAGGGGGCACAGAGCCACAATCAAGGCAATCCCTGGGTGGTGGCAGCTTTACCCCCAGGCTAGCAGGCATGCTCCAGGAAGGGGGTTGGCCAGATGTGAGGCACCCCCAGGGAGGCACTCGGAGCCTGGAAGGTGGTTGGGCACAGTGGGGTGGGTAGCTTAATGCAGGAGCACTCCCTACTGGCCTGCCACACCCTTCCTGAGCTGTGGGCCTTGATCCTCCTGGACCCAGCCCACCTCTCTCTGGCCTTCCTCAGGTTAAGTCTATTGAGAGTTGAATTAATGACTCTGTAATCCATTATCATTCCTTTGGTTCTGTTCCCCTAGTGGCCTACTCCAACAGTTTCTGAAGTGTTGTTTCCTAGTTCTGCTGTATTACCTAACCTCTTTTCTCCAAAAAATATATTATTAAATCCTAAATAAAAAATATGACTCTAAGGTAGAGAAAGTGTTAATCTTCATGGATGTTGGCATAGCTAGACTTTTGGTTATCCTTTCCATGAAATTTTAATAAATCAATGAGCAAACGAGGCTGGTGTGATAGAGTCATAACCTGTAAATCTCCTTCTGTCAGCTCCATGCTCGAATGATTATTAACGATGGCTATTTAATTCATTCGTGCAGAAAGTTTACAACAAGGAATTTACAACAAGGAAGAAATATCTCATGCGTACAAATGACCTAATGGAGGGGGGTGAATGGTAATTGTAAATAACCTCATATATATGTATTTTTATTTTTATCTGTTCACCCATCTAAATAAAAAAGAATAAAGGTAGATTTGATGGATGGATAAAATGCATACTAGTAAACTGATGATCAAGATCAATCACATTTCTTAGAAGTTCATGCTAAATTTCACACTTAACTTCTTCCCTCCCACTGTAACTTTCATTCAGGGAAAAAAGGACCAATTAAAAATATTTAATTAAAATGCAATTAATACCTAGGACATTTGCTGTATGAAGAATAGTTTGATTATTTGGGGGTTCTCCTCTGATATCCACATACCATACACCAGTTTGTACAAGGATGATCCAGGCTAGAGCAAGAAGTTGGACTAGATAAAATTCTGTAGTCACATCCATTCCTAATTTTTTGTGATATGTTTGCTCATGCTCTTTTTTTATATTGGCATATCTAAAAGGTACTTTACCACCCTGGGAGTGAAGTACATATTATTATAAAAAAAAAAAAGTAGGAAAAATCTATTTAAAGTCAGGCACATCATTTAGAATTGGTAGCTGTTCTAAACATTCACATTTAAATTTTAAAGAATGATACTTAAAAGTGATAGAATGAAGGTTTTGAACATAGTCTCCATTTAGTTTTGTCGACATGTTTTTCACAGATGAAAATTAATTTGGAAGAGCATTATTTTTTTAACATGAAGGGCAATGACATCAATATCTACCAAGACATTCAGTAGCTCACAAATGATCATATTCTAAATCATCAACTGCATTTTGCATGCATTTGTATTAGGTTCTTTAATGAAACCAGCCCCTTTAATGGCAGAAAATGTACAGTCAAGTAAATGATGACTGAAATGTCTGCTAGCTTTTTATTTAAACTGTGATTTCAGTTTTAATTTTTTAAGACTTATTATATAGAAGATTAAAGCACATTTTTCAGGGAATCATTAAATTGGTCATGAATAAGTTGCTACCACTGGGCAATGTGTTTGAATATTTCATCACAGAGTGATGGAGCACCCAATCTCAGCTTGTTATAGTGCTTTTACTCACCATCCCATTCTCTTTTTTTAATTTGACATGACCTGAATAAGACATGGCCAAAGACTCAACAAGGACACTACAATACTGTAGAAGGGGGATTCTCAGGCACTAGCATTTTTTCTTTACTTCAGTGTGTATGTATACCTTTTCTGGCCATATATATACGGTATATTACAAGCGCTACTCCTAATATCTCAGTAAATTAAGTATATTGCCACTGAATTCCAGTTGGGAAAACTGAGGTGGTGTAGCTTGGCCAAAGATACAGATGGCATTGCTTTCAGAGCTGAACATAACCCACAGGAATTATATGCTCAGTGTTCTGTGCTCAGACCACTGTCTTTCTTTTTATCTGCTTATGGTCTCTGTTACAACAGTATCTGAGTACTTCCCAATCTTTAACATACTTGTCCTTACAACAGCTCTTTGAGCAAGGTAACATGATGATCCTTATGTTTTACAGAGGTAGGACTGAGACCCAAAGACACCATGGCCTGGATGCTCAAAGTTATTTTGGTATTGCTATACCAGCTCTGGTAAAGCATAATTCTTAGATGCTTTGCTGCCTGGTGGAGTCCTCAACTCAAGTGCAGCATTTTGCCCCTGCATATGATATATGGGGAGAAATGTGCATGCAAGGGAACAGTCTTCAGGAAAATACTGAGGGAGAAGCTGTTTAAGCTAGCCAGTAGAGAAACTCCTAGTAAAAGCATCTGACTTAAGTACCTAAACAGTTCACCTAAACCTGCTGCCAGTGTTTTGTACCAGAGACTACCTTATACAAACTGGTTGATTCATCCCTATCTTCCTCCCTACTGGAATTTGGAGGTGTCACTTGTTCTTTTTCAGTTTGTTTCCATCTGGGATAGCAACTTCTTGTGACTATTTTCCCCCATGAAAGATAGGCACAACACTATTGATAAAGTGGTAGAAACTTCCAGGCCCTTAAATCATATTTGTTGTCGTTTTGCCTTACCTATTTCTTTATACTTCGGCAAATCCCCTGTGAATTCCATATCAGGTTCTATTAGTGCAAGCATTCTTGTTTTCAGTTTATGGTTGAAAAAATGTCAACGAGTGACAACCTGTATTTAATTGGGTGCCACTCTTTACTTTATCACTGATAAAAATGAATCAGTCTGACTGCAAACTTTTCTAGCATTTTTGACACTGTTTTCCACCAACCCACTGGATTTGGGATAAACAGCACTAGCAGATACATAGCTAAGCATGCAGTTCACTGCAAATTGTTTAAACTAATGCCCACTAACTGTGAAACATTGACGGGTACTACTGTGTCTAACAAAAAAGAGGTCTGATATGCACAGTCAGTTGTTTAGCTGAAGTATCTGTTAATAAGGCTATCTCAGGGAGGGGAGGATAATGGCCTAGGACAGGTACATCATTTTTGTCAAGTGAGTGTAATCAACTCTTTGCTTGATAGATCTGGGAGTGGTTGGGGCAGGAACATTTTTTCCTATGCCACCAAGATAGGTTTTTTCTCAATGTTAACAGCTTTCTCAATGTCATTGTTTACCCGAGAACAGTATGGGACAGGCAACTGGAAGCTGCATGAGATTCTTAGATTTGTTAATCCCTAAATTACCTTCTCACACATTTAATAGTATATTTTTATGAAAAACCCTGGGAATTACAAACAGTGCACATAAACAAAATCACAACCATCATTGAGAGACCCTTCTTAAATCAGTAGTAAGCACTGGGAATCAGATGATTGAATCGTGGGTTGGAAAGGATCTCAAGGTTCATATAGTATATTTATGAAGTTCCATGTCCTTCATAGATTGCACTATTTCTATACAATCTGAGAAAAATGCTCATCCAGACTCTTAAAAACTTTGAATGAAGGAGATTTCACAGCTTACCTTCTACTGTCATGACAGTAAAGAAGTTTTTCTCAGATTTAATCTAAACCTGTCTTGCCACAGTTTAAACCCATTGCTTTCTTTTCTGTGTCTGCATCAAAGGAGAAAAGATGTTCTGCCTGTTTTGTATGGTCGCTTTTCAAATATTTGAAATGTACTATCATACTTTCCCCCATAATCTCTTTTTCTCCAAACTAAACATACCTGATTCTTTCAACCTTATACAGCTTACCTTCCAATCCTTTTACCTTCATCATTTGCCTGTGGATCTTCTCCCATTTTTCCACATCCTTCTTAAAATGGGTTGCCAAGAACTGCATATCATAATCCAGCTGAGGTCTAACCAGGACCAAGTAGAATGATCTTGTCATCTCTTGTGTTTTGTGTAAAATATTTCCTGTAAATGCAGTCCAATTTTGGTCTTGCTTTTTTATGGGGTGACATCACATTCCTGACTCATGTTGAGTCCAGGATCCATCAGCCCCCACAGGTCCTTCTCAACAATGCTACTGACTAGTGCATTATCCCCCATTCCTTATTTGTACGTTTTGGGTTTTTTTCTTCTTCCCTAGGTGTGTAACACCTTCCATTTGTCTTTGTTGATGTTTATTCTGTTGTCTAGTAGTTAGTTTCCCAGTTTACCAAGGGTCTGGCAGAACTGTCCTTTGTTCATGGTCTGAGTTCTAACTAATCAGCATTGTGTAACATGAGCTCCTAATATGACAACTGGTTCCAAGTGGCATATGTCAGAGCATCTTGTGAGTATAGTTCCCATTGGATTTGAGGAAGTTAGTGGTGTCTTCCCTCTGCATTTCCTCCTGGCTAGTTCAGTTCACTCCTTCTTCAGCATGCTGGTTTTTGTCAATCTCATTTTAAGAAGTCTAAGTTTCCTGATGCACAGTACAGGTTGGGGTTGGAAACATATGGCCAATGGGGCAGATCCAGTTTGTGGAGCCACTGGATCTGGCTCATGACCTGAAGAATTTTGCCGGTGTCTGCACCAATGATAGGGCTGGGCAGTGAGGTGTGGTGCTGGGGTTGGGCAGCTGGAAGTTGTGCCCATGTAGCAGCACTTCTCCCTGCCACTCCCTCCCTTTGGCTGCAGCATGTGTACATCTTCTCACCAGTGAGGAGCTGCTGTGGGGCTGGCAAACTTCCAGCTGTGCCCACACTACAGCCAGAAGGTGTGGGGGTGGGGGGGAAGGGGAGGAGGGAGCACAGGAAGAAGCAATGGTAGCACTAATGCAGCTTCCAGTTGCCTGACACAAGTTAAATTCTCCACCAGCTGGAAGCTGCATCCATATGGCAACCAGGAGAAGGGCAGCAGAATTCACAGCAGCGTAAGTGCAGCTTGTGACACTGGTGAGGGCATGGGCAAAGCCCCACACTGCTGATGCATCACAGGAGTTCACTGGCTCATACTGGACCAGAGTAAGGTTGTTTGGGTCCATGGCTTGTAAAAGTTGCTTGCTGATGGTGTAGGGTGCCTACATTCTGACCCTGGGAGACAGGATAACTTAAGCGGCAGGAGAACTAAAAGTTAGGTGTTGTAATGCTGATCTCTTTGTGGATCTAACACCTTTCAGGATCTAGTTTTAAGTGACTTGCTCAAGTAGCATGAAGTATGTGACAGAGGAGGAGTTTCAACTTGAGTTTCTCTTTCTCTTTGTATATCTATCAGAAGAGTAACACAATCATAATGTATTGCATTTCCCAGCTTGTTACCTCTCTGTGCGCACCATTGTCTTTGGCATACAACCAGCACCACAGTTTCATATATATAAGACCATAAAGGACCATGTCAGACATACCAGCTGTGTAAAAATGAGATGCCAAGTACAATGCTGGTGTAGATTATATATTGGTGTAAACACTTAAGAAAATGGTACAAGTGAATCATTCTCTGTAAACAGAACTACGGAGCTTAACTGACTTTGTAGGAGGAGTTTAATGGGATAATTAACTGCTTAGAAGTTATGGCAATAGCATATGGTACATGGCAGATAATCTCCCACATATATGGGGTTCTGTTGACTCTAAATCAGGGAAGAAGAGTTAACTTCAAGTTTGAGAAGCTTCCTGAAAAGAATATGGCTCTCAAAACTTTTATATATACTACCAAGAGATAATGGATTAAGGTATCTCACCCCTGTATAGCAAGAAGAGGTACCCTATTTACTTCAGTTCAAGGCAAGGATTTTCCCCATTTAGCATGGAGAAAAAGCTCCTTTGTTTTGGATTAGAGTATGAGGTGATGGGGGGTGGGGTGGCAGATGGCTGCTGTGGCTGCAGCCTCAACATGG
>NW_017729033.1:46866104-46882945 GCF_001723915.1 Gavialis gangeticus
CAAAACTTTTATATATACTACCAAGAGATAATGGATTAAGGTATCTCACCCCTGTATAGCAAGAAGAGGTACCCTATTTACTTCAGTTCAAGGCAAGGATTTTCCCCATTTAGCATGGAGAAAAAGCTCCTTTGTTTTGGATTAGAGTATGAGGTGATGGGGGGTGGGGTGGCAGATGGCTGCTGTGGCTGCAGCCTCAACATGGGGCCAGAGCTGAAGCCACAGCTGATGCCTACCCTCCCACCCCTGCCACTATTCCTGAATACCCCACTTGCTGCCTCTTCCCCCTGTCTACCTGCTCATCCCTCTGCCACCTCTATCCCCTTTTCTGTCCCCATGATGCCCCCCCATGCCGTTCTGTTCCCCCTGCCCATCTCCCATTTACCTTTTGCTCTGGCAGGCTCTGACTTTGGGGCACAGGACCTGGGGCATAAAGCACTGTTTACTCTGGCCCCAACTAAGCTCAGTAGCCACTTGTCACCCCTGCTGTCTCCCCCCCCATGCCTGGTGCCCTGGCACCTGCCTTCCCCCGCCATTCCCTCCCCTACCACCTGCCCCACTATTGCCTTTCCTACCTGCTGCCCCAGTGCCTGCCCCTCTGCCACTGCTTTCCTAGCTGGGCACGAGTGCAACCTTCCAACGTTTTGATTCTATACATGGAAACATATTACATTTATACATTTCTATGTACAGAATCTAATTATTGGAGTGTTGTGTTAAAATCAGAGTCACCTTATTTTGGGTAAATATGGTATATAAGCATGGTGGAGACATTTACTGGAACACATGGGCTTATGATCTTTCAAAATGATGGACATATCCTGAAAAATTATGACTGCCCTTAATTCCCAGTGTTAAGCACCTCCCAGGGCATGTCTATACAACACAGTACAGAGCTGTGTAGTGACACTTAAACTATCTTTCAATCATCTAGTTTAGTTATGAGAAACAGTATAACTAAAATACTGTGGTGCTTTTCCTAGGTTATCTAGCCCCCCTGAAAAACAGAGCATCATGGTAATGTATCAGTACCTAAGTTAGATTGAATATCTCTGTATGATACTGCAGTGTCCATATAGGCATAGTCTTATAGAGATATATGGAAAATCAGCCACAATATGATGTCGGCAAAGAATGGCTGCCATACCATTTTGCTGTACTATTCTATAAGCACAAATAGTTTATTATTAGACCTCCCTAGATATAATATGATAATACGGCTTTGTGCAAGTCTCATTCTACTAGTTTTATGGAGAGTTAGTATAAAACAGTTTCTGCAAATGATTTGTTCTTTGTTTTATGTGAAACACACCATCATATCTTGTCCATATTATCTCCTTTTTGGAGTAAAGCATTTGTGTGGGTGTGATATGTATGTTTGATTCTGCTATTGTACTCTTTGTCCTCTTTTCAACCAGGAAAGATTACAACATGGCCAGTCACTGTATATAGTTTAAAGGATATTTTGTGGATAACAGAAAACAATGCAGACACAAAGGCGTTCATTTGTCACTTGCTTTTAAATGCTAATACCTCTGCAACATGTGGCAGTTAGAAGCAGAGTTTCGTGTCCTTTGTTAGCAGTGCTGATCTACAGCAGAAAATGCTTTCCCTAGGTTGGGAAACGAGAAGGGTTGTCATTAGGGCTCAGCAGAGAAAAAAGCCATTCTGTTACACTTATATATTGAAGTTTTGCAATAGGTGCTATTATTCTTGAGGTAGGAATTGAACCCTTCAAAACCCCCCAAAATGAAAGAAAACAAAACAACCCACCAATAGCACAGTAGCTAGAACATTTGGTTTGGGAGTTTGTGTGAAAAGTTTCAGGCTCAATTCTAGTTTTGACAGGAAAAAAATGTTTTGTCAAAAAAAATTCCTAGCCAATTCTAATTGTAATGCAACATATCAAGAGATGAGAGATATTTCCTTAAGTAGATTGAAACAATTTTACTAGGTGCTTCTGTGGATAATGATTTGGAGATAGTGAAATGGAAGCTGCAGGGTAGGAAGACGATAAAACTTACAGTGCAACAATAGTGACTGAGCCATATGCTGCTAACTCTTTATGAGCAGCTAACTCTTTATGCTGCTAACTCATTATGAGCACTAATTATTGACAATGAAATAGACATTTGAAACAAGCATGCAAGCTCCTCTAGTTTTCACCTGATTTTAATCTTACTCTGATTGTGGGTTCTGGTACAGATGAGGTAGGCATTCATGTTAGAAGAAATAGAAGCTGTAATTTACATTCTGCTGATTGTGAGATTCTTTCCAGGTGACTGAGAAAAAATCACTTCAGGAGCTCATTAAAGCTATAGCTGATGGGTTTTGGATGGCACCTGAACACAGAGTAGATGAAGGAAAGAGAATGCTAGAACAACAGGATAGCCTGACCTGTGTAACTGCTTGAAATAAAAAGATAGAGAAGGACTTAATTTGTTTTGACTCTGTGAAATTGAATGATGAGGACTGGCCATTGTAAGGACACCTTTATCATTTCAGAACACTGAAATCTATTTTTTTATAATTAGAAATTTAATTTGAAGTGATATTTGACAAGATGCTTGTGAGAAACTTGCTCTTATTTTCTTAGTGTCCTAGCTGACCTTATATTTTACTTCTTCTTTATAATCATGCCAAGTTCATGTTCAGAATGTACCTGCATGATTGCACAAAGGGATATGTCATAACCTTTCAATTTGAAGACTAAATTTATGGTGTTGGGGTGAAGAATTTTCAGATCTATTTAGTTGGCTGCTAAGTATGCCTGAATCTCAGTTGCCTATGATTTAAACTGGTAAATATAACATTTCCCAGTAGCTGCACTGT
This sequence comes from Gavialis gangeticus, assembly GCF_001723915.1. Classification (NCBI taxonomy): domain Eukaryota; kingdom Metazoa; phylum Chordata; order Crocodylia; family Gavialidae; genus Gavialis; species Gavialis gangeticus. The sequence goes on from NW_017729033.1 coordinate 46,868,937, forward strand.
GTCTCTAAGTTAAATTGAACCTGAGCTATTGAATGACATAATCTGTATTTCCTTAGTCCTTCTTCTACTTCTCTTATACAGCAGTTCACAACTGACAGTCACAATTATTAAACAGGCACCAGAGACAATCTTTGAGTCTTGAATAGATGTTTCCTAGTTGGCACTAAAACTACATCAGTGCATCCTGTCCAAAAAGGAGAAGATGGATTCCCCCAGGAAGGTTTAGTTTATTGCAAATAGGACAATGAAAAAGTTAAGCTGAAAATAGTTTATTGTGAGATTTTAAATCCACAGGAAATTTCCAGTAACTCTTAATATGAGTTTTGTATATTCTGGCAGAAATGTCAAAAGATATGTTAAATATTTTGTTTACACTTGTTGGATAGTAAAGAGACTTAGTGAGAGCTCTTAGTGGCGTTATAGCTAGTGATCTAAAGAATATGGTGTTAAGATCCTATGCCAGTTACTGACTAGCAACAGGACACCATCTAATGAGATATATGCAAAGAAAGGAGAAAAAAGTAATCTTAAATATAAAACTGGAAAAACTAAACTCATGTCTTAATACAAAATTTTGACTGAACTTTGAATGCAGTATATGATATGAAAATTGCAAGGGAAATATTTCTGTGTTCTGGACCCTGGCAAATCTGGTCCATAGACTTGGGGGTTATGAAACTGTCTCTTTCATAGTAGAAGGCATAGTATACTTGCACCTTATAGACGAACCAAAGTGTGTATATGTGTTCATGTGTGTATGTCTATCTTTTGAGGGCTGAAGCTCATTTCACCAGATTCTGTGAAAGTATTAAGAACAGGGAAATATGAAGGATAACACCATGTCCCAAACCTTGCCATTCACACCTGATAAACAATGCACAAATGCGTGTTTGCTATATTCATGTGATTACATGAACTGGATTCTGCTTTCAGTACACAGAGGTGTTGCACTGGTGTCCATTGGAGCTTATTTTGATCTACTGGGGAGCTCACAGCCTGCTGTAAGGATGGGTATCTTGAAGGATTTCCAAGGACTCCAAAACACCTATACTTTGCAGCTGACTTTAGGGGGACAGTGGGCAGTCCCATTTTTTCCCTTGTTATTATTTTGCAATCTGTGAAACATTGTTTTCAGTATTAGCAGGTGGCAGAGTGAGATCAGAAGTTTGCTTAATAAAAACAAAATAGGAATCTTGGAATGAGAAATCAGAAAACCTGTGGTAATGAAGGGGAGAATAACACATGAGCCAGAGAGGATCAACAGGCTACTGTAACCATGGGTTTGAGGTCAACTCAATGTTTTTAACTTAAATTTGAAAAAAATGTAATGTCAGTGTTAAAAATAACTTTCTGTCTTCCTGTGAATTATCTACAGCTGAGGAGATGCTGATTATCTTTCTGTAGCAGGTTTAGAAAATAAGTGAGAAAAGGAAGTCAAATCAAATACTTTAACTCTTAATATCTTTGAGCTAGATTGTGATTTCAGCTATATCAGTGTAAACAGGGAGCAAATCTATTGACATAGTTAGAATGAAATTGATTTAAAACAGGTGAAAGAAGGATCACACTGAGACCCTTCATGTTTAATGGTTTTTTCCTGTGTATTTGCAAAACAGCTTATGTTTTTGCATTAGATACAGAGTATGGAGTTCATATAAAAAAAACTATGATTATAAATAGGTTATTCTGACTAAGCTTCAAGTCTTTCAAACAATAATCAGACCATGTATAACCTATGGCAGTCAAACTTGGATTTTCTGACAAGCAAACAAGATACTACTAGATGGTTTTGAAAGGAAAGAAAGGTTTTACAGAAAAACTTTGGTGGCACAGTATGATCCCATAACACTAGAATGGTACATAAGAATCAATAATGAGTTATCAGTTGTAGAGAGCCCAGCCCTGACACAGGAAATCAGGACACAACTACCGTGGCTGGGCCACACTGAAAGAATGGGAATAATGTAGATATCAAAGAAAGTGCTCCTTGCAGTGTCAGAGGGGAGAAGGCTACCTAGACCAGTGGTCTCCAAACTTTTTTGATCGCGCAGCCCTATGAGTAAAAATTTTTTGAGCATGCACCCCCAGTATATGTATATTTATTTATTTATAAATTATATACATGTACTACTCGCGTACGGTACGTGACACATGACCGTCTGACATTCAATCCATATATTAAATATTAGTAAAGCTTAATTTCTTTCTTATTTTTTTAGATAAAAAATAAATATAAATAGAAGTTCTAATATTTTTCCCCGCACCCCAGTGGATCGTCTTGCACACCTCCTGGGGTGCACGCACCCCACTTTGGAGACCACTGACTAGGACAACCAAAATGAAGATGGCAGGATGACATAGTGTCAGATCTACAGAAATTAATTGTGGATGACTGGAGGCTGAAGGCGCCCAACAGGCAGGATTGGACAAAGATGGTTAAGGCAGCCAAGGGCCTCTAGGACCTATAGTGCTAAATTAATCAAATTCTGTATAATTACCAAGAAAAGTAAAATGAATGATAGTTCTTGATCCATTTACAATGGTGATACTGGATAAGTGGAATCAGAGGAAAAAACCCTAATCAAGAAACTGTACTAATAAGTTCAGAGTTGGTTTAAGTTTTAAACTACAAAAATATCTCTTTACCTAAAAAATGTATTTCTGTTAACATTACCGTCATGACCAAAGGCCATGTTTCATTTATTTGTATTTGGCAATGTATTATATTATTTGAACTCACTAAAACAGAAGAGTAATTTAAAAAAAATATCACTCAGAACAGCACAAATTGATCATTTTCTCAGTTGAAACAGTCGGTATGGTAAAACAAAAGGAACCAGGGAGTTTAGTATTACTGTCCCAGACTGATAGTAAAAGTTTATGGCTTCTCTATAAAATGCATGATTGAGTACAGTGGAATTTGGATTGCATTACTGGTTTATTATTTTCTGTCTGATGAGAAAGTGAATTTGATGACACTTGATCTTTGACCCATATACCAGTATTTGAAGGAGATGCGAGTATACTTGTCTTTATCATTCTTATATTACCTTTGTTGGGAAACTGAGAAAAAGAGGTTGGAGGTCTGGAAACGTGGCACTAAATAGCCTGAAGAAAACATGTTCTAAGCACAGCTGGATGCATGATCTAATTAAATCCATCCTCATTTTATTAAAAGCCCTAATGTTACTTTTCCCCACCTGCCAATTGGTTTCCCATTTGGATCTCTAAATTACCGCTACGTTTCCTTTTAGAGAAATTAAAAATTAGCTACCTCTTTGTTTCCCTATGAATGAGACACGTGTCTGGGCCAAAATCTTCTACATGACCCCCCATGAATGTGAAAGGGTTTAGAATCTGATCCATTGGTCAAGTAATTTTTTGAGAATGGGACTAATAAGACTAAACCATGTAGGCCTTCAAAGGTTCTTAGGTATCCAACTCCCATTTGATTTCAGTAATGCCTTTTGATGATCCAGTCCTTAGTCATTTCTTATGAATTGTGGTGTACTGAGAACATTTGCAGATAAGATGCCTTGTTCTGCAATCCGTTGCTCAGGTGTGTAGAAAGCCCTCCTCCATTCCTTTTAAGCGCCTGTTATTAGTTACATATGAAGTTGAACACAAACTATTTTTTTGTTACATATCTTAGGCTGCAGCAATGGGTGGTGTGGCAGGACACTGTTGGTGCCTGCCACTTTAAGACATGAGCCAAGCAGCCAGCAGGTGCTTGATTGTGGTGGCCATTTTAGATCTTTGGCCGCCTATATAAACAGAGCATTTCACTGCTGGCAGGCCAGGGAGTAACATCACCTGGCTGCAAGGCTGTATGCAAGATCCTGGAGGTAAGGGCAGGAGCTGTAGAGGATGGCTTGGAGGCTCTTGGTCCTGGGTATGACCTAAAACTGCACCCTGCCAGGAGTGGGTGGCCTGGTGGGGCTCTGTGACATGGGAGCCCCCAGGAAATGCCAGGCCAATTACCACCCTGGTGAAAGGTGGGTTGGGGTGCCTTAATAAACCCAGCTCTGGTCAATGCTGGGGCCAGGACCAGAAGGGTCAAAGGGCCAGGGGCCCACCGTAAGGGACACCCAGAGCTGAGGGCCTGGGGTTCTGACTGGCTTGGAGGTGAGGCCAGGGCCAGTGTAGCCAAAAGGTCCCAGGGGGGACCACACCCATAAGGGGGAACAGCTCAGGGAGCTATGTAGCCTAGAATGAAGGTGGAGTAGGCTGCCTGAGTGGAGGGATCTAGGTGGTGTTCAAACAGGAGGATTCTGAGGTCCAGAGTGGGACCGGTGATGTTGACAACAGTGGATGCCATCTGTGAGGCTTGGGCTGCAGTGTAGGGGAGGAACAGAGCCGCAGATAGTGCCCCCCTTGCATTGGGGCAAGAAATGGGCAGCCCTCCTGCCTAATTAACAACTTAATTAAATATCATCAAGGCGTGGTGTGTGAGAAGGCAGGCGGTTGGCCCAGAACAGGTGGGCGGAGCATTGGTAGATCAGCCCCAAGAAGGCCCCCTGTTACAGGTGGATATAAGATTTTGTAAAGAGTGGTATGGGAGCACCCCTGCTCCCAGCTTTGCCCCAAACTGGGGCAGACAGACCATGCTGTGGGAACAGCAGCTGGGGACTTTTTTTTAAGTCCCTGAATCAGGTAAGACTCTTACCTCTGCCCTTGTAACTTGTGCCTTCCCCTCTGTGCTCAGTGGCACGTCCCCTCCCTTTACATTTCCCCACTTTCCTGCGTGCTGCTGTCCTTGGCGGATCTATTAGTACAGGGAGATCCAGCAGCATTCCTGCCCCATTCCAGTGGGTTGCACATAGAGCTGGATAAAGTTGAGGGCAGAAGCAGCAGTGGCAGCAGATTTCCCCTCCCTAAGCCTGGGCTTCTGGGGAACAGGATCAGCTGGTCTGGGGGAAAGGAAGTGGGGAGGAGGAACCTGCTTATATGGCTGTCCATGGTTGAGCCTGCTCCCTGTGCAGCTCAACTGGAGTAGGTCAAGAATAGCTCTGGAGCTTTCCCACCCCCAGGTTCACCAGGGAAAGCAGGCAATGGTGAATATGGGGTGGAGAGGGTTCATAGTGAAGGGGAGGTTTCTCTGAGCATGGAAAGGAAGAGAGTCGGGGTGGGGGGGAAGGGGAAGGGAATCTTACCTGCTTTAGGGATTTAAAAAAAGTCCCCAGCTGCTGCATCTGCTTCCCCCTTTTGTATTTGCCTCTGACTACACTTGCTTTTTTCCTAGACCTGAAGAAGCGCATTTGTTCCTGAAAGCTAGTTTAACATCTCTCCCAAGTATACTGTGGTTCAATAAGAGATATCTCAAAAAGTCCTTATTTTAATAAAACATTACAGAACTGGGCCCAATAAACCATATACCAATTGAAGATTATACCTAGAATTCCTTCTGAGAGTGAAGCACTATTTTAATATAGTTAGTTACTCATAAATACCTGGAAAATAACAGTACAAATAAAATTGTGGAAGTTCAATAGATAATGTAACACTTGCCTTCTGAATAACATTGGGCCATGATACTATAACTCATCTTCAACATAATTTATTTGGACAAGGAAGAAATCCACTTATTATTAAATTGTGTAAGGGTGTTGATTGTGCTTTCTTGATAATTTCCTTAGAGTTTACTGTAATGATGCCAGTTACATGAATATTATTCCAAGTTAGGGGAAAAAATTGACCTGGCTTCAGGGTGGAAATAAATGGTCTGACAGGTCATGTTTAACACATCTGTCATTAGCCCAGAATTTTGTACCTGAAATGAGGAATTTAGCTTCTTGGTCTTTCACAAATCTGTGAATATTGGGAGGGAGAAAAACCTAAATGAGAGAGGAACAAATGTAACTAAAAGCTTCATTTTCAGTGTTGGAAACAGTTTCCTGAATGAAAATTGTACTGAAAGTAGTGCTGTCTATAGAGAAATCAAAATGTTGTTGACAATAGTGGCTTGGTACTTTTAAGAATTTGACAGGAGAGGTATAGTAAACAATTACCACCATTTGGATAAGATAAGAAATAGCATATTTGCTTGAAGAAAATTGTCACAAGGTCTGATGCAGTTATAAACTGTTATGTAGTAAGTCAAATAGGAAAAGCTGACAGGTGGTTTGCTTTGGTGGAGAAACATAAGAAAATATCTGTCCTCTGCACTGCACATATGAGAAGATTACAAAATGCAATTTAATTCAGGATGGGAACTAGGAAAGGGCATAAAAGCTGACCTTCTCCCAAGAAGACACATCTGTCTCTTGCATCACTCATTGTGAATTAGTAATATTTTGTCACATTGCACAAAGTGATTACATCCTTGCTTTCCAAACCCAGGAAAACTTCCCGATCCAATGTACTTGGTCTCCTATTAATAGCACTGTTTATCTCCGAGACACCATACAAAAATATTACCAATAGGGGTGTGCAAAATGGGCCATATTTGATTTGGATTCGGCCCGAATCAGAGACAGTGATTTGATTAGTTGTTTCAGATCACTGTCCCAATTTGATTTGGCCGAATCTCAAAATTCTATGCCAATTCCGAGAATCAGCGATTCGTCCATAGACACAGTTTTAAATGTTTTTTCTACATACCTTGAGGTACCAGGCATGGCTTGTGAATGCTGAGATGGTGGGGCAGATGGAGTATCCCACAGGAGTGCGGGTCCCCCCCCACTGTGCTTGGTGGTGAATCTGGAAGTGGACTGGAAGTACTTCCAATACACTTCTGGGTCCACTGCTGAGTGTGCTGGGGGGCCCACCCATGCCCCCCTGGCTCGGCAATTGGGTGCTCCCCTGGACCTAGGAGGCACCAGTTGCTGAGCCAGGGAGGCACAGGGGGGGCCCCCAGGCACTCTCTGGCAGACCCGAAAGTGGACTGGAAGTGCTTCTGGTTCACTTCCAGGTCCGCTGCTGAATGCACTGTGGGATGTTCCATCTGCCCTAGCATCTCAGCATTGATGAGCTACCTGGTACCTTGAGGTATGTAGAAGAAACATTTCAAGCTGTTTATATGTCCAAATCATCGAATCTCTCTTAATTGATTTGGAGGCTCTTGATGCGATTTGGAGAGTTTAAAGGGTCTCCTGATTTGATTTGGATTCAGAGATTCAGGCACTGAATTGGAATGAATTGAATCAGTGACCGAAACTTTGCACAGCCCTAATTAACAAACAAGTCTTCACTATTTACCTATGAGTGGGTTAATTGTTGCCATCAGCATTTTACAGATACGGAAACCGAAGAACAGAAATTTTAATGTTATATAGGCATTTCTTTGTTCAATATTGTAAAGCCTTAATGATTTAGTGGATGTTTAGATTGCAGTCCAAAGGTGTGATTGCAGCTTGTGTAGACATACTTGAGCTAGCTTTAAATGGGCTAGCTAGGGAATCAATAACAGATGTCTTTAGCTCAAGCTAATAAAGCTGACTGTTTGCCCAGAATTTCCAGTGTGTTCATGCAGTCTTTGCTCTAGTGCAAGCTACGTGGCCTAGGTAGGTTTAAGGTAGGTTAGTGTGTTTACATAATCTAAACTTACACCTCTGGATTGCAGTGTAGACATATCCTTAGGCAAAAAGTGGCTTAGGGAATACCTACACTGCACACTAAATGAGCTGGCTTGGACATCAGAAACTGGAAGCAGGGAGCTCCACACAGGATCATTTATTATGCTGAGAACGTAAATAATCATAGAAAATTGGGGTTGGAAGGGACCTTAGGAGGTCATCTAGTACAACCCCCTGTCAAAGTAGGACCATCCCCAACTAGATCATCCCAGACAAGGCTTTTTCTATCTGGGTCTTAAAAACCTGCAAGGGTGGAGAGTCTAGCACTTCTCTAGGTAACTTGTTCCAATGCCTCACCACCTTGCTGGTGAGAGAATTTTTTCTAATATCCCACCTAAACCTCCCTTGCTCCAGCTTGAGACCATTGCTCCTTGTTCTGTCATCTGTCACTACTGCAAAGAGTCTAGCTCCATCCTCTTTGGACACACTCTGCTGATAGTTGAAGAGTGCTTATCAAATTCCCTCTCAGTCTTCTCTTCTCCAGAGTGACTAAACACACCCAGTTCCCTAAGCCTCTTCTCATAAGTCATGTGCAGTAACCCTAGCTGATGCACATTTAGTTAGTACTTCATTAAGCAAGTACTAAATTAAATGTGCAATAACTACTGTGCATTGATGAATGTGTAGACACACCCAGTGTGTATGTGTATGCATGTGATTTTTCCATGATTCCTACTCAACTTGTGCCTCTGTGAAGCTGCAAATATCTACTAGGCCAGAAAAAGAAAACAAAAGAGAGAGTGGGATTTGACTATGTAGCATTATTGTTAGCAGAGGCATAACTGGACACTTGAGTGCCCTGGAAGGAGCAATGCATGAGACAGTGTCACTTACTTGTAGAGATGGTGGCTGGGCTGACAGTGCAGCTGCTGCTATTTTTGTTTCCCACTCGTACTCATTTCCCCATCCTCCTCTGTCCCTGAATGTCAGTGCTAGGGGCTGGTGTCCCAGACACCCCTACTTTATTATGCTACTGATTGCTAAATGACTTGTGTAGGACCATGCTTGCCTCTACATCCCCATGAACTATCGAGTTCATGCCTAAGTGTGATCCAGAAACTGGGCATTTCTCTGTTTGGGGTCCAATCTAGAATGCATTTTTACATTATACCTACCATATCTCCAGAGACTGGGCCCCTCACAAAATAGGTTGTTGCTGCTTTATTTTAAAACATGGACTCCACAGGAGGTGATGCTTACTTGTCCAATTGTGTCTTGTGGGTCAGGCTTTAGCCCCCAATATAGGGCATCTACTTTTAGTGCCCTCCTCAGCCCAAAGCAGTTCAAATGTGCATCCCTTGCAGGGGTGGCCAACCTGTGGCTCCAGACCCACATGCGGCTCTTCAGAAGTTAATGTGTCTCCTTGAATCTTTGCACAAGCACACAGTGACCAGCTTCCATAGCAGTTACATCATGTTGTGTGCTTGTGCAAAGATTCAAGGAGATGCATATTAACTTCTGAAAATCTGCATGTGGCTCCAGAGCTGCAGGTTGGCCACCCCTGCATGAGAGTCTCCAATCACCAGGTTGATTATTCTGCACGGGGGAGCACTCCCCATCCTTGGCCTCCAGTTGAGGCTTGACCACTATACATAAAAGAATTCAAGAGTCATTGGACCATAAACAGAGAACAAAAAAGAGCACAGCTAGCACAATATCGGGATGCTTCTCTGGGAGGGAAAAGTGCTGGGTTCTGGTCCCTGTTCCCATGATTAATATGCTTTTACCTGATGATAGCAGATGCAAAATGCATGAAAATTAAGTTTTGGCTTTTGAACGTAGAGCTGTGAGGAGGGAAGGATTTAGATATTTAAAATTATAGCTTTGTTTCTGGTCATTTAAAATGGTTCACATTTCAATGTTGGCTTTCTTATTTTGTATTATTTGATAATATTGTACCTTTTTTCTTTCCTAAAGATGAAAATCTGGCCTCACTTAGAAGATTTTACGATAGTGTTGATGTAGTTGTGATAGTACAGGGAAAATGAAAGAAGCAAGAGTTGTTTGGTAATGTGTTTTGTTTGAATGTATTATCAGTTATAAAGGTGATGCAAAAAACCATGTTCCCTAACAAATCCTTCCTCTTGCAAATTTTCAAAACTCTTTTATTTTGATGAAACATCATAGTAGATTTCATTTACCTGTTAGAGAACACGCAAAAGCAGTCAGTATCAAGAAATGCATTATCTGGGTACTAGGTGGCTGTATTGAGTAATTTCCTGTGGTACAGTTATAGTAATACTTTTGGCTTTAGGATTTCTGTACAATATTTGGTTAATATTTGACCATTGGCCAAAATTATTTGATCAGTATTAGAACTAGACAATAAGTTTAATAAGCATTCACCAGATATAAGGTGTTCATGAGACTGTCTATAGTGCTTACTTGCTGCTAATGAGAGAAGTGGATAAGTATACTAAGAATGATGTTTGGAAAAAGACAAATTTAAAATGGAAGGAATACTTTCAGAAGATAAATGTTGAATATGTAATTGCTGTACATATATACAAGTATTCAAACCACACGCTTAATTCAAGACCTTTATGAATATTTTCGGGGTTCAGAAACATACTAATTGATCTGTATAGCCAATCAAAACGGTTAACCACAGTTGGAATGTTAAATACGGATGTTTTCCCATAAACTCACAAACCACCATGAATTATTAAGAAAAAAATGTTACTGAAAAATTTGAATAAGTAAGAAATCAAGAAAGTGTTAAGCAGTTCAGACAGTTCTTAGAAAAAGTATCTCAACACATAGAATTATTAGCTCAGTTTCATAGCATGTCATGATTTTGGGGGTGCTGAAAGATATCAACAGAGATTAAAGATGGAAAAGATGCATGCATTTACCTAGACTCTTAAGGCCAAGCTCATAGCTAGTGGAAACTGGTATAATTCTATGGACATTCATTCTCTTCAGAGGGAGCTGTAGGCCTCAGCCCGCTGTGTCTATATGTATATATTTATATACTGGAACATAACGGGGCATCTTGAAATCAATTGTGAAAATACGTCCTCCAAGTGTTGATTAATTGAATATCATCTGAAAAAGAATACATGCTCTCACTTTTAAATTATGCATTTCTGCAGTTGTGAAGCAAATTTAGTCATTTTCTACTAAATGTGATCAGAATGCTGCTTGCACCTTTTAAAGATGCAAATTAATCAGAAACTTGGGCATCAAAGCAGCAGATTCTACTAATATATTTACACTGGTGTAAATTACTAACTTGGTTTCATTTCTGGGCTGACTTCTGATTGACAATGAATTCAGTGAAAAGGGGAGTAAGGGAAGGGTGCTTTGCAATGATAATTGATAATCATTTTTTAAAAGGAAAACACAAATCCTTTTGGTGAAATCCCCCAGGTTGTACCAAGATCTGCAGATAGATATTGTATTGCTAATGTAATCAAAGTTATGTTTCTAAACTTCTGCCACTATGCTCAAATTATGGATCTTATGCCTGAGAAAAAGGATTGTGTTGCCACAAAAGTTTGCTTGACAAGATTCCCAAGAAGAAAGTGTTGACATGCTTTTTAATGTATAATTTACCACTTCTTGCAATTGTTCAACCTTTCCCTCCCTCTCAATAGTTACCTAATGGGTTTGTGAAAAGGTGCTAAGTCAGAAAAACACAGGGTAGAGTCAAACATTTACACACACGGACTTTTGAAAATTTTAAATATATTTAAAATATCTGCTGCCCATGAGGCAGTGACTACAGCACCTCAGCAAGTATAACGGAGACAATGAAGTGGAGAAATCATGTACACATCTATCTACTGTGAGTTCCAAGGGGAAAATATGGTTTCTATGGCAACTGCCACATTATACTCATGAACTCTCTGGAGTAGATTACATTTCTGAAAACTGCAAGTTTTCTTTTGGTTCTTTGTACAGATCTGCAGTTAAATTTGTCAAACTTACTTATTCAAAAAAGTGTCTGGATGCAGTTTTTTAGCTGCCATGTCACCAGTTGTAATTTTAATTTGTCTGTGATTTAAGTATATGAAGCAATCTGTATTTTAAGTAATTTTTTGGAAAAACAAAACAAAAAACCTCATTGGTTTTATATTTTGCATGTTGGCAACTGGACTATTCATTTTAAACACCTAGAGAAAATTCAAGAATTTTGCCTTTGTATTCCTGAACATGGATAAAGACAAATATCCCAATTGCTTTACAGATAGGCACAGGAGGAACACCAGCCCACCAACGGTCACCACCGACCTATTAAAGGGACACTTGGAGGGGCTGAATGTGTTTAAGTCAGGAGGCCCAGATGATCTTCATCCAAGGGTACTGAAGGAATTGGCCAGTGTCATAGCGGAGCCACTGGCATGGCTGTCTGAGTACTCATGATGCTCCGGTCAGGTCCCTGAGGACTGGAAAAGGGCCAATGTGGTCCCTATTTTCAAGAAGGGGAGAAGGAGGATCTGGGTAACTGTAGGCTGGTTAGTCATACCTCTATTCTTGGGAAAACCTTTGAAAAAATTATCAAGGATCACATTTGTGGGAGCCCAGCAGGAAAAATAATTCTGAAGGGTAACCAGCACCAGTTAATAGCAGGTAGATCCTGTGTGACAAACCTTGTTTCTTCTTATGACCAGGTCACAAAATCCTTAGATGCAGGAGTCAAGGTAGATGTCATCTACTTGGATTTTAAAAAGGCCTTCAGTGAGGTATCTCATCCTATTCTCATAAACAAACCGAGCAGCTGTGACACAGGTGATGACACTGTCAAGTGGTTGGCAAATTTGGCTTAAGGGTTGCACCCAGAGAGTGGTGGCGGGCAGTGGGGTCCCCCAAGGCTTGGTCCTTGGACCTATGCTATTCAATGTCTTCATCAGTGACTTGGATGAAGGCATGGAGAGCACTCTGTCCAAATTCGCTGATGACATGAAATTATGGGGTACAGTAAACACACTAGTGGGAAGGGATCAAATCCAGGTGAACTGGACAGGTTGGAAAAGTGGGCAGAAAAGAATAGGATGCAGTTCAACAAGAACAAGTGCTGCCTCTAGGAAGAAGGACTCACCAACACACATATAGGCTAGGGAATGACCTTCTCAGCAGCACAGCGGCAGAAAGGGATATCAGAGTTATAGTTGACTCTAAGATGAACATGAGCTGTCAATGTGACCAAGTAATCAGTAAAGCTAACCGCACTCTATCATGCATTAGCAGGTGCATCACAAACAGGTCCAGGGAGGTGATACTTCCCCTCTATGTGGCATTGGTCAGGTCACAGCTGGAGTACTGCATCCAGTTCTGGGCACTGCACTTCAATGAGGGCACCCCTTGGAATAACCAGGAACAACTGCCACAAGCTGACAGAGAGCAAATTTAGTTTGGACGTCAGAAAGAGCTTCTTTACAGTAAGGGTTGCCAGAATCTGGAATGGGCTTCCAAGGGAGGTGGTGCTGTCCCCTACCTTGGTGGTCTTTAAGAGGATACTGGACAAGCAACTGGCTGGAATCATATGACCAGGAGTGGTAGAAGGTGTCCAGATCCAGAGCTGCTAGGCCTAGAGTGGTGGAAGCTCCCCAGGTTCACCTGGGGAACAGGTTGGATGTCTTGGCAGCTGTGACGGAGAAAGACAGAGAAATTGCCTCTGGCGGGGACGATGCCACTCCCCACGTGACAAAGAATGGGCAGAGAGTAAACACCAGCAGGAAGAAACGCTGTGTCCTTGTCATTGGAGACTCAATTCTACGAGGACTGGAAGGTCCTAGCTGCCCCATGACACGAGAGATCTGCTTCATGCCTGGGGCTCCGGTTAGGGACATCACAGAGAGGATCTCAGCCTACATCCGACCTGCAGACCAGTACCCCATGGTTGTCATCCATGTGGGAACGAATGACCTGGCTAGGGGTAACCCTGACCACATTATGAAGGAATTCAAGGCTCTGGGGGACAAGCTTAATGAGATGGGGGCGCAAGTGGTATTCTCCTCTCTTCTTCCGGTGAGTAGGCGGGGATGGCGACATAAGGCCTGCATTGGTGAGGTCAACCGGCGCTTATGCAGTTGGTGCTGCCAGGCAGGCCTTGGGTTCCTAGATAACGACCCATGCTTTTGGGCGGGGGACTTGCTGGGGTGGGATGGGCTTCACCTCTCTCCTAAAGGCAAGCATGTCTTCTCTTCCAGGTTGGCTGATCTCTTACGGTGAGCTTTAAACTAGCCTCGCCAGGGGAGGCAGCTGCAGGAAGATGAGGAGATACCACCTGAGCAAGACAGGTGACAAATTCAAGGAGCGTCCAGGTAAGAAACAGGGGTCCAGACAGTCTCCCAAATTGGGGGGTGGCACATGCAGCTACGCAAGGCCTTACATGCCTATATACCAATGCTTGTAGTATGGGGAACAAACAGGAGGAACTCACTCTCAGAATAGCCAGTTCAGACCCAGACATAATAGGGCTTACAGAAA
>NW_017729033.1:46884398-46884925 GCF_001723915.1 Gavialis gangeticus
AAGACTGCAGCAAGACCTGGATAGGTTATAGGGGTGGGCTAACAAAAACAGGATGTGTTTCAATACTGACAAGTGCAGGGTGCTGCACTTGGGCAGTAGTAACCAGCAGCACAATTATAAGATGGGAAACTCCCTTCTTGAGAGCACAGAAGCAGAAAGTGATCTTGCAGTCATTATTGACTCCGAGATGAATATGGGCTGACAATGCGAGGTCACAGTTGACAGGTCTAACCGGACACAGTACTCCAGCTATGGCCTGACCAGTGTCATGCATTCACAGGTGCATCTCAAGTAGGGCCAAGGAGGTGATCCTCCCCCTCTATGCGACACTGGTCAGGCCATAGCTGGAGTACTGTGTCCAGTTCTGTGCGCCCCGTTTCAGGAGGGATGTGGACAACATTGAGAGGGTCCAGAGGAGGGCCACCCGCATGATCCAGGGACAACAGGGCAGACCCTACAATGAGAGACTGCGGGACCTGAACCTGTTCAGCCTTCACAAGAGAAGGCTGAGGGGGGACCTGGTGACC
>NW_017729033.1:46885076-46888065 GCF_001723915.1 Gavialis gangeticus
CTAGCGCCCCCTGGCATAACAAGGAATAACGGCCACAAGTTGTTGGAGAGTAGGTTTAGATCAGACATCCGTAAGAACTACTTCACAGTTAGGGCGGCTAGGATGTGGAACCAACTTCCAAGGGAAGCGGTGCTGGCTCCTACCCTGGGGGTCTTTAAGAGGAGGCTTGATGCCTACCTGGCTGGAGTCATTTGAGCCCAGTTTTTCTCCTGCCCAGGCAGGGGGTCAGACTTGAAGATGTACAAGGTCCCTTCCGACCCTACTTCTATGATTTTATGATTCTATGACCAGAGTGCTCTGTCCTGCCCAGGGCAGGGGGTCTGACTCGATGATCTATTGAGGTCACTTCGACCCTAACAGCTATGAAACTATTAGAGTATGGTAGTGCTTAAAGGCCCCAAAGACTTCTATTTATTCTTATCCTGAGCACCATCCCCTATATTTTACCTGTGTGTGTGTGTATAGGGGCTATCTATATCTGTATCTATATATACCATCCTTACTCCAATACAGGATGAAGATTTTTTTCCCCCAGTAATCATGAAGGGGAAAAAAGCTTCATCTTGATTTAAGTACTGGCTCAAAACAGGTGATGGCTCAGCTCTGGTTTTTGTCCTGAGCTTGAGGATGAAGCTAGAAGTGAGCCACCACCTTGTATGGAGTGTGTGTATATACACAAACTAAATACAGATGATCAAAAAGCCCAAGGACAAATCCATTTAACTTGCACAGTTTTCTGTAAGTGACCTAGATTAGGTTGGTAGCAAACAGTATACATGTTCACCATGGGAGGGAGGGAAGGAAGGCTGCTTGCCTTGGTGGAGGCCAGCAGGTCAGGGACATTCCTGCATGTCTCCGAGCATGCCCTGTGGGCTCCCTGAGGCTGCTGGAGACTGCCAAAAACAGCCAAGCACCCCCCACCATCTGCAGTTTGCTGCCAGGCATGGGTAAGAACACCCACAACCTCCTGATGTGTCTCTGTGGGCCCTTCTCCTGTGCCCAGCCCTAGACTTCCATAAGAGCCCCAGAGCAAGCACCCTCCATTGTGATTTGCATGTGCCTCCATGTCCTGGCCTGCCTGTAACCTGCCATGGTATCCCATTGCTTTTGCATAAGCAGCGAGACAAAGGAGCTGTGGTTTGTCCTGTCTGTCACCCTGTGTAACTGTCACTGGAGGCTGAGGGACACTGCATGTGCCCATTAGACATGACACAACAGTTGTTCACCATGGCTTGCAGCTTTGTGTCCCTGAGTTAGCAGCTAGATGTCTTGTGCAGGGCCATCTACTGCACCCTGTGCTTGCCAAGAAGCTGGATGTCCTGTGGACTGAGTCACTGACTTTCAGGTGGCTGATGAGGAGGAGGCCACCCAGGATGCCACAGACACTGATGTGCTCTGGCATCACCTTCAGAACATCGAGTGCCAGTTGTACCACCAGTGCCAAGTGGTGGAAGTGGATCATCCTGGCCAACCAGGATAATAAGCAGTGAGTCCAGACCTTCCACATGCTCCAGGCCACCTTTATGGATGTTGTTGCCAAGCTGCCCTTCCATATAACATAACAGGATGTCTGCTTGCAGCCATCCCTCACTATGGAGAAGCAGGTGGGTATTGCTGTCATGAAGCTGGCCATCCAGATCAGTTACCACTGTGTCACTAACTAGTTCAGTTTGAGCAAGACCATGGCCAGAGAGGTTGCTTGGGAGTTGTGCCTGGTGATCCAGGACACCCTGGTCAACCATTTCAGCCACCTCATCAACCTGCAGGAGGTGGTCATTGGCTTCCACTGCATGGGCTTCCTCAACTGCAAGGGGACCATGGGAAGCATCCACATCCCCATTATCTTTTTGCCTCAGACTGCCCAGGTGTTCATCAACTGTACGTGCTACTTCTTTGTTGTCCTGCAGGGCATCATCAACCACCAGGACTGCTTCACCCACATCTTCACCAGCTGGGCGGGTAGCTTCCATGATGCCCACATCTTCTGCAACTCCCTGCTCCCACACTGATGCAGAGTGGGTGTGATCCTTCCCCCATCATTGGGGACCCATCTTATCTTCTCTTGCCATGGATGATGAAGCTCTGTGGGGGCAGCTGAACCATCAGAAGGAGCACATCAACTACTGCCTGAGCAGGTGTGCTATCATGGTGGAGTGTACCTTTGGCAGCCTCAAGGCTCATTGGTGGGCTCTCAGTGTGTGCCTTGAGGTGGATGAGGAGAACCTGCTGTGACTCATTGTTGTTACATGTGTTTCTCATAATATCTGTGACACTAAGAGGAAGATCTTCCATGAAGCCTGGGTTGAGGATGTGTGGTGCCTGGACCAGGCATAGCAGGTCAGGCAACTTTGGTGCAGGGATGGGAGAGAGGGTGAACCCCCCCCCACTGAGGTTGGGGGCACTGGCTCCACACAGTGGCAGGGAGTATAGATCTATGAAATGCTGGCCAACAGCCTCTTCACACTTGAGGACCAGGAGCCCCTCCTGGATGACTCGAGCTGGAGGGTTTCAAGTGTCCATGCCCTGGTATTGGGCTATGTATCTTCTGGCCCAGTCTTCTTTGGTGCTGCATCCTCGGCTACACTGCCTTCAACCCAGGCTGCTTCTATTCCCCCGCTCCCCCATTCCACCAGGGGCACACACCGAAATGCAGGGGGAAGTGGCACAAGGAAGAGATATTCCTCAGTTTGAAATGTTGCAGCTGCCAAAGTTTTCTCATTTTTACTAAAGAAAGCCTGTTGAATTTTATCTGTGTCTCAGTTTGGTCCCTCTTCCCATTGCCATATGCTAGCATACCTTTGGAGGTCTTAGAGAGGTCTGTGAAAAGGATAAAATAACCTGGAGGGAGCAGTTAGGATGGGGAAGGGATGCCATTGGGGCCAAGCTCAACAAACACAAAACCTTGGAGGTGAGGCAAAGGTTAGGGGGCTTTGACTTGGCATGCTAATTCCTGGACTTAGAAGTGAAGACCGGGCACTGACTCCTCCAC
>NW_017729033.1:46893065-46904075 GCF_001723915.1 Gavialis gangeticus
CTTAGGTTGCAGCAAGAGTTTTAAAAGACATTAGGGTGGGGGGGAAAACCTCTTTCCAACTGTAAGCACAGTTAAGCACAGGAATGAATTATCTGTGTAAGTTGTGGGATCTCTGTAGGCTTAAAAAAATCAGGTTAGACATGCATGTCATGAAAGGATAAAATAACCTGGAGGGAGCAGTTAGGATGGGGAAGGGATGCCATTGGGGCCAAGCTCAACAAACACAAAACCTTGGAGGTGAGGCAAAGGTTAGGGGGCTTTGACTTGGCATGCTAATTCCTGGACTTAGAAGTGAAGACCGGGCACTGACTCCTCCACATAGGAGCGTACACTTGGATGGTCCTAGACCTGCTGTCTATTTGAGAGAGCTGTGTAGTGGGGATGGCAGTGCGGGTGGGAGGTGGCTGCTGGGCTGGGAGGAAGGAGGCTGCAGGGTGGGAGGCATTCCCAAAATGGGGGCTCCTGGCTCTTCCTTATGAGACCTCCAGCCCACTCAGTCCCCACTCCTGGGGCTCAGTCTGCCCCTTTGGGGACCTGGCCTTGCCTGGGCTTATGTTACCCAGTGGGACTGAGCCCAGGGACTGCCTATTCCCACCAAAGTTGCAGCACTCCAGCAGTGGAACCTGGTCTAGGAGGGGGGCTGTGGGGAGTAGAAAAGTTTCCTCCTTGGCCTCCTTCCTGGTAGATGGATGATCTGAGACCAGTAGGCTCTGTTGCCATCCAGAGTATCAATGATAGCCTGGTTTAGTGGGCTGGTGGACTGTGCTCTCCTCCCTGATCTGAGTGGTCCTGTGGCCCCTCAGAACTGGCCTGGAACTGCTCAGGGATACACAGGGTATACTGTATACACAGGGCGATTGCCAGGGATGGGTGTGTGTGGATCAGCTCTGGGAGGCGGGGGTAGGGGAGGGTGGTACCCTGACAGCTGTGGCATTGGGGCCCAGGCACCCTGGTCCCACTGCCCTCACCCACCACTGTCCACTGGAGTGGGCTCCACCTGGGCCCTTTCTGCTTTCCTGGACCATTGGTCTCTGGATCCCTTGCACTATTCCTCCTGTTCTGGGTTCCTCTCCCACTCCCACTCTGGTAGCTCCCAGTCAGGGCCTAATAGGGAACCTTCTTCCACTGCCAGCATCCAGGAGTTCCTGGAGTGGGGCGTGGCAGGCTGGGTGGCAGCCTCTCCCACCATTCCTGGCTAGAAGGGCTACAGATTCTTGGTGGGAGGCAAAGCTTGCACTGGCCAGGGATGTCATAGGTGGACACAAAGCAGTCCAGGACTCTAACCATATATTCCTTCTCCACACACTGCAACTCTCCAGCTCCACAGAAGCATAGGTTCCCTCCTTGAAACAGTGGGTGGCCATCATGGTCCACCATTTCTGTGTCGTGGCAGCCCTAGGACAGGCCTCCTCCCATCTTGGCAGCCCAGGTGCAGGCATCCTTCAGCCTGACCATGTCCCCTTTCCACATTTCAAGTCTCTCCCTGTGCCTTGTGTCAGGAGTCAGTTGTGTGTACATGGAGCTCGGAGGCAGTGACCAAGGACCTGCAGCATCTCACATTTTTGACACCTCCTATGGACATCCCTCATGTGCACTGCAGCTGTCTGGCCCCTGGCCCTGGGCTGACATCTCATCCTCTGTGCACTGTCCTCCCGCACACAGTGGCTGTCTCTACATTTAGATAGGGGAGATACAGAACTTTTGTGCAAAGTTGAAACTTTTGCTGATAAAAATGAAGTATAAAGGCAGGCATCTGGAACCCTCCCAAGATTTGCCTGGGCACTAATGCAGAGACAATGAGCTAGCTATGGTAAGTCCCCTGTCTGGACCTTTCCCACCCATGGCCAGGAGCCATGCTATTGCTCTCTACCCATAACAGCAGAGACCAGGGTTCTGGCTGTGCTGCAGGTGGTCAGCAGGCCCCGCAGCAATGCTGGGTCAGGTTTCTGAGAGAGGAGAGTCTGGGTCCCTCTCCAAGCATTGCAGTGGGTATCTTCTCCACTCCCTCAGAAGGCCTGAAGACCCTGGGTCCTGCACGAACTCATACAATACCTGGTTTGGGTCTGAGGACCCTGGGTCCTGTGGGAACTTGTACCATTCCTGTCATGGGCAGATAGTGACCACTTCAGGGAATGCTGGTGGAGCTCTTTTATTGTCCCGTCCCCCATCCTTCTCTTACAGGAGAGGTGCTTCAGCTCTGTGTCCATGCAGGAGCAGTGCTTAGGGCCCTGCCAGCCTCTCCAGGTGCACAACTTGGGAGTCACCCTGGCAGTGGGACTGGAGTGGCTGAGATAACGGTTTGCACATGGGACTCTTGCCATCACATCTATGCCTTTCCTGAACTGGGAGGGAGGGAAGTAGAGGGGTTGTTTTTTCAAGGGGCAATTTTTCTTGTTTCTCCTGTATTAAACTCTAGTGGTTCTCAGATACTGGTGCACAGTCTTCTGCCCCGACCTTGGTGGGGCTGCCAACTGGGGTGGGATGCTGAGTGCTGGCATTTGTACCTGGTATTCACACTTTGTCTTCAGAGATCAATAACCTCTTTTAGTGCCTTTCCCTAAGTGCAAGAGGGAGGGGAAGCTTTTTTCACTACCACTGCTCTGACCAGCTGGGAGAAGGCTCTGCTTCTTCTAGGAGCTGAGCATGGCTCTGAGAGAGAGGGCAGGGAGATGGGGCCTGGTGCATTGGCTGTGGTCCAGGATGGGAAGGAGGGTGGGGGAAGGGGAGAAGGTGACTTGTCTGCCCAGTGATGAAGGATGTAAACCTCTCTAGCGCTTAGCGGCCTGGAGCCTGTATTATGAGCAGTTAGGTTGGGGCAATTCACCCTCCCCCTACACCTCTCCATCCCTGCACAGCCTTCTGGGCTTCTCAGCCACAACAGTCTGAGAGATGGTTGTAACTGCAGGAATGGCCTATAGCACCTGTGGGCCACCCTGCTCTCCCTGGCTGGTTGTAGGTTGTGTGGGTCATGCTGCAGCAGTGGTCCCTGTGCTGGTGGGAAAAACTGGGAGGGGGCACTCTCTAAGTCTGGAAGGGGGCTAGTGAGGTGTCAGAGGAGTGGGTCTGGTGTGGGGAATGGTGTCCTGGGGCCTGCATGCTTGGCCACAGTCCATAGGGTTGAAGACTAGGACTTGTGCAAAGTGGAGGGCCTGGGGTCAGAATCCAAGTCTGTGTCATGATGTCTATGGCTCTCCCCACATTCCTGCTGCCACACTTCCTGGTCTGAGCCATGTCCAAGATGTCAAGGGAACTCGGTTCTAGCTGCAGGTGCACCTTGGCTCCCAAATCCTATGATGGTGCAGGGACCAGCATCAGCAAGACGGATTCCTTGTAGGCCATCACCATCAGCTGACTCATTGTTCTGGGGCCTCTATGCACCTCTTTGAGTACTGTCTTTGTTGACAGCTCCTCCTGCCCTGCAGTGGTGCTGTAGGTGTGTGTGGTCTTGAAGGCCCTGTCCTCAGCAAGAAAGTTTGACAACTCCTTGTGGAAGGGCATGGTCTGCCTCCAGGCCTTGGACATTTTGTTGGAACCACTTATACTGGATTTTATCCAATTAATGTTGGCATGGCACTGCTCCCAGTCCCCTTTGTGGTCAAGGCTCTGGATTTTCTGGGCAATGTGCTTGAAGACATCCTTGTTCTGGTACCCTTTCTGGAGCTGGGCTTGGCTCTCCTCCTCACCCTAGATCATGATGAGATCCTTCATCTCCCCATAGTCCCAGTTGTGTGACCAGGGTTGGGTAGTGGAAGATGATGGGACAGAATCTTTTGTGGTCTAGTGGTGGCCATGGGTTCTTGGTATCCCTGGGTGAATGATGGTCCAGCTGCAAGAAGGTGGCTGGAAGGGTGGATGGATGGAAGAAGTAGAGGATGCATGAAGGTGTGGATCCCAGCACACGACTCCCTCTTACGGCAGCTGGGTGTGGCCTGCTAATAAGCATGACCAGGGATTTACTGGTCAGGCCACCCCCCACAACCTCAAACTTTCCAGGGCCTTTTAGCAGATACCCTGTGATACTGGCAATGCCCTATACCACGGCCTGGAAATTTCCAGTGTCTCTCCCTGCAACATGGAGGGAGCTGGCCATGCCCCACCTGCTTCTGAAATTTTAAGGGGCATCTGCCTGCTTGCCCCAGCTTGGATGTTTAGTGCCCCTCCCAGAACTCCCCCCACACTGACCCCACCCTAATACTTCATGACCCTATAGCTGCAAGTCAAAAAAGCTTTACAGCATGCCAGGTGCCCATGGCCCAAGTACCTGCCACAAGTGGCCAAGCCATGGAGGTCACAGGGTTGTCTCCAAGCAGGTCCAGTCCTGATGGTGCCACTCAAAGACAGCAGAGGTGAGCCACCAAGACTGGCTTCTGTTTGGGTGGGGGGGCATACTGGGATGCAGGTGGGAGGGTTCCTGTCTCTGGCCTCTGACCGGTGGTGTGTGGGACCCAGGGTCAAGGTCCATTGGGCTTTGCCCAAATGTAGGTGTAGGGGGGTCCCTGGCTGGGTGTGTGGGAGCCAGGGTCAGAATCTGTGGGACTTGAGGGTTCTGTTGCACTCAGGTTAATGTCTGTGTGTTCATTATGGGGTTCTTCATGATGGGGTGTGGGTGCCCAGGGCTTGTATGGGGGATACAGATGCCTCCTTCTCTTTCTCCCAGCCTGCTGGCAGCTGACAGATGGCTGGAGGCAGTAGGTGGGGCTGGGGAGAGGAACTGTGTTGCTCACCTATGGGAGGGGTTTAAGGTGTAGCTCACTGGGCACTTGGCTGGAGCAGCTGAGCACAGGCCGAGTGCTAGTGTGCCTGCCTGCAAGGGAGAGGTAGTGGGGGGCTGCAAAGGAGGCTGGGATGCTGGAGGACAGCATAGAATC
Source organism: Gavialis gangeticus (assembly GCF_001723915.1). NCBI lineage: Eukaryota > Metazoa > Chordata > Crocodylia > Gavialidae > Gavialis > Gavialis gangeticus. The sequence goes on from NW_017729033.1 coordinate 46,897,934, forward strand.
ATAGGGCTGGAAATGACCCCAAAGGATCATTGGGTCCAGCCCCCTGCATGAGCAGGAAAGACATCTGGGGTCAGGTGAACCCAGCCAGGTGACAGTCCAGTCTTCTCTTGAAGACTTATAAGGTAGGTGATTGCACTATTTCTGGGGGGAGCTTGTTCCATAGTCTGGACACCCTAGTTGTGAAGAAGTTTTTCCTAATGTTCAGCCTGAAACTATCTTCCAGGAGTTTGTGGCCATTGTTTCTAGTTTCCCCCAGGGCACCCTGGTGAACAACTGTTCACTGAGCCCCTGATATATGCCTCTGTTATAACAGTAAGCTGCAATTATGTCCCCTCTCAGCCTTCTTTTCTTAGGCCATGCAAGTCTCTGATCATATGGGTGGCCCTTCTCTGGACCCTTTCGAGCTTTAGCATGTCCTTGTTGAAGTGCGGTGCCCAGAACTGGATGCAATGCTCTAGCTGTGGCCTCACCAATGTTGAGTAATGCAGGAGAATCACTTCATTGGTTTTACTGGAGATGCATCGATCCAGGTTGTTGATGCATGCTAGAGTTTTATTGGCCCTAGCGGTTACTACATTACATTCTGGCTTATATTCATGCTGGGGTCTATCGTTACCCCCAGATCCCTTTCATTTGTAGTGCTGGTCAGGTTAGTGTTGCCCAGCCCATAGGTGTGCTGGGGGTTCTTCCTTCTTAGTTGCAGTACTTTGCATTTCTCTACATTGAACCTCACCTGGTTCTGTTCTGCCCAACATGCCAGCCTGTCTAGGTCTGCTTGTGTTTGCAGCCTATCTGCAGGTGTGTCTGCTCAACCCCATATCTTGGTGTTGTCCATGCACTTGGCCAATGGGCTTTTCACCCCCTCATCCAGGTTGTTGATGAAGATGTTGAACAGCACTGGGCCAGGTACCAACCCCTGGGGTATGCTGCTGCCCACATCTTGCCAGGATGACACTGATTCATTCATTTGGACTCTCTGTGCCTTACTCCACAATGAGTTTCGCATCCACTTGACGGTCCCACACTTGAGCCTGATATCTTCCACCTTCTGATCAGTACCACAGGATACCAGGTCGAAGGCTTTCTGGAAGTTGAGGTATATAATATCAACCGCTTGTCTCTTGTCTAGGTGGTAAGTCACCTGATCTTAGAAAGAAATGAGGTTGGTCATACAAGACTGGCCTGTAACGAAGCCATGCTGGCTGTCATTCTGTATCATGCTTTCTACAAGTTTGTTGCATATAGCCTCTTTGATGAATGTTTCTAGGATTTTCCCTGGAATAGAAGTTAAGCTAATTGGCCTGTAGTTTCCCGGGTCCTCATGCTTTCCCTTCTTGAAGACGGGCACAACATTGGCCCTCTACCAGCCCTCTGCGATTTCTCCAGAGGCCCTTGATTTTTGAAAGACCTTTGCCAGGAGCTCTGCAATTACTTCAGCCAACTCTTGCAGCAATTTTGGGTGGAGTTCATCTGGTCCCTCTGATTTACGTAAGTCTAATTTTTTTAATTGATCATATACCAGTTCTATGGCAATGATGGGAACAGTATCGATCCTGCCCTGCTCATTCTGTACCCTACCTGGCGTGTTGTTCCGTTTGGTCTTGTGAAAGACTGAGGCAAAGTAGTCATTTATGAGTTCTGTTTTTTCCTGAGTGGTAATAACTTGAATCAGATGGTGAAATGGTACAGAAATTCAATTCACAGTTCTAACCTAGATCGATCTGAGTGAACATTGATCTTAGACCTGGTTCTGCCATTTTTAGACCTGTCTGTGTGCACCAAACCTCTGTAGAGTTACACGTTTAGATCTATTTCTGATCACTTACACTGGTCAAAGTGTACTGTTTGTACTTGGCCACACAAACACCCACCCACGTGCACACACTTGAGGAGGAAGGCTTTTGATACTATAAAAATCATCAAGACAGGTTTGCTATTTTCTCTGTACTGACTGAAATTTGAAGGCCTGCTACTGAGAGTCAATTAAATTAAAATTCCAGTTTGTCATCAAACTTCTATTCATATCTGGTCTCAACAGCTTTTTGCTTTATGCTACAAGTGCCACAATGCAGTAATTCTGAGGCATAATGAGTTTTAGTACTTCAAAACTTTATAGTGAAAATGAGGCAGAATTTCGCTAGACATTTTTAAAAGTGGTTGTCATACCTAACACAATAAATAAAGTATGGATGAGTACAAAACAAAGCATCTTTTGAATGTCTTAGATGTTGAAGCTCCCATTCTACTGGGGAAAAATATAGAATATATTGTCTTCAACTGGAATGACAGAAGTTCTGTGCCTCTTCAACAAGGGATCTCTGATGGACAAGACAAAACATAGGGCAGCAATTGAAGTGAAGTATGTTTGTAGATGTGGAGGGAGTAGGAAAGAAGAAGTAGTAAAGAAACATTTGAAAGAGAAAACTGAGGGGGTGAATTTTGATATGAAGAAGATTTTTTCAGTTAATTTGGTTAGAAGGAGGAAAATGGAAGTTGTAAGGAAAGAAGAGCTGGAAGTGGGAAAATGGCAAGAGATGAAGGACAGGGGTGCAGTATTGGGGAACGGAGGAAGAATATCATATAAACCTCAAAGGTATGGATGAGGTACTAGATCAGTTTGATGCAGTAAAAGACAAGAGACTATCTTAGAAAAGCCAGACCCAAAATTATGAACCTGCTCATGTACTGTCTAACCTTGGAGGCTCCAAAACTAACAAGGGCTCTCCTTTGACTCTAACATTGCTAAGACTTCTGCAGGCCCAGAATTGCACATGGCAGACTAGCTCTGGTCCTAGTTCATACCTAAACCTGATTAGGATGCAAAAACTAGGCAGAGTTAAGCCTGAGCCCCAGCAAGCATTCCCACAGTGCACATAATGTGCTGGCAGGAACAGACTTCACAAAAAGCAGTTGCAGCTGCTTTCTTTTAAAACAGTCACTGATAAAGGGGGTGATACTTACCTTTTATAAATAGGTTAGCGGTTACATCATTCACTCAGAAAGTGTGGGACCTGGATTCCACTTAAGAGGACTTAAATCCACACCTCCCACTTCCCAGGAGATTTTTCTAATCTAGAAAGAAGTTAGTGGCATCCTGCAGGCATAGAATGAGTTTTAGGAGTAGGGGGTGGAGAGAGAGATAATAATAAACCTTACAGTTATGGGCTGGGATGAATGAAGAGAACTAAAGCAGGGAGATATACAGCTGATGGGGCAAGGGAAGCAAATTTTTCTTTCTGGCTACATTCAATTTACTTTATGTAAAAATTTGATAAGAAGGCAGGTGACTCCCCCAGATACAGAACAAAAGACTACAGCACTTGAATACAAAAAACAAAGCAGCACAAACAGCACAAATGCATTTTAAAATAAATACTAGGTCACGTTTCGCCAGAAAAATAAATGGCAAAGAGAACTGATACTTACTACATGAGCAATGAGACTAAGTGATAATATTAAAATTATGCCACTTCTTGGGAATGATTATAATTTGAGTAGTTTTTTTAACAAATACATTTGTACACATATGATCAAGAAAGTTTTAATAGCCACATTGTGGATATTTTTATTCAGATATGGTAAGAGTGGGGTGTATGTGCATGTTTGTATATCTTGATAGGCAAATTTTGCATACTTGAGAAAATCAAGCTCTTTCTTTTCACTGAGTGTTTTATTGTTATTGTTGACTATTGTCTGTGGTGGGGGAACAGTTTCTATGTGCTCACCTTGGCTCTGATACTGCATACTCACTCACACTTGGCACGTCTACACGTGATGCTATGTCACCGTAGCAGTGCATTATGGCGATGTAGCATCAATGGCCACAAACCATGATGCCGCACCTACATCACTGTAGCAACATGCTCCCTTGTTATAGCAGATTGCTATGGAGACATAGCAGCTAAAGATAACTGTGTGTGGTGTGCACGGCACAGTATGGGCTGTTACTATGCTGTCATTTAGTTATTCCAAAAGGAAGTACTAAATGATGGTGCAGTAACAAAGGTGCCATACGGACATGTGTAGATGTGCCCACTGGGTGTATCTACTTGTGCAAATAGTGTGCCTGAATTTAATGCACAATAAATTCAGGCACATTAAACTCCTCCCAGGTGCATGTTCAGATCAAATTGAACCTGACGGGAGCAGCTTAGTCTGAGGCAGCTCCTGCTCTGCTGCCCTGCAGCAACCAGAATGAGCTCCTGGCTTTAGCTACAGCTGCCTGGGTGCCAGCCCCAGGATGGCAGGGGGCATGTGCTCAACCTAGGGCTGGAAGAGGGCATGGGGGCAGCCTTGGGATGGCAGGGGGCTCAAGGGTCAGCCTCAGGCTGGCAGGGGCCTTAGGGGATCAGGGTTTGGCTCTGGTGGTGGCATTGGATGGCATGTGTCCACTGGCATGGGGCACATTGCCTGGGAGGCAGGCTCTGCCCAGAAGGAGTCCTGTGGGTCAGAGTTGAGGTTTGGGGGGGCTACAGCATCCAGCATGCGCCCTCAGCAGTTGGATGTGGTGCCCAGGAGGCATGCAGCAGCTGCCAGGACCTAGGGGGCAGAGTCAGGGCTGGGGACTGCATCACCTGGTACATGCGCATAGTGGTGAGGTACAGTACCCAGGAGGCATGCCGCAGTTGATAGGGGCTCCGTGGGTCGGATCAGGGGTCCTGAAGCCAGCATCAGGCAGCCGAAGAGCTGCCTGGCCCCCTACTGGTGTGGCTGACTGAGCACAAACTGTGCCTGAGGTCACCATCTACATGTGGATTGAGGCACATTGGTTTAAAGCACTGTTTCCTAGTACCTTTATCTGTTGGTACTAGCAAATGGTGCTTTAAATTAATTTATTGTGCAGTAATTGCCACACATATTTAGATGGTGACACTTTACAGTTCATTAGATTAGTTTAATGCACAGTAAAGTGCACATGTAGATGTGTCCACTGGGAAGGAGAAAGTGAATTTAGTGGAGAGCCCCTTGCAGATTCAGGCCACATGGATGTATCGGTAATGCTATTCTAATGCTGCATTAAAACACCAACTAATTGTTTATAAAACAGCTGTGTATTCCACTTCGGGCCAAATTTTCAAAATGGCTGGGTAGCCGCAGCTTCTGATGAAAACAGGGAGGTTGAGAGGGGGCTGGAGAGGACAGTGTTGGGAGCTGAATAGTTTTGAAAAGTGTGGCCATTTCACATTCATACTAAACTGAGTGCTGTAGAGTTCTATGGTATCTTTAGAAAAACAGGCCCTTCATTATCTCTGCGACACTATACAAAAATATTAACTAATTAGTCTTTACTACTTACTGTTGCCATCAATATTTTACAGATATGGAAACTGAAGAACAGACATTTTAAAGTTATTTAGGCATTTCTCTGTTCAATATCATAAAGCCTAAATGATTTAACGTATGGTATGTTTAGATTGTAGACCAAAGGTGTGATTGCAGCTTGTGCAGGAATACTTCAGCTAGCTTTAAACTAGCTAGCTAGGGAATCAATAGCAGAGTAGCCCAAGCTATGAAGCTGAGTGTTTGTTTAGAGTTTTGAGTGTGTTTATTCATTCTTTGCTGTAGCCTGGGGTGGGTAGTTATTTGGGGGGACCACATAGGAAGTTTTGCTGGGTCAGCAACTCCGCGCCCAACTGATCAAAACAACTGATCAAAACTCCTTATGTAGAATTGGGCTGTGGGTGTTTTGGAGGAGGATGGGTGGGTGAGGCTGGATCACAGGGCATGTTTGCAGGGCAGTGACAGTAGAGGGCTGAGGCCTGGGTCAGAACTGTGATCCATTGCCCGCATGCCCTTGTGACTGGCATGCAGGGAGCAGATTGTTGCCCTGCCCTAGCCCTGTGCTGGCACCACCCCAAATTCCTAGTCATAGCCCTGGAGGCAGCTCCCTGTCCAGCTATGTGCCCTGCCCCTGGAGATCCTGGGATTGCAGGGTGGGGACAGCACAGGGCCAGGGCCAGGGCTGGGGCAAAGCCCTGGTTCTGCAGGCAGGGATGTGTGGGCCTGGGGCAGAGCTGGAATCTGGTTGCCACATGCCTCAGCATGGTGGCAGGGCTGTGTGTGTGTGTGGGGGGGATGTGCCTATGTATGTGTGTGTGTGGGGGGGGGCTGCATAGGTGCTAGGTCCTGGGAGCCAGCTGGG
>NW_017729033.1:46909075-46910560 GCF_001723915.1 Gavialis gangeticus
GTGTGTGTGTGGGGGGGGGCTGCATAGGTGCTAGGTCCTGGGAGCCAGCTGGGGTGAGAGGAGGGGGAAGGGCAAGGGGTGCATGCAGCAGAGCTTGTCTGGGTGGTGTGGTCTGTGTCTGCCCCTGCAGCACTCCTTATGTGGCTGATCCCTGCCTGCTCCCTCCTGGGGCAGCCAGCGCTGTGCTCCCACCCAGCACACACAGCTTACTGGTAGGACTGCTCTAGGTGTGGCTGTAGCTGCTCAGGTGCTGTTCAGCTCCTGCTCAGCTCCCCTCACCTCCACCAGCAGCTCCTCTGCTCCTGCTACAGCTGTGCTGCTCTTGGAGGAGAGGAAGGTTCAGCCAAGTGGTTCCTGGCCCTGTGTGCAAGGCTCTGGATCCAGCTCACAGAAGCAGAATCAGGAGCCGTTGCTGGATGCAGGGGGAGCTGAGTAGCACCTGGACCCAGGCAGCTGCAGCCACACTGGAACAAGGCCTGCTGGAAGCTGAGTGCACTGGCTGTCTCAGGCAGGGCTCAGAGTACTGCAGGGGCAGCCGCGGGCCAGATCCAATCAATTGGTGGGTTTCCCATGCAGGCTGGATCCAATCAGTTGGTGGGCTGGATCTAGCCTATAGGCTATAGTTTGTAGGTCTGTGTGAAATTTTGGCAGCCATTTAGTTTCAGAGGTGTTTTGGCCTGTTTCAGCACCCAAAACATCAAATCCGAAATGAAATGGAAGGCTCCAAAATGAAATGAATCCATCTGAAATGTTTTGGAAATGTTTTGGATGTTTCAGAGCTGGGCTTGCAGGGAAACAGAAACTAGGAAGAGGGAGGGGCAAGAGGGGCAGAAGGGCTGCTCTGATATTGACATCTGTAGCTGGTCAGTGTCTGTGATCTGTCCCTGAGATCCCTTCCAATCCCAGACTCGGGTGCTGGCGCTGGCCCCAGCTGGCAGCATACTGTCATCCCTCATGTAGATCTGGGGGCCCGTGCCCCCAGGAGGAGTCTGGCACAGCCCCACAGCCCTTGTGTGGGGGGTGTATGCCCCCGGATCTGCATGCGGGATGACAGCATGCTGCCAGCTGGGGCCAGCACCCGAGTCTGCTCGGCACAGCCCATGCTGAATGCTCAGCTGGAGGAGCAGTGGAAGAAGCCTCCATGGCTGCCCTGCCTGGTCCCATCTCTCACCTAGCCCAGGCTCCTGGCACTTTAAAAAAAGTGGAGCCTCCTGGCAGAGCCTTCCCGTGCAGCTCTCACTCCCCAGTCACTCTCCCCTGGCTGGCCCTGACCCTAATCCCGCCCCCTGTCCTTGCCCAGCCCCAGCAGTCCAGGAACAAAAAACCCCCCAAAAACCCAAATAAAAACTGCACTTACCAGCAGTAGCAGTGGCTGTGAGGGCTGTTGGGCCATGTGGCAGAGTGCCTCTGCATAGTCCCCACTCCCTGATCTCCCCCTCACACCCAGCCCTACCCCTTTTTTTGCACTTAAAAAAAAAAAAAAAA
>NW_017729033.1:46910621-46914597 GCF_001723915.1 Gavialis gangeticus
AAAAAAAAAAAGTCTCGCACTCACTGGCTGCAGCAACAGCGATCAGTGCCTCGGGTCTCATGGCAGAGACCCCCCTTTGCAGTGCAGGGCAGAGGGGGGCAATGGGGATTGCACCCCCTGCTTGGCACCTACACGGCGGCTGTCATATCGCACAGGTGCAGTGCAGCTCAGCAGGGTGCCACACACTGCCTTGGAGCTGAGGCAGCTCTACCTGTCAGGCAGAGCTTAGCACCGTTCAGCCCCAGTGGCTCCAGGTTTCAGGCAGTGCATGGTGCCCTGCTGAGGCACACTGCACCTGTACCATGGGACAGCTGCTGTGAGGGTGGCACACAGCAGGGGGGCAATCCCCATTTCCCCCCACTGCCTCATGCTGTGCAGGAGGGCTCTGGCAAGATCCTTCAGAGGCCTTGATTGCTGCTGCTGGAGCTGGTGAGTTTGGGGATTTTTTTTTTTTTTTAAAGTGCCAGGTGGGGAATGGGGCTGGGCAGCCTTGGGGGCTTCTCCCATGGCTCACTCCACCTGGGGAGAGGCAGGTACAGCCAGAGGAGCCATGGGGGAACTTGCAGCCCCCTGGCTGTGCCTGCCTCTCCCTGGCCGATCCATATTTTCAAAACAGCGTCAAAACTCTGAAACAGATTCAGCTGAATTGAAAGGGAATGGTGATCTGAAACACTGAAATTGAATCACTGTCCTCTGAAACTGACAAATCCAAAACGGAAACAAGACATAACCATTTCGCACAGCCCTAGTAGTTTGCCCTGCTGTACCTCATGCTACCTGGGCTAGCAGGTTTCAAGCTAAATTGGTGTGTCTACATAAGCTAAATGTATACCTTTGGATTTCAGCGTAGACATAGCCTTGGGTGAAAAGTGATTTCTAGAGAGTTATTTCTCTATCCCTCTACCTGTTTATTAATTTTGCTGTTTAATTTTGAGCTATCAATTTGGGCTGAAATACAACTTTTATCTAACTAATTTTCCTGATGATTCACTTTATTTTACCCCAAAATTTTGCCTGTTGAATCGTGTTTAAAAATCAGAGCTTCTTATTGATTTATTGAAGTGGCTCTATTTGTAATGATTTTTGCATGATTTTTGACACAATTTGGTTTTAGTGACTGTGATGCTTTATTTTCTGTTGATGACTTGACATTTTTGTTTCTGTCAAAGTAGTAGTTCATTGTTTTTGGATAAAAGCAGTATTTGGTGTTAAAACATTAACATCCTTTTATTATGTTAAATATTGATTCTATATGCTTTCTTGATATTTAATATACTAATATTAGATATTTATTTAAAGAAATCCTTGTAGCATTTTGCACCAAGATGCATCTTTCCTTTGTAACTTACTGTCTTGTTGCTACATAGCATAAACTCTTGGGGGTTTCATTTATTGAGTATCCATGTTTATGAAACGTATATTTCTTTTAATATTCATACCTGTGTGTGTGTGTGTTAGATATTATTTTTCAATGTTAATCCTGCCTCAAGAAAAACTTCCATTATAACAGGCAGGTGAAATTCATTTATCTTATGTATTTTGGCAACTTTTAAAATTAAAAAATGTTACAAACTTACACTTGAATTTAATGGGAGAGGGTTGGGGTGTTTTTATTATGCCCATGTCTTTGCTGAGTGCCAGCTCCTCTGGATAACAATAAGATTTTGCCTAATGATATTTTAGGAGTTGTTTTTTTTCTTGTCAAGTAATGCTATGCTTTAGACCAGGGTTTCTTAACCTTTTTTGTGCCATGGACCCCTTTGGCAGTCTAATGAAGCCCATGGACCCCTTCTCAGAATAATGAGCATCTGTAGACAGGAAGACTGCGAACATGTGTGATCTAGCAGCGGGTCTAATAACTACCGTAATTTCGAAGTAGTGATGAGTGTAAACGATATTTCAAGATATCTGCAACAACTGTAATGTGATATGAAAATATCTGTGATTTCTATTGGTGACAAAAAGTCACAGGTACTGCTAATACTACTGTGGTTTGTTGCCTACATTCATAATTGAAGGAAATGCTAAATTTCAGTTAGAGGTTAGTGAAAATAAAGATGTAATTTTTTTCCCATCCAAGTTCACTGACCCCCTGAAATCTATCTACAGACCCCTTGGGGGTCCATGGACCCCAGGTTAAGAACCCCAGCTTTAGACCCTGTCTTCTTCCACTGCTCCTTTCCAACTGTTTTGTTACACGTTTCATTGTGCCACGTCTGAAACTAGACCCAGTCTGGTAATTGCTTCTGTGCTTCCCCAGAGCTGTGCTGGAGAAAGAGTTGTAGGACTGGGGCTCCAATGATACAATCATTTGCTGGTGGAATATGATGCAAAAGGCTCCACTGAAGTCACCAGAAAATAAATTTGGCCTGTAGGCTGTCAATTTTCTTCAGCACTTTTGCTTAAAGATCTGGCTGAAAGCAAGTAGTACATGGGGGGCAAAAATAAAAAGTAACTTCAAATAAACACAGACTTCTGAATTTGTAACACTGTTCTTTGTAGGTGATCTGGTTGTGACCTAAAATTTTAGTTCTTATTTTATTCAAGCAATTCACCCATAGTTAATATTAAATATGTTTCTGGCTATACAAGTAATTTTTGTATTCAGTTCAAATGCTTGAATAATATGTGTTCAAACTAGTTTTTTGAGATTGACTTTCTGAGCAGTTATAGGAACACTGTACAGAATAACAATGGGTTAGTTGAGCATTGCTTCTTAATTATCTTGATTATAGGCCTCAAACCTATATTTTTATTGAAATTTCAAGTTAACTTCCTGTATTTATTCAACATCCTTATCCTAATAAGTTTGAAATTGAAGACATCTTTTTAATATATAAAAGATCAGAAGAATAACCCCCCTCACCTGTTATCACTTTATGCATTTACTACAACACCTCAGTATCAGACAAGAACATTCTGACAATACCCAATATCCCATTGCAATAATCCTTTCCCAGTACTGTTTATGTCCTGCTCTTCATCCAGTATTAAAAAGATTTCCACTTGGTCTCACAGCTTGTCACATACTTAATCATTCAGTACTCTTTATTGCTTAATCAGTTGCAAGCAATTCTCTCTCAATGTTTCTCCATCAGCTTCCTAAATGATCTCAAAATAGCAATGCATAGTATCCCTCTACTGGTGTCAAGTTTCTCTTTAGTCCTCAATTTCTTTTTTGGAGGATGCTTAATGTGGGATGAGAGAAGGACTAGAGCCCCCAAATACCTTCAGAAACATTAAATTATAGTGTCAGAAGGGAAATCAAGAGTCATATAATCCAACTCTATGCACAAAGGCAAGTTGCGCTTTTTAAAAATCATCTTAGATGCCTATCCAGTTTCTTCTTGAAAACCTTCAAAGAAGGTGATTCCAGAATTTCCCAGGCAGCTTGTTTCATTGTCCTAATGTTCCTACGGATAAGAAAGTTTTCTGTAGACTTTGTTTAAATCTGTTTTGCTGCAATTTAAACCCATTGCCCCATACCCTGGTCTGTATGGCAAGGGAGAACAGTTCTTTAGGGCAGCCTTTCAAATATTTGAAAACTGTTGTTATTCCCAAACTGTGAATAAACATACACAATACTCTCACTCTTGCTACTTACTGCCTTAGTTTTCTTTCTAGTTTCTCTACATCCTTTTTAAATTGTAGTGCCTAGAACTGGACACACTACTCCATCTGAGGTCTATTGACAAGTAAATGGTACTATACTTACCTGAATCCAAGATGACTTCAAATTTAAGATGGCCCCTCAATAATTAGGTTCTATACTTGGACAATTATAAATTTATAATACAGGCAGTCCTCAACTTACAACGTTTTGAGTTACAACGTTTATAAATTGATACCCTGTTTCAACTTTCTGACATCAGTTTCAACTTGACAACACTTGATCTGATGCCAAGGCATGCCAGCGAACAAGTTTGCTGCCTCACCAATTTCCCTGGAGAACATCTGTCCAAACTTCCTTGGACAC
>NW_017729033.1:46914608-46918748 GCF_001723915.1 Gavialis gangeticus
ACAAGTTCACTGCATCGCTCATCTCCCTGAAGAACATCTGCCCAAACTTCCTTGGGCACTTTCTTTAAGAAAGCAGACAAGACTCCAGAAAAACCTGCAGCCAGGACTCCTGAGAAGAGTCCAGTCAAGAACCTTTCAAGAAGTCCAGCAAAGTCATGTCAAAGAAGTGCTTCCCAATCAATATGATTGCTATTTACAACATAAATACATTAACGTAGCTGTATTACTCACCTATAATTGATCGAGTACAAAATTCTGGGGTATTGTTGATGAAAATAGGGTATCGGGCCTTGGTTCAGGAACCAGTCCCCCATTTATAATGTTTTCTATGGGAAAATCTGTTCTGAGTTACAACGTTTTGACTTAAGACATGGTTTTCAAGAACCAATTGTGTCGTAAGTCTGAGGACTGCCTGTACATCCATGTATAGAATCTAATTATTGGAGAGTCATCTTAAATTCATCCCGCAGCACCACTGTGGTGGGGGAAGCAGCAGAAGGGGTGAGGGGCCAGAGTCCTGGTTCTTGCATCCTGTGCCACTTACCCTTCCCCGCTCTCCCTCCTGGTTCTTGCCTCCCTACCACATATCCCTCTGCTGCCTGCTCCCTGCCTTACATTTGCCTGCCTCCCCACTTCCAGTTCCCAGTGCCTGCCCTCCCCCCTGTTTGCCCCCTCTGCTTTTGCCCGCCCTCCCTTCCTCCTGCCCTGTACCTACTGCTCCCTGCAAAACCTGTACCCCACTGCTGTTTACCTTCTGCAGTAGTGACCCTGGCTCGAGCCCAGCCAGGCAGAAGCAACAGCTTGGACTAGGTTGGGCCAGAGGAGGGTAGAGCTGAAGGTAAGCAGTGGGAGTACAAATGACAAAGGGGCAGGCAGCAGTGGAGTTGTACTCTCCCCAAGCCACACACTGCAGGTCTCCCATGTAGTCTCCCTACCCCAACCCTTCAGTCTCCCCCATGCACCACCTCCCCTACAACATGAGCCATTCCAGCCTGGGGTAGGTAGCAGTTCAGCTCTGGCTTCAGCCTCTGGTACTTTAAGACACAGCTTTTTCCCCTACCCCTATGTTGCTGGGGACAAAGAACATCATTTTGCATTTGAGTAAATATCGTCTTGCAATGTTATGCTGTATTAAAAGAAGTGTTGTGTTCATTTTTGTTCTGACTAGGTCATGTGTAGTGACTCCTGTAACCAACCATAGCCCCCAAATCTTCTTATCAGCTCTACTGCCAAGCCAGTTATCTCCCATTATGGATTTCTGCATTTGTTTTTTCTTTCCTTAGTACAGCACCTTATTTGTCTTTGCTGGATTTTATTGTTTGCTAACTTATCAAGGACCTTTTGGGTTTTAATCCTGCCTTCTGAAATGCTTGTCACGCATTCACTTGCCACAGTTGCCAATCATTGGAGTGCTGTGATGTATTAACGTTAGTACATGTTAGGGCAGTGTCTCAGGTTCACTTGCAAGAGTTGCAATGCAGTGACCCATTAAAATTAACATGTGTTAGAAGATAACCCTTGCTTGAAAGGGAACAATTTTGCTAAACTGCAAGGACACTTAATATGTGCTAAACTGGTTGCCCATGCATCCGCTTGCATTTTAACTGCACTTCCTAAGTATTAAATCGAATGTTGACACCACCTAAACTCTTCCTTGTTTTGTATTCTCGGCAGTCTTGCTCAGAAAGCTCTCTCTTCCTGCAACCAAGTCATTAATGTAAATGTTAAGAGAAGACCCAAAACAGACTGCTGAAGAGCCTTGCATGAAACATCTTGATGTTCTGTCATTTATCCATTGTTCTTTGTTTTTTGATGATTCAAACAATTATGTGCCTACCTAATGGTAATTCTGTATAGCCCAGATTTGTCCATTTTATTTATGAGAATATTAAGGCTGACAACGCCACATGATAAGGTTCAGGTATATTATGTGCACTGTATTCCCCCCATCCACCAAACTTGCTACCTTGACAGAGAAGGAAATCAAGTTGCTTTCGCATGATTTATTCTTAACAAATCCATGTTGTCTCCTCGTGATCACCCCTTGCCTGTTTTATCCAATGTCCCTTGACCATTTTATCTTATTTTCTATCCTGATTTAGTGCCTACACGCTCTTGCTATTCCATGCTATTCTTCCTTTATGATTTGCTTTTCCTTTCATTGTCTATATATTTCTCTTTTGATTTTGAAGTAGTTAAGCAGTTTGTGTACCCATATCTGTCTCCTGTAGTAGTTCTTAAGTCTTGGCAAGAGGTAACATTTATAGTGCATTACTTTTTGTATCACTGTAATAGGTGAGCAACCAGACATGCATGCTCACTAAAATGCAACAAAACTGGTTGAAAGTGTATCAGGAGGAATACATATTATTTTGTACTGGTACTTCCCAAATTAACTCTGTATGCTTGTTTTGCTATAGTCATACCATGACAAGGCCCAAGTATTACACAGTGCAGCTGTCCATCTCTATTGGTTCACGAGGCTACTCTAAAACTCAGTCTAGACTGACAGGTCACAGGTGGCCTTGCCCACCTATTTGTTGCCCAACATGAAGACTTGTCTGCTCTTCTGTTCTACGTAGCATCATAGTGGAAGCCTGCAGCAACAGTCCTTTCTACTACCTTCAGATACCCTTTTCTGAGTACCCTTCTTGATAAGTGAAACAACAGCCTGCCATCAGACACAATATCCTCCCCATCTGCTTCCAGCAGATCCTGTAGGCATGCTAATACCTGGAGCTGGAGAAAGATGATGGACCTGCTTGCTATTTGGGGTGGAAAGGAGAACAAGTTGGTACTCAGACTGAGCCACCAAAATCAGGATGTATCAGCTGCCTAGATGACAGCTCAGGGACAATTGGGACTGGCAGCAGTGTCACTCAGAAGTCAAGGTACTGAAGCTCTGGTACAAAAAGGCCCAAGATTACAAATGTGTTTCTGGCACCCACAAGGCAATGAGCTCATGGTACAAGATGCTCTTATGCACCCTGGTTCACTGTGAATACTACTGGCTACAGAGCAATGCTACTCTGGTCAAGAAAGGGGAGGCCTACACACAGCCTGCCCACATGACAGCCCAGGAGTTGGCATATGATGTCAAAACCTTTCAGAGGACTTCTCTTAGCCATGAGGAAATAGAGTGTTTCCATCCTGCACCACAGGAGAGAAAAATGGATGATACGGACATTGAGAACAACTGAGTGGCCTGAGCTGTTTGGCTGGTCCATGCTCTTGACATTACTCCAATCTGTCACACCAAGCTCTCTGCTTCTTGGGGATGGGGGCTTTGGAGTGAGAGGAGGACTTCTTTTTGTGCACACTTCCATTGGTGCCAGGCTTAGGAGCAAGGGGGTGCTGCCTCCTGAGATGCAGCAGCATCGCCGTGGTGGTAAAGTTTTTCATGTCCTTGCCCCAGCTGATCTTCCTTTAGCAGTGCTGGCAGGTAGTAAATCTGGGATCATCTGCCACCTCAAAATGATCCCACACTACACTATGCACTTCTGGGTTGAGGTTGGGGATCCTGCCTTATGCCCTTCCTCACCAGGCAGAAGCACAACAATTGAAGGAGTTGAGCCACCTGCCCCCACAACCTCCTCCAAAGTGCCTTCCAGAGAAGACCTGCCTCTAAGGGGACATTGAGGGGTGTGGAGCACAAACGCAGATTCCTCCTCCTTCCCCAGAATTTTCTTCACTATGGCTCTCAGTTCCTCTGCTTTCAGATCCAGTTCCTACTCTGGCACTGGAAGGCTCATTCTGGGAACTGAAATTGGGGTGGAAAATGTCATGCTGCTGCTGGTTAGTGGTGTTAGTGGTGGTGCAGGTACTGCTACCACCTCCTTGCTCCCACTAGCAGCAGAAGACTCATCCTGCCAGGAAAGAGGGTGTGTCTATGTTTGGGGTGGAGGAACTTGCAGCTCTCCCTCTGCCCCCTCCCCCTCCCCCTCCCCTGCCAGAAAACCTGGCACCTGCCTTTCCAGCAAACTTCATAATGTTTGGTGTGCTGCAAAGTGTGTGTGTGTGTGTGTGTGTGTGTGTGTGTGTGTGTGTAATATATGTTGTGCTTTCCTGCACAGTGACAACACTCTCTCAGGGAAACACAAATTTCTGTTTGTGGGGGGAAAGAATCGAGACAGATTAACA
>NW_017729033.1:46918763-46919663 GCF_001723915.1 Gavialis gangeticus
CAAAGTGTGTGTGTGTGTGTGTGTGTGTGTGTGTGTGTGTGTGTAATATATGTTGTGCTTTCCTGCACAGTGACAACACTCTCTCAGGGAAACACAAATTTCTGTTTGTGGGGGGAAAGAATCGAGACAGATTAACACAAACAAATAAAAGGATTTTGGGGGAAGAGTAAGTTGAAAGGAATGGATAGGGATAAAATAGGGATTGTAGGCAAGGGTAAGTAGGAAAGGACTGGATACAATTTACAACAAGAGAGACTAGCTAGCAAGAGACTAAGCCTTTCAGATGTTGCTGCTCCAAGAGAGAGAGTCAGCTCACGAAATGCACAGATCACTTCAGACACAGCTTGATATGTTGTTTCTACATCCCTCCCCCAGAGCACTGTGATAGGAAGGGAACTCAGAGAAAGATCATAGTCACTGACCAGCTACAGATATCCATATCAGATCCTCCCATCCCACACCCTTTTCCATATATGGAAGATAACCTCATCCCCCTCCCTCTTCTCAATTTTTGTTTTCTGCAAGCATTCCAAATCTCTGAGTCTCTCCGAATCGATTCAGAGGCTTCTGATTCTTTCTGGACTTTAAGAAGGCCTTCAACAGTGTCTCTCACCCCATTCTCATTAAAAAACTAGGGGACTGTGGCGTCAACACCTATACAGTCAAATGGGTCACTAGTTGGCTGGAGGGCCGCACCCTGAGAGTGGTGGTGGATGGGTCATTTTCGACCTGGAGGGATGTGGGCAGTGAGGTCCGCCAGGGCTCGGTCCTTGGGCCTGCACTGTTCAACATCTTCATTAGCGACTTGGACAGGGTTGTAAAAAGTACCCTGTTCAAATTCACAGATGACTCTAAGAAGTTGACATGCTAGAAGGGAGGAATAGGCTGCAATTGGACCTA
>NW_017729033.1:46920445-46922321 GCF_001723915.1 Gavialis gangeticus
CAGGTCCCTTCCGACCCTACCAACTATGAAACTATGATTCAATTCGGACCTTTTAAAGGGGCTCCCACTTCGATTAGGATTCAGAGATTCAGCTGCCGAATCAGGCCGAATCTCCTCCAAATCAAATCAGTTACTGAAGCTTTGCACAGCCCTACTTTATATAATCTTTCTCCAAGTCAGCTAAAATGTGGCTTCTCGAACTCTAGTGCTCTTGTTTTGCTGTTCATGTGGCTTCCCTCTGTTAAGGTAATTAATTGGTCATATTATAATCAGTTTACTTCCTCCCAAGTTTCTGATCACTTTTTGTTTGCAAATAGTTCATTCTTGTTGGTCAGAACAAGATACAAGATAGATATAAAACTGAATCCTCAACTTCCTGAAACAGAAAGTTGACATCTGTATATGGAAATAATTTCCTGGATGTTTTGGACCAGATTCTGTCCCAGATGTTTGCCATTATGGATATCTTTACACGTGTTCCAGGGGTGGGTGGGGGAGGCGCTTTAATTAGAGTGGCTCTCGGGAGCCACTCTAATTAAAGCGCCTGCAGTGTCTTGTGTATTCAGCACCCCGCACTTCAAAATGGCAGTGGCTGCCCTTAAACTAAAGCTCATTCAAAGACTTTTAGTTAAAGTACCCCTACCAGTATTTTGATGTGCGTGGATGCTGAATACATGAGATGCCAAGGCTGGTGGAGTGTGCTAATTAACATGCTTCAGCAGACTTGATTAATCGAGTCTGTTCCAACATGTTCCAATTACAGCATGTTGGGACATGCGTCCTGCATATCTACAAGCAACCTATATTCCACATGTTAGGTGCCTAAGTGCAGTTCTATTCCATCCTGCTTGAGTCCCTAATTAATGGCTAATCCAAAAGATAGAAGTGGTGATGGAGAATCTTTTTCCTCCTGGATGCTTCTTTTTTGTGATTAAATCTTAGGGTGTGGACAGATGTCACAATTAAAACATTTCAAAGGGCCACTGTATGAATATTCAAGTCCTTAGAAATGTTTTGAAAGTATATGAAACACTCCAAAATGTTAAATGAGATCTGTTCTTAAATCAGGTACTGTTTTGTAGTGTTTTCCTTTTTTTCCCTTCTTCTTGATTGGGTTGGGAACAGGAGGAGAAGGGGGATGGGGCAGACAGCCTGCCAACTGTCCAGCCACTGGTTTTTTCTGGGCCCTGGAACACTGCTGTGTTTCCACTGGGACCCCTCACCCACACCAGATCTGGAGCTAAGCTTATTCCCTCTCCCACACAGCTATCCCATATGCCAGGTCCCTACCAACTCTTGGGACTTCTGCCATCACTGAAGCTGTGCCCTTCAGCCCTGATCCCCTATATCTACCTGCTTGGTTGAGGGGGGGAGATCAGAGTGCTAAACTCCTGGTAGCAGAGCTGGGGATCCCTTGTTGCCCCCCACCCCTTGTTTAACTCTCCTCTCTGGTTTCTGCTCCCCTTTACCTCACATCCCTGTAAGGGGAGAGGGTCACAGAGAGCAGAAATGCAGGGCATTGCTGCTTCTTCTAGTGCTCCCTGACTGGTGCTAGGGGAGGCTTCAGCATTTTGTAATGTTCTAGGCAGAAATGGCACAGGAACTGTATGTTAGGGCTCGTAAAGCTTCGGTAACTGATTTGATTCAGAGGAGATTTGGCTCGATTCAGGGACTGACTCTCTGAATTGAATTGGGAGACCAAGTAAAAGCTCTGAATCAGTTTGAAGCAACTGAATTGATCTGGAAAACCTTCAGAAAAGATTTAGCTGATTTGGCCGTAGACTCACAGCTGCCTTGAGCAGGTAAATCTGTTGGGGGAGGGGGGAGGGAAGGTGTGTTGGGGAGGGAGGGATTGGGGCTGGGGCTGGGAAAAGCT
>NW_017729033.1:46922387-46925226 GCF_001723915.1 Gavialis gangeticus
GCAGCACTGGGAGTGGGGGCTCTGCCCTGCTGCTGCTTGCCTAGCCGGGGCACAGAGAACGGGATGTGGCTCACTCCATCTGAAAGGTGGAAAGTGGTAGTAGGGTGTAGCCCCCATTTCCAGCGCTGCTGCACTTGCATCCCATGCTCCCCTGCATTGGCTGGCAAGTAGAAGCAGGGCAGAGACCCTGCTCCCAGTGCTGATGTGGGCATGGGAGTGCTGAGAGCAGGGCTATGCTATGCTGCCATCTGGAGTGAGCTTCGCAACACCCCCTCTCTCCCATGCCAGCTGGGCAAGTGGCAGCAGGGCAGAACTCCCATGGCTCCCCCACAGCCAGAGGAGCCATGGGAGAAGTCCCCATGGCTGCCCTGCCTGGCCCCATTCCTTGCCTGGCCCAGCTTCCTGGCACTTAAAAAAAAAAAAAAAAATAGCCCCACACTGTAGCAGGGGCTGCGGGGCCTGTGGGGCTATGTGGCAGAGCCCCCCTGTGCAACCCCTACTCCTCGATCTCCCTCCCCACCCCTGATGGCTACCTTGTCTAGCCCCAGCCTCCTGGCCCTTTAAAAAAAAAAAGTGCCGCACTTACTGGCTCTGCCAGTGGCAATTGGAGCCTCTGGGTGCTCCTGGCAGAGCCCCCCCCACGTAGTGGTGGGGCAGAGGGGATCGCCTCCTCTGCCTGGCACCCGCACAGCAGCTGTCGCGTTGCACAGGTGTGACGTGGCTCGGCAGGGTGCTGCACACTGTTTGGGAACTGGGGTGGCTCCAGAAGTCACATGGAGCCTGGCACTGCTCAGCCCCAGTGGCCCCAGCTCCCAGGCAGTGTGCAGCACCCTGCTGAGCTGTGCTACACTTGAGCAATGTGACAGCTGCTGTGTGAGTACCAGGCAGATGGGGGGTGGGGGCAATCCCTGCTGCACCCTACTGCCTCACACTGCATGTGGGGGCTCTGCCATGAGTGCCCGGAGGCCCCAGTTGCCACTCCTGCATCCGGTGAGTACGGGACTTGTTTTTGTTTGTTTGTTTGTTTGTTTTTTGAAGCTCCACAGTCACCAGCTGTAGGGACGGTGACTGGGGCCTCTGGGCACTCATGATAGAGCCCCTCTGTGCAGCGTGGGGCAGAGGGGATCGCCCACCCACCTGGAACCCACACAGCAACTACTGAATTGTGTGGGTGCAGCACGGCTCAGCAGGGTGCCATGCGGTGTCTGGGAGCTGGGGAGGCTCCACCTATCAGCCAGAGCCCAGAAGTGCTCAGCCCCACCAACCCCAGCTCCCTGACAGTACGTGGCACCCTGCGAAGCCGCACTGCACCTGCTCCATGGGGCAGCTGCCGTGCAGGTGCCAGGTGGGGGGAGACATCCTCACTGTCCTCCGAATCGGCCGAATCCAAATCTGAATCTGAATCAAATACTTCCCTATTTGCACAGGCCTGCTGTACTTGTGTCTCTGGCCTGAAACATTTCCTTTCTGAAATACTTCCAGACATGTTTCACTTGGAGACATTTTAATTGTTATATCTGTCCTTAAAGGTCAGATGCGGGTGTGTTATAAAAGTAGATGTATTGCTGGATTTTCAGGGAGTTGAACATGGTGGAATAGAATTGCACTTATGTGTTCAAGGTCTAAGCTCACTTCTTTTCCCCATATACAGATTGCAATCTGACCCTTTATGTTTTGCTGTATTATTCTTCTAGCAATCTGCAGGGAAATTAATCCCTCCACCCCCCGCCCCCCACTTAGCACTATCTGAGAATGTTTAAAACAAGTCTAAGATACCAAGAATATTTTCTTAAAAAAGAGTTAAATAATATCTATAATAATAAAGTATCTACTTCATCCCCATGGTTGTCCTGCAATGTTATCTATATGCTCTGTTGTCTCCAGTGACTGATATCATTCAACTGGTTGTAAGAGCCCCTGGCACAGCAATATGTAACTTTACACGTAAAGCTGGCCAGCGTTGTTTTGTTTTATATTAACTGACTTATCTACACTATGAAAGTTTCTGGGAGAACAGAACAGGGTGTAGCATGTCCAAAATGAATCTGAAGGACAAAAAAAAGGAGCTGCTTTATTACAAAACAGAGAGGGCTTCTAACATTGAGCTATGTGAGGCAGGGGAGGATTGTATTATATATACTTACAGTGGACCCCACTGCAACTACTTTCTATAGCTAATGATGCATCCTGAATGCCTTTATTGTGATCTGCCTGCCAACAAGTTACTCGCTTAGTCTTCCTCCTGACTTACTATGAATGAAAGACTGGTAAAGCTAAGAATGATAAAACAATGGATCTATGAACTGGAAGAGAAGAGAAGGGATGAAAAGTAACAATACTGTTGGGGGCACAGAAAAGAAAAAGAAAATAAGAGGAATGAAAGCAAATATAGAGATAGTAATGAGCAACAGTTCAGGGTTGGGAACACAAAGGAAGAAGAGAAAAAATATTGTGGAGTAGTAAATAAGCATTATGTAGTAGAAATTTGCTTAATGAAAGGCATGTAAAATGCACTCCCAAGAATATGAGGAAAAAATCCCAAGCCAACCAAATGTATTCCTATATTATTTTTATATAGGTATTATAGTACTTTATCCATCAATAATTACTCCTCCATATATATTCTGCACTTGGGCAGTAGGAACCAGCAGCACACTTACACAATGGGGAACTCCTTACTCGAGAGCACGGAGGCAGAAAGGGATCTTGGAGTCATTATTGACTCCAAGATGAACATGGGCCGACAATGCGAGGTCATGGTTGGCAGGGCTAACCGGACCTTGTCGTGCATCCACAGGTGCATCTCGAGTAGAGCCAAGGAGGTGATCCTCCCCCTCTA
>NW_017729033.1:46925710-46931753 GCF_001723915.1 Gavialis gangeticus
CTAGGTCCCTTCCGACCCTTAATCTATGAATCTATGAAATTCTTAATAGTGTAGATGGGTATTTTCCTCATAAATTGAAGTTTCTAATGCCTTTTGGAATAACTGATAGGTCACTTCAAATTAGGCACAATAGTATCACTCGCGTGAGTATAATTTAAGAAGAGCTTTTAAAAGAACGACATGGCCTATCCGCAGGGAAAAAAGTTTGAGTCTTCTGAGAGAAAGGAGAATGGGGAGGAGCTTTCCCTTGTGATGTTATTAATAGGAAAAAAGTCAACCAAATATCTATAGTGTGCTTATTTGAAGGAAAATCTTCAAGTAGTAACCCTAGTGCCTAAATAAACTTAAAAAAAGACCAGGTGGAATAAAAGAAATGTTCATGGGGGAAAAAAAAAGAAACATTATCAAGTACTAGTGAAGGGTGTGTGCTGCTTTAAAATGAGCTACATGAGACTATACACATGGTACTGCAAATACCACAGCTTGGCTTGCTATTTTGTGGAAACAGTTTCTAACTTTCTGGTGAAGGACATTACCCATGTCCTGTGTGATGATTGCAAGCTCCTACTGATTCTTCCTAATTCATGCAGTGATCTGTTGTAACCCCCTTGTATCTTCCCATCGTTTTTTGTTTTTAAACATGAAGATGAACACCTGTTCTGCCAGTACGAAATGTTCACGGCCCATGAGCTCATACTGAGTTTTAATCAGCTCTGACTCAGAAATCATTCAGGCTGCAGTATGTTCTTCACATTTTGGTTTATTGAGAAGGGTATTTGAGTGCAGGCAGCAAGGAACTTAAAATACCAGAATGTCTTGCTGACAGCACTGCTATCCTATAATCATTTCATGTCTTGCTAAGTAGCAAAGTGAGTATACAGGAATAACTTCAGCTGGCCTTCTCTTTTGTGTGAATAAGGAAAATGTAGCAGGCTTTCTCCTGCAAAGGTGCCAATGTGATTTAGACTCTACAGTGATTTTCCTTCCTGCCTTTTATAACACATACCTAGTAAAAAAAAAACAAACCCTGTGTGTTAAAGAATGATGGATCTGCCAAACCTCTCTTTTAAAGAGTCCTGCACAATTCCTCTATCAGGATGCAAAATGACATTTTAAAAACCTCCCTGCCTTTATTGGAGGTTTTCAGCGTATGCATGTCAGAACAGTATCAGGATGGCCTAATTAATCACACAAGAGATAAGGTGTGACAGCTATGATTTGCATCACCAAGGCATCTGGGTAGGAAGAAAAAAAAATCTTTTTCTTAAACTTTGAAAGTTCAGCTCCTTTTTTTCTCTAACTTTAAAATTTTGGGGTGGAATCCTGACTCCATCAAAATGTATTGACTAGTGTCCATCCTGTCTTTTTCATTGCAGATTCTTAATTGACACTAAGAGCAGTACTGAACCAAAATCATCCTTGGTGTAATCCCCTTCTCTTGTATATTCTCTTGCCATGCTGCAGACATAGGAATATGTACAGTAGCAAAATTCCTCTCTTGTGGAGCTCTATGTGTTGTCAAGAGGCATCTCCTCCTCTCTGAGTATTCTGTCCTCCAAAGAAGAACTGGTTCTTTTCTCTCATTTGTTTTTATGAAGCTTCAACAATATTCAGCTGAGTTAGTATCACTCGTGTGAATAGCATGGCCTTCTATGGCTATGTTTTTAGGAAGAAAATTGTAAATGAAATGTTAGGCATATTTTTCTAAGGGGTATAAATCAATCAAAACAAATTTTATCAGAATTCTGTGAAATTTCTGTTTCTGCTACAAGCCCTTTTTTCTGTTGAGCTTATTCAAATAACTACCTTAAGTATTATTTTATAAAGGGGAATATGTGGCTATCTTCTTCCCCTTTCTTTTCCTTAACAACTGATTTTGCTTGTTTTTTTGATTCACTTTAGCTTCAGACAAAAATCGATGGTGAAATCTACCTCCTCTGAAGTCAGAGAAAAAGTATCTTTTAACTTCTGTGGGAGCATATTTCATAGATTTCATAGACATTAGGGGCTGGAAGGGACCTTGTGAGATCGAGTCCAGCCCCCCTGCCATATGAAGGAAGTTTGCTGGGGTCAAATGACCCCTGCAAGATAAGCATCCAAATGCCTTTTGAATGAGTCCAGAGTAGGTGCTTGCGTCACTTCTGGGGTGGTGTGTTCCAGATCGTGGACACTCAGACTGTAAAGAAGTTTTTTCTTATGTCCAGTCTAAATCAGCCTTCTGGAAGTTTGTGGCTGTTAGACCTCATTATCCCATGGGGAGTCCTGGTGAAAAACTGTTCTCCCAGACCCTGGTGTGCACCCCTTATATACTTACAGACTGCCACAAAGTGCCCCCTGAGCCTTCTCTTCTCCAGGCTGAAGAGTCCCATGTCCCTCAGCCTTTCCTCATAAGGCTTGCTCTCTTGGCCTTTGATCATGTGGGTGGGTCTCCCCTGGACTCTCTCAAGATTATCCATGCCCCTTCAGAAGTGGGGGGCCCAAAACTGGATGCAGTCCTCCAGCTGTGGCCTAAGGCTGAGTAAAGCAGGAGGATGATGTCCCTGGTTTTGCTTGAGATGCATCAGTGGATGCAAGCCAGAGTTTGGTTTGCTTTCCTGGCTACAGCATCACATTGGTGGTCCATGTTAATTTTGTGGTCAGTCAAGGCCCCCAAGTCTCTTTTGTTCATGGTGCTAGTGAGTGTAGCACTGCTGAGCCTGTAAGTATGATGCTGGTTTTTCTTCCCAAGGTGGAGCACCTGGCACTTCTCAACATTGAATGCCATCAGGTTTTGGTCCACCCACCTTGGAGCCTGTCCAGGTCAGCCTGTATCCCCAGGTTAACCTTCAATGTGACCATCTTCCCCCATAGTTTGGTGTTGTCCACAAACTTTTCCAGTTTGCATCTCATGCCTGAATCCAGATCATTAATGAAGATATTGAAGACTACTGGCCTGAGTACTGAGCCAAGGGGGACACCACTGGTTGCCTTGTGCCATTTTGATTTACTCCCATCAACTAATACTCTTTGGGTCCGACCCTGGAGCTAGTTCCCCAGCCATCGGGCCATGGGATGGTTGAGGCCACAGTTCTCCAGCTTAACCATGAGGACATCATGGGAGACCAAGTCAAAGGGTTTCTTGAAATCCCGATATATGACATCAACCTTGTATGTAGAAATTGACAGTGCATAGGCATTCATTCAGTTTCTCCTCGAAAAAATACACAGTAGAGAAATCTTCTTAGTTGACACAGGGAAGGTATGCCCTATGAGGGAGTTCCTCTTGCTAGAATGAATTCCTGTATGCTGAACTCCTCCATGATTAAGCGGAGTCAAATAGTGGCTTCCCTTGTGCCACCCTCAGGCCAGGGAGAGTTCAGTCTGGAGAAGGTGAAGGGGGCATTTCCCTGAAGCTTGACTCCTTTTGATCATGGAGGAGTTGAGCTGCTGCTTCTCCCCCATCTTTTCTTGAAACTAGAACACCCCAGTCTTGAGAAGGTGGAGGGAGCATCACTCCACAACTCCCTCTGCTCTTACAGTCTGGGGGCATTGAGAGTGGCTGTCTTTTGCTCTGGGACGTGTCCCCAAATAATGCTGTGAGGCGTGCCCCCAAATAATATTTTCTCCCTCTGCCTCGATCTACCCCCGATCTACCCCCTGCCCCCTTCCCTCCCGACCAAATTACCTGCTGGGTGGAGGGAGCAGGGGGCAGTGCACAGTAGATCTTGGGTTGCTTTTAAATGTCAAATGTGGTCTCCTACTTAAAAAGGTTGGAGAACAGTGCAGTAGGGCAATGTTTCAGGCACATTCCTCAAACTGGGAATGGTGAATGGGTGGGCATCATTGTGTCTCTGATTCCTCCCCTCCTGGAGACCAGGAAAAATTTCCACTGCTATAAATTAATGCTTTTTCATACCGTATAAATGTCACAGCTGTTTCACTTATTTAAAAAAAAAAAGTGTAATCAAAGAGGTGTGTGTGTGTGTGTGTGTGTGCGCGCGCGCGCATGCAAGTGCATGTGTGTTAAATGAGAAAAAGCCTGGGTAACCAAAAAAGGGGAAGGTTAAACTTAATTAAAGATTCTATATAGCTTGGTAAAAGAGTTTTGGACTTGTGCTTAATTTAGCAAATAGTTTCAGACCCTCTCCTCCACTCAACCCTCCCACCCCTGAAAAATCAAATACATCAAAATGGTTTGTTTTGGCATTTTAAAAATGAAACTCTGATTTTTCTTCAATTCAAAGTGGTAAGTTGAGGCTAAATATACCTGTAAAATTCACTGCTTTTAAAGAGAGAAAAATACCCTCGAAATGAAGTAAAACACCTAAAGGAGACAAAAATGAAAGACTCTGTAGAAATATTATACATGTAGCTTTTAGTTGTTCAGTTGGTTTATAAATGGTAAGCTATCTAAGCATAATCTCCATTTTATTATGGGGAAAGCAGGGCCAGGAGACATGACATATTTATACTGGGGTAACTCATATCTTGTATGTACCCTAGTGCAAATAGTACTGGGATCTGGAGTGGATAGATGAGCTCTTCTTTTGCAGTCCCTTGCAGTCAAGGATGATTGTCCTATCTGTGCATCCAAAGTTGGTTGATGATGCCTATCTGGGATCAACATACTCTACGTCAGCTCAGATATGCGTTTCCATGTGGGGTGGGTGGTGCTGGATTTTTTTATTTGGTCCATGACATGCTGTTTCTGCTGCTTCCACTTTTTTATCTCCTGTTGTTGTTGTGAGGTTTCAAAGTACTGAGATCCCTGCAACAGGCTCTTCCTCCATTTGGGGCGGTCCTGGTCGATAGTCTCTCATGAGTTGACATCAATGTTGCATTTTTTTAAGTTGGCCTTGAGGACGTCCCTGAAGTGCTTTCTCTGCCCTCCTCTTGAGCATATGCCTTTGCTGATCTGGGATAAAACTTGCTTTGGGAGTCTGGAGTCAGACATCCAGATGACAGCCAGCCCAATGAAGCTGATGCTGGATGATCATTGCCTCAGTACTCATCATGTTTCCTTGAAGGAGGGTGCTAATATTGGTGCATCTCTCTTCCCAGTAGATTTGAAGGATCTTCAACAGGCATCATTGATGGTACTTCTCCAACAGCCTTACATGTCTCCTGTATGTTGTCCAAGACTCAGCTCCATACAGCAAGGTGGGGATCACGACTGCTTGATAAACCTTTAGCTTGGTTTTGAATCTGATATCATGATCTTCAAATACCTATTTCTTTAGGTGTCCAAAGGCTGTACTTGCACATTTGAAGCAATGTTGTATTTCTTCATCAATGTCAGCCTTCTGTGAGAGATGGCTTCTGAGGTACAGGAAATACTCAATGTTCTCACCATGGATCTGGGTTACTGGAGCTGGGGACTGTTCATTAAGGGCTTGTTGGTGGAGGACCTTAGTCTTCCAAATGTTAAACTTCAGTCCCATTTTCTTGTATGCCTTGGTAAAGATGTTGACAACTTCCTGAAGGTCTGCTTCCAAGTGAGTGCACACTAAAGCATCATCAGCATACTGGAGCTCAATCATTATGGTTGGGATGGTTTTGGTTTTGGCCTGGAGTCAGCTTCACCTCTGTTTTCTTGGTCAGGGACTGGGACTTCCCCACTGTGATGCAAGACAGACTCGAGGGGAATGCCTCCAGACCTCAGGTTGGGGAGGACCGGGTTAGAGAGCTTCTGGAGGGGCTGGACGTGTTCAAATCAGCAGGTGCAGATGCTCTCCACCCCAGGGTGTTGAGGGAGCTAGCAGGGGTTATTGCAGGGCCCTTGGCACGGCTTTACGAGCGCTCGTGGTGCTTGGGCCAGGTACCAGATGATTGGAAGATCGCCAACGTGGTCCCCATCTTTAAAAAAGGGAGGAGGGAGGACCCGGGCAACTATAGGCCTGTCAGTCTTACCTCAATCCTAGGGAAACTCTTTGAGAAGATCATCATGGAGCACATCTGCGATGGGCCAACCTCAGAGATGATGCTCAAGGGCAACCAGCATGGTTTCATTAGGGTCAGGTCATGTCAGACCAACCTGATTGCCTTTTATGATCAGGTCACAAAA
>NW_017729033.1:46936753-46942471 GCF_001723915.1 Gavialis gangeticus
GGGGTGAAAAGCACCCTGTTTAAATTAGCTGATGATACCAAAATTTGGGGTGAGGTGACCATGCTAGTAGGGAGGGAAAGACTGCAGCAAGACCTGGATAGGTTACAGGGGTGGGCTAGCAAAAACAGGATGTGCTTCAATACTGAGAAGTGCAGGGTGCTGCACTTGGGCAGTAGTAACCAGCAGCACACTTATAAGATGGGAAACACCCTTCTTGAAAGCATGGAAGCAGAAAAGGATCTTGGAGTCATTATTGGAGTCATTATGGCAGTGTGAGGGTAGCAAGGGAAAATAGGCAGGGCCAGGAACCTAGCTTGGGGATGCTCTCCTGATGAACTGCTTCTGTTTCTTCTGCTCCCAGCTGAGTGGATGGAATGGCAAGGCAAAGTCATCTGTCCACCTCTCACACTGGGGACCACAGTGTGCAAGAAGCCAGTGGGGAGCAGCTGGCAGGTACTCCTTCCCTCCCTTCCTTGTCTACGGAAGTATAACAAAGTGATGTGTGCAAGATAAAATGAGGAATAAGCCACATATTTTGGGTAATAATTTTGTGGCTTTTTCCTCCTTTTGTCATGTCATTAATTGAATAAATGCATGGGCAGGTCACTATTTAAGATGTAATTAACCTGTTAATCATGTATTAAATGTAATGTCTGTCAGAGGCCTAAAGAAATCAAATGCACTATATATCAAATACAATAGGGCATTGGTATATAATGTGCCTTCCCTCCTGCTTACAAGTATTTGTAAGCTATTTGTGCCTTCCCTCCTGCTTACAAGTATATTCAGTAAAACAAGCTAGAGAACTCTTGGCCCATTGGCAAGCCAAACTGATTGAGTCTCACCATGATCAATAGATACACTTTTGTGACCTTTAACTTTTGACCATTCCAATAGGCTCTCCAGTTCCTCAAGGAACTGGGAAATCAGATACAGGCTTTCTCTAGGTCCTGAAGTTCCTGTTCTGCTTTATTGCCACTTGAAGGTGACGCTGCCTGTTGACTGATTCTATCATACCCATGGAAATATTGCTTTTGGCTAAAGATTGGGCACAGTTCTATGGCAAAAACAGCTGGTTGTTAAACTGTTGGATGTAGGGAATCAAAATCTGTCAATGTGTAGGTTTAAATTGTCAATCGTATTAGGACAAAAATTTAATGAGAGGTGCTTTGAGGTTCTGAACTAGAATCAGTGTTGTTTAGTATATTTATAGATGATGTAGAAGGACTGGTAAGCAGTGATGTACAAACATTTGAAAGTTATGTTATTTTGCTTAGTAGGGTTCAGGGAACAACTTCAAGAGACTCATAATCCAGATGACTGGGTAATGTGGCAAATGAAATTCACTGTCAACATATACACATAATACTCACCAAAGATAATGATTTAAACTACTTATGCACTTTAGAGCAAGTCCAGTAAACTGCATCAGCTGAAAAGAGGGACTGGGACATCATTATTGATAGCTCAATAAACTCTTCTGAATATGTAGCTTCAATAAAAAATCTAGCAGGTTGTTAGGATGAATAAGGAAGGGAATGGAGAATAATATGGAGACTATTATGCTGCTCATATATAAATCAGTAATGTGGCCTCATATAATGTACTGCACATGGTACTGGTGACCCCATCAAAAAAAAAGGATATTGCAGAAGAAGCGGGGCAATTAGGATATCAACACCCTGAAAAAACCTCTCATATGAAGAGATATTGGAAAGATTGGGGTAGTTTTCCTTTGTAAGCAGATCAATAAGAAGGGACTTGAGAAAATTATATAAGTCTATGCAGTATAACAAATAATGACTAGAATAGACAAGGGAGATCAAAGACTTCTTTTTTCAGTTATATAAACAATAACAGAGGGACATTAAATAAAATTTTTAGATTTAAAATAATAAAACAGCCTATCCAAGGCATTAGGCACCCCAAATACATACCCCAAAAATTCAGTTGCATTAAGTATTTTTAGAAAGGAATTTCCCCCCCATCCCACACTGGCATGGATTTGGGGTTTTTACTTTCCTGCCTTTTTCCTAGGAACTAACTGCTTTCATGTAATTGCAGTGGTTAGGACATTGGCCCTTATCATTTCTCATCTATGACATGTTATAGGGTGGTGGTAGCATTTTGGTAATTTTGTCTTATAGTTGCATGTAAGTTGGGGATTCTCCATGTAAAGTTTGTCTGCAAGAATGCAGGGGACTGAACTTGATGGCCCAAGAGGCCCTTTCCAGCCTTGTTTCTATTGTATCTCAGCAACATTAAAATGGTCAGTGCCGCAGAAATTTAGCGTGTACAGTGCATGGAGCGTTTAAAGTAAAAGACAGCAAATTCAAAGGCAATAAAAGGAAATGCTTTTTCACACAGTCTGTAATTACACTGTAGAGTCTGTTGCAACAGGAGATATTGAGGTCAAGAAGTTCTCAATATTAAAAAGTGGAACTGAACACTTTTATCATGATAAAGAGAATATCTTGAGGTGTAATGATAACAGAACTTTGGAAGGGATATTAAACCTTATGTTTCAGGGTTTAAACTAATCTCTAAATATTAAAGACCAGATAACACCTGAGGTAGGGAGTAGATTATCCAGATAGTGCAGGGCTTCTAAACTTTTCTCTGGTGCATCTGCTTTTGTCCCGTCAGAGACAGGCCATTAAAATAGCAGCACATACACACGTTTGCTGGACCTGATCTATGATCACAGCTTACTTTAAGCCACGTGATTGTAGACTGGGACACTGCTTGTGCACATATTTGCCAATGCTAGGAACGTGACCTAAGTTGAGGTGGGGGGAAGGGCTAGCAGTTTTGAAGAGGGGACTTTGGTGGGCTGGGGGAGCTGGTAGGTTTTTGAGGCGTGGGATTGGGGGGTCTGTGGGGGTGGAATTGTCCATCTGGGGCTGGGAGTGGGGTCAGAAAGCTAGCAATAGCTTGGTCAGGGTGGCAGGGGGTTGAAAAAAGTGCATCTCTGGGGTTAAAGCAAGTGATTGGGCCTTTCCAGGCCTGGGGCTGTGCGCTGAACATGCACACTTGTAAACACACCCTATAACATGCTATAGATTGGGCACAGGTTAGTCTGGTTAGTGTGATCTATATAGTGCACCTCCTTAGGTAAACTAAGTTAGATCAGTCTGATGACTTTTTGCCTGATCTGAATTCCATGAATGTATGTAAAGTTTGGCACTTAGATCGACCTAAGCAGAGTTAGATCAATCTAAGTGTAACATCTGCATGTACCCTTGATGGACCTTGGTGGGATTCAGTATGGCAAGTTCAATATTCCTGTGTTGGTGAGGGTGACTGAATCTAGTTCTAGGAGAAGAAACTTCATCATAAGCATAAATAGCATAGATTTTACTCAAACCTAAGCTAAATTTTACTTTAAACCATTTTTTGTATTCATGTTTCAGACCAAACTCTCTCATTTATATAGGAATATATAGGGATGGACCTTGGTTTCTGTTCTAATCCCTTTACCCTTGTAGAAATGTTCCTTGAGGAATTCCTCAATCAAAAACCCAGTATGATTGGTATCTAAAGGCTTTTCTTTCCCAGTGTCTGTTCCGGGTAGTATGTAGAGGATGTGGGCAGTGGCTTGGAAAGAAGCAGCTTTATAAAGCTGCAGTATGTTAGGACAGTTCTAGGATTGCTTTGCCTTATGTTAGAGCCACTCTGGGAGCCTAGAATCATAAATGTGACTAAAAGAATTTCTTGAGAGGTATGGCGCAGAATCTGGGCTATATTTTTGCCTTGCACCTTTGTAAAATATCTCATAATAAACCCTTTGGAATTTGAAAATATCCCAAAACTTGCAAGTTTAGGGAAACAAGAGAATAGTAATACATCTTGAATAACAAACATAGCTGGTAGATAAAGCCAAAATAAGGAATGTGAGTGCAAAGAAAACACTTTGGGCACAGAAGGGCTATCTGCAATGTCAAGAAAATTCCAATTATTGTGATACACAGGCTAAAACAAACCAAAAAGAGAGATGCTGTTTCAAGTAGAGCAGGATGCAGTTTCATCAATATTTCTGAGAACACTGCAACATGCAAAGCTATGGATAAGAAACTCTTAGTGTCTCAGTTGGCAAGTTATTGATTACATGAGCTGTTCACTAATGAGGTAACTATAATAGGCCCCAGCCAAAAGCGTACAGAACCAAATATGCTGACGTTGTTTAACAGAGAGCGTATTTGCACAGGAACACCTGAACTTTTTAGATGTTAAGGGAAAATGGCTCTGCCCTGTCTCATTGTCTTTTTTCCTTCATTCTTTTTATAATGTACCATTCAAAAATTGTTTTTCTTTTGTCCTTTTGAAAAATATGTCATTCCACGGTGTTATCCAGATTTTAGTAATCACTGTGTTTCCTTCCCATAGGTACTGGAAAGTGCCCTATAAATGTTTACAGTAATAATTTAAAGGGTTGTTTAGCAAAAGGATTTTTCACAGTCATTTTCTAAGGGCTTGATTCTGCATCACTGAAGTTGCTGACTCAGTTTTGCCATTGACAGCCTTAGGATCAGGCAGTAAAAGCTCTGTGTTTGCTAATGTAGACAAACATGAACCAGTTCTAAAGTCACATAGTATTGTGGTGGTGGTGGTGGTGGTGCTGGGGTGGGGAATACGTTCATCTTTTTTGTTTGGATGCTATTATATAGGGTCCATATAATATTGGATGATATTATATAGGGTCCATTGATACATGTAGTTACTCCTATATTGCCACTATCTAGTGTGTGAGACTAGAAAACAATATTGGATAATAAAAAAGAAAATATATATGTACCAATAATAAACATGAAATGTTGTTGTCCTGGAGACCTAGTAGCCCTAACTTTAGTGAATTAGGTGCTGGGGATTGTTTTAACTGGTCCAGAAATATATATCGTCATGGAGTTGTGATTGCAGACATTTTTTTCTTCTATTCCATTTTTTGCTAAGGGAGTTTATAGGTTCTGCATTCAGAAGATTAACAAAGGACTGTTTACAGGAACATATTCAAACAGTGGCAGTAACTGGTATGCCACAAAGCTGTGGTGATAACGCTATTTTAAAATGTGTGCTAGTGGGAACACAGAGCTAATTTCCATAACTACTGCTTCATCCTCTGTCTGAAAGAGGAACTGCCAACACAAAAAGTTACAGTTGTGGAATATAAAGTGGGAGTAGCCTATTAAACCTGCCAGGTGACATGAATGAAATATGTTTATATAAGGTATTAAAAGAAGGCCAATGAAAAGTATTTATTTAATACAGAATATTTCCTTCTCATTTAAATGATACAGGTGGTGGAATAACTTGATGGTATATTGAAAAACACTGTACACTAAGCTTTGGTTAATAAATATTTCACTTTTAAATGACATGATACTGGGGAGAATTGTATAACTGTATATCTAACATTTTTAAATCCTAGTAGTTCTTCTTTTCCATGCAGATGAAAAGGCCATTTATTTGGACAACCTTATTCAAGGTAGTTGACTAAGTGTACCACCTCATTATAACAAAACATAAAATTATAACTGAAACAAATGTGTAGAAATAAGATTTTCAATTTTATCCAAGAGCTTGTAAAAACTCAAAGCTTCTCCTGGCTAGGAGCTGACACCGCTAATTTTTTTTAGCTTGAGCTGCTATTGTAATGCTCATCAAGAGTGTGTAAAACACATTTTGGGCCAAAGCCTGGTTCCATTAAAATTAATGGGATCT
>NW_017729033.1:46947471-46948881 GCF_001723915.1 Gavialis gangeticus
AAGCTTCTCCTGGCCCAGGTCCCCAAAATTAACAGGGGAGTATGTTTGGCCTTGCAATGCCATATCATCTTCTCAGTCCTGAGGAAGACATCTAGACTCCGCATACAATGCAGAGGGAGGGAGTATGGCACTGTAAAAGGCTCCCAAGAAACCAGCTGTGCAGAAAGCCTTCTAGAGCAGCTAGGAGTAAATGCAGAAGGTGTGGGTGGGACTTAGAACGAACAGAGATCAGTCCTAATGCCATTGAATAAGAGCTAGTTAACCCTTCCCGAGGCACATGGTTGTGTAGATGTTACCTTGACATTACCTATTAGATCATTAAAGGTTAATTCTTTTGAAAGATTTTTTATACAGCACTGCAAGTATTCAGGCAAGGGAAGGCAAGGTATTGGGATAATTTGTTACTTCATATTGACACAGGGGAGCCAGCTGGTAGGGGTTGGGAAAGTTCTTGGTATAAATTGCATGCAGTGAAGTAGAAGAGAAAAAGACAGGATGGTCCCAGAGGAAACACTCCTCTTCCTGTTCTAATCAAGATCCTTGTTTAGCTAATGGTTATGACCTCCAAGTCTCCAGTAATGGAGCCTACTCTCTAGCTGTAGGGGTATATGAGTAGAGAGGTTTGAGGAAAAGGAAAATTAGTGCTGTGCTACATCCTGGGAATCAGAAACACTAGATTCAGTTCCTGGTTTTACCTCACAGCTGTGTGAATTTGAGCAATTCCCTAATCTCCACATCTCAGACCTTTGTTTGCAAACTTAAAACACTAATACTTTCTTTTCTTGTCTGTTTAAATGGAAAATTCTTCAGGATAGGGCCAATAGCTTCACAATACCTCACAAGGAACATGCATAGGCAGCCTTTCATAATAACAAATGATGTAAACCATAACAAATTAGAATAGAGTAATGTTAAGGAGCAGATGTATGGAAGCATCAAGTAAGACCTAAAATACTATTTAACTGAGACAGGAAATTTCTGATAAATCAGGGTGAGGTGTTCTGCTCAGACTTCTAAACCAGTGGCATTGTCAGTGAGACTTCACCCATGAACCTCAGTCAAACTCACAACATGCCAGATGCAGCAAAATAATCTATAGGTGCATCTCCATGAGCGGAAACATGCATTTCCCCAGGGACAAATAGGAGCAACACAATATATGCTGCTGCTACTTGTCCCTGGGGAATGCCTGTGCCCTGTGCTCCGGTGTGCATCACGTTGCCCTGGGTGGGGTAGGGAAGGCTGGGACCAGCACCTGGGCTGATCCCACCAGCCTTGCCTGAAGTCCTGGGGGCCTCCTGGGGCTGTAGCTGCAGCGATCTGGCAGCCGGGAGCTTGGCCAGCAACTGGAGTGTGGCTCTGACCAGGGAGGCTCCAGTTTTGGGTAGTGTGTGCTGCTGCCACAAGTGC
>NW_017729033.1:46953881-46954255 GCF_001723915.1 Gavialis gangeticus
ATCCCACCAGCCTTGCCTGAAGTCCTGGGGGCCTCCTGGGGCTGTAGCTGCAGCGATCTGGCAGCCGGGAGCTTGGCCAGCAACTGGAGTGTGGCTCTGACCAGGGAGGCTCCAGTTTTGGGTAGTGTGTGCTGCTGCCACAAGTGCCTCCCCGCATTTTAGGCACAGGTTTTTTTGACACTGGGACCTCCTGGTGTCAACACCCACTCTGCAGATTAGCAGCATGGGGAATGCCAGCATGTGCAGCATGTTGTATGCGGTGCTGCAGATGGGTCTGTGGTGCTGCATGCCTCATGTTCCTGCTCATCTGGATACACCCTAAGGGCGGGTCCACCCATGCAAGCACATGCACTTGCAGCAGCTCAAATAGAAGC
>NW_017729033.1:46956392-46965046 GCF_001723915.1 Gavialis gangeticus
CAGCCCCCTGACCCCTTACTCACCAGCACTGGAGCCCTGGTGCTGAAACATGTGGTCTGGCCAGCTGTGTGTTTCAGCACCAGAGCGAGGGGCCATCTACAGAGACACTCTGGCAGCCTCCGGTTGCCTCAGGTTGCCCTGCTTTTTTAAGCTTTGATTTTTTTAGACCCCTGGATATCCAGTGGTCTAATTTTCTCCCCACACTGCAAGTTTGCAGCACAGGGAACATTTTTTCGTTCCTGCACTTGCCTGTTGCCCCACAGCAAAGGGGTTTGAGGTAGGGCAAGAGGCACATGTGCACTCCTGTGGATGGCGCCCTAAATGTCCTTCCACTCTTTTGACTTAAACTCTTGGGCCACAGTCTCTTTGTGTTTACACTGGAAAGCCAATTTACATTATAGTACACTCATATAGGAGTGATTGTGGCATGGGAGGTTTCTCTGTGCTAGGTTTAATCCTAGTAACCTGGCTAGCCACGGCAGTGAAGCCACGACAACATGAGGGCTGTACGAGCCTATCTGGGACACTGGGTACTGAGGGCAACTAGCTCCTGCTAATGTCTATGCCACTCCATCTTTATTACTGTTATTACCCAAGCTGGCTAGGGATTGGCTACATGTGGTACAGTCACTTCTAACTGCAGTGCAGACATATCAATAGGCAAGGCTGCACAGGCTTCATGGATAGATGAATATGCTTTAAATCTCTGAAATGCGCAGTGCACATGCTTAAGCACCTTGCTGAATCAGAGTTTATAAGCAGAAGGGGAATTGCCTTTTCCATGAGACTGTACATTAGTAGTATGTCCTTGTGGACTAGAATTTTTACCTTGCACCACATGAATGAAAACTTAAGGAACCTAGGGGCTAGCTGTAAGATGAGCTCTCTGGGGAGCAAATAATCATCTCATTGACAGTACTGAGCTGCATTAATATGTACCTACAGTGATGCTGGCAGTTTCTGGAGAGCAAATTATGGTGTTTCTCTCTCCTGCATCCTGCAGGAATCTGTTCATTGACAAATAAAGTGGACCTTATTAAACTGAGACATACCCCTTTGAACTACGCTTACTGTAGCTTCCAATCTGGGCATATTGCAGTTTCTGCTTGGGGAATATAAAAATATAAGGAAAGCACTTGCTTTCCTCTTTGTTCTTTTTGCATGTGCTTTTTCTGAATAAAAGTGGAAAAAAAGAAGGCTATTTTGGACAAATCCAAAAATCAATATTTCTTCTAACATCTTTCTGATCTGGGGAAACAGACTGTAGGGAATACTGGGTACATTTTTTTGCATCTTTCTTTTTTCTTTTTTTCCCCTTACACTAATCTGTAGGTTTTAAAGGGAGACACATGATCCACCTTTTAATGTAATTTTAAATTTTAACTTTTCACTCTCCATTCTTTGTAGTGCTACCTTCGAAGGTTGAAAATTCGATGCCTTTCTTATTTCCTTTGTTAGCTTTGCACTGACAAACATGGGTCTCTGTTGGGAAACTGGCTGCTTTCCAGATGCTTAGCTCAAGAAAGTAGCATTTAAAAAGTTGTACTGTGAAGGGCAGTTTATGGGCAATATATGGGAGATCAGAGGAGAGAAGCTCTGGTGTAGCAGGCTGTTGCTACTTGTGTGGAATGAGTCTTGACTCGCTTGCCTTTTTTCTGACAGACGCTTTTAATGATCACTGGCATGGCCTCCTTTTGTGTTTTGCCTCCATTCTACTGTCTTTTGAGTTTATTAGTGCACTGAGATCCAATGGAAGAGAAGGTTTGCAGGAGTGTATTGCCGTGGTGGGGGAGCAGGTCAGGATGAAACCATTCTGAAGCTGGAGTTGGCCAAAGCAGGGCAGTATGAATGGGAAAATATAGTCATTGTACTGAAAATATTTTCGGGGAAAGAATTTAGGAAGACCTGGGGAGATGGTATGGGAGACTAGTTTGCTGGTTTGATAGGATAGCTGGGACTAATTCAGGGACCTTACTGAAGGGAAGGAAAGGCCTTAAATAAGGCCCATTGTTACCTTTAATACACCTCACACTATATCCACAACCCTCCTGGGAGTGGCAATAGTGTCAGTTACTTATGTAGTACAGGTGGGACTTGCCACAGATCCTGTTTGGGCAGGTAAGGGCAAATGACCACTTCCCATCTTCTAACAGGCTAGAACCTGCCTGGAAGAAGGGAATTCTGTGTGTAGGAGCATGTGTATCCTTCTAATGCCATCCCAGAAAAGATATGTAAGGTAGCAAAAATGAGTCACCCCCAAAATGTCCCATTGGAACGATGTTAGCATGGCCCTTAGCAGCTTTAACAATCAAGGAAGATGTATGGGGTAGTTGATTCCTGTGTTAAAAAACCCAAGGCAGCTATCATTACATTGATTACCCTTGATTTTTTACTTCAAAAAGCTTTATTCGAGAAAAGTAGAAACATCCTTTCTAAATGAAACATGAGGTTCTCAGGCTTAGAGAGACCTAAAGGCACTCATCATTAAGCCTGTTTAAGTGCTTTATTCCCATTATATGTTTAAAGGCAGACAAGGTTCTCTGGGCAAATCTGATATCTTTTATTAGACCAACTAAAATGGTTGGAAAAAATCTTCTTTGCAAGTTTTTGCAAAAAACACTCTCGTTATTTCTGCATATTTTCCACCTGGGCATTTGGTGCAGTGGATGAGATATATTACATTTCTGGAGGTGCAGGATCCAGAATTGTTGATGGTTCTGTTGTGAGGTGTAGTTATAGTGGGAGTGGTGGAGATGTGTTGGCAGGTTTTACATTTCTTGTCATGGCATGGTCTGGATCCATTCAGTGTGTTTTGGGCCATAGGAAGTTTGCTTCTGGTGACAAGCTTGGCAAGGTCCTGTGCTTATTTAAAGGCTAGGATGGGTAGTTTTGGAAAGATCTCTTTAGAATTGGGGCTTCTTCTAGTATGGGTTGCAATTGTTTGCAGATTTTCCATATAGGTTCCAGGGAGGGATGATACGTTATGACTAGTGGTATATGATTCATGGGGATTGTCTTTCTGTACTGTAGCAATTCTTCATGTAGTATCTGGGTGGCTTGTTCAAAAGTGCTATCTATCTCTCTGGAAGAGTGTCCTTGTTGAGTGAAAGCCCTTTTGAGATTTGTGAGGTGATGATCACGGGTGTTCTCCTCAGTGCAAATTCAGTGGTGTCAGAGGGCTTGGCTATATATTACAGTTTTCTTGGTGTGTGTAGGGGGATTGCTGGGCCTGTGCAGATATGTTTGTTGGTCCATGGGTTTCTTGTATATGGTGGTTTGTATTATACCATTCTGGATAGTGATCATAGTTTCAAAAAAGTAAGTGTTGGTGCTGGAGGATTCAAGAGATAGTCTGATGGAGAGGTGATGATTATTGAATTTCTGATAGAAATCAATTAGAGATTGCAGGTTTTCAGTCCAAATGATGAAGATGTCATTGATATATCTTAAGTATAGCAAGGGTTTGATGGTGCAGCCCTTGTGGAATTGTTCTTCCAGGTGGCTCATAAAAATTTTGGCATATTGTGGGCCATTTTGGTGCCTGTCGCCATGGTCTGGAGGAAGTGCTGGTTATTGAAAGTGAAGTTGTGTGTGAGAATAAAGTGTATAAGTTCAGTAATATCTCTAGGTCTGTACTCTGAGTTGTAATCCTGCTCTTGTAGATATGTAAAGTAGGCTTGGATGTCATCCTGATGTGGGATGTTGGTATATAACAGGAGTGGGCAAAATACGCCTACAGGCTGGATCCAGCCCGACAGGCACTTTCATCTGATCATATGAATTACACCCCACCCAGCCCTTATACCCACAAGGGTGTGAGTGAGGCGCCCACATGTACAAGTCCCCAACATACCCTATTGGGCTTTGCTCCCACCCTCTTGGGCAGAAGCACTCTACCCAGGCAGCAGCTTCCGGGAAGGGCTCCTGCTGCAGCTAGAACCTGTTCACTTGGGGCAGCAGGTAGGAAAGTGGTGGGACTGGTGCGGGGTGTGCAGTTGCAGCTGAGTGGAAGTGGGAGCATGGAGCCTGCACCCAGAAGGATGGTGGGAGCATGGAGCTCAGCTGGGCACAGTGTGGGTGTGAAGGTGGGGGGTGTAGGGATCCCCCACACACTTCCCCTATGGCATGCAGCTCTAGCTGCCAGCAACAGCAGCAAGTGGGGATGTCAGGACACTCATGCCCAGTGCAGGCACCCGGTGGGATTCAGCTCCAGCCAACGTTGCATGGGAGGAAGGAGTGGAGCCTGCCCTATCACTGGAGCACCATGCCGTGTTCCTGCAACTCCAGCATTCACACAGGGGGAAGCCCCTTACTGAAGCCTGCTGCCTCCCCTGCTTCCTGCTGCACAGGTCTCTGCAATCTGCTGGAATTGGAGGGAGCCCCACCCCCTGCTTCCTATGGAGTGCAGCACGGGGCTTTCCTGTTGCCAGTGGAGAGCTGCAAGTGTGGAGCCCCAGAGATAAAAGTGACTGGGCAGGCTGCGCAGGGATGTGCTCCTCACTCCCAGCACAGCGCTGGCTGCCTCTACTGCAGGGGCTCTATGTGCCTGCAGCTCTGCACTCGCAGTGGGGAGGCCCTGTGCTGGACTCCATGGGGCAGCAGGGGTTGGGGCTCCCTCTACTCCTGACAGAGAATGGGGACCTGTGTAGCAGGGGACTGGGGAGGCAACAGGCTCCAGTGTAGGACTTCCCCTACTGCGAGTGCTGGAGTCACAGGTGCACTGTGCAGAGCCCCGGCAATAGGGCAAGCTTCACTCCCCCCACCACATAGTGCTGGCCAGAGCCGTGCCCCACCGGGTGCCTGAACTCCCTGTCTGCTGCTGCTGCCAGGCAGTGGGGGCTGCACACCATGGGGGGAGTCTGTGGGGGGTCCTTACACCCCCACCCTCCCTCACACCACACACACCCACACCCTGCCCCCACAACCCCCACCGACATATACATACACCCCAACATATCCTATGCCCCCACACAGGCACACCCTCTCACAACGCTCACCCCCTCGCAACACTTTAAAAGAGTGACACTTTATTTTTTAGTTATTATGCAATCCCTTCTATACACAGTAAACAATCACAAGTCATGACAAATATTTTTTGTAATAAAATTAAAGTATATTATAGTAGGTGTTTGATTTCTAGTGTATGATTTTTTTTTCTGGTTGTAAGATGCCAACACCCTCCCCTTCCAAAAGGAGTATGGGCGGGGGAGTAAGGGGAGGGACTTCCAGTGGCAAAGGTCAGGGGTTAGAGGGCAGGACTTCTGGTCCCAATGTGGTGACCAGGGAGCAGGGCAACTGTCAAGGGGCCGGGCTACTTATGCAGCCCCCAACAGCTTGACAAAACTTGTTAAGCAGTCGTCAGCCCAAATTATGGCCTGCTCCTTGTATATAAGCTGGTAACATCCATGGTGGCTAGGAGGATGTTGCTGGGAATTATGCTTAAATACTTGGAAGGATTGTGGACATAATAATGCCTATGCGATCATTGTCTTCAATGGTTCATGGTTAGGACTTTCTTGGCTTTACATACCATCATAATGGATTCTGTGAATGCATGTTTGCAAATTCCAAGTATTAAAATCCCAATCAGCAGTTTTGTTTGATGACACTGATATCACTTGTTTGTAATTATTTGATGGGATTAATGGGTTCTAGTCACGAATATTTGGGATACATTTCTTCTTTCTATTAATAGTCATATTTTGATTAAACAAAGTATTATTAAATTCGCTGGTCTAGTCAGGAAACAGAAAGAATGAAATCTGAGTGCATATTCAGTCTTCTTAATTACTAAAGAAGTTGCACAATAGAAGTGTAAGAAAGATAAAAATCAAGGTGTTTGTAGACAGTTCAAGTATGGACTTCATGAAAGGGCTAACTTTGTTGGGTTGTTTACTCACAAAGAATAAGCATTTGCTAGTTTCTTGCTGGCATTTGCTGACTTTTGATTGGCTGAAGAAAAATAAATGCATAACCACATACCACATAAATAATAGTCATAGAATCCTAGAGAAGTAGGGCTGGAAGGGACCTTCAGAGCTCATCTAGTTCAACCCTCTGTCTGAGGCAGGATCATCCCTATCCAAACCATCCTATACATTCCATAATGTAAACTCTATGTAAAGTCTGGCACAACACTCTTTTAATCTCATTTTTCCTTCATACCTCAGTAACTAACTAGAATTTGGCCCTAGGAATCCAGAATGTGTTCTCTGCCATATGGCAATTTGAACATAGATCAAAGGTGGATCTTAAACTCTTTGAGAGAGTCTGTGGAAGAAAGCTATCATACTAGTCAATAAACAGTTGTCTAAAAGTTGGTCCCAGTTAATATATCACACATGGTTTTTCTCTCTTGGTATTTTTATGACAATAGTCTTATTAGATAGTGGGTGGCAGAAACAGAAATAACAACGCAGCGCTCAGTCCCTGAAGTGAAGTGTCAGTGACTAATAATGCATGACCTCATCCAGATGGTAGACACTCATCCTTTTTGTCTTCCCCCTCCTCCAGCTTCCAAAAAACCACTTGGCCAGGGGAGAGCTGGTGGCACTTGGGACAAATGGGGCCAGGCAGTGTGGGGAAATTTCACTTAAACTAGAGTTACTGCAGGTAATTAAACTTTTCCTCAGCTTTTGTCTGGCTCCGAGAGAAAGGCTCAGCCTTCTCTGGGGAAGGCTGGAAGGAGATAGAATCAGATCAGCAGGGGTCATTGGAGGGCTTCCCAGCTCCATGCTCCTGCAACCCATAACCCCCCAGCATGGGCAGACTAGGATTTTGAAAAGTGGGGTGCAGGTGGTGTGATACAACATTACATAACACCACTCATTTTTCTTCAGTTAAAAAGAAACTAGAGGCTTTCCTACTATTTTAGAAGCTTAGGGCTATATTATTTAGTTTAAGATCAAAGCAAAAATGAATATAAGTTTATTGGTATGTGCATTAATTTGCTACATCATATATTGTGTATGAAAAAAACCCACAAGAAATTAGGCAAAAGTAATCAAAAGATGTTGTTTCATGCACTCCTGAGGCTGGGAGATCACAGCAGCTACAGTTTCCATCCCACTGTCGCTGGGAGCCCCTCAGCTGTGGGGGCTCCGAGCCGTGGAAGCTTGCTTCTTGCCAGTGCAGGGGGAGCTTGGGATTGGGCTTCCTCTGCACTGGCAATTAGGCATTGTCTGATCTAAAGCATGATCCAATGATCATGCTTCGTGCTATGCAGGTGTGGCACGGATCATGAATTAGATCCCATTGAACCTTTACCTGCACATGCAGAGGGGCCCTTTGAGATGCTTATGGGGCACTTAACATGACTTTTTTCACTTTAATATACAGATGGTCTTTAGTATTAAGGTGTCTAAGTGTAATATGTAGAAACACTCTAAAACTTGACTCTGACTGACTGCCACTGAACTGTTTTTTGTAGACATAGCTTCAGAAGTGGGGGGCCCCATACATCTCAGCTCCCCCTGAAGGGCTCAACTTATTAGTATGTGTGTACTGCATTCAGCATAAGCCACAGAAGCCACAACCATTTTCATTCAAGAACACAGCTAGGAAAGGAGATAGTCAGGGTGTCCACATTAAAAATAAATAAATAAATAAATAAAAAAAAAAGCTTGGAGGTTAGAGCAATAGCCCAGAAAAAGTGAGACTTGGTTTCAGTTCTGTCCTCAGTATGAGTACCCTAAACCTAGGCTATAGGCTAGGCTGCTTTTCAACTTCATTTTGAAGTTAGGTCACTGTACTAAGTACTCAAGATTCATGGGACCAGAGAAAAAAAGCAGATAAGAAAGACCATTATAGTATTCCAGTGAAGAAGGCACTTTTCTAGGAGATCAAGTCCCTGGTCTCAATGCTGTTTATGTATTTTATGCAAAGACTCTGATGCAAAATTATATAAACAGGAGCTTGGTCTGTAACCCTGAGCACACTTCCCTCAGGAAGTACCTTTATCACTAGAGATCTGCTCAATTTGCAATTTTGTAGATTCTGTGGAAACTGCAAGATCGGACATTATCCATGAAATCGGGTAAAGCATGTGTAGATAGGTCCTTACTTATCATTAAGCTCCAGGCTCACATTGCCGCTTGGTTACTGTTTCACTGGCTTCAGGCATCTTGCTGGCTTGGCTACATATTGGCCA
Organism: Gavialis gangeticus; assembly: GCF_001723915.1. Lineage (NCBI taxonomy): Eukaryota > Metazoa > Chordata > Crocodylia > Gavialidae > Gavialis > Gavialis gangeticus. Next base: position 46,964,542 of record NW_017729033.1, read on the forward strand.
AGTTCTAACAGCTTGCCTCTAGTCCAGTGGTTCTCAACCCACAGCCCATGGGCTACATGTGGCCCATGTGGGTAGGGATAGACATTATATATAAACTGTTTTAAGTGATCAGAGACTAGTTTAAACCTGTAACAGAACAGACATTCAGTGCACATAAACCAGTTTGAAAATGGCTGAAACTGGTTTGAGATAAACCTGGTTAAATGTAGTATCAGACTTAACTGATTTGGGTCAAACCAGTTTATGCAATGTCTGCCCCAGACCTCTTGGTGGTTTAAGATAAAACAGACTCCCCCACCATCTCAGGATGTTCTCTGGGTTGGGCAGGGCTCTCTGCTCCAAAGCAGAGCTGACCCCTACTCTCTGTTCCCTGGCTACAGCTCTGGCAGAGACTTGTGGGCAGCTCTCCCCCCCACACTCCCTGGTAAGCAGGAATTCTCCCCTCCCCTCTGCCTTGCTGAGATGTATCTATGTATTAGCTAGAAGACCATATGCTGGCTATGGT